>NC_134108.1:41710750-42341000 GCF_040939455.1 Microcebus murinus | reverse complement strand
GGATACCTTTGATTTCCTTTTCTTGCCTGATCACTCTGCTAGGACTTCCAGCACTGTTGAATAGAAGTGATGACAGTGGGCATCCTTGTCTGGTTTCAGTTCTAAGAGGAAATGTTTTCAATTTTTCCCTGTTGAGTCTGATGATGGCTGAGGGTTTGTCATATGTGGCTTTCATAATTTTGAGGTATGTGCCTGTTTTGTTAAGAGTTCTTGTCATAAAAGGGTGCTGAATTTTGTCAATGGTTTTTCTGTGTCTATTGAAAGGATCATATCGTGTTTCTTTTTGCTTCTATTTATGTGGTGAATCATATTTATAGATTTGCATATGTTGAAGCATTCTTGCATCTCTGGGATGAAGACCCCTTGATCATGATGGATTTTTTTATGTGAAGCTGAATTCAGTTTGCTAGGATTTTATTGAGAATTTTTGCCTTATTTTATAAGGCATATTGGTCTGTAGTTTTCTTTACTATTGTGTCCTTTCCTGGCTTTGGTATCAAGGTGATACGGGCTTCATAGAATGAGTTGAGCAGGATTCCTTCCTTCTGGATGTTATGAAATAATTTATGCAGTATATGTAGCAGTTCTTCATTGTAGGTCTGTTGTACATCTGGTAAAATGTGGCTGTGAAGCCATCTGTTCCGGGACTTTTTTTTTTTTTTTTTTTTGGAAGATTTATTATTGCTGCTTCAATTTCATTACTTGATATTGGTCTATTCAGGAGTTCTTCTTCTTCCTGATTGAGCCTAAGGAGGTTGTCTACTGCCAAGAATTTGTCCATTTCCTCAACAATTTCGAGTATATGTGCATAGAGATTTTTATAATATTCAGAGATGATATTTTGTATTTCTGTGGCATCAGTTGTATATCTCCTTTTTCATTTCTGAGCTTATTAGGGTCCTTTTCTTTCTGTTTTTGGTTAACCTAGTGAAAGGACTGGCAATTTTGTTTATCTTTTCAAAGACATAATTTTTTATTTTATTAATCTTCTGTATAATTCTTTTGTTATCCATTTCATTTAGTTCTGCTTAACCTTAAGTACTTCTTTTCTTCTGCTGTGTTTGAGATTGATTTGCTCTTCCTTTTCCAATTCCTTGAGATGATTTGTTAGATTCTTGATTTGTAATTTTTCTGTCTTTTGGATACAGGCACTTAAGGCTATGAATTTTCCTCCTAGGACTGCTTTTGCTGAATCCCACAGATTTTTGATAACTTGCATCTCTTTTCTCATTTAGTTCTAAAAATCTTTTGATTTCTACCTTAATTTCCTCCTTGACCCAATAATCATTTGGCAGTAAATTGTTTGATTTCTATGACTTTGTATAGAGTGTTTTTGTTGGAATTGATTTCTAATTTTATTTTACTATGGTCTTAGAAGATGCTTGGTATAATTTCTATTTTTTTTTAATCTATTTGGACATGTTTTGGGGCCTGGAATGTGATCGATCTTAGAGAATGTTCCATGAGCTGATGAAAAGAACATATATTCAGTAGTTTTTGGTTAGAATGTTCTGTAAATGTCTGTTAGGTCCATTTGTTCCATTAGGTCCATTTATGTCCATAGTTTCTTTGTTTATATTCTTCTTGGAGGATCTGTCCCATTCTATTAGTGGGGTGTTGAAGTCCTCAGCTATCACAATGCTGCTGTTTATAATTTTGTTTAGATCAAGTAGGGTTTGCTTTATGAATCTGGGTGCACCTGTGTTAAGTGCATGCATATTTAGGATTGTTATGTCTTCTTGTTGAATTATTCCCTTATCCATTATGTAATGATCACCTTTTCCTTTATTTACTTTTGTTGATCTGAAGACTAAGTTATCTGAAATCGGAACTGCTACACCAGCCTTCTTTTGGTTTGCATTTGAATGAAATATGTGTTTTCCATCCCTTCACCTTGAGTCTGAATGAATCCTTGTGGGTTAGATGTATTTCCTGGAGACAGCAGATACTTGGCTTGCTTTCAAAGTGTTGAAGTCTTACTATTAAGAATTCTTGATTGGTTTGACCTTTCAAAGAGGTGCTTGTTTAAAAAGTGTAGAGTATTTAGTTCCTGCCTTGATAAATAAAATTTGAGTTAGTAAGAATTTTCCCTAGACCACCAACATCAAAGAAGGAATAGTAATATTAACATCCCCTTATCAATCTATCTTCTTTTTTCTGGCATATATAAATGTTCTCTTTCTCTGTATCTCCCCTCCTCCCTACCTCTCTGTCTCTTCCTCTCTCTCTATCTCTCCCTCTCTCACCTCCCCCATAACCACATATACAGATGCTTCTCAACTTAAAGTTATGCTCCAATAAACCCAAGTGAAGGTCAAAATATTGTAAACCAAGACTGCATATATTAATTGGAATATCATAGCTTGGCCTAGCCATTAAACATGTTCAGAACATTTACATTAACATGACTGGGAGCTGCAGCCAAGACAGTATCTTACCACATCTCACTAGCCTAGGAAAAGATTAAAGATCAAAATTTAAAGTACAGTTTCTACTGAATACATATTGCTCTTGCACCATTGTAAAGTTAAAAAATTATAAGTTGAACCATCATAAGTCAGTTATTGCAATAAAACAGTAACATTGCATTTTTAAAAATATTTTAATGCATCGAAATTTACTTTTTATTGTTTTTAAAGTTACAAAGTATTTGTATTATTGAGAGTTCTCCAAAGAAACAGAACCATAAGTCATATATAGATACATAAGAAATTTATTGTGGGAATTGGTTGATATGATTATGAAGACCAAGGAGTCCTAGGATATGCTATCTAAAAGCTGGAGAACAGGAAAGCTAGTGGTGTAATTCAGTTGTAATCCAAAGGCCCAAGAACAAGGAGCTCTGTTGTCTAAGGGCAGGAGAAGATGGATAACTCAGCTCAAGGAGAAATAGAGAGAATTTACCCTTCTTCCACTCTTATGTTCCATTTGGGTTCACAATCATGCCACCCACATTGGGTAGGGTAAGCCTTCTTTATTCAGTCTACTAATTCAAATGTTAATCTCTTCCAGAAACACCCTAACAGACACACCCAGAAATGTTTTACTAGCTATCTGGGCATCTGATACAAAGCTCAGTCAAACTGACACATAAAAATAACCATAACAATAAAATAGATCCATTATAGCAAATTTGAGTAACAGTAAGCATGAGAACTTAGCCCATACAGGCAGGGTACATCCCAATGATTAGTTACACCAGAAGAATAGGTAGCCCTCCCTCAAGAAATATATGCACACCCGACACCACATCTAGCCACATTTGTAAACCATTTTTTACACAGATCTAGCCTCCATGTCCACATGAATAGGAATTTTCAAATACAAAGTTGAGTGCACACCCAGGTAGCACCAAGTGTCTGAAGAAAACAGAAAGGACTGATAATCAAGAAGAAAATGTATTATAATAAATAGACTTTAAATGAAACAGGACAAACAAAAATAATTTAAAATAAATATAATTGACATTCTCAGAGAGATAATAAAGAATGGGGCATCCTTGAAAAAGAAACTACTAAAAAGTTTAGAAAATTTTGAAATCTCATTGTTACCTTTTAAAAGAACGCAATACATGAATTGACCAGTAGAGCAACCATAAATGAAAAGCAAGTCAGTAAGTTGGCCCACCAAACAAGGTTATTATCCCAGAATGTTATGGAAAAAAGAGGCATAAAAATAGAAAAAAAAGAGATACAAAGTTATATCCAGAAATTCTATAATTTGTATATGTGTTAATAGGTATTTCATGATGAAAAGAGCAAAAATATAGAAGTAATCAAAGAAACCTTTCCAGAGCTGTAGAAAAGCATAATTTTAATTTTAATTTTCAATTTTAAATACTCCATCAATGCCAGTCATGATAAGTAAAAAAGATTTATAGCTAAGTATATCATTGTGAAATTTCAAATACCAAAAATTAAGAGAAAATTCTAGAAGTTTCCAGAAAGAGAGGAAAGGTTACTTAAAATTTAAAAAAAAATTCCAATTGGTTCAAGACTATCAAACAGCAATAATATAAGCTAGAAGACAACAGAGCTACATTTTAAAGACTTGTGAAAAAATTATTTTTAATGTACCTTCCTATATTCAGCAAACCTTGTCCTGGGGGGAAAAAAGAATGATACAGTGTTAAAGAAATTGTAGTGAATAAAAACAAATCAATCAAACTGTGAGTTAGAAATTGGGATACAAATAGATAAATAAAAGTATAGTAATATATTTTGTTTGTTTATGGAGAAAATATAGATATAAATTAATATTAGACATCAACTTTTTAAATGTGTGTTAAAATATTAAGGATAATAACCAGAAGAACAAAGATCTAAAATCAGATCTAATAAGATCCCAAGCACTGGAGAAAAAAAGAAGCAAAGACAATTATCAATCCAACAGAGAATCAGGGGAGGAAGAGGCAAGGGAAAGAAAGAGAGAGAGGAAGCAAAAGAAAAAATATGTGGTAAACATATATTAATAGATGAATATAAAGTAAACATAAAGACCCCTTTTCCTCCCCTTGTCACATTGCCCTTTCCAGAAGTAACTAACAGTTTGGTTTGTTTGCTTCCATTTTTATACAATTACAGAGATAGATTAGATGATGATAGTGAAGATGAAAATAGATAGACAAAAAATAAATATAAATAGATGTAGATAGCTAGTTATAGATAGATACCATGTTTTCCTGAAAATAAGACCTACCCATAAAATAAGCCCTAGCAGGATTTCTAAGCAATTGGGCAATATAAGCCCTACCCTGAAAATAAGATCTAGTGATGGGCGTGGCTACGCAGCATATCTGCACAACCCATGCATTTCATCCCAAAAGGTAAAAAAGACAGACGAGCAGCCCTTCTCATCTGCCCCATGAGAGCTTTATTGCTCGACATGAGAGACTGGGGCCAATGGTTCTAAAGAAAATAGAGTCTCAAGAAATTCAGGATGGAATTCGGGGTTTGGAGAGTTATGATGATGTTCCAGAAGACAACTTAACTATATTTGAACAAATGTAGATTGTTGTACCATACCTAAAAAAAAATAACACATCCCCTGAAAATAAGCCCTAGGGCATCTTCTTGAGGAAAAATAAATATAAGACCCTGTCTTATTTTCGGGGAAACACAGTAGACATAAATAGATAGATGAATAGATATAAATAGATATAGATGGATAGATTAGATAAATACAAATACATAGGAAGAAAGATACTATTTTCTAAAGAACTATGCTCAAATGTTCTTCAAATAATGTGTTATGGAAAAGTTGACTCATTTTCTACCAAAATAGAGAGAATAGTACAATAAACCCATATATATCTATTACTTATCTCCAACAATTATTTGCATTTTGTCAATCTTGTCTCATCTATCCTGCACCACATATTTTTTATTGTGGAGAATTTTAAAGCAAATCCTAGACCATCCACCATTTCACTTGTACGCATTTCATTTTGCTTCTCTAACTGATATGAAGTTCTCTTTACAGATCCAGAACCTGTATCACACCTAACAAAATTAATAGAAATCCCCTAATGTCAACTAATACCCAATCCATATTTTAAATTTCTCCAATTATCTCAAAGATATTCTTTACAGTTGGTGTGTCTTTGTACAGTTAGACCAAAGAAGGTCCTCATAATACATTTTGGTGTTTTTCCAGACCCTCTGCAACGCTAGATGTATGTTTAATACTTGCCAAACAATGGGCAAAATTGCCTTTTGTTTTTTATTGAAATCTTCCCTTGAGGGGAAATTTCACTAATTACTAGTAAGGTTAGACATATTTTCACATATTTATTTGCCTTTTAGTATTCTTTTGTGAATTACCTGATCATGTTTTTGCCCATTTTAGTGTTTTCTTTTTCTTACATATATTTCTTACATATTTTTCTTATATATATATTTGTAGGAGTTCATTATTTGCAAGTAATTTTCCTTTATTTTTGTGTTTTCTCCCAATTTCGTTTCTGTTTTTATAACTTTTTTTAATTTGTAATTGTTTTATTTCAGGATATTAACCACTTGGGTACGAGCGTCGACTATAGTTGATGGCCACAGATGAACGCGCACAGCTGAGCGTCGACTTTAGCCGACAGCCGTGATATGACTTTTCTAATTTTTCATTTATCAAAATACAATTGTGAACATTTAAAAATAATGTAATGAAAACATATATGTATATGTTACCTATTCTGATTTACATTACAAGTAAAGCTGCCTGTATAGTAAAACAAGCTTTCACTGCTTTAAAGGTTTCCTTATCATACAGGAGCAAAATGGATTTGTCGTCAATGCACAGCACAAACTATCGTGCGGACTCTGAGTACCCTCTGTGGGCAAGGTTTCCTGGCCGGTAAGCGCTGTGCCGAAGTGGTTAAGGGCATACGAATGTTTAGGTTACATATACTGCCTTTGCCTCACCCAAGTCAGAGCTTCTAGTGTGTCCATCCTGCAGTGCTCACCACACCCATTAGGTGTGTATATACCCAACTCCTCCTGCCCCCTCCCATCTGCCCAACACCTGATGAATGTTACTACTATATGTACACTAAAGTGTTGGTTAGTTAAGTCAGTTAATACCAATTTGATGGTGAGTACATATGGTGCTTATTTTGGGATACTTAGTAAAATGGGTTCCATCTCTATCCAGGATAATACAAGAGATGCCAGATCACCATAGTTTTTTGTGGCTGAGTAGAACTCTATGGTGTATATATATACACTACATTTTATTAATCCACTCATGTATGGATGGGCACTTGGGTTGTTTCCACATCTTTGCAATTGTGAATTGTGCTGCTGTAAACATTCTAGTCCAGATGTGTTTTTTATAGAGTGTCTTTTGTTCCTTTGAGTAGATGCCCAGTAGTGGGATTGCTGGGTCAAATCATAGTTCTACTTGTATAACGTTTTGATTTTCATATGTCTACCAACCTTCTCAATGACCTCTGAGGTTTGATGATATTATATTAAATAATTTCTGAAACTAATAATCAAGAGTATTGATTAATAAACTCTTTTCCTAGATTATAGTTTTGCCTAATTTCCAGCCTGAGTCTTAAGAAGACATTTTGCAAGTGATCTCAGTTAGACATACAAAGTTTTGCCTTCCATAACACACAGAAAAAACTGAAGTAGAATTCCTAGCTCAAGTTGCCACATTTCTACATATCCCCCAAACCACTAAATGATTCTATTTTTTCCCAGAAAAAGTAGCTCACTTATTATGAGCAGCATTGAAAATGATAAAATTCCAGAACAACCAAAAAAATTCCAAGAAGGTTATTGAATACTCCCTAAAATGAAACGTTGGTTTTCCAGGAATATTCTCAATGACCTCATGTTCTTTTATCAGAATAACATTTTGAGGAGATTATTTTAAATGTATCCCTGAAATCTTACCTCATGAAACCTAGAGCTCTAAAAACCAAACTTGAGCACTCTGTAGCATCAGTGTAAGCAGGAGGAAAATAGCATGACAATTTTGATGCATATTTGCAGAATACTCTTTTTATGCATATTATTTCTAGTGAGGGTAGAACAGCTGCAGGAGAGAGGGGGAGAGATAGAGAGAGGGAAAGAGAGAGAGAATGCACACTGGGAAGTAGAGAAAGGACGATCTTGTAGACCTTGTTATAAAAAAGAAAAATCATGTCAAAGCATGATGAAGGAGAGTTTATGTTTTTGTCCTTTCTCTGGCTTTAAGGAATAACCTATTAGCATCTCTTTCTATTTATTCAGACAACTCTTCCATTGTCTATCAGCCCCAATATATGTGGACAAGAGTTATACCCATGTGGCACGGGATTTCAAGACAAAATGTAACACAAGTGTAAATAGCAGTGTCCCAAGTGACTCAGTGTCTGTCTACTTTTCATCCACCTTTGTCTTGTCTAGAAATTTCTCTACCTCTCTTTCTCCACTGACTCAGTGTCATTAGCCTTGAATCCTTGAAGCTACTCTCTTAAAGCATGTCATACACCGTGTGTCCAAGTATGGTCAGTATGAGGTAGCTGTCACTGAGAGCCCTTGTGGAAAATTAATGGCTGACTACAGAGGGCAAAATGATAGGACAGATGGCTCTGTCACCACTGCCAGCCTGGGAGGCTGAAAGAAACGCAGAGTCTGGGCAAATACCGCTGCGTTGCATACACTTGCTCCTTTGTTAATCCAGTCTCCCTGTCAGCAGCTGTCCTTCATTGTTTGGTTGGTGGGGAGTTGGGGGGAGGTTGTTTCATTTTCTACAGACATTTTCTATTTTTTCCAATTTGTTGATGACTCAAAGAACACATTTCATAAATTCCTTGAGATTCCCCACAAACTAGAAAGGAGTCTTCCCTGTCATTTCTTTAAAGAAAAACAGTGAAATTTCTGTTTTGTAGAATGCCAAGGAAATATGTTTTCATCCTGTTATGGATTACTGAAT
This sequence comes from Microcebus murinus, assembly GCF_040939455.1. Classification (NCBI taxonomy): domain Eukaryota; kingdom Metazoa; phylum Chordata; class Mammalia; order Primates; family Cheirogaleidae; genus Microcebus; species Microcebus murinus. The sequence continues at coordinate 42,332,579 of NC_134108.1, read as the reverse complement.
TTAAATTCCTTTAAGAAATTCTGCAAAATAAAAAAAAAAAACAACTAATAATACTTAATATGTTAAGGTTACATCCAGCTAATACCAACACATAATTAATGCAGTGAAAGGGGGGAAAAGGTCAGTGTGGTAAAAGTCAGTCACATTAGCACGACTGGATGATTCATAAATTTTGTACTTTTCAACAATATCTTAGAGTCAATTAAATATTCTCTGTTTTCCAATTGAACTTCCAGACCAGGAAAAGATAATATAAAATGAAGTTATAAGATGTGCACAAAATGAAGTTATAAGATGGTCACAAAACATTTTCCCTCTCTCCATCTTCTTGGTCAGCCTTAAATCTCATTTCCCCTTTGTCAGGACACCTCTGGTGTTAACAGCTGGCTTCAGAAAAGCAGCAGAGTGGCACAGCTTCTCAAGTGTCAAGGTCATGCCTGAATTGAGCAACACAAGGCTATGTCTCAAAGGAGAATCTCACCTGCATTCTAGTTCCTTTATGAAGGACAAATATGCATCCTTACCAGGGAAATTCTTTGGCACATAAATCCTTAAGAATTCCCACCAGTGTGGGAACTTCTGCCCTTCCCATTACTGATGTCTGATTTTTAACCAAAGAATTACAGTCACTCCTGTGACCCTGCACAAAGGCTGACCACAAATTTCACTGTAAATGTCATTGGTGCCTCAGTTTTCTGCTATAGTCTTTTCTGATGTTTTTCTAAAGAAATAGTCCTGGAGCTCTGGGAAGTCAATTGGTACTTTCACAAACTTTTTGAAATCTTAAGGAATAGCTTTATATTCACATACCTTTCCTGCGAATGCTGTAACTAAAACCAAACCATGACTTAAAGTTGTCACATGCTGCATAAAATACTATGGAGGTTTCCATTCCTATTTATGAGAATGTGCCCTCAAAGCAACCCATCCAGTTAGTGATTATTAACTTCCTGGCTTGTTAGTAAATCTGCGCTGGGAGGCTTCCCTACCAGGGCATAGCTCCCACAGTGAAAACTGTCCTCACCCTCTGATTATGTGATTCTCTCTCATTGCCATGTCTGATTGGCTCTTCTGCAAAGGTTATTTGTAAAGAGTTCAAGAGTACCCAATTACATGGCATCTCTATATCTTTTACTAAACTTTATGATTAGGTCATTAAATAGGAAATGTTTAACTTCAAATCAAAAGTTTAGGGTATTACATCCCAAACAAGAAGTAGTACAATTAATCAAAGTATGCACCTAAACTATTGACATAGTTTTGCTGCCTTAACAGTGATTTGTTTATGCCAGCTGCAAAGAGGCCTGGACAGCGACTGGCAATGAAATCACAAAAGGTGTCTTTCACAGCTTATTGAGAATTGAATATTTTTTCTGGCAAGAAGTGGTCCAAGGACTGGAAGAAGTTGTAGTCAGTTGGTGAAAAGTCTGGTGAATACAGTGAATGACAGAGAGTTTCCAAATCCAGCATCTGTAGTTTGAGCAGTGTTGTTTGTGTGACATGTGGTTGAGCATCGTTTTGCAAGAGGATTGGCCTGTCTCTGTTGACCAATCTCAGCTGCTTAATCACAAACATCCTCATCATTTTGTCCAGTTGGTTGCAGCAGACATCCCCTGTAATGAATTTATCAGGTTTTGTGAAGCTGTAGCGTTTAATACCAGTGCTGGACCACCAAGCAGACACCATTATTTGATGAATATTTGGTTTTGGACAGTGTCTCAGAACATCATCTTTATCCAACCACTTTGATGAACACTTGTGATTGTCAAAAAGAATCCATTTTTTGTCACACATAACAATACAATATAGAAATGGTTCACCTTTATATAGTGACAGCAAAGAAAGGCAAGCTTTGAGAGGATTTCTCTTCTGAGGCTCATTTAATTCATGCAGTACTCGTCTATCCAGTTTCTTTGCTGATTTGTTTCAAATAGTCCAATATTATTGGAATAGTAATGTCAAACCTTGCTGCTAATTCATGCGTAGGTTGAGATGGATTTGCTTCCACTACAGCTTTCAGTTCATCATTATTCACCTTGGTCTCAGGCTGCCCATGTGTCTCATTTTCAAGATTAAAATCACCAGAACGGAACTTCTCAGACCATCACCATACTATGCATTCATTAGCCATATCCTTCTGAAAGACTTTGTTGATACTTTGAGCTGTCTGCATAGAATTGGTTCCATGATGGAAGTCATATTAGAAAATAACACAAATTTTTTACTTATCCACAGTTTCACAAAAATTGCTCTAAAAGTACTTCAAAAGATAATCGTAAACCAAACCATATGTTTGAAAGAATAAAGATATACCTTCACAATATAAATAAAACAGGAAGTGTCAGAATGAAATATCAAAGATATCAACTGTCAAACTTAGTACTCAAGGAAATCAGATATTTCATACTTAATAACCTAATAGCTATTACATCTATGCCATACAAAATCTGAAAATACTTTAATAGCAAGTCAAGTCATTTGAAACTTGTACCTGATTAGAGAGAAAATTCCTCTGCAAGGTTTCATTCCAGCCTTGCAAGTGGGTCTTCCATGACCCTTGAGATCTCACCAACTCTCACGCTATGCTCTTGAGCATTAATATCACATTGACTGAGCACCTCTTGCACTAACACACCAAGCCCTGGCCCCATTCCACCTTCCCTGCACCCTCTCATGCTCCTGCTCGAGTATGCACTGCCCTCCTCACATGACACAGTGCAAGGTTTATGTTTCATTTTGTTGCCACCCCTCTACACACATACATTCATTGCTTTGCAAAGTAAACCATTATCATGCTGAATTGCCTGGGAATTGATGGGGTTCTGTATCCTGTTATGTGGAAGAATAACTCAATAAAGAAAATCACAAGCAGAAAAGGTTCAATCACATTTCAATGTCTATGAGTAAATAAGTATATATTGAGCGTCTACTTGGGGAGAAACAAGCATTAAGATAGAAATAAGAAAATTATAAAGAAATAATTCTCACAATGTGCTTCTGAGAACCATAGGGCTCTCTGAAACCATTTTGAGGGGACTCCATGAAGTCAAAACTATTTTCATAATGTTACTCAGTTGCTGTTTGCTTTTTCCACTCTTATTCTTATATGAGTAAATAGTGGAGTTTTCTAGAGAGTGCAGCACATGTGATATTACAACAGATCTAATGCAGAAGCAGATCTTTTTTTTTTTTTTTTTTGAGACAGAGTTGCTTTGTTTCTGTTGCTCAGGCTAGAGTGCCGTGGTGTCAGCAATCTCAAACTCCTGGACTGAAGCGATCCTCCTGCCTCAGCCTTCCAAGTAGGTGGGACTACAGGCATGCACCAACATGCCCAGCTAATTTTTCTACTTTTTTTTTTTTAGTTGCCTGCCTAATTTTTTTCTATTTTTAGTAGAGACGGGTTCTCGCTCTTGCTCAGGCTGGTCTTAAACTCCTGGGGTCAAGTAATCCTCTCACCTCAGCCTCCCAGAGTGCTAGGATTACAGGTGTGAGCCACCACACTCAGCCAGATATTGAAGAGTCTTGAAAAAAAAAATGTAGAACAATGCCACCCTCCTCACTAAAATAAATTTTGTTTCAGAAAATGTAGTTATATTTTATTAAAAGATGTGATTTATATTAACATATAATGGATGTATTATTTTAAATAAATTAATAGATAAATATTTTAAATTTCTCAGTTTTAATGTTTAACATGATAAATATCAATAGATATAACTACATAAACAACAGCTCTTTGATAGTATTTAAGAGTATAAAAGGGTCCTGAAATCAAAAAGCTTGAGGATTGCTAGTATACAGCAAAGTGTTATAACTTACATGAACTGGGAGAATGAGATTAAAATAGCTTAAAGATGAAAATAACTAAATGCCATGTAACTGAGTGTTGGTTTTTGTGGCACAGAATCAAAGGGAAGAGTCTAATAAACAGGAAGGTGGGAAGGAGATGGCAAGAATAACTGGGAAGAGAGGTGATGTGCAAAATAATTTACTCACCTGTTTGTCACGGGTATTTACCCATCTGATGGACTCTGGTTTAACAGCTGAGGTTGGAAATGTTTGCAAGGGCTGTTGTGTTTGAGCAGGGCCTGAAGGGGAAACCTGGTTTTGAGCAGGTGGTGCAGAGGGGAGAGCTTTCCATGGCACCAGGAGCATGGCATCAGGGAGTGTCAACAGAGACACGGGCAGCTGGTGAAGAAATTGTCCCTACTTGTTAAGAGGAAGTAGAAAAATGGGATTGGGCCAGCAGTTGCTGTATGTATATACAAGTAGAGCAGGCCATATGCCTGAAAGCCACATCCATCCACTGGGGACAGTATTCCCTTCATTCTGCCTGCTTGAAATTCCACCAGTAAGCAGTTTGTTTGGATTAACAACTTTAGCTTACTGAAGCTTCAGTTCCCTAAGCTAAAAAATGGATATTTTTTAAAATGTACTGCAAAGAGGGAGGTTTAAATGAGCTTCTTAATATCAAAAGCACTATGGAAAAGCTCTGAAATGCAGGGCCCTTCCTAAATAAAATTCCATTTTTAAAATGAAAACACCTTTTTCAGGCAAGAACTGTCACAACTTTGTGGGAGTTCAATCAATCAGATTCTGTTTCTCTAAGGTTCTTGGCTGAGCTCTGGCACAGGAGAGGAATGGGAGCTCTGAGGTCAGAGGATGCCGTGGTAGGAAATGAGAGGCAATTTCGGGGCACAGAACACTTCAGTAGCACAGAGAGCAGCCAAAGGCCATGCCAGGGCCCTGGTCCCGAGGGTGTGGAAGATGCCAAACACCAATGGCGGCTGCGCAGCTGGAGGTGAAAGCAAAGGCTCTCTAATCCAACAGCCTGGCTTTGACATTTGCTAGCTACATGATTGTGAAAAAATCACTTATTCTCTAAGTCAGTTTCCTCCTCTATAAAGTAGACCTTTAAGAAAAATAGCACCTACTTCTCTTGGAAGAGGCCCTGCTCTTGCTTCTGCCTTATCTTCCCCCACCCTTCTCATCTTTCAGGTCTCGTTTCCTAGGTAACAGCCTTCCAACCTCCCCCTTTATTATAGTTCCCTATTGTGTTTTATTCACAGCACTTATTTAATAAAATTATCTCATTTATACTTATTAGTTTATTGTCTATCTGTCCTCATTAGCATGGAAGTCCCATGAAACACAGGTAATAGCTACCTGAAAAATCTTGAGTTCACTTACGTAGCCCTAACACCTAGAATAAAGCCTAGTGTACATAGGTGCTCATTAAATAGTCTGAATAAAGGAATATAATTGTTCAGTGTGGCTGCAAATACGCAAGGTCAGTAGAAGTTTTGACCTTGCTTAGGTACTTTGATTAGATTATTTTAATTATCGTGTAGTTATTTTAAATACCTCATACATTCATTATAAGGTTATTTCAAAGCTCATATAAAATGGTTTACATTTTTTTCACAGCATAACTTGTGGGGTCTCCCTTGGATTTAGCAGAACAAGTGTTCATTCATCAACTCTCAGGAACCCTGCTTGGCATGGATACGCTGTAGTGAGCAAGATAGCATGGTTCCTGACTCCACAGACCTTCTAGGCCAGTGAAGAAGACTGCCTTTTAAAAATAACTTAAAAACAAGTATGGGTGCTATGAGGGGACATGAAAATTGCTATAGAACAGGGACATCTAATCTAAGGTAGGTTAGGGAGTGGAAGGCATAAGGAAAGACTCTCAAAGGCAGTCACAGGAATATACCTGACACATGAGTTGGAGTTAGTGAAATAAAAACAGAGCGACTTATCTTCTAGGCTAATAAGGCAAAATGTCAAAAGATTTTAAGAAGAGGGGAGAGCACATCTGACAACCTGAAAGGATTTCAGAATGTTTTTGATCCAGACAGTGGGAAGCTGAAGGAGAATTTGAAGCATGGGAATGGCCCGCTTACAGGTGGCGGCTGCCACATGGGGTTTGGAGGAGATACAAGCTAAAGGTAGTGAAGCCAGTTAAGATGCTGTGCTGGGAATTCAGCGGCAGCTGATTTTGCCCTGGAATGAGAGATTGTTATTGATTATTGCAAAGAGTTGGACTGATTTGAAAATCTTTAAGAGAAAGAATTTGTAAATTTTAATAGCCAATTGAATGCTTGAAATGAGGACCAAGGAAGGCTCAATAGTGACTCAAAGATTTCTAGTGTGATCCTGCTCTTACATGTCCCATGGTGTTTAAAAGCCATGCGGTCTTAGTGCATCATCAGAAAGAAACTAGCCTTATTGGGAGTTAGTCGCCTGCTCGAAATGTATTTTTACTGTTTCAATTCAAAAATTTCTCCGATAGATGCCCAGAGTCTCTTTCCTTCTTATTCCAGGCTCCACTCTGCATCTGCTCCTTGTGGCTAAGGCCAGTGAAATTCCAACCCATTTTGTCAGAGGCTGGCAAAACCACATTTTGTCTCTACCCTGGATAACAGTATTAGATCCTGGTATCTCTCAGAGTAAAGAACTTACAGTCTAAACACACCTCTCTTCTCCTAATAGTGATCTCTCCCAGAGTATAACTTTGATGTGAGCATGCTAGCTCTCTTCCTGCCCACCAGATATGAGGATGGAAGTGACAAGGAATCAACAGGACAAAAGCCACATCCTGACAGAGGGGCATAGATGACTGGCAGACAGTAGTGCAATTCACAGAGCTAAGGTACTCTGGAAGAAGAGCAGAGACAGGAGGGTAGCCACAATGAGGTGCTCATGAGCCATCCAAACAGACTTCCAGAAGAAAGTTGAATATATGTGTGGATTAGTGATAAACTTAATGGTGTCATGGACATAGAGAAGTTAATTTAAATAATGGAAATAGATGGGATTGTCTGGGGAAGGTGTATAAAAATGCCCAGGACACAACCCCAAGTGAAGAAAAGCCCTGCAAAGAGAAAAAGGGGTCAAAGTAGGAGGAAAACTCAGCGAGTGTGGTGTTATAGCAGCCAAAGGAAAAGAATATTTCAAAAAGAAGGGAGTTTCATCAATTGAACACCTCTGAGAGATCAAATAAAATCAGCATTAAAATGTGTCCATTGGTTTTAACCAGATCACTGCAATCTTGACAGTAGCCATTTCATGGAATAAACATATTTTTATTTCTATCTGGATATATAATCAAACTATGGAATTTTGATTAATGAAAGATGCCCAGCAAAACCTTTTTCAACTCCCCATTCATATATTTCTTCATGCATAAGGCTAGAAACACATAGGAACTTTTAAAACATGGTATGTTTTTAGCCCAACATATTTAAATGTCTTGTGTCCTTCTTGGTCACTACTGAGAGTGAACTAAATCCTCTACATCAGCAGTCCCCAGCCTTTTGGGCTCCAGAGACTGGTTTCATGGAAGACAACTTTTCCACAGAGAAGGGACGGGGGAGGCAGAGCTCAGGCAGCAGTGATGCAAGCATGGGGAGTGGCTGTAAATACAGATGAAGCTTCTTCGCTTGCCTGCCACTCACCTCCTGCTGTGCAGCTCCCAGTTCCTAAGTCTCATGAAAGAAAATTTTCCACAGACTGGGGGGAGGATGGTGGGAGGTAGGGGGACGATGGTGGGAGGTGGGAGGAGGCAGCAGAGTTCTGCAGCCAGGGATTACGGGCCACAACTCCAAATGGTAAAGTATTGAAATAATTTATTGCAGGTGGAAAGTATCTCAAGCTTGAAGGTTGCAGTGTAACACAAGTGTTGGGTACCTATGGGAAGGTGCCCATTCTGGAAGCCTAGTGATAGATTGTGCTTGAACTCTGGAGGTGTCGAGAGAAAGGGATGGTTCACAGCTAAGTCTTAGAAGGAAGAAATCAATCTAGCATTACCAAGGGAATAGATTCTTTAACTCTGGAGTGATTATATTTGGAGGGGAGGTGTTAATGTGGTTGATTTTGTTTGGTTTGTTTTTCACTTGCTTGTGTGTTCCCTGTGATTTTAAGTATTAAATGATGAAAAGAGTAACAGCTTGAATCTTGTTGCCCAGGCTTGAGTCCCTGCACAGGTACAATGAGCTCTATGTCTTCAGGCTTCCTCTGGACTTCCAATGGCTCCACCTTTCAAATAAATATACAACTGTGCACCTCCATATATGTGTCCTACATGAAGACAACCGCTTCCCCATATAAGCTTCCATCAGAGAAAGGTATTCACCATTCCCTCCACCCTTTCTTAGCCTCCCTGTTTTGTTTACTTCACTCTCTCCATCAATCTCCACCTACACATTCTTGAAAATCTCTCCTCCATAATCCACAGAAAACAGAAGTGATTATTGTCCTCTAAATTCCTCTATAGATGGCATGTAGCAGTAAATCAGTCAGTTAAGGCCGGGCGCGGTGGCTCACACCTGTAATCCTAGCTCTCTGGGAGGCCGAGGCGGGCGGATCGTTTGAGTTCCGGAGTTCGAAACCAACCTGAGCAAGAGCGAGACCCCATCTCTACTATAAATAGAAAGAAATTAACTGGCCAACTAATATATATACAAAAAAAAAATTAGCCGGGCATGGTGGCACATGCCTGTAGTCCCAGCTACTCGGGAGGCTGAGGCAGAAGGATCGCTTGAGTCCAGGAGTTTGAGGTTGCTGTGAGCTAGGCTGATGCCACGGCACTCTAGCCTGGGCAGCAAAGTGAGACTCTGTCTCAAAAAAAAAAAAAAAATCAGTCAGTTAAACACTCACTACCTTGTAATTATCTGTGCTGCTGTTATATGAAACTTCTGAATTATGTCCTTGTTGTTGTTGTTGTTGTTGCTGTTGTTTAATTTTTCCTGCATTTGTTTCTTGCCTCTCTAAATATATCTATGTTCCTTGATGGAAAAAAAATTCTGATCTCTGATTTCCTCCATAATACCATACCCATGAAATGGGCAGTCAAAAAATATTTAGTGAGAAGTTTGAAAAAATATATGTAAAATATTTTAATTACACAAATATAAAGAATTATTTTTACTGTCCTTTGCTATAAATTTGATGATCCCTCTTCTATCAGATACTAGTCAAATGGAAGAGAATGCCTTAACTCTCAAACCCCAAACACATTTCTCCCACAATATAAAAGCCCTTCATCATTGAAATAATTAAATTACATTATCTGAAAGATATGGTTATATCTATTTGATCTGCTTTTCATCATCCGTGTCAATAGTTTCTTATATTGATTCTACTCCTTAAATTCTCCTACAGGCATACATGACCATTTACAACACAACTGGGCTACTGTGGCAATAATAGACAGCTGGAAGCCAGAAAGCAGTCTGGTTCATTGGTCCATTTGAATTGAATTTCTGCATAATAGAAACAGTCTGCTAAAATACATATGACTTACTCTGACCTGCGTTGTGCGAATAGATCCAATTTTTCTTAAATAGACATCTCTTCTTTGTTGAAGACAAGTATGTCTTGTCACAATTTGGCTGCCTAATTTTAGCTCCAACTGGGGTTTGTTTAGCCACCAAGCTACAAATCCAGGCCAGAAATAGGCAGAAGAGTGATGGTCATGTGTTTAACAAGATCCCAGGCAACAGGCCAACACACATTGGAGCTAGGTTGGAATTTCTTGCCCCGTGAAAATGCAGTGCTAAATCTTCCTCTCCCTCTTCTCTCTTTCTTTACAAGTGGATCTCTCCTGTATCGTGAGCTGTCATCTGAAACTAACAAGGAGGATGTGATTCCCAGCAATCTGAGCTACAGTCAAAAGTGCATGACCTACCAGCCTTGACATGCCAACTTGGACTATGATTTCTGGAATGGTTGGAAAAAATATTTTAATGTAGTTTACCTTGCTATACTATTTCATTAATAACTTCTCAAATTTCACAGGGTACATCTTTAGAGTCCTTTGACAACCTCAGCATATAACACATAGTAGTTCTTTTTTTGCTGTAGGAAATAAACTCCTTGATCTACTTTCACTCTTTCTCTCTCATTAGGCCTTTCTTTTGTATTAATATATTAAGTATAAACTGCCATACTCACCACTCTTTCCTTCTGTTGATTATTAATAGAAGTATATCTACTGAGAAAATTATTTATATATTTATAAATACACCTTGTACTTTATGTATATTTAAATTTAGCTATATTTTCATGTTTCCCCAACTTTCTAGGGCCTCTTTCACAGAAACTTTGCCATATGCTGGAAAAAAGGCTATAGAGCCAAAAATAAAAAGAACACATTTATAAATGTGTTTTTTTCCTATGGCTGATTCCCTGGGACGCCTAAGAAAATGTATATAAGAATGAAACCACCTCAAGGATCAGAAAAAAATAGAGAAGACTGTAACCCAATATAGCATAAAATCCTTTTTTGAATTTTCCAAATTTTTATAGTTATTAGTTATGTACAGTTGCAAAAATCAAAGAATCAACCTATACTACAACCAATCACATTTTAAAATATAATTAAAGTTCTGAATTCTAAAAAAAAATAGGGAAACTCTTAAGATATGTCACCTGTGTTCAACTCAGAAAGATATATGAGCTTCACATTAGATCTAGAAAACCACACTTGGGTTCCTCTCTGTAGGCATTGCCTTTAAGATTTTTCCATTGGTAATAGAAATGGAATTGACATGATTTTTCCTTCCTACCCATTTCCTATTGTACTCCAGATATGGAAGTTAGGATAACCATCTCTGATGACAGATCTAAGTCACACCATTCTACCACATACCCAGAAATGAACCTCTGTTATGCAGACTAATATCCAGTGAACCATTTAACTGGACTAATAATATTAGCTAATAAGCTAATACCTGGAGATGATCCAGACACTTATCTAGTTATCTAAACTTTAATGATAAGGAAAATTCTAAGCATTACATTAAACATTTTGACTGTGAAATATTTCACTGTCATTGTCGACCCAGAGATGGATCCTGGAAGTTTATTTGGAGGTCCCGGGAGGGGAAATAGCTAATCTTATATTCTTAGACAAAAGAAAAAAGAAAAAAAATTCTTCCCTCTCTACGAAGGCCATCTTCTTGGAAAAAGGGCATACCTTGAGGAGGAAAACCCTAGAGTTCCTGACACTCACTGTGCTCTCTCTTGCTCAGGGCCTTTGCACCTGGCATCCCTTCTGCTTTTGATGCTGTGCTCTTATCCCCAATCTTCTTTTGCTGATGAACTTTCCTTATCCTTCAGGTCTTAAATTCCATGTCACTTCTCCAGGAATAAAGCAGTAAAACAGGACACTTGCTGAGTCAACCAGATTAGCTGAAGAAACTCTGATAATGCTTCAGCCAAATTATCTGCATCTCATTATTAATTTGGGTGACTGGTGTTCTCCTTAATCTCTGTGTTTAATCATATTCATTAAGCTTCTAAAACATAAAAAGTACAGTACTAAGTATTAAGAAATAGTAACTATTGAAGAAGTAAAGTCTTTGCTCTTAAAGAGATCAGAGTCCAGCAAAAGGGAGAGAGACACAAATAGTTAATGATGGCACAAAATACTAAAGCTATACTAAATGTATGGGCAAAATGTGATAGGATTTTTTTGGAGAGGAGGCAGGAAGGGCATTGTAATCAGGAGACACAACATAACCAAAGAGAAGACATCACTGGTGGTAGAAGGAAGTATGTGTGAGGTGCCTACTTCTTGGAGATGAGTGATGGTGGAGGGGCAGGGTCAGCTATGTAGTTTGTAGGACCTTGTTCAAAATGTAAATGTGAGGCCCATGGTTCAAACAGCAGAGAGAAAAATTCAATTAGAGATATACTGACATATAAATCTTTTTCCTTAAAAAAAAAGAAATGGAATAATAGTAATATATAACTAATAAACTTGTAAATTGTAAAAAAATATATTTTTTTGGTTTCATGATTTTATGTAATACAACGAATAACAATATTTTGTTAATGTGATATCTTGGTTGATTATATGATTTTTCTGGCTCTTTTTCTACAAATTCATTTATAAGGTCAAAAATGGACACATTCAGGAACTTCATATTCAGATGATATAATTAAAAGCAACCTTCAGAGAAACCAAGCAGAAATTCTGGCAATGAAGGAAACATTCAAGGAACTCCATAATACAGTGGAAAGTCTCAAAATCAGGATAAATCATGCTGAGGAAAGAATCTCAGAGCTTGAAGATTATACCTACACGCTAAACAAATCAGAGGAAGAAAGGGTACACAAAAACAAGAGACAAGACCAAAGCTTACAGGAAGTGTGGGATTATGTAAAAAAAGTCAAATCTCAGATTGATCAGGATTCCAGAAGGGGAAGAGGAACATTCACAAGGGTTGGAAAACTTATTTTACCACCTACTGGAGGAAAATATGCTGGGCCTAGCTAGAAAGCTGGATATCCAAATACAAAAAGTGCACAGAACTCCTGGGAGACACAATGTGAATAGGCAATCACCTTGTCATGTGGTTATTAAGCTGACCAAAGTAAATGTGAAAGAAGCAATCCTCTGTACAGCAAGGCGAAAACAACAAATAACCTATAAAGGAAAGCCTATCAGACTAACCACAGACTTCTCATCTGAAACTTTACAAGCCAGGAGGGAGTGGGTGCCTATCCTTAATCTTCTAAAACAGAACAAATCCCAACCTAGAATCCTTTATCTGGCAAAATTAAGTTTCATCTATGAGGGCAAAATAAAATCCTTCTCAGACAAGCAATTTCTGAAGGAATATACAAAGACCAGACCAGCCCTACAGGAAATTCTCAGACCTGCCTTCCATGGTGAACAGGGCAATAGACACTCCTCAAAATAAAATTCTCAAAGAATTAAAGTCTACACCTTGAACTTCATGATGGCTCAAGGTCTAAGACAAAGCAACAGGACTTCACCCATCAATATGAATGGAAATCTTACTCCAATTTCAATCCTCTCAATAAACATAAATGGTTTAAACTGTCCTCTGAAGAGACATAGGCTGGCAGAGTGGATAAAATTCCATAAGCCTAGTATTCCATAAGCCTAGTAAGTTTCTATAGGAAACACATCTAAACCATAAAGATGCCACCCAGCTGAAGATCAAGGGATGGAAAACTATCATCCAGGCAAATGGAAGTTAAAAGAAAGCAGGGGTAGCTATATTATTTGTGGACAACATTAGATTTAAATTAGCAAAAGTAAAAAAGGATAAAGATGGCCACGTTATAATGGTGAAAGGGAAAATCCAACAAGAAGATCTAACAATTCTTAATATTTATGCACCCAATGCAGGAGCACCCAATTACATAAAGCAAACCTTGTCTGAGCTAAATACTACTTTAAACAATACTACCATAATAGCAGGGGACTTCAACACACCACTAAATGAACTGGATAGATCCCCAAACAGAAATTAAGTAAAGAAATAAGGGACCTAAACAAAGCTATTGACCAAAAAGATCTGACAGATCTATACAGAACATTCCACCCAAATAAAGCTGAATTTACATTCTTCTCAGCAGCCCATGGATTCTTCTCCAAAATTGATCACATACTAGGCCATAAAGCAAACCTCAAAAAATTCAAGAAAATAAAAATAATACCATGTGTCTTCTCTGACCATAGTGGTATAAAATTAGAGTTCAATTCTAACAGAAATACACACCACATCACTACATCATGGAAACTAAACAATCTACTGTTGAATAACTATTGGGTCAAGGAATAAATTCAGAGGGAAATCAAAAATTTCTTTAAACAAAATGACAATGGAACCACATCTTACCAAAACCTGTGGGATACAGCAAAAGCATATCCAAGAGGAAAACTAACAGCAATAAATGCTCACATGCAAAAAATAGAAAGAGTAGACATTGACAACCTAATGAATAGACTCAAGTAATTGGAAAAAGAAGACCAAACCAATTCTAATCCGAGCAGAAGAAAAGAGATATCTAAGATCAAAGCTCAACTAAATGAAATGGAAAACAAGAGAATTATATGGAAGATCAACAAAACCAGAAACTGGTTTTTTGAAAAGATCAACAAAATTGACAGTCCTCTGGCTAGGCTGACAAGAACTCAAAGGGAATTCAAAGGGACTCTAATAAACTCAGTAAGAAATGAAAAAGGAGAGATCACAACAGACTCCACAGAAATACAAAACATTATGTTTGACTACTATAGAAATCTATATACCCAAAAACTATAGAATGAAGATGAAATGGACAGATTCCTGGACTCATACAACCTCCCTAAGTTCACCCAGGAGGTAACTGAGTTCTTGAACAGACCAATCACATGCTCAGAAATTGAAGCAGTAATTAAAAACCTCCAGAAACAGAAAAGTCCTGGGCCAGATGGCTACACTTCAGAGTTCTACCAAATATACAAAGATGAACTCATAGCTATACTACAGAAACTATTCCACACCATTGAGAAGGATGGTATTCTGCCTAACTCATTCTACAAAGCCAATATCACCTTGATACCAAAGCCAGGAAAGAATGCAACAACAACAACAAAAATTACAGACCAATATCCCTTATGAATATAGATGCAAAAATCCTAAATAAAATTTTAGCAAATAGAATTCAGCAGCACATCAAAAAAATAATTCACCATGACCAAGTGGGATTTATTCCTGGGATGCAAAGCTGGTTCAACATACACAAGTCTATAAATGCAATTCACTTTATAAATTAAAGAAAGAACAAAGACAATATGATTCTGTCAATAGATGCAGAAAAAGCATCTGACAAAGTCCAACATACCTTTATGATAAAAACTCTTAACAAAATAGGCATAGACAGCCCATACCTTAAATTTATCAAATCCATTAATGACTAACCAACTGCTAATATCATCCTAAATGGGGAAAAATTAAAATCATTCCCTCTTCGAACCAGAACTAGACAAGGATGCCCACTTTCCCCCCTCCTATTCAACACAGTGTTCAAAGTCCTAGCTATAGCAATCAGGCAAGAGAGGGGTATTAAGGACATCCAAGTCAGAGCAGATGAGATCAAACTCTCACTCTTCACCGATATGATATTATATTTAGAAAACCCCATGGATTCATCCAAGAGACTCCTATATTTGATAAATGAATTCGGTAAAGTTTCAGGGTATAAAATCAATATACACAAATCAGAAGCATTCATATATGCCAAGAACCAACAAGCAGAAACTCAAATCAAAACCCCAATGCCCTTTACTATAGCCCCAAATAAAATTAAATACCTAGGAGTATACTTAACGAGAGATATGAAAGATTTATAAAAGGAGAACTATGAAACACTAAAAAAAGAAATTGCAGATGATTTAAACAGATGGAAAAATCTACCATGTTCATGGATTGGTAGAATCAATATTGTTAAAATGTCAATATTACCTAAGGTGATCTACAGAATCAATGCAATCCCCATCAAAATACCATCAGCATTCTTAACAGATCTAGAAAAAATAATTCTTCACTTTGTATGGAACTAGAGAAAACCACATATAGCCAAAGCAATCTTAAGTAAAAGGAACAAACTGGGAGGCATCAGTCTTCCTGACTTCAAGCTGTACCATAAAGCAATAATAGTTAAATCTGCCTGGCAATGGCAAAAGAACAGAAGCATCAATATCTGGAATAGAACTGAGATTCCAGAGATGAAACCATCTCTATACGATAACCTAATCTTTGATAAAGCAGACAAAAATATGCTATGGGGAAAAGATTCTCTCTTCAATAAATAGTGCTGGGAAAACTGGTTAGCAACATGCAGAAGAGTGAAGCAGGATCCCAACCTCTCACCTCTCACAATTCACTCAAAATGGATAACAGACCTAAACCTAAGGCATGAAACTTTAAGAATCCTAGAAGAAGATGTTGGAAAAACCATATCAGATATTGGTCTAGGCAAAGATTTCATGAGGAAGACACCCAAAGTAATCACTGCTGCATCAAAAATAAACAAATGGGGTCTGATCAAATTAAAAAATTTCTGCACTGCCAAGGAAACAATAATTAGAGCAAATAGACAACCCACAGAGTGGGAGAAAATATTCACTCTCTACACTTCTGATAAAGGTCTAATAACAAGAATCTATCTAGAACTTAAAAGAATAAACAAGAAAAAATCAAACAACTCCATCAAGAAATGGGCATTGGAAATGAACAGAAACTTCTCCAAAGAAGACAGAATAATTGCCTGCAAACATTTAAAAAAATGCTCAATATCTCTAATCATTAGAGAAATGCAAATCAAAACCACAATGAGATACCACCTAACCCCAGTGAGAATGGTCTGTATCAAGAAATCCCCAAACAACAAATGCTGGCGAGGTTGTAGAGAGCCAGGCAGACTCTTACACTGCTGGTGGGACTGCAAATTAGTGCAACCTTTGTGGAAAAGAATTTGGAGATACCTCAAACAGCTAGAAATAGAAATACCATTCGACCCAACAATAGCATTGTTGGACATCTACCCAAAAGAACATAAGTCTCTCTATTATAAAGACATCTGCACCCGAATGTTTATGGCAGCACAATTCACTATTGCATGGTCATGGAAACTACCCAAGTGCCCATCAATTCATGAGTGGATAACTAAAATGTGGTATATGCTCACAATGGAATATTACTCAGTTCTAAGAAATGACAGTGAGCTAGCACCATTTATGCTATCCTGGATTAAGCTTAAGCCCATAATACAAAGTGAGACAACACAAGATCTGGAAAATGGGCTACACATCTACTCACCATCAAATTGGTACTGACTGACTAAAACTATGGTGCCCAAAAAATGGTAGTGTGCAACAGGGAGTTGGGGGAGAGACCCACATTTTAAGGAAATGGTGAACATTATAGAGGGGAGGGGATTACCTCTATCCCTTTTTAGGGAGAGGCAAAGATATACATTGTAACCAAAATGTCTGGAAAAAAAATCTGTAATCTGGAAGTGAGCAGGTGGAAGTGGGGAGGAGGGGAAGGGTATGTACTTACACAGTGGGTATGGTGCGCACCACCTGGAGGCTGGACACGCTAGAAGCTCTGGCATAGCGGGGTGGTGACGGAGGGGCAGGGGCAAGATATGTAACCCTAACAATATCTGTACTCCCATAATATGAGGTAATAAAATAAATAAATAATTAATTAAAAAATAAAAATAAAAAATAAAATAAAAGCAACCATTCTTGCCAAATACAAGATTATAAATAAATTTTGATAATTTTAAATTTCCGGAATGATCTTTCCACTAATGCAAACTTACTAGAAGTGTTAGTTATTTTGCAGGCTAAGACAACACTGTGATACATTTCTGATCAATTATTTCATAATATAAATTATATCTAGAGCTGATGATTCTTGTGGAAACATTTTTTAAAAGATTTGACTCTTCATACAAATCAACTCCATGTAAATCAGAATTTAATTTTAAATATAAATTTATACAATGCCATTTTTATGTTTCCTCTGACATTTCTTAAAATTTGGAGATTGTACAAGAAACTGAAAGCAGCTTCACAATTTGCATATAATTCAAAATACGTGTTAAGCATTCTGGCTCTGTCTTCCATTACAAGGAAAAATTAATTTTAAAATTGTCCTCCTAATTAATGGTTCATGTGCAGTTTCATATAAAAATAGCATTATTTTCTGTCAAATGTGACAACCTTTTAATTTAATTTCTATTTCTAAAGCCTGTGGATATCTGCTTTGCTTTGCTTTTTTGCAGGAGTTTTCAAAACCTGAAATTCAAAACTCTGCAGAATTCTGATAATTGCCTGATATGCTTCAATGCAATATTTGTATATATGTATTTATTTTGTAATAATTTACTAACAATATTTACTGCCTGATCTCCAGAGTTCCTGACCCTGTGCTCAGGCTGGACAATTCCCATTCGTGCAGATGCACCCGTGTGGGATCAGCAGGCAAGCCTGCCTCCCACCAGGGTCCTGGCATTGGCCTCAGGCAAAATCCTTCCTCTATCCTAGGGCCATGGCCACTGCTGCTGCATCTGCTTCTGCTTTGCCATTGTCACTGCCAATTCGGGCACAAGTTCCAGCCTTGGGCACCTCCTTGGGGACCCAGGACCCCCAGGCTCCCTAGGCACATGTGTGCCAGGGAGCTAGGCCAACTGCCCAGCTGTTGCTGCCACGGACCAGAGCCCACACATGTGCAATCTGCTGCCTGGCATGCCCCCGCTGCTCATGCCCACACTCCATTGTTTCATGTGGCATGGCTTACAAAACACAAGTTCAAAGATAAAATCATTAAGAACTTCAAGAAGTTCATGGCAGAGGATTAAACCAAGCATGGAATCCCTTTAGAGTGCAGGAGCCCTGTGTGACTGCACAGCCACTTGCCCATGAAGCCAGCCTTAGGGACAGGGAACTCCATGTAGGAAAGAGTTTTTAAAGTAGGGAACAGGTTTTAAAGTTCTTTGAATGTCTTAACAAAGACATGGTATCCTTTAGGCACAAAAGATTTCAAAGCAAGGAAGGAACATTAAATTTGTATTTTAGAAAGTTTACTTTCATGTCTAATCAAGCATAAAGACTAGCAGATAAATCAGCTAAGGAACTGTTACATAGTCTAGGAAAGTGATTTGATTTTGAAGGACTGGATTTAGGGGCAATCGAGAAATAACCATGGTATTTTGAGTACCAAATGTGTGGTAGACACTTTTAACACATTATTTCTAATCCTCAAAAGCCCCATAAGGTGGATATTATCCCTATTTTGTAACTGAAGCAGCTGAAAGTATCAGGGTCTAGTTGCCGAAGGTCACGGTAGGTAGAGCAGAGTCAGCTTTAAGCTCTGAGCTCACCCTCCTCCTCCCATTCCTTTTCAGCTCAAAGAAGACACCCCAGAATGTGGTGACAGATCTATGCAAAGCTTCAGGAAGAAGAAAGAATCTAATATTCATTTAACATTTTCCCCTCCCTGTCCTACACCCTCCAAGTCTTCGGGCTAATTCATATTTATTTCATTTGTATTTGTAAGATGTACAGATTCAAGAAATCTATTGTACATCACAGTGACTTTAGTTGATAACAATAAATTGTATACTAAAAATTTTCCATGAGAGCGAATGTATCTTAAGTGTCCTTGCCACAAGAAAGAAAGAAAGAAAGAAAGAAAGAAAGAAAGAAAGAAAGAAAGAAAGAAAGAAAGAAAGAAAGAAAGAAAGAAAGAAAGAAAGAAAGAAGAGAAGGAAGGAAGGAAGGAAGGAAGGAAGGAAGGAAGGAAGGAAGGAAGGAAGGAAGGAAGGAAGGAAGGAAGGAAGGAAGGAAGGAAGGAAATGGTAACTATATGAGGTGATGGATGTGGTTTTTTTAAAAAAAAATTTCAATAGATTTAGGAGTACAAGTGGTTTTTGGTTAACATCAATGAATTATATAGAGGTGATGTCTAGGTTTTTAGTGTATCCATCACCCAAATAGTTTACATTCCACCTGATAGATAGCTTTTCTTCCCTAAGCCTTCTTCCTATCTCCCCCATTCTGAGTGTTCAATGTCTATTGTACCACTCTGTATGTCCCTACATACCCACAGCTGAGCTCCCACATATAGGTAAGACCATGTGGTATTTAATTTTTCATTCTTGCATTACTTCACTTAGGATAATGGTTTCTGGTTCCATCCAAGTAGCTGCAAAACACATTGTTTCATTACTTTTTATGGCTGAGTAGTATTCCATGGTGTATATATACCACATTTTCCTTATCCACTCATCAGTTGATGGGCACTTAGGTTGATTCCATATCTTTGCAACTATGAGTTGTGCTGCAATAAAAACAAGAGGGCACTTCTCTTTTCCTTTGGGTAGATGCCCAGTAGTGGGATTGCTGGATCAAATGGTAGGTCTACTTTTAGTTCTTTGAGGAATCTCCATACTGTTTTCCATAGAAGTTGTACTAATTTACATTCCCACCAACAGTGTATAAGCATTCCCTTTTGACCACATCCACACCAACATTTATCATTTTTTTTTACTTTTTAGTAATAGCCCTCTGACTGTAGTACGGTGGTATCTCATTGTGGTTTTAATTTGCATCTCCCTGATAATTAGAGATGTTGAACATTTTTTCATATGTTTGTTGGCCATTTGTAAATCTTCTTCTGAAAAATGTCTGTACATGTCTTTTGCCCACTTTATAACGGGATTATTTGTTTTTTTCTTAATGATTTGCTTGAGTTCCTTTTATATTCTGAATATTAGTTCTTTGTCAGATGTATGATTTGTGAATATTTTCTCACATTCTATAGATTGTCTACTTACTCTGTTAATTATTTCTTTTGCTGTGCAGAAACTTTTAGTTTATTCTGCCTCATTTATTTATTTTTGTTTTTGCTGCATTTGCTTTAGGATAAATTCTTTGCCTAGGCCAATGTTCATGAGTGTTTTTCCTAGGTTTTCTTCTAGAATTTTTATGGTTTCAGATCTTACATTTATGTCTTTTATCCACCTTGAGTTAATTCTTGTATATAGTGAAAGATGGGGATCCAGTTTCATTCTTCTGCATGTAACTCTCCAATTTGGATATGTTAATTAGCTTAATTGTTGTGATCACATCACAATTTATATGAATATCAAAACATCAAGTTGTGTACCTCAAATACATACAATATTTGTCAATTATACTTCAACAGAAACAAACTGGAAAAAAGATCCTATGAGATAAAGAGAGCCAAATTCTAAAAGAAGAGACTTGCGGTAGACCCTTTCAAGGTCACATATGACAGCACACTATAAATACTCCTTTCCTGTCCTCACTACTTCCCTAGTCCTAGTCTCAGGATGCTCAGGTTTGATTTGGTTTGATTTAATTTTTCCTTTTTTTTTTTGGTCCCAAGCTGGTACCCTGCCAACTCCCCTCTCCCAACTCCAATCATTATAAATTTACCCCAAAGGCCATGGAAATGTCTGTACTTTCCAAGCTGTGGAGACATTGCCTTCATTTAATTCAGGACTAGCCCATAAGGAGGCAAGGTTAAGGAAAATGAAAGAAATAAGGATGTAAACGAGTGAGGTGATTAGCACCTAGGCAGCATCCAATAAATGTCAACAGCCTGTCATCCACAAGAGAAAGGTTTCTAAAGAGCTCTTCTATTCCTTACCACCAAAAAGTTGAGAATCCTTCCACAATGAACATCCCTGGGCTGCACACACAGGGAAATGAAGTACCAGCCTCCATTCTGAAAACCACTATGCAATCATCATTCAACAAAAATGCATTGAATGTCTACTATGAAAAAGACAGCATACTTGGTATTTTAATAATCTGATTTTTCCTGTCCATTTGACCATTAAGTCTTGGAAATTGATAGTATTAGAATATATTTGGTCATATATGTAAAAACGTAGAAAATAAGTCCAACTGAACTATTTCATTAGGTCTTGAGACAACTCTCCACAATCAATGGCATTCAATTACTTTCTGTTTGAGTAAATCAGAAATTATTTTAGAACACAAAGTTCTAATTGACCATTCCATTTCCCATTGTACCAATTCTTGTGGTATATTATTCCTTAAGAAAGGAATATGGGCAAATTTAGACATTTCTCAGAATTAAAGTTCAAATATACATTCAAGTCCATATAATGGTGCTTCCTACTATGCTACTATACTATTATTCTGCAAATAATATAAACTGAATAAAGGTTTGTATCCTGGAGTTGGAGTAAAATTAATGTCATAGAACATAACTATCATTTTCATAAATCATCAAGAGACATCAGCTTTTACAGTGAACTTAAAAATCATTGCTTCACCCACTCATAATCCAGGCAAACTGAGAAATACCATAAATGAGCTGGAGTTAATTGGCTATAGTTATGCCTGGATATTCTTCTTAGCAACCACCATCTAATCTTCCAGTGATGACAGAACCCTGGGAGCTGGTACTGGCCCCAGGGAATGTGTGGAGCGCTGGGTGTGCAGGGTGCTGGAAGATAGGGATTAAAGGAGGACTGGCAGTCATAGGCTGAGGGCAGCACTGAAAGGCATTTGTATACCCTGTGTGGTGAAGAGAAGGATCTGAAGGACGAAGCAGAGGAAAGGAATACCTGCTTGATTTTCTGAAAGGAACACTACATGTTGTGGGAGATATCTGACCCCCTAAACTACACTTCCAGGTGCGTGCCTTCTATGCACCTCTCCCTACTCCTCAATTCTCACCAGACCTTGTGAAGCCTCTACAGAGTCTTACATACTGGATGCCACACCTCACTGTTCCTGCTCATGTGTTACTGCCCTGTGGAGTATCAGTGGTCCCTCCCCGTCTGCTTGTCTTCCTCCTCTCTCTGCTCCCTTCTTCTCTCTCCAGGTTCCCTCAGTCACACAGATCAGCTGCAGGTCTCTGGCAGGGCTTGAGAGGTGGCCATGAGTTGCAGAGGGTGAAGCTTCATTTCAGGGGGTACTGTCCTCAAATGAGAGCCTGCAAAAGTGATCTCTTCACACTGAGGGAGGAAATGAGCTCAATGAAGAGGACAGTAAAAAATACCTGCCATCTCATCTCCTAAAGAGATAACCACTGTTAATATTTTGGTAATTTCCTTCCAGCCATTTTTGTATACTTAGAATTTTTCTTTTACAAGATTGGGAATATACATATACGTATATATGTGCGTGTATATATATAATCTCAGTAATTATATATATTATCTATAATATTAGTATATAATATAATCTACATATAGAACCATAATCTGTAAGACTAATATATGACATATATAATTGAGATTACATATATATTACATATATGTATATATGTATACACATATAGATATAGATATAAATATATATAGAAATAGGTGTAGGCATAGATAGATCATTGTATGGCCTATTTTTTTTTCATTTAAGATATAATTAGCATTTTCCCATGTCAGTGAACATTCTTCAGAAAAAAATTGTTTTAACAGCTAACTGACATGCCATCTTATAAATATTACACAATTTATTTAAATATTTCTCTGTTGCTAGACACTTGGGTTATTTAATGTTTTTATTATACAATTAATATCATAGTAAATCTCATATGTAAATTTATCTGGGCATTTATGTTTATTTTTCTAAAATAATAACAGCTAACGTTTACTGGTTTTTTATTGTATGCCTAACCCAGAGAGATCTCTGGTGTCTCTTTTCTTTCTTAGAAGGACACCAGTCCTACTGCAATAAGGGTCTACCCTTGTGACCTCATTTAACCTTAATTACCTTCCTAAAGGCACTATCTTAGATAACTTGTACAAATTCTTCTGCAAACCCTATATGATCTTGGACTGGGTCTGAGAATTGGAAATCTTTTATGATATTCTTAAGTTCAATCTTTGTGCAAGGCATATACATAGCAGGCTCACCTCTTTCTTTAGGTTTTACCTTGAAAGGAGCTGCCAAAATAAGCGTTTTATGGAGGGGGTCAGAGACATGGATATTTTCCTCAGGTAGTGGTGGTAGAAGGAGAAACAAGTTAGGCCAGAGAAGTTAAGATAAGAGAAGACATAAAGGTGGAAGTTCCATGTGGAAGAAAGAAGCTCTGTAAAGTCTTTTCTACTTCAGAAATAACATCAGATATCATTTTGTTTACCACCTGAATGGAGGCAATTTTCTCAGAATTACTTTTAGTAGTTTCTAGGTGTCATTGGAAGTAAGTCTCCCAATTTGTCTGGTTCTAAAACCAGCTGTTTCCAATTTTGTCTACAAATAAACTATTTTAAGCATTTCAAAGGACCCTCATTTCAGTCATTGCTGCTTATGACCATTCTGAGTCATGTGGGTCCATTTTCCTAGATATTTACAAGAGGATGTCCCAAAATGTTGTACATAATGTCCTTTAAAAGAGCACTCAAATTTTGAAGCTTGAGTCCCTATAATTTAGAAACTTTTCAAAAGTGGCTAAGACTGGAAATGTGTTTTGGGTCAAAGTGTGCTGCTTATGAGTGTCACTCCTCAAGGTGTCACCCAAGAGTCATGAATTGCTCTCTTACGTGACTTGTAATCTCTTATCACCTTGCCAGCAGAGTGCTCAAAATACCAGGTAGCCAACTCTTATGCATACCTTCTGGCTGAGCAGAGTCTCTGCAAGTGTTCTTCTTGGGGGAAAGCCCCATGAGACCACTACACATCACAGACAAATGTCTTGACACCTCCACAAAATTTCTAGCCACCTAGAGCACCCAGTTGGGTTTAAAGGGAGCAGATGTCTCTTAACTTTGGGGTGAGAGAACTCACCCTCATGCACCTTTCAGTTTGAAATGAACAGAAATTGGTCACAAATAAAAATAAAAGTCCAAATTACAAGAAATAATAAGCAGCTGCAATTTTAAAAGCATGTTATAGGATTTTAGGCCAAACGAAGTGAAACCACCAGTGCCAGACTGTCAAATACTGTGACCCAGACATTTTGTTGTGAGACAAAAACAGAGAAAATTCTCCTTTTATTTTCCTGTCTATCAACAGAGGTAGAAACATTCATTCTAGAAAGGAAGGGTTGGAAAGAACAGTTCAAACAAAGTTCAGGAGCTCCAAATTCAGGAGGACTCATCCCTTAACTCAACAATGCTCTTGAAGCCAGAGAAACAACACAATGGGTTCTAGCTGGCCAGATGCTGAGTATGAGGAGAGTGTCAAATATGAATCTTGCTCACAGCACCAGAAATGTTGACTTAAAGGAAGAAGCTAAGGCAAAAATTATAATTTTGAAGAGTTTACTTGAGGCAAGATGAGGACAATTGCCCAGAAGACTCACACCCAAGTATCCTTGGTTATGAGCTCCTTTGTTAGAAGCAAGTTGGGTTTTTTGTTTTTGTTTGTTTGTTTGTTTTGAAGATAGAGTCTTGCTCTGTCACCCTGACTAGAGTGCTGTGGTGTCATCATAGCTCACAGCAACCTCAAACTCCCCGGCTTAAGCAATTCTCCTGCCTCAGCCTCAAAAGTAGCTGAGATTACAGGCATTTGCCACCACTCCCAGATAAATTCTCTATTTTTTGTAGAGACAGGGTCTTGCTCTTGCTCAGGCTCCTCCTGAGCTCAAGCAATTATCCCACCTTGACTTCCCAGAGTGCTAGGATTACAGATGTGAGCCACCGTGCCAGGCCTGTTACAAGCAAGATTTTAAAGGCAAAAGGAGGGGACATGGAGTGGGCTGATGCAAAGTTGTTTGTCAGAAATTCTCACTGGGTTATGGAAATAACATTGATTAGTGATTGGCTATACATTATATTTGTTATGTGTGGCATTGTTAGGTTAATTTATAGTTACTTGTGGTAATAACAAGCAATTTCAAGCAATAATTACTTAGCCCAAGGGTGGGGGGGGAGTAGGACATGACTGCTGTCTCATTCCAGTGCCTCTCTGGGCCTGATAATTTAGAATAAGCTTGCAGTCCTCACACAAACATTTCTTTTCTTTCTCAATGTTTATGACACAAAATATATTTTTTCCTACACCAACCAATTCTCTGACATCAGCTGGAAGTACAACAATTTAATCCAACTCTGACATTACCTGAGTGAGTTGTCAGATTCCACAAATGTTGGGTTCAGTCCCAAAAGACTGGCCTGACTTCAGATGCCAGTTGCAAGTCCTGGATCACCTGCACCTCTGACCAATTGGCTATAAATGAGGGTTCTCATGACTCCTCCCTCAGGTTAATAATTTGCTAGAATGGCTCATGGAATCCAGGGGAATAGTTTACTATTATCAGTTTATTTTAAAGGATAAAACTCAGAAAAATCCAGATGAAAGAGGTGCATGGGGCCTCATAGGTGCAGGGTACAGGGCGGAGATACAAAGCTTCCATGCCCTCTCCAGGAGCACCACTGTTACCAAAAGCTCGACACTTGTCTTCAAGGCTACATCAGAAGAGTGAGGACAAGTGGTTGGGGAAAAGGAAAGAGAGATATATTAATTTGCCAGCAAAGGGGAGAATGGCAGACTCCTGTCTCAAAGTACGAATTTCTCAATAATAAGCAGAAACACAGCATTTTTAAAGGAAGGCCATTCAGCTTTAGGTAATTGTTGTTCAACTACGTTGATGGTTCTGATCCATCCCATCTCTGGGGAAGACAATCTCATGATCCTTGCCCACCTGGGAGGCCCACCCAGACCTCCCAGATCTCCACCCTCATGGACAGTTCCACTGAGACATCTCCTGTAGCACAAACAACAAAAAACATTGCCCCTCCTAACCACTGGCCTGAAGCAGAGATGCAGGTTTTAATCCCCAAAAAGAGTGAGTAATGTTTTAAAGAGACAGAAAACATTTTTCCCACTTTTTCAGGCCATTCTCTCTGGTACATATTTCTCCCATGTCAATTTTATGCTTTCATGTCTATGGGAGGAGGGACAATGTAATCATCAAGCTATTTTCTGTTGAATTGGGGTGATGTTTTAGATGGAAGGTTTATATTTATGTATGTCATTATACAGTTTTTGCAGTATATTTACAACAACAGATTACCAGGTGAAAAAAGTCATAAGCAACAACTACAACAGTGAGGACTGACAATGCAAAATGGACTGGTGCCTTGTACACACTGATACAGGGAAGGGTTAGAAAGAAACATGGGACCTCTGAGTACAGAACTATTGGTTGTGCCCTGTAGGTAATCCAAGAAACCAGCTTCTGTAAATTCAGAAATATTTGTACCAAACAAGGTTTACAATGACGAACCCAATAGCAAGACTAATCAACAGAAGAGGCTGTAGCCTGGGAAAATCCTCACTAAAAAGTTGTCCCTCTTTATTATAGACAAAATAAACAATCAAATAAAAGTTAGCAAAAATATCAACATTTTTATTTTTCCTTTTTCTTAAACACATACTTTAGATCACTTAGAGGCTGGCCCTTCCATTGGGATCTTGGGTCATCTTTTTCCATGGGACACCTCTTTACTCTGGTATGATGGACCCATAGTTTTCATTTGTGAAAATTTTAATAAAGTCTTAATTGTTAGAGACACTTCGTAGGGTCCTTTTCACTTTTTTGCTTCCAACTAGGGCAGGGACCTGAAAGAGGCAAACTCATGTGTATAGTGGTTAGCACCTGACCCATTCATTTGACATATTGTTTTCCTCTGCTTTCTTTACTCAGTTATATTACCATACTTAACTCAGAGTGCCAGGAAGGGGCTCTCATAAACTATTTTTAGGGGCTTAATTTAAGCCTGTTTTTAGGGGTATCCTTATCCAGAGGAGGACAAGTGGCAATACCCTATCCCACTTTTTTGTATCAGCTCCGGAATGTATGTAAATTTCACTCTAGATGTAGGGCTTTGTTTATTTGTTGTGTTATCTATGATTCAAAAGAGGGTCCCTTAACACTTTGTATGGAGGAGTGGAGCCTATGAACATCTTGACAACCTGCAGGATCATTGGGTATACTGTGTCCAGTCTTAGAGAAATGGTTCACCAGGTTCCCACTGGGGTCCACTCAAAGAACTCCATGAGCAACCACAGGGCATTGTGCAGCAGATCCAGGTGCAGAAAGTGGGAAGCAAAGATTCCCCCAATGAGCTCTAATGGAGTAGCCAGACACAGTGATATCTTAAGTTGAGCTGTCTCTGTAGTTGTCTGTCCATGGTATTGATCACCAGCATGCCATTCTCCATCTGTCTAACCTCTTTCCCTGGACTGCTGACATTCCTCATCCTATTGTCCTCTGAGGTTTGTTCATGTTCTCTGTTGGCATACACATGCAGGAACTCACTGACGGCCCTGTCCCACCAGGCCAGTAACTCCTGGTAGGAGGCCATCTTGGAATTTTCATCTTTACTTTGGCCAGTCTGATGTCTATGTGTTGTGGTGATTGTCTGTTTGCAATGAATCTCTCAGAAGTCCTTTGAGCTTTTAGTACCTGGATATCTAGATTTCTAGGAAAGCCTGGGAAATTTTCCTCAATTATTCCCTCAAATAGGTTTTCTAACCCTTGTGTATTTTCTTCTTTGCCCTCAGGGATACCTATGATTCTTATATTAGACCTCTTTACATAATCCTATATTTCTTATAGGCTTTGTTTTTCATCATATTTCTCTGTTCTGTTTGACTGACTTGTTTGGCTCAAAGGTGGGGTCTTCAAGCTCTGAGATTCTTTTTTCTGCCTGATCTAGCCTATCTTAAAGCTCTCCACTGTGTTTTGTATTTCCTTGAATGAATTTTTCATTTCTAGCAGTTCTGCTTGATTTTTTTTTTTATTATTCGATTTCTATAGGGAATTTTTCATTAATTTCCTGCATTGCTTTGTGGTTTCTTTGTGTTGGGCTTCTATTTTCTCTTCATTTCACCAAACTTCCTTACAATCCATACTCAAAATTCTTCATCTGTCAATTCAATCTATTTGTTTTGGTTGATATCCCTTGGTAAGGAATTATTGTTTTCTTTTGGTCAAATTATTTCACTAATTTTTCATATATCCAGAGTTCTTTCACTGATTCCTTCTCATCTGATCTCTCAGTTGAGACCTAGGGGTGATAGGCCTGGCTTATGGGCATGTCTCTGGCTCCCTAAAGATCAATCCCTGAGCATGCCACGAAGGGGAGTGTTGATCATGAGTTGTTGCTAGAGTGTTCTAGCGGGCTTGATGAACCTCTCAGGTTACTTTTTAGCTGCTGCCTCTAACCTCCTCCCAATAGTCTGTAGTTAGTTAGGCCCTCCAGCTTAATCTCTGAGATGGTGAGTGGTACTTTTGAGTATGAATCATTCATTCCCTGTTTGCTTGAGTTGGAAGGCACTATGCTTAACTGTGGATTGTTCCCCCATTATTGATTGAAGTTTGTATGGAAAAGCCAGCTGCCAAGATGGTCTTTTGTGCCCATGGTTAAGCTCTGGTATCCCAGGTGGGGCACATGAATACCCCAAGATTTAGGAGGGACGCTGTAGCTCCCAGGGGTTTGCTTTATCTCTATGCCCCCTGAGATGGGGGAGGAGTAAGACAAATCATAGCTGGATTATGAGAGCCTAAGAGGCTTTCCTAAACCTCAGTGATGCTCACAGTTTACTTATCCAGCCACTAAAGGGGAGCTGCTGGATGAAGTTCAGGGCAATTTCTCCAAGCCAGGAAGGCTGTTCCTGAGGGAGGGGCCTAATCACTTGAGTGCCAAGGCCCCAGACCAGACTCTTTCCACCCTTGTTCACTAGCACAGTTTCTCTGTGTGGTGAGGTGAGTGCTCTCCATATTATCTCCCTGAAACTCCACAGTACTATCCAATCAGAACAGTCCATGTGGGCTCCCTCACCACCTGAGACCAACCCTAGAACTACCCCTCAGTCCATGTGTCTGACCCACTAGCGTGCATCTCCACAGGGTGCTGGTAGGTA
This sequence comes from Microcebus murinus, assembly GCF_040939455.1. Classification (NCBI taxonomy): domain Eukaryota; kingdom Metazoa; phylum Chordata; class Mammalia; order Primates; family Cheirogaleidae; genus Microcebus; species Microcebus murinus. The sequence continues at coordinate 42,303,388 of NC_134108.1, read as the reverse complement.
GAGGGATCCCCTATTGTCCACTCCTGTTTCACCATAAGACCCCAAGTGGAGAGAAGTAGGCCTCTGTGTCTGCAGGGGCCTCTTCCAGGGCTATGCTCCTGCTGGGGAGAGGCAGCCACTCACAAGTTTCTTGGCTCAGGCTGCACTCCCTATTATAATAACTGGGGGAAGGGACCACAGCTCCCGTTCAGCTGATAGTCCAGGACATTTGATTGTTATGGAACCAAGAGCTAGTCTAATTTACTCTGATGCTGTGTCCCTATTCAATATGGCAGTTCTCCAGCAGGGGTGAAGGATGGGCATACTCATAGATCCCTATTCTTCAGCACCTCTCCACAATCCCCCAATGGATATGTATGCAAGGGTTTCCTCACCACCCAAGTCTGGGACCAAGATCTCTCCCCTTCATCCCCCTGCACCACTCTCATGTCTATGGGACATCAAGTCCAGCCCATCTGTCCAACCTGCTAGCACCCAATCCCACAAAATGCCAGCAGGCAGGGTACTCGTAAATTGTAGCAGCCCCACTCTCAGTGGCAGGCTTGGCCGTGAATATGCATTCATCCTAGAGAAGCAGCGGTTAGTGTGTTTGTTGGTTCAAAGTATTGTCATGATTGCATGGGGGAAGGGAGGAAGGACCACTGCTACCAGCCAATCTGAGCCAAAATTACATTTCCTGATACCATAAGCAGAGGAGGTACAGAGGAGGAAGTGTCCAGGTGCAAGAAAGCTGGCACTCAAGTCTCTCATGGCACGCTCCCATGGAGTGTCCCTTTTTAATACCCAGACTCCTGGGATTCACTGGTTCACCTCACTAGTCCTATTTAGCTGCCTTTCCTGGGCTCATAGAGGGTAGAAGCACCCACAATATGTCTGTGTCCCACTTTCCACTGAAGGTACCTAGGTAGGGTAAGGGAAGTCTCTCCTTAATCTTTCACTGGGCTGTGAGCCTCTCTGGGTTTGGTCCATGCTGCTGTCTTCTCCTCTTTATCTTTCTCTTTTCCAGATTCACCATTTTTCTTGGTTGGTGCTTTCTGCTTTCTCTCCCTGAAATCCCCACCTATACTGTACCTGCTCTCTGCTTTCCTCAGTCCAATATACCACCTTCCAGCCGGGACAGTCCAACAAGCGATGTCACTAGTCAGCCATCTTGGCTGCTCCTGGGAACTCTTTTTATTTCCATTCACCTTTACATTCTAGAAGGGTCACTCACTGCTAGGGAAAAAATTAAATTTTTTATTGCAATGCCAATTTAAAGATATTCACTTCACTTCTTAGTCTATTGCTAATACATTAAAGGATAGATTAGTTCTATAATGTGTTTTACCAGTCATGTTTAATGTATAATAACTTATGTTTCTTATTTCAAATCCTCAACATTGAAAATATATTTAGGAAGCCCTATGAGCTATGTCATTTTGCCCAAAATAACACACTGACCCTAAACCATGCAATCATATAATAAGTTGAGAAATTACTATGCAATAATACACTGTAAATAGACATAATATTTCTAAATCTGAATAGTATTTGGACCTACAAAGGACTGACATACTCATATGTTCCATCATGACATTGCGGGGTTTTCTTGAAAGTCTGAGTAATGATTTCTTCATTTGTCAGTCAGCAGTCTGCCTTTCCTACACAGGCAGGACCTGCACTTTTCTTATTGGCCATGCAGAGAGTGACGGCCGGCAGCAGCTGCTGTTGTCAATCAGTCCCAGGCTCTACTTTCAACCTAAAAAGATGATTGATTGAAATGCATCAGAGACCTCTAGGGCTGGCATCTTGTGTACATACAGGAACTGGATCTAGCAATGCCCGGTTCAAAGAAGAAACAGTCTCCAGCCCTATCTTCACCTCCCCCAGCCCATAAACCCAAAGCACAAACTAGGTCTTAGTATTGTAGGTATATCACATATTTGTGTGCAAACTGGTGATTAGCAGGCTAACCTTAGTTCCTGGATGCAACTCTTTGGCTGGCTTGCAAAAGTTAGGCAAAATGTAAAGAGTTTGACCAGGCATCCTGGAGCCAGTTCAACACTGTGAATAGTGTTGCACGAACTTGTATTTACTACTCTTGCCAGACATGTCTTAGGAGCTCTGCATTCACTAAATCTGTGTGATAGAGTGTGGGTGATAAACAGGAAGTGGGGCAGGAAAGAGGCAACATTCCTTTGGTGTTAGGACCTCTGAGGGACTCTAGAATGGGGAGATCAGTGACTGTTATATAGCTGCTTTTCTAAGAGTACAGACTTTGAGGGGTATACTCTGCCTCAAGTTTTGAGGTGATGTCTGTGTGGATACTAGCCTGGATTTGGGATCCATGTTGACCCCGGGGTCCTCCACTTGAGCAGCTGACTGGCCTCCGGTAAGTATCAATAATCTCCCAAGGCCAAGCCATGGAGCTGGGCTGACAGCAACATCTGCTGCTCGTCCATCATCCCCCCTGGCCAATAGAAATAGAGTGTAGCTGGTGTGGCCTGAGAAGGCCTTCACTCTCCCTCTCCAGTGGCTGTACCAGATGAAGAAATCATTACTACTCAGGGCTGGAAAAGAAACCGAGGATGTCTGGAGGGAATAAAAGAATGAGAGAACAGGATACAGTCAGCCAGTTGGTCACCAAGGCACATTACATCCTCTGGGCACGCTTTCCAGATGCCTAGCATTTTTCAGTGTGCAGCCACTTTCCCCATCCCTTCACTGGAGAAGTCCAAGGTTTAAACATCCTTGCACAACACAGCCTTTAGGAGAGTTATAGGGATGTTTTGAGAAAAAGAAAGCAAAGTGGCAGCCCAGGGAGAAATTCAGAGTTTCCTCACTGCCTTGGGATTAATGCAGAAAGCTCAGTGAGAAGCCGTGGGTCCCTAGGAGCCTTGAAATGTCATTTAGAGAACGTGGGAAATGAGCAACTAATCATTCAATGCTTCCCAATTGCTCTCAACAGGACCCAATTCTCCCTGTGCTCGGGGTGAGTGGATGTCTTTCAGGGTTGCCCCCACCACCATTTCCACATCTTATCTCTTAAAAGCCTTACGGTTATTAATAATGATAATACTACTAATAATAGCTTCCTTCTGAGCCATGCACAGCATTTACAAAAGTTTTCCACATTCACAACTTCATCTGAAAACCTAGGAAATAAGAATGACACATGATGGCATCTCCACTTTAGAGACGAAAACATGGAAGGTCAAAAGAGACCCCAGATAGCAGAGCTGAAAAAAAGCCACGGGGAAACGTGCCCTCAGATGTTATGTTTCCACATCCAGGGCTCTTTCCACATTCAAAGCTCACATTACATCAGCCCTGTCCACAATTCAAGTAACACCAGTCAGCTGTGATCCAGAAGTAGGGACAAGGTGAAATGCATAGCACCTGAGAAGTTTAGGGCATGTTTCTGCCATGCCGTCATTTCCATGAAGGAAGTTACATCCGCCACTAGTGTGTATGTGTGCATGACGAAACTATAATCTTTCCACTCACTGGCTCAATGACTACTGAAATGGAATCTCTGAGAAACCTCAGTCCTTTTATGAAGAACATCTCTCTCATTTGCGATTTGGTGTCCTTTTCTCAAATCCTTCAAAACTGAAAAAGGAAAAGTCAGCAGATTTATGCTGAGAAGATATGAAAGGTGGAGCTAGCTCTGTGCTTGCGTGTGTGTGCGCGCGCGTGTGTGTGTGTTTGTGTGTGTGTGTTAAAAAGCAATACGATTCACTTTATTAGCCCACAGAGAACAATTGATAACATTTAAGAGTAGAATTCATGCAGGAAGACATTTAAATACGGCAAATCAAACAGAGAGAAGAAACTTAGCTGTCCTCAAACAACTGCCAACTTCCAACAAATGCCATATTTTTAATTTCCCTCCCTCAGAATCCGTGCTTTTAAATGACCTCTTTAACCTCTTTCTTTAACCTTTTTCTCTTTTAATAAATATGGAATATATGACAATATATATTTCCCCACACTCTCAAACACATGTTAGAAAAAAGTATTCCATTGCCAGCTTAAGCCAAATAAAGTAAAACAGCATGACTAACCAGTATTTCATCATTTTGAGGACAATCTTTGTGCTGTTTTGACTTTCCACACCAATTAAGAGATTTGGATTAGACATGAAGCTTGGACAGACTTTCACAGGCCCTCAAAGTAAGACTTAGCACACTTTAATTCATAAACCCTAGAGTGCATGACATATCACAAAAGCAACCCATGAAGCACATTAGTTAAGAAAGAATAATAAAATTCTTGATCTTTTTTAGATAACTGTCAGAAAGATTAGGGATATGGAATGAGACCGTTAAGAATTTATAAAATGGAAATTCCACTATGATCCTAATTATTCTCTCTACTAGTACAGCAGTGAAAGCTTTGGCTCTTTCCCTAGCTTGATCCCAGGACAGATTTTTCTTCTGCCCTCAAATATATTTCCTCTCAAGTTGCAGGAGCTAAAATAAAAAAAAGAAAGAAATAGAAAAAAATAGTAATAAATAAAAAACCATAGCCCTGAAGCAGTCATCTGTCACGAGCACAAATAAACTGTAAAATATATTAAACCAATTGCATCATTTACTATCTTACTAAGGAGGAGACAAGAGGTTATAATTTTAATTTATTTCTAAACATATAGTCAAAGATTTTTTCATGTTTGATTCATGAATAGGGTTAAGTGGGAGTTCTAGGGTAATGTCTGATCGATTACATCCAAATTGTTCATACTGAAAAAAGAGAAGGAAGAAAAAGAATTCTAGTGCCCTTAATACAAATCACAGGGGAACTGTAAAATTAAGAAAGTAATTTACAACATTAACTCATTTGTGCATAGAGCAGTTGTCAAACTTTATCATGCATCAGAATTACTTAGAGGAATTTTGAGATTTCTGGGCCTTACCTCCAGAACTTCTGCTTCAATAGGTCTGGGGTAATACCTAACCATTTGCAATTCCAGGAAGTTTCCAGGTGATGCTGATGCAGCTGGTTGGGGACTACTATATAAGAATCACCACTAGAGAGGAATTAAGATAATAGGAAATAACAAAGGGCCTTTGGCCTAGACCAAAGAAATCCATTAGTGAGCTAAAGAAAGAAGTTTTAGAATAGAGAGCACATTCCCTTAAAAAATTTTTAAGTCCCCACTCTAACTGTTCTAGGTACTATAGATACAGTGGTGAACAAAACAAGTGGGGTCCTTGTCCTCATGGAGCTAAAGTCCTAGTGGGAGAGATGCATGATAAGCACTTAGTCATGAGTGCTATGAAGAAAAATAAAGTAGAATAAGGAAATACCATAGGAAGTGATGGGGCTGGATGCTGTTAGACCTGGTGTTCAGTAAGAGCCTTTTTAAAGTTTTTTTATTTTTAACTTTATCATGCATCAGAATTACTTTTTAATTATTATGAACATCTAATAGTTATACATACCTACAAGGTACATGTGATGTTTAGATACAGACATATGTAATGTATAATAATCAAATCAGTGTAATTGAGGTATCCATCCCCTCAAGCATTTATTATTTTTTTGTGTTAGGAACATTCCAATTCCACTGTTTTAGTTATTTTTAAATATACAATAAATTGTTGTTAACTATAGTCACACTATTGTGCTACTGAATACTGATAAGAGCCTCTTTGAGGAGCTATTTTTACAAGGCTTGTATTAAGGAGGGAGTAACTTGTGGTAAGGACTGCAGGGGCATTCTAAGCAGAGAAATAACAATTTCAAATACAGAGTGTTGTGCTATTGCTGTTTTATGTTTCACAACCAATCCTCAAAATCAGCTTTAGCCAGTCAAGCTATTTTTGACAGGAAATAGTTATCTTCTCAATTGAAAGAACACTAAATGTCACCACACACGTTAAAAAAAGTACACATACAATTTCTAGAACTGAAAAAGGAAATGAATAAACAGCAAAACAATGGGTTCAACAAAGAAATTAAATGTCAATATAGAATGTTAATGTAGAATTTTGTTTAAAAAATAATACTATATAAACATTGTTTAAATAAGTGTCAGAACTATCAGTATAATATATATAATAACCAGTGGACAATATCAAGATTTAATAGAATGGATTTCAAAATGCAATGGTACAATGGCCAAACACTTAAGATAGATGGAAAATAATCAGAGTAAATCAAATAATCACCGTCTAGTGTGGAGAATTCAAAGTGGGATTATTGATTTGATAAATAAGAAATTATCATAGATATGATTTGAAAAAGCAAGTGTTAGTTCAACTAGATTGTACCAGGGATAAATCCATGTAGAAAAATTATAACTGATTTCATTTATTGTCAAACTACTAGAGAAGAAAACAAGAATATCGCAATTAATTAATATTTCCTTGGTTTTGACTGAAAGAACGAAAAAGTAATTTTAAAAGTTTTAGAGGAGAAGCCTAAGGTAATGACACTAATGTTGCTGGTAAAGAAAAAGGTGTACAAGCCAGAATTTTAGCTGAAAACCAGAAAGCATTCTTTTTTTTTTTTTTTTTTTTTTTTTGAGACAGAGTCTCGCTTTGTTGCCCAGGCTAGAGTTAGTGTCATGGTGTCAGCCTAGCTCACAGCAACCTCAAACTCCTGGGCTCAGGTGATCCTCCTGCCTCAGCCTCCCGAGTAGCTGGGACTACAGGCATGTGCCACCATGCCCTGCTAATTTTTTCTATATATATTAGTTGGCCAATTAATCTCTTTCTATTTATAGTAGAGATGGGGTCTCGCTCTTGCTCAGGCTGGTTTCGAACTCCTGACCTCGAGCAATCTGCCTGCCTCGGCCTCCCAGAGTGCTAGGATTACAGGCGTGAGCCACCACGCCCGGCCAGAAAGCATTCTTTTTGCCAGGTACAATGCATACTTTGAATTTGTTACTAGGATACTTGTCCAACTTTGCAGCTAATAATGACTTTTTGGGAAAAAATTTAATTTCATACAATATTTTCTGGATCTGCTCAAGAATAGGACGTCTTGATGAAATAAATGTGATATGAAAACCACTCTCAAACACATGAGAGGAATCCTGACAAACTGTTGTTAAAGCAATTAAATTTAATCTAGTCAAGATATGAGATACATGAGGAGAATTAAGCCAAATCACAAAAGATCCTCTAAGAGTGAGTCATAGACATTGGCAGGAAGTAAAATTTATTTTGCTCTTGAACTAGCCATAGTTATTGGTATGAACTGCTTCTTGCTATTAATAATATTAGAAAAATTTATCAAAAAGGAGAACAGAACTTAAGTGATTTCACTGTTTAAAGAATTTTTTAAGTTTTTAAGTTTAAAACAATTTTTAAGTTAAAAAATGTAAAATATGCTATAAAAGTAACATTCCAATAAATTATAAGGAAATTAAAGCATGAGGGAAGTTTATGTGACTGCAGTTGATTCACATACAAATAATTCTGAAACAAATTTCTATTTATACTATTTTCTGGCCATTATAGATCAAGTTATACTTGATTGATATATTGTTCTTCTTAAATTTTATTTACAAGTACAAGAAACTTATTTATTGTATTTATAAATACAATAAATTGTATTTATTTAATATATTTTAATTTATTTAATATATTATTATATTAAATATTTAATATAAATTAAATACAATTTAATTTACATTGACATTAAAATTTTTGAAAGAAGACATAAGTACTGTATGAGATTTAGATATTATGATATAAGTACTAGAAATTTATATGGTAAAATTAAAACATCTTGCAATGTTTTCAGTAATAATAGTAATTTCTTATATGTTAAACCATAACAATATTTAAGCCTGATTTATGAAATTCATGGTTCATTTCCAAATCTAATTATTTCTTTAAGAACCTTATTGACAGTACCAGCTGCTACTGCCTCTGTAGAGCAAAGTTCCTCCAAATTGAAATTAATAAAAACTATCAAAGAACTACAATGACTCAAGGAAAGTTGTTCAGTTTAACATTATTATTAATAGAAAACAAATTATGTTAAAATTTTCACGATGACATAAGTACCACTTTTGCTGAAATAAAAGCAAAAAAATAAGTTGAAATAAGTTCATATTACTTAGTTCATATTACATATTACAAGTTGTAATAAGTTTCATATGTAAATAAGTTCATATTCTGCTAAACTGTTACTCAGCCAAACATCATCACCCCATTAACAAAATGCCTAAACGTGTGCAATAACATAATCTGGTTGCCTTCTATTTTTTTGCAAATTTAAGTTACACAAATATAGTTTCACATATTATTTTTTTATGCATTGTTATAAAGTATATTTTCAAAGTAGGAAGATAGAATCTATTCCACTGAACAGTTTGTTGGCTTGATTTTTACTGTGAAATATTTAGACAAACGCTAGCTACGAGGGCTTCCAATTGCACTCTTGTCCCATGCATGGCTTTACTCAAAAGACTGACCACGTGGAAAGGTTTGAAAAGGTGGTTTTGAAGTGCAGCGTAACACAAAAGTTTAAAATGTAATAGGCAAACCCAAGGAAAGCACAAGTAAGAAAAAAGCTCAGCATTGTATCTAAAGGCAGCTCACATCTCAAGCCTAAAAGGGACCCACTGTGTGACTGGGAAATAACCTACCAGATACTTTTATTGAGGTGTAAATTGTGGCTTACTTCTTGATCTTAAAAAAAAAAAAAAAAAGGAAAACGAAATATACAAAAACTAGAAAACAACCCAAATGTTCTTCAGCTGGTGGATGAGTGAGCAAATTGCGGCACATGGTTACAATGGAATACTACTCAGCAGTAAAAAAAGAAACTTTTAATTGACACAACAACTTACATTAATCTCAAATGCATACTGCTAAGTGAAAGAAGCCACACCAAGAAATGCTACATATTGTATGATTCTGTTTATATGGCAAAACTACAGGGACAGAGAAGGTATCAGTGGTTGCCAGAGTCCGGGAATGAGAGGGGGCAGGAGTGGACTACAAGCACACCTCACTTTATTGTGCATCTTTTTATTGCCCTTTGTAGATACTGCAATTTTTTTACAAATTGAAGGTTTGCGGCAACCCTGCATCAAGCAAATCTATCAGCACCATTTTTTCCAACAACATGTGCTCACTTCAAGTCTCTTTGTCACATTTTGGTAATCCTCTCAACATTTCAAACTTTTTTATTATTATTATATCTATCATGGTGATCTGTGATCAGTGACCTTTGATATTACTATTGTAATTGTTTGGAGCACTACAGACTGTGACCATGTAAGATGGTGAACTTAATGGGAAAGGTTGTACGTACTCTGACTGTTTCACTGGCCAGCCATTCCCCATCTCCCTCTGTCTCCTCAGGCTTCCCTATTCCCTGAGACATAACATTATTGAAATTAGGCCAATTAATAACCCTACAATGGCCTCTAAGTGTTCAAATGAAAGGAAGAGTCACATATCGCTCACTTTAAGTCAAAACCTTAAAGCTTAGTGATCAAGCTTAGTGAGGAAGGCATGTAGAAAGCTGAGTTAGGCCAGTTTCTTGTGCCAAAGTTAACCAAGTTGTGAATGCAAAGGAAAAATTCTTGAAAGAAATTAAAAGTCCAATTCCAGTAAATACACAAATGGCAAGAAAACAAAACAGCCTATTGATGGTGTGGAGTGCATGTATAAATGAACTCGAGGTGATTTTTTTTTTTTAAGTGATGAAGTTGTTCTATATCTTGATTGTGTTGGGGGTTATGCTGTATGCATTTGCCAAAACTGACATAACTATACACTGCAAAGGATGAACTTTTCTGTATATAAGTTACACCTTAATAAAAAATTGTTTTTATGTACCTAAAGAGAAAGGGAAGAAAATATAAAGAAATGTTGCAATGCTGCAACTTAGTAGATAATTTTTCTCCAACTTCTAACATCTTCAATTTTTGACACCCCATCAATGCCTGTGTTATTTAGATAGGTCTTAACTACAAGTTGGAAATCAAGAGTAAGTGTAAGAAAGTGATGTCTTCACATTCTCCTGACAAACCTCAGCAGTTAGACTGGAAATGCAGATGCAAGTTAGGTCACTTTTGCATGGTTCACTTGTTTATTCCACTCCATTTAAATTCTGAAGTGCACTTATGTCTCAAATTTACCCAGATGAGAAAGGCATCTCATTTTAAGCCTATCTTGTTTATATAGAAGTGGAATGTGTTAAGTAAAATGTTTTTAAAGTCATTGTTATGAGACTGAAGCCATAAATGAGCAGTTACTACAAGCAGTAACCTAATCCTCTTGCAATTGTAAATGAGCTGAATTTTTACAAAAATGGTTTTATGGGAAATGTTTCACTGAATTGGTTGCCATGATAGTCCATTGGAATAAATTGGTATGGTAACCCAATCTAACAACTATGGGCTTCTATCATGCAATAGTTAAACAAGGAACACTTCCTCCTAAAGAAGATAATTTTCTGTGTTCCTTGAATTTCAGAGCAAAATGTATTTGATTACCTAAAGTCTATTTCCTTCCTTTTCTATCAGCTGAGGATCAGAGACTTGACATGCAGTTATGATTCCCCAACTCTTTACATGAGGCTAGCACAGTCTTGATAACAAAACCAGCTAAAGATACTACAATAAAGGAAAATAACAATACAATTTCACTCATGGACATGGATGGAAAATTTTCTAAAAGGTGTGAAAAAGATGAGACATCATGACCATGGTTGATTAATATTAGAAAATCAATTAAGTAATTCCCTCCATTAACAAACTAAGCAGAAAATTCATCAGGTCGCCTTAATTGATGCAGAAAAATTATTTGATAAAATTCAACAACTATTACTAATTTTAAAAATAAATTCTTAACAAATTAGAAACAGACAAAAACTTCTTTTCACCAATAAAGGACATCTACAAAACCTGAGGGAAAAATTACATAGTTCATGGTTAAATGTTTGAAATATTCGCTTTAAAATCAGAATTTAGGCAAGAATGTCATCTAGTGCCATTTTTATTCAACATTTTACCATAGTTCTCAGACAGTAAAGACAAGTAAAAGAAACAAAAGTTATAATTTTGGGAAGAAGGAAAGAGAGAGAGAGAATTGATACCATTTACAGTTGATATTATTGTCCACATAGAATATGCAAAAGCCTATAAGTAAATTGTTGGTATGTATAAATAAGTTTAGCAACATAACTAGATACAAAAAAATTGATATGCAAGTATGTCTTTCTTCACCAGCATCAGTAAATTTAAAAACATAATTTTAGAAAAATACCATTAACAAAAATAACAAAAAATGTAAAGTGCCTAGTAATACATTTTTTAAAAACATCTTAAAAGACCTAAATGAATAAAAACCTATTTCATGTTCTTGCATAGAAAGAATCAATTGCAAAAAGATGTCAATTATCCCCAAATTGATCTAGAAGATTTGTCGTGGAACTTGTAAATTATATAGTCATTAAAAAATCCAAAAATAGTCAAAATACTCTAAGAATGAAGAACAAGGTGTGGAAACATGCCTTGCCATTTCTAAAGACTTATTATAAAGCTACACTAATTAAGACAATGTGGCATTTGCTAAGGAAGAAATAATCAACGGAAGAGAGGGTCAGGAAACAAATCCATACATATATAAAAATTTGATTTTTGTCAGACAGCAGGTTGGTAGAAAAATAGTAGATTATATTTTAATGTTGCTAGGACAGTAGATTATTTATATAGAAGAATATGAATTTCTACCTCACACTCTACTAAAAACCACTAAAAATCGATTTCTGATGAGTTAACGAAATTAATGTGAAAGGAAGGAATCCAAAATGTTTAGAAGATAACATAGAACAATGTTGTTATGATCTCAGGAAAGACAAGATTTTAGTAAGCAAAGCACAGCAGCAAAACAATAAAAGAAAAAATGATTCTCAACATTAAAATGAAGAGCTTCTGTTCATCAAAAGAAACCTAAAAGAGTGAAAAGTTACAAATGAGAAAAGATATTTATATCACATTTAACAAAGGATTAGTATCCATATATTATATATGTAAAACTCCTATAAATCTACAAGAAAAAGATAAGCAATGAAGTCTTAGAAAAAATGTGCAAAGTACACAGAAGAGGAAACACTAATGCTTCACTGTCATCAGTAATCAGGGAAATGAAAATGAAAAAAAAGATTTCAATACACATATAACATATCAGCCAAATTAACAATCAACAAGACCATGAGTTGACAAGAAAATTTAGAAAGGGAATTCTCTCATCCTTTCCATTAGGAGTATAAATGGGTACAATCAATTAGAAAAACATTTTGTCATTACTTCAGAAAGTTAAACATGTATAAACCCTATGATTAGCAATTTCATTATCAGGTATACACTTTGGAGAACTTCTTGTACACATATGTACCAGGAGACGTGTTCATAGCTGTATTTTTATTTTTTAGAGACAGGGTCTTGCTCTTTCGCCCAGACTGGAGTGCAGTGGCTCAATAGCACAATTATAGCTCACTGTGTAACCTCCAATTCTCAGGCTCAAAGGATCCTCCCACCTCAGCCTCCCTTGTAACTGGGACTATAAGCGCACACTACCACACCTGGCTGATTTTTCTATTTTTTGTAGAGATACAGTCTCATTGTGTTGTGCAGACTGGTCTCAACATCCTAGGCTCAAGAGATCCTCTGGCCTTAGCCTCCCAAAGTGCTGGGATTACAGGCGTAAGCCACCTACCACCTGGCCTGTAGTTTTTAAATATCAAAAATTATAAACATCTCAAATGAACTTAACAATAAAATGAATAAACTGTAGTGCTATTCTCTACAATAGACTATCATACAGCAGTGTATAAATGGGCTATAATTTACATATCAACATGAATAAACGATGAAAACCTAAAATTTGAGTGAAAGAAACAGGTCATAGAACACATGCAGTATAAATCAATTTACATGTAGTTTATGAATAGACAAAACCAAACAATATATCAAGAATGTCCATCACAAACAATAAAACTAAGAAAAATGTGGAAGAAAATGCTTTATTTAAAAATTCAGCCTGGTGCAGTGGCACATGCCTATAGTCCCAGCTCCTCAGGAACTGAGGCATGAGGATCACTTGCCCAGGAGTTCAAGACCAGCCTGGACAACATAGTGAGATTCCCATCTCAATATTTTAAAAAACTAAAAATTAAAAATTCAGATATTTTTCTGTCTGTTAAATCTCTGAATCTTGTAGATCAGCTCTTCATTTCCACAATTGCAAGGATTTAGATTGTGAATTGTACACTTATTCCATGAAACTCTGACCCATATTATTGTCTACAAAATATAAGAATATCTAGTTCAAGGTAAACCTAATAAAAATGACAAATAACCTCTAACCTTATGTAATAAAAATTATAATTTCTTATTGTCAGATTGTAATGGGGACATAGTTTTTACACATAAGAAGAAAATAAATACAAAAGATGTTGCTATGATAAACCTGTTGAAATCTGGTTAGTACTTTCAAGTTACTTGTACAGTTCAGTGTGTATCAAAATACCAGATATAAACATATGTTTAAATCCTAGGCCCTGCTAAGCAAATTACTGGAACATTGCACAACCATTAAGATCTTAATTGAGCATTTATGGAGCAATTCCCTAAATAGAACCTAAATCTAAGCAAATCCTTGTGTCTCAGAGTAAGAAACCATGATAACTAGCTTTAGAGAAGGGGTTGTGAAATCAGTGAAATGCAAATTTGAGTGCTGGCTCTCTCATTTTTTGGTTCTATGACTGCAGAAGTATTATTAAACCATTAAATGTCAGTCCCCTAACATAGAAAATGAAAATAATAATAGGGCTGTTAGAAAGATTGAATAAAATATATATAAAGTACTGTACTGCATATTCAAGATGTTATCTATTATTAATGCAATTATTCAAGTGTAGTATCAGAAACACCTAAATTTATCTGAAGCCCTGACAATTTAGAATGCCCAAAAGACATTTTTGTTGTCGTTTGAGTTATAAAAGTTTTTCTCAAGTGAGCTCTTTGTGTAAATATTCCTTTACACAAAGAAAATAGAGGTATAATCCAATTTATTGATTAACTAGAAAATTTTCATAGTCAACAACTGGACTTTCACCTTAAAACATGATGAACAGTATTTATCATAGGAAGTTAAGAACAAAACTTAAAAGTATAGTCTACTTTGCAGCCTGCTAGGCTTAGTGTCCTGATGCATCATCAAACCTCATACTACATGACATACTCAAGGCATAGATAAACCTAGTTTATGTATGTCATCATGAAATTGGTTTAAAAATCAGTCAAAACAACCAAAGAGATTAAAAATTAACATTGACAATGTAGCAGTCCATGCTAAAACTTCTATGTATGCCAAGAGAAACTTCCTTTGAGAGTTTTCTAAGAAGCTGTTTCAAGACCGCTTGAAGCATGTGACATGACATCACACTCAGATATCTTCGCCTTCTGTCTGTTACTGCTGTGGTCTCCTTTAAATCTCTTTAGCATCCTGCTGAAGTCAAGTTATAAACAGGAGTTTGGGAATGGGTCAACACAAATACTGTCAAATATCTAAATCAGCAGTTTAAATCCTTCTATCTACTTTCACCTTCTGAATCTGCAAATTCCTCTATGTCCCTGAATCTTACAAATGCAGTTTCATAGGTATGTTAGTTACTAGGGTATTATCTCCAGGCTGTCTCTTCAAGGAAAAATACAAGTTTTAAATAGGCTCAGAAATTATAGGCAATTGGATTGACTTTTTAAAGTAAAGACAAAAAACAACCTCTTCCTATTAAGAAATAAGTGATATATATGCTCTCTGACTTAACTCTGTGTGTCTAAGTAAATGTTATAGAATGGAAATTTTCTTCTAATATTTTCTCTCATAAAAATATGACAAGCCAAAATATTTGACATGTATCTATGTCAAATCTCCTTTTTTGCTGTTTGTTGTCATTTTAAAGGATTGGGTCATATGAATTGAATTTATGTAATCATATCTGCTAACCATTTCATAGAGACACATTAAAAAGCTCATTTCTGAAAGATGAATATGGTTTTAATTATATTTCTCAATCTTAGAAATGGGCATTTACGGCAACATGAATTCAAGAGAAAACTAAATTCAGAAAGTTGTGATCATTTCACCAAAGCTAAAGTTGACTTGTACATAACATGAAAATAGAGTTTTAAAAATATAAATGAGGTAAAGTTTAACATTCTTATAATAATCACATATATGACAATAATTATAAAGGAGTCTCATCTGTTCATTTGAACTAGCCATGGAGGACTTTTACTTGGAAACACTTTTACGAGCTACTATAAGTTTGTATGAAAATAATTGAACTCTCTTTTTCATGTTTTTTCACTAAGCCAACTGTAATTTCTCCACTTAGCTTCTTAGTGAGGTTTTAGAGTATATGGATTTCTCTTTTTTCCCTTTAATTCTTTCAAATAAAATAACCATTCAGATTGGCCATTACTAGAATATCAAGTAATAGACCCCATGCCTAAAAACCTGGATTTTGCAGAAATGCTTTCAATTAATATTATTAATATGAACAGCTTGAATCCACGAAACCTTGTCAGCTACTCTCTTAAATCCAAACACATTTACCCTTATTAAAACACATGAAAAAAATTGGTTCAGGATAAAATTTATGAGGTTAGCATTGTGTTTATCCCCTTTGGCTGACAGAATAAGGCAGTACGAAATACCAACTCTCATTTTCCAAATAAACCATGGACAAGGAAGGGCCTGGCTGGCTGCAAGGCAGTTCCCCAACTGAATCAGGTCATATGTCCTTCCCATAAAGAATGTCTGTGCAGTTTTCAGAATAAGATGATGCAGGTGACAGAGAAATTTGGAGGTAATGAAATCAGCTAGCTTATAACAATGAGAAACAAATATTTCTGAAGCAAAAACAAAGTATTTCGTTGTGATGCTATCTTGAAGCCTATTCATTCATTCAAAAATAATTTAATCTCACTTATTAACTTTGAGAATAAAGGTAACTTTTATTTTCACAACTTTAGTATTGTTAGAATTGCAAGCTAGAACTAGGGTATTAAAAGGAAATTTGTGTGGGATTAACATTATTTCCATATGGCTCCCTCCTGGCAGTACAGTAAGTTGCCTGGAATCTATCATAAAGTGGAATTCCTTTCTAAAAGAAGTTTTGACACTTGTTCTGCCCAATTAGGGAGTTAAAAGACAATTCAATGAGATGGGTAATAGTTTATTTCTCTGCAGGTGTCCATCCATTTGTTCCTGGGACCTCAATTCAGGTACTTTAACTCTTTGGTTTTCTGTCTTTTCTTGGGGAGAGGAAGCGAGAGGCAAGGGGAGACAGAATTTTCTGTGCTTTTCTTCAACATGTAGCCCATTCCCAAGGCTCTGAATACAAATGTGGCTTATTTGAGCATGTTAATGTCATGGTGGTTTGTATGACTGGGAGAGTGGAGGGGTTTAAATTTAGTTGTGTTTTACTTTCTGCCTCAGCACAGAAACAAGAGGCTGTCTCCTAAGATTGAAAAGTACTATCCTCGTGTAAATGACAGCTTTCCAGATACAGAGAAGAGACTGAACATGCTCCCTATTTTGGGGTGTGTTTTAAAATTCTGGGCTGTTTATTTTTATTCCTTCACTTTGGATTTAGTGGAAAAGGAATGTTTTCCTGCCCAAATTCAAGATTGATGCTCACTGACCCAGTTCCTTATGTTCCTTTTAAACTCCTGTGCTGTCCATACTTTCAGTCACAGTGAGATTTTTTAAAAAAAAACAAGTTTCAAGTAAGGGGAGATTGAGAAAAGTGAACAAAAAGCACCCGTTGGTAACTAGAATAACATTCTCTATTTTCTTCTTTCAAAACATGTGAAATCGCTGCTTCTGTAATCCTTTTTGAAAATAACTGTTTGGTGGGCCTTGTTGAACTCGAAGAGGTCGTCGTGATTTTCTCCGGAATCTGCCGAAAAATCAAAGGTCTTTTAGTCCCATGGCCAAAGTAAAACAAAAATGTGACAGTGCGCGGTACAGGGGATAGCAGGTAGCTATTGGGAGGTAGGCGAGGACAAGAGCAGAGTTTTTGTGCCTTGGCTAGCAGAGCTCTCCCGTGCTTGCCTCCTGCCCCTTTCCCGCGCGATGCTAGCGGGCCGCCTTCCGCGCTGCGGATCCTCGGCCTCGCAGGAAGGAGCGCGCCTTGGCGACTGGTGCTCCCGCCCAGAGATGTCCTGAATAGGAGAAAACCAAAGCAGGACCTCTGTGTGCAAGGATGGACTGCAGTCCCTGCGCGAAAGGGGGAGCGGGACCCGACGGAGCCGCACCGACCGGCCGCTGCGTAGCATCCTGGGCGCGGCGACAGCGTGGACACCCGGGCTCCTGCAAGTCCTTAGACCTGATCCCAGGGCGCCGGCCAGGGCAAGCCTAGAGCCAGGCGCGGGCCTGGGCGGAGCAGCCCCGCAGCGAGGATGTGCAGCAGGGGCGAGTGCGACTAGGACCTGGAGTGCCCAACCCTCCGCATCCAGAAGGGTGCATTGTGGCCCTCTGAGTGACAGTTTGCTCTTTTGTCCCCCCAAAAATGCAGATAGATGGTTGTGCTCCTCCTCCGAAACTCCTGGCCGGGCACTTTGGGGTGGAGGTGGGCGGGGTGTCTAGCTTCACCCGTGCACCTGGATCCTCCGAAGCTCAAGAAGCCGGCGGAACTCAGCCTTTAGATAGCCTGGCCCCTTAAAAGAGACTTGCGTAAAACTGTCCTAGGGAAGTGTCTTCATTTTTAATTTTCATTAAAATAGAGTGCATTGCAGCTACTTAAGGAAACTCTCCAGTCGTTCAAGACGGCTCACCATTTATAAACCGAGTTGGAGACATGGAGCCATTCCCCAACTATAATCTGGCAAAACCAAAAATTCAACCCTGAAACAATTTGGCTTAAAATAGTCACTTTTTAAACACAAATGTATTTTCAAAGTTGCATTTATTCACAGTTTTATAGCCTGAGAATTGATGTAATTCAAAAGACTTTCTTTTGAATTTAAACTGGAGAATAACTAGGGTTCGCTTGTGGCAGTAATCCAGGCCGCCCCTCTCTTGGGTCTGGGCCCTCAGTGCTCCCAGCCTGTGCCCCAGCCCCTGGAGCCTGGCCCGCCACTATTCCCGTGACGCCCCTCCCGCCACTTGACCCAGCCAATAGAGAGAGCCTCGTCTTAGTGCCTACCTAAATTCGAAGGACTTGAGGACCCCACACTGTTAAACCCCGTTTCCCAGGGTTTGGGGGGAAGGCTTGGGGAGGATGGAGGGAACGTCAGGAAGGAGCTCAGAGCCAGCAGAGTTCTCAGGGCGGGAGAAAGAACTGCTGTGGGTGTTTCACAACTGAAGTGCATGCTCTTTCACCTCTCTAAAATCAACCACAGCATCGCAGCTATTGTTATCTGCGGCTGAAGAGGCAGCGGAAAGCCCTGACTGCGTGCAGTTCCTAGGATGCCTCTGTTTAGAGCCAGTGGGTCCCTGTCCTTAAAAATGACCAAAACTTTAAAGGGCGCCTGCCGAAGAGACCCGGGTATGGAGAGCCAGGTGTCGGGGGCTGGGCGAGGCCTCCCGCACTCCTCGAAAGCAGCTCCCACCCGAGTGGCTAGAGGCCGGGCGCGATCTACGCGAACGTAGCGCATTCAGATGGAGGACCGCGAAGAGAAGAAGGCAGGATTGAACTTTAGAGGAGCCTGAGGGAACAGCCTAGGGGAGCGGGACTGGGGTGAGTGGCAGGCGGCAAGAGGACCGGGTCGGAGAGTGCGCGAAGGACGGGCAGCAGGGCACGGCGGTTACAGGCTTCAGCGACTACCGTTTCCCCGCAGAGGGAGCTCCTCCGCCCCGGGAGGAGTCCCCAGACTCCTTCCACGTCCTGTCTGCGACGACTCGGGTCCGCTAGGTGACTCCACGGGACCGCACAGTCCCTGTCCACCCAGCGCAGCCAGGAACCATGAGCGCAGAGCCTGCCCCACCTCGTTATTACTAGACGCGCACATTCAACTGTCCAGTGTGAGACCAGGGCTCTTCCAGGAGACCTTTTCCCCAATTTTCTTTCTCTGATTGAGTATAAGAGCCCCAAACCCGCCCTCCCTCTCCTGTTTTAGCCTGGTAGACCCCTGTTTGCGGTGCGAAGCCGGCGGCTCCCACCGCTCCGACTGCACGGTCCTCCGCACCCTTGGCCACTGGCGCGCTGCGGGGAGTCTCAGGAAACACACCGGTGGCCCCTCCGACCAGCGTCCCTCGCTCCCCATTGGCCCCCCGGTCCCCGCCCCCCACCGCCCCGTCCCCCTCCGTGGGCCCGGAGTGGCGTCAGCACGCCAGCCGGGCGTGGGGTTTAAATGTCCACTAGCGGGAGCCCAGGCGCTTCCGTCCCGGAGCGCGGTCGGGCTAGAGTCGCCAGAGTGGGAGGGGAGCGAGCCAGCGGGATCCCAAGCCGCCGAGCGCGCTGCCCCTCGCTCCGCCGCCGATGACTCGGGAGCTCGGGCCCAAGCGCCGCCCATGCAGCCCCGCTGAGCCCCGCCGAAGGAGCGTTGATGAAAAAACACTCGACCGTCTCCGCTGCGGAGAGCCATGAGCTGTCTGGATGTTATGTACCAAGTTTACGGTCCTCCGCAGCCTTACTTCGCAGCCGCCTACACCCCCTACCACCAGGTACGTATCTTCTCCGGGTCAGGGCCAGGACTGTGGGGGCCGGTGGCGGGTCCCCAGCTTACCGCAGCCTCCCTGTGCGCCGACGTCCCAGGCGCGTCCCGGGCGTCGGACCAGCGGCGGGCGCCGCCCGGATGCGGGGATTGCCGCGCTGCCCCACAGTTGGTCGCACAGTCCGCTAACCCCTGTAGCGCGCCCATTTGCTCTCTCGGGAAGGCAGCTAAATCCTGCTAATGTGCGCCTGGGTCTTCCCTGGGATAATCAGATGCGTGTGGCACAGGCTGGATTTTCTTCATGCAGTATGTCAGACTCCAGATTCTTCCGAGCCGAGGGCAGGTGTGGGGAACTGCGGGCAGAGCTCAAGAGGGGAAAACCAAACCGTGGTCCAAAAGGTGAAAGTGACAAAACGGCAAAGACCAGTCTCTTTCTCTGTGAGATGCAAAGGCTCGCGCGTTCTCATGCCTGCAAGCTTATCTCCGGAATAATTTCTTCCATTTCAATTCTCGGGCTATCAGAACAATTAATTCCAGAACCAGCGAGTTCGTTTCAAAGGGCACTGCTCAGAATCCGTTCGTTTTGTTGTATTTGCTTTCAACATTCTGGAAGTATTATTGCGGTGCGATTGACCAGACAGAGGCGAGCTTTTTAGACAATACTTCGCCTTTCTTGACCCTGATGAGTAGCTGAATCAGTTAGCCCTACCTTCAACAAACTCACTTCTAAGGCCATTTAACCTTGGTTCTGTAAACTCTTCAAGTTCCGTTTAATTATACCAGTTTCTCTTCTTTGGGCTGCGTCTGGATGAACAGTTTTTCCTTCCATTTCGTCAGCTGACAGAGCAGAAACCGAGGACAGTAGTCTAGGAAAACAATGAAATCATACACCTGGGGAGGTTGTAGGAGTCCAGACCAGGTTGGGAAGTGAGGGCCTGGACTCCTGCTTTGGGGAAATTGAAATATGCCCCAACGCTCTGGTCGATGCTTTCGTTAATTTTGTCTGCAAATTCAGAATATCTACTGGGAAATTGCTTGATGAATTAATGATAGAACGGGTAGGTTTTGCTTTTAGTTTTCTTCCCTCCTGTTTCTCTCTTTTAAACTTTTCAGCCTGGAGTTTGTTTAGTCTCAATGTAAATTTTAGGAACCACCAGAGTCCCTCATAAACCAGTTGGGAATGTGGCATTGAGGAAGTGGTGATATTACTAAATTACTGGAGCTCATTCCCAGGATGAGACTATTGCAAAGAGGAGAGAAGTGGGTTGGTTTTCTCTTTGGTCCTTTCTCCTTCTGGACCCTGGACCAATCTATTGCATTAAGATCTCCATTCATTTTTATGTTACTTGGGCCCCCCTTCAAGGCCATCTCTGCCTGCAGAGAGCTTTAACACCACATTCAATCTACTGCTCATTTCCAAGAAAATCTTCTCAGCAGCTGCACTTAGTTTTTAAAATTACTATTAGACATCACGATTTACCCAACCCCACAGCCAGAATCTTAACATTTCTTCCTTCTGCTCCTTTTAATTATTTCCTCAATGTGTGTGGAGATGGTGAGGGTGGAAATATTCACAATCCACTGTTTGTTTTCCTTACTTAAAAGGAGATATATTTTAAAACGGAGAGACTTTTAAGTGGACAATTTATGGGCGACCAAACAAATGTCAACGTGCATTTATTAAAATCATCTATCTTTCCCCAATTACAATGTTATCCCACATTTTTACCCCATTTGATTCATTACTAAATGGATGTATTTCAAACTTTTTGTGGCATTTCAGTTCTTTTACATTCCTGGTTGCAGGGAGTGGATTTTTGTGGGTGTTTTTCCTCCATTCCATCATGAGGATATTTAGTCCTGCATTTTGTGCTTCTGCCCTGGATTCTCGGGCAGGGAACAGTCAGGCCCAAACTGGACTTGGGCGCCCTTTACCCTTGGAGTCTGCTTTTAAAAATATATCCGCCCTGAGCCCAGCTATGAGGTCAAACTCAGCTCATAATCTGGCTGCTTAGGTGTCTTCTGAGACCTTCACCCAGACATTTTAAGAGAAATTTCCCTGTGGTCCAGCAGCAACTCTGAAGGGACTGAGCAACCACGGACAGCAGTCTCCTCCATGGAACCCTGCTCCTGCTCGGGTGTAGGTTGGGAGGACTGCTTACTGTGTCACCCTCTTATTGCTAGTTTTATGCTGAGAGCACAAGACTTAGGCACAGATGCCAGTTTCCCCATGGCTATCTTAGAGATTGGGATGAGGGAGTTCAGTCCAAACACTCTTTTGAAACTGACTTCTCTATTCTTTCTTTCTCTGAGCAGAAACTAGCCTATTACTCCAAAATGCAGGAAGCTCAAGAGTGCAATGCCAGCCCCAGCAGCAGTGGCAGCGGCAGCTCCTCATTTTCCAGCCAAACCCCAGCCAGTATCAAAGAGGAAGAAGGCAGCCCAGAGAAAGAGTGCCCACCAGAGGCAGAGTACATCAACTCCCGCTGCGTGCTCTTCACCTATTTCCAGGGGGACATCAGCTCCGTGGTGGATGAACATTTCAGCAGGGCCCTGAGCCAACCTAGCAGCTACTCCCCCAGCTGTACCAGTAGCAAAGCACCCAGGAACTCTGGGCCCTGGCAAGGTAGGTGTGGGGCCCTGCTGGGAGGGCCTGAAGGAGGGCCCTCTCTGCCTGGGGTCCAGCTACAGAGGCCCAACGATATGCAGCTGAAAGAATACCAGGTGTCAGAGAAGGAGGGGGGGAGGAATTAGAGGAGGTTAAGGAAAATGAAGGGGAAAGGGAATGGGTATAAGATCTCATTAAAGAGGCAGAGCAGTAATCCAGAAAAAACACTAGCCTTGGAATTGAAAGGCGTAGGTTTGTGTGTTGGCTCCACCACTTCCAAACAGTATGACCTTGGGCAAGTCCCTTAACCTCTGTAAGGTCACTCTATTTACTGGAATCTAAAATTAGAATAACGCTTGCCCTCCTAACTATCCCCAGAGAAGGCTGTAAGACTTAACATTAAAATGTATGTAAATGTGCTATGGAAAATGTGAGGTTTCCAACACTCTCCCAAACCAGGAGGTAGAGAATCTTCACCACCAACAACTTATAGAGCAACTCTCCAATTTCTGAAAATTTGCTCAGAGGAAAAAATGCTTGACCTCCCCTGCAAGCAAAACCTACTGGAGAGGCCTAAAGCTGACCTATACCTTTTGCCAAGTTCCAATTACTTGTGAAATCTTGAAGCAGGAGTATCTCAATAAGCAAATAGAGTAACAAAGAAAGAAAAATGTAGGTACTGCCAAAATATCTCTAAAGTTTTTCCCACAACACATCTCCTCTTCATTTTTCTACCTTCCTCACAAAGCACTACTTTAGCCTAGGACAATGACTTCTTGGACAAGCCAAGTAAATTTCCCTGCTGTTCTGAAATCTCTACTTCCCTTTATTACCAACAAGACAAAGGGTGGGGGAACCATTAACCTAAGCTGTTTTTGGTGTATACCAAGCTGAGAAATGAGGACTTTCTTGTAAAAAAAGAAAAAGAAAAAAGAAAAGAAAACAAATTTTCATTTGTTTTCATTTGTCTTTTGGAAGGAAATAACAACCCTCACACACGGTACACACACACATTTTTTCCTTAAGAGAGCCTGGCAGTTTGCACAAGCCTTGCTCTAGACAAGATCCAAAAGCATTAGTTTTAAATACAGAACATTCTTTTTATTCTCCAGTTGGCAAAATATTTTTAACAGGAAGACTGTTAACCATTTAGAATGCATTTTCAAATCATTTCGAATTCCCTAGTATACAGCACAGAGGAGATGCTCAATAAAGCTTCCCTGAATTAAATATCTGTCTTTCTCTCCTTCTCTACTAATGGCAACAAATAAATTGATGTAAATGCTCTTTTCTTAAAATGCTACCAGAGAATAGAGGTCAACAGTGATACTCACAATTATTATTATTAATTATTACTCCTTGTGTCCTTACTTTGATGTAGAAAGTTCAATTAGAAAAACCTGTCCCTTCATGTCTCTCTATGCTAATAATACAGCTACCCTTTGAATATTGTCTAGTTTACTCTTTTGCTTGAGTTCTTGGGGAAAAAATATTTGAGGGAAGGATTCTAGAAAGAAAACTAATCATGGCAAGACTTCGATATATGTCCGATGGCTTTCAGTCTATCAGGGACCTTGGAGGGGCACATTTTCTGGAGCACGGGAGGCTGAAACGCGAGAGTGGCTAGCTAGCTAGATCCCCAGGCTGCCGACCGAAAGTGGGAAGAGGTATCTAGCTTGCGGAGAGCCTGCGGCTGGGAAAGGGAGGCCGCGTCTGCCCTGAGGCTACCACTGTACCTCGGCCCAGAGTCGGGGGAAGCTCCCTGCGCCCCAAAACTTGGGTCTGGGAGAGGAGGGCTCTCCGATCGATCTTTCTCTCCCTGACACACTCCCCGGGTTTCCGCGCTAAGGACGCCTCTGGGAAATCAGAGGAAGCGGACTTCCTCCCTGGGGTTCCCGGAAGACCTCATTTGGGGGTGCCCTGATGTCGCTTTCACAAGTTGCACCCCCCTTAGAAAGGCGCTGCTGCAGGCCAGTTGAGCTCTCAGCCGTGCGAGTCGGGGCTCGCGTTTCGCGTCCTGTGGCGGTGACATGCACCTCTCTTCCTTTCCTCCTCTCCGCCTCCCCGGCCTGCAGACGGCTCCTTCCCGATGAGCCAGCGCAGCTTCCCCGCCTCCTTCTGGAACAGCGCGTACCAGGCGCCGGTGCCCGCGCCGCTGGGCAGCCCTCTGGCCGCCGCGCACTCGGAGCTGCCCTTCGCAGCCGCCGACCCCTACTCGCCGGCCGCGCTGCACAGCCACCTGCACCAGGGCACGACGGAGCCGTGGCACCACGCGCACCCGCACCATGCGCACCCGCACCACGCGCACCCGCACCACCCCTACGCGCTGGGCAGCGCCCTCGGCGCCCAGGCCGCCGCCTACCCGCGCCCTGCCGGCGTGCACGAGGTCTACGCGCCCCACTTCGATCCCCGTTACGGGCCGCTGCTGATGCCCACAGCCTCGGGGCGCCCGGCCCGCCTCGCACCCGGCCCGGCGCCCGCGCCTGGCAGCCCGCCCTGCGAGCTCTCCGCCAAGAGCGAGCCGGCCGGCGCCGCGTGGGCCGCGCCCGGGGGGCCCTTCGCCAGCCCCGCGGGGGACGTGGCCCAGGGCTTGGGCCTCAGCGTGGACTCAGGTAAGCAGAGGAGGCAGTGTGACCTTCCTGGAGCCCCCCCTGGTCTTGTACCCAACCCTGAGCTGAGCCCTGGTCCCCATTTCTGTGGTCGGAGGGTCTGCATGGCATGGCTGCGTTTCCGCTGGTAGATGACCCTGTGCTATCGGTGTGGGTGGGATGAGACGGTAGGACCCTGCCCTAAGCTGACTGGTAACTATTCCAGAAGACTTCTTTTAAAAATAAAATTTTGTGGAAAAGTTCTAGCTCTGCGCTGTTCAATACTGTAGCCACTAGCCACATGTGGCAACTGAGCAGTTGATAAGAGGCTAGACTAAATTACAATGTGCCATCTTTGTATAATACACACTGGATTTCAAAAACTGTGTGAAAAAAGAATGCAAAGTGCATCTCATTAATATTTTTATATTGATTGCTTGTTGAAATATTTTCAACACATTACATATCAAATATATTGGGTTAAATAAAATGTATTATTAAGATGAATTCTCATTTGTTTCGTTTTGCTTCTTTTCACTGTGGCTGGTATAAAACTTAGAATTATGCCTGTGGCTCCCATTGTTTTCTATTGGACAGCACTGATCTAGAGTACCTGCAGAGAGTGTAGTTTAAAATCCTTTATGGCTTTGGGGAGCGGGGTCTTGTCACCTAATCACAGTTAAAAGGAAAGAAAAATATGTGACTCTAATATCAATTAAATTGCCAAATTAAATAGGTCTTTTAAAAATGTAAAACTTTAAGAATATGATAATACTAAATCTCTGGCTTAAAGAGTTGAATTTGAAAAGTATTCCAAATAAGGCTTTGGTTTTTTGCTTTCTTTTCTTACTTTTAGGGCAAATGAAAAGATAGTTATACAATAAGTGCAGTCATTCATTGCCTTGTAGTCTGCCCACTCCCTCTTCCCTCAGGTGAAGATTTGACTTTTCTGTTTGCTTTGTGTTTACTTTCATTTACCCAACTTTTGGTGAAGGCCAGGACTTTCACAATAAAACTGGTGTTTGTCTTTCTCTTTCCTTACATATCTTGTGCCTTCCCTCCCCCACTCCTTCTCTCTCCCTCTCTCTTCTTTCTTTCTTCTTCTCTCTCTCTCTCTCTTTCTCTCATCTTCTATTTTCAGGTGTGCAGCCCCAGGACAAAAGCAAGGATGTGTACTGGTTTTAGACAGCCCGCCTTCTCCCCTGTAGGTCTCTGCGCAGTGCAGTTGTGGCACTCAGAGCCCAAATGGAGTGGGTTTGTAACAGCTTGTGATCTTGGTTTGCAGCTCGCCGCTATTCCCTCTGTGGTGCATCCCTCCTGAGCTGATCTGCCGACCCAGGGTTTCCCCTTCCCTGTCTCTTCTGACCAGCCTGGAGGCTCAGCACCTGTGCCCTCTCACTTCATGGATGAGGACATGGGGGAAAGGCAGAGACTTCAAACTTCTTGGTGTATGGGGAAAACCAAAAGCCACAACTACAGAAATTTCCCGCTGCTGAAAGAGTGGATCCAAAGACTCTGAATTACGTTGGCCAAATCACTGGAAATATCTGTGGTGAGATCACTTAGTCAGGTGACAGGATATCATAAGCTTTTTTGGAAAGGGAGAAAGAAAAGGAGACTTTTTGGTGTGAATATTTTTTTATGCTGATGTGAATTCTTTCATTAGGTAGTGTGAGCATAGCACTACTGACGTTGTGGATATCCTCAGATTTAAAACAGTATGTGTATTTGCATCGAAGACTGTGGTAGAGAAGTAAAGAGAAGTCAATTCCTTCTTCCTCACCATTCAGCCTCCAGCTCCCTCCCTGCCCATCCCCACCCCACAACACCCACTCCAGACACAGAGGCACACTTTTTCCTCTGGACCTTGAACATGGAAGCCTCAGCCTGAATGTGAGTGGCAAGTGGCTTATCTGGAGCCACCTGCCCAAGTCTTACTGCAAGGCAGCTGTTGTAGGACAACTGTTTAAAACTCCAGAAATACATCAACCAAGGTGGCACTTCCCAGTGTTTGGCAGAACAATTGCAATTGCACTGGATATATTTTATATATATATGTATATATATCATATTTTTTACAAGGAACATTTTACGATGAAAGAAGAAACCCTTCTCTGCCTTCTGTCCCACAATTTCTGTCCCTCCCTCTATCCTCTGGATGCAAAAAGCAACAAGAGACCCCAGTGATCTCCATGGAAAAGAACTGAGAACCATCACAAGGGGAAGAAATGTCCATGGAGCTTCCAATACCTCGAATATTTTTCTGTCTCTATGGTTGTGATTTGGTCACTTTAGTGTTGGGGCAGGGGAAGAGGTCTGTGTGTGGGCAAAGCTGCAGGTGACGAGGAAGAAGAAATGAACATTAAAGATGTCTGTTTACTGTGGGTTCACTATGTTGTTTCATAAAAGAAAATAAATACCTTAGTTTTTCTCTAGTAAAATAAAATAATTTATGGTAGTATGATCCAATGTCGGTGATATTACATTACACATGTGCATATGTATCTATATGCATATATAGATACACTTTTTGTTGTTATTCCAAAGTGTGTGCTGTGAAATCTGTTAACCTCTTCCCACATTAAATCAACCCTGGAGATGAGAAGTTAGGTACCTTCTCTCTGTTTCACAGATGAGAACATTGCGGGCCACAGAAGCCAAGCGCTTACCTGTTAGCATTCAGCGAGTTAGAAACAGAGGTGTACAGACCATTCAGTCAGACAGGAGGGAATTATTGTTACTTCTAAAATTCTAAGCTCTTAAGACAGTAGAGTCATTGGTTAAAAGTGTTTTTGAAATATTGGTTATTTTATATTTTAATAAGCTAGGCTAAGAAACCAAACCTTCCACTAGGAAAAAAAGATTATTGAGAAATTGAGTCTTTTTCTTTGTATTCTCTTGATACCAAAGTTAGTTGTGTTTATTCACAGTAATGCCCAGGAGAAAGATTTTGTATGATGTGCAAATTGCCCTTGCACATTATGGAATCATAATAATATTAGTATAAATCTTGATTTTCATTATAACATAAGAAGCAAATATAATGTATATATTACCTTATATATATTATAATAGTCTCAAGAGTTGGAAGCAGTTAAGGGACCTCATTCCAAGCATAAGCTTGGCAGAGTTACCCATCCCCTTTCTATCATTTGGGTACCTGTGAAGTAGGTATGATCATTACAAAAATGGTATTTTTTTTGCTTAGATGGAAGGTACTATAACTATGATCATGCTGTACCAGATGTGATAACAACAATAATAACTAATGTTAATTATTTATCATGCATCAGGTGCTGATCTGAAGGCTTTATGTACAGATTAACTCATTTAAGCCTCTCAATAATTCCATGTGGTAGTTATTATTATAATATCCTTCTTACCTATGAGAAAACTGAGACACACAGAGGAGAAATAATTTGCTCAGTCACGAAGCTCGTCAGTAACAGAGCCAGAATGCCAACGCAGTAGCCCAGGTGCAATGACTGCACTGCTATCCATTGCAGTAACTACTTGTCTCTTTGCTGTTCAACTTTGGTCTTATTTTCTCCATTACAATAGATGAGTAAGAAGGGAAAAAAGACAGGAAAGCAAAGATTAATGCTTTGTAGAACTTACAGTATCCCAGATCTCAAAGGAATTGTCTTAGGACATTGTCCTAACTCCATCAAATGGCACTACCTTTAGACCATTCATGCAGATCTCTATTCTCCAGGAGGGCAGTATTATTGCTTCTCTTATTAATTCACATCAGTATTTAACAGCCCTCACTGCTCTGAAATTCTTCACACCCAATCTAACCAAGCGGTGTAAGAGTTAGCCTGAGGTTTGGACATTGAAGCAATAACTAAAATTAACTTTGGACTTCTCTATGGATTTTTTTAATCCATGTTCCACTGGCATGGATCACTGGTATATGCAAGCATAAATAGAATGCGTTCAGCCTCAGTGCGCTTTTCAGAATTTGCTACGTAGTATGCTGTTAAAGAAAACAAGCAGTGCGTTTTCCACTAGACATCTTCTGTAAGTATTCGTCACTGGAAGAGGCTCTTTAGCTGTGCCCCACCTGCACTGACACAAGGTCTGTGGTCAGACCCACAGGGAGCCTTTTCCCAGCCACGAGGCTCTGATTACTGCAACCTCTCTCCTCAGCTGCATCTGACCCGAATATCAGGTTGCTGGTGAGGAGACTCATTCACTGGAACTGGCCTTTGGGGCAATCCCGAACAGACCGTCCAGACTGCTGAGCCAGTCCAGGCTCCAGAGACCTGGCACGTATGACACATGAAGCACAGCATTTCCCTGCAGTTTACACCTTCCTAAAGTGGAGATGCAAGATGACCTAGAACTATAATGATTTAGTTCTGTGTAATCAGGGCATCCAAGAGAACTCTGGGGAATTACTAGCCCTTACTGACATTCTTCTGGCCCACCAAGTCACACGAAATGTGAACTTCAATGCCTATCTTCCTAATAGTAGTGAAACCATGTAGATTAGAGAAAGTTCCAGCAGTTGATAAAAGGACATTCAAGGAAATGAGGGATGGCATGAGAAAAGGCAAATGTGACTTTTTACATGTGTTATACCTGGTTAGGGTCTGAGATATTGCATTCTCTTCTATTTGTACCCCACGGCACCGGTGTCCCCTTCACTCACAGCTTTCCCTTGGCACTTGGCCTAGGCCAGGGGAGAGGTGATGAAAAGGGGAGAAATGGCTCTCCACCACCACATAATCCTTTTGCCGATTGCCCTCTGGCTGAGAACTCAGTCACCCAGCTTCAGGGAACTCTATCTGTTCTACTCCTTCAGTTTAAAAGGAGTTGCCATCCCATCTCATTTCCCCTTTGAAGTTCTATTTCAATGCATGGCAAATTCTAGCGATGACTTAAGATTAATTCAGGCCTGGATGGGAGAGAGGGCAGAGGTGGTGGGTGTTGGGACCCAGACCCCCTGACTGAACACTTCTCTTTTCACTGATTCCTGGGGTAAGTACTGTATTTTCTGTGTCCTTTTGCATCTGGAGGAAACAACTCTTCAGATAACTTTAACTTTCATTTTGCTTAGAATCACAAAGCCTGCATTTCTATGCAGGCACCCATACATATTCTATCAAAATAAAGTTCCTTTTTCTAAGCCATAGTGATTGGTTATTTTGGAGTTGGGGGAGATAAAAATAAATAGATAGATCTTAGACAAACTGCTTTCTATATAAATGCCATTTCCATGAAGTGCATTTTAATGTAATTCATGAGCATGGAAGAAAAATTGAAAGGTGTTTGAAAAGACTTTAAAAATAAATGAAACTGAAAAATGTAAGATCCCTTTATAAAATTGCTTTAACAGTTTGTTGACAATTTGCATGCGAATAATTCACATTTTGATTGTACTTGTCAAAATGTTTGTATATTCCATTTTTCCTTGCTAGAATTTTAGGATTTATTATATTTTCCTAAAATCTTAAGTAAAGGAATAAATGTCCCTAAAGACATTTTCACATTATCACAGTTGCTGTCTGTGTGTAACTGAAGTTGTGACATTTACACAAGCAGCAGGGTTAAACAAACACAAATTTCACTTTTCCTAAATACTGGCTCTTCCTTATTGCCGGGAAATAAATGAAACCCTAACAATACAAATATGGTATCCACACAATAGAATCTATTTATCCACAGATATAACAAACACTCACACAGATGCAGACCGAAAGAGAAATCAGAGACATCATGCCCTCAGACAAGCACAGGCACAAATGATTATTCTCACTTGACAGACCAACTGTACCACTGTTTCCTTGTATTTCAATCCAGCCCCAGAGGGCTGGATCAGGAAAGAGACACTTGATAGCTGCTGTTTCCGTGGTTGAAATATTTGTGAAGTTAACGCATAATCTTAAAGCAGAAGCTAATAAATTATAGGGTGCTAATTGGAGCTGGAGTGGAGCCTTCAATCATGTTACCCTAAACACAGAGAGACCCTCATGACCTAAAAAGGCAAGGCAGCCTCCAAAAACAGCTCCCATTTGTTTCCACCCATGACCTCTAAACATCGCATCCAGGCAGAGTGGCCCCTGACTAGAGCCGGCAGAGGTGGTTCTGCTACTCCAAGTTTACTTTAAGAGATAGGCAAATTTTCTTTTAGGAGAAAAGAATAAAATATTTTGTTGAAGAATTAATGTTTAGCCTTTAGAGAAATATATATATATATATATATATATATATATATATATGGAATTTACTAGAATCATTATTACTTTGTTAAAACATATTACCCTTCATTTGGAATTTTTCATTTAAAAAAAAAAAACTCAGTAAGAGAAAAATCTGAAGTTCTCCACAATACAGTGTCAGGTCTATCTCAAACTTCAGTATTTCTCTGAGTTTTCCTATGTGTTCTTATGGAAACTAAGCTCCTCTAAAAAAGAAAATTAAGGCAACTGAATTTCTTCTACCTTACTGGAATTCAGTTATTTCACCTAGAAAAACAGCAAGCATATTTTCCATTTCTTTTGATCCTAGAATCTCTTAGTAAGTTCTAGTTCTACTTTTCTCCAAGTGTTGCAAAATGGCTAATGTGGTTTTCCTCAAACTATCCTCCTACCATTATTTCCATTTCCTATCAAAAATGCATAAATGAATAAATATATAATTATTACATATAAGAAATTAAGGTTAAAGCTAAACTAAACTTTGGAAAAAACTAATGAATTAAATTTATTTATTGATTATATTTGCACCACTCTAGTTACTTATTAGAAATTTTTATCAACATGGATTTTTGGTGTACATATTTTAATCTCTATATTTACAACTAGGAAAATATATCATTTAACTTATAATTTGAAAACTTCTTTAGAATACCTCATATAAAAATCATTTTCACTAAAGAAAAATATCAAGAATCTTAAATTTTTTTTTTTTTTTTTTTGAGACAGAGTCTCGCTTTGTTGTCCAGGCTAGAGTGAGTGCCGTGGCATCAGCCTAGCTCACAGCAACCTCAATCTCCTGGGCTCGAGTGATCCTTCTGCCTCAGCCTCCCGAGTAGCTGGGACTACAGGCATGCGCCACCATGCCTGGCTAATTTTTTTATATATATATATATCAGTTGGCCAATTAATTTCTTTCTATTTATAGTAGAGACGGGGTCTCGCTCTTGCTCAGGCTGGTTTTGAACTCCTGACCTTGAGCAATCCGCCCGCCTCGGCCTCCCAGAGAGCTAGGATTACAGGCGTGAGCCACCGCGCCCAGCCAAGAATCTTAAAATTTTAAACACAGATTTGCTACAAACAATAATTATGATTGAGGTGATTGATGAGAATGTCACAAACTCATTTTTTTTCCTGCTGATTCTCAAACGTCAGTTTTGCACTTATTTTTGGCAACTTCGTTATCATCCCTATGCCAATAATGGTATTATCAAGAAATGGGATGGAAAATGTTTATTTTTACTAGGTAAAATCCTATTTCCCTTTTTTTCTTCTAGTGCAATTTACCCAATGTGTAACCTGTCCTAGAAAGCAATTGGATATTTTTTCTTTTAATATCATTTGACTTTTTTCCCATTGTACCTGTTTTTATGGAATTTCCTGATATGTTTGGAAGCACTGCCTAAAAGTGCTGTATTATTAGTATTATTTCACCTTGTTTTGTGGAGTATGAAGTTCCATTTTTACCTCAGGCAGTTTCTTCTCCACACTCTGAAAATAACAAAAGGGCATTGACAGACACATTTTGGTAAGAAACATAGAGAACAGAGCTTATGATATTTGTTTTTCCTTGTTTAAAGACTTCTTTTAAAAAATATTCCTCACTCATACTTTTTTAAGAGCATAAAAAAGGATCTAGGGAAAAAGACTCACATCCTGAGGGAAAACAACTAAGAAATTATATTCTATTAGAATTGGTGAGATGGCAATTTATTCACAATTTTAAATTTAACAGTTTTAAATTATCTAGTTAATTAATAAAAACAACAATGCTGGGACTATTATCCCACATTGAAACTTGGGATGTCTGGTCATTTGATGATAAAGGAATGATGTCATTTTTTAATAGGACTGAAAACTTTAAAAATCCACCATGGGATACAGCCATCTCCCCCTTTTGCTGGAGATGTAAAATGTATTCAAACTAAAAAAGAAAAATAAATAATGCTTCACAGCCATATTATTATATCTGCCCATGCTGCCAGTTAATGTAGGCTTTGGGTCTTAAGAGAATGAAGCAGAAAGTGTAGGTACCACTGAATCTTCCTGTGTCTCAGAACAGCAGCAAGAGCAAGACATTAAATGTTAAAACAAAATTATACGATTTTACATTATTTAAATAAAAGCTCCATAAAAGCTTCTGACTACATTTTTTAGTCTTATTCTAAAGTGCATATTTAATTTTTGTCACTTCCTTTATCAGAGGGATTTCTAATTTGAATTCAATTAATTGAATTAAAAGTAACACTAAAAAACGCTTTGCATGTTGGCTTTTAGTTTCCTGATCTATTTCTTGTGCTTTCTTCTCCTGTATGTCCATATCAGTGCTCCGAATGAAGTTAGAGCTATCTTGTCTCAGTTGTCAGGAGGATGTGCCGCTCACCATTGGATAAGATCTCAGCCCACCTAAGTGGACACATAGGTACTACAGTAATAGGGTATTGGGCAGGTAGGAGGGGGGTGGGTATACACATATATAATGAGTGAGATGTGCACCATCTGGGGCCTGGTCATTCTGGAGACTCAGACTTGTGGGGGGAGGGAGGAAGGGGCATTTATTGAAACCTTAAAATCTATACCCCCATAATATGCTGAAAGAAAAAAAAAAGATCTCAGCCCAATGGTACACAATCTAGAAATTACCAGAGTTCCTAAACATAATTCTTCTGGTTGACCGTTCCCCTGGGTTACAGCAGTTTGCAACTGTTTTCTCTTATATTCTGTAAAAGGTACTTGTAAATTCCTACTTCCCACCATATTAGAAAATTTTCATCTCACTCACTGACCTCTTATCCAAATGTTATCTCTTCTTCAATGTCTAGATTAGTTCTACCTTTTCCATGAAGCCTGGTCTCTACACCAGACCACAATGAGTGGTCTCACATTTATGGGAATTCTTACGACCTAATGTCGATACCATTTATTTGGCATTTACTATATAACTATAAAGTCTTCTGATGCAACTTTAGGCTTTCAAGGGTTGCAGTAGTCCTGAAGATCATCCTATTCACTCTTTACTTATAATATTTTTCAACCTTAACTAGATATTAAGTACATTGAGCGGGTACCACCAACTATTATGAAAAAAACTAATTTTTGCATTAAAATATTTTATTTTATTATGTGCAAACAAATTTAAAAATATAGGCTGATCTGAAGTTTGGAGTACAAATTGGAAAAAAAAAAAAAGCTGGCTTGAAGCTGGCTCCAGTAAAGAAAATCCTCATACTAAAATGAGTGGGGAGAGATTCTGTCACATTTAGTAAGAGCCAATTAGTGTCGAATATCCTTTTCCTGCACTTACATACCAAGCCTCCATCTCTGTGTTCAGCTCAAGGACATCACTTGAACAATTATTTTCTCTCTTCTTCCTGCATCATCTCTTTTCTCTCTCTACTGAATCATTAATATAAAACAGGCTGCAATGTTTTTTGTCTCCAGGGGAAAAAAGAAATACCAAAAAACAAACAAACAAAAAACCCCTCCCTTGACCCATCTCATTGCTATCTCATTTCTCTGTTACCTTGAAATGGCGAGATGCCTTACATCAGTCATCTCCTCTCTCTCCATTTGCTTTTCTATTTTCTCTTGCACCCACTTTGATTTAGCTTCCCCTGCACACACACTCATCAAGGCTGTTAGCTACACATGGCTCAACCTGAAGATCAGCTCTAATTAGTCTTTTTAATTGTCTCATCAATGGGATGGTAACATCAGTTCAATCCTCTGAGAAACAGATGCCAAGACACATACCATGCACTTGAAGTGTTATTAATATGTTCTAGCAAAAATACTGCATCTGTCATAGCAACTGTAATTGGGGTCATTATTTGGTTTAACACGTGGTACTCTACAGTCATTCTCTAGGATCTACCCAGTTTCTGCAGAAGCAGTGAATTAAATGTAGATATGGTAGAAACCAATGACCCTGCAACCTTTAGATCTTTAATGGTGGTGCTAATCACTGTCAACCCCCTGGAATTCTATATTGTTTTTGATTTACAATTTTGACTGAGGGAAGGGAAGGAGAATGGAGCCAGCTTCAGAGCTTTCCACTTGGCCTTCTACACTGTGGTATCTTTTACCCCACAGGCCAAAGACCCAATGAGGGAGCTACTCCAACCACAAAGTATGTTGATCCCAGTTACACATTTAGAGAGTGGGAAAATGACCACTGGGTGGGGCTGTGGACCCGGTGGACACATTATGGCTTATACTTTAGTGAGGATGCAATATAATACCTACCCCCATAAACCCCACTCTAACAGAGAGGGTTTGAAGGTGCTTCAGGTCTCTGGATACCAATGTCAACTCAGACACTGTGTCCAGTCATCTGGAATGTCTGGGAATTCTCCCTTCCTTCAGCGTACAATCACCAGAGTAAGTGGCTGTATGTACTGTAATGATTCCTCCTGTGGAGGAATCATTACAGTACATACATGCAGTGATCTTGCAGGGTCCTTCCACCTAGGAACTGTCCCATTCTTCAGTCAATGAGCTGCAGATTCGAACATTGGCTCAGATCTGGGAACTGAGCGAGGATGGTGATTCTCATCAGAGAGACCCCATCAGCCCCCTGCTCCTCCATTTTTGCCTTTGTGTTAATTTTAGGTGTCAACTTGACTGGATTAAAAGATATCCAGTTAGCTGGTAAAGCTTTATTTCTAGGTATGTCTGAGAGGGTGTTTCTGAAAGAGACTGACATTTGAATCAGTGGACTAAGTAGAGAAGATCCACCCTCACCCAACATGGGCAGGCATTGTCCAGTCGGCCGAGTGCTGGGATATAACAAACAGGCAGAGGATATGCAGATTTGTCTCTCCCTCTTCTGGAGCTGGGACACACATCTTCTCCTGCCCTTGGGCATTAGATCTCCAGGGTTTTTGACCTTCAGATTCCAAAACTTGCACCAGTTGCTCCCCAGGTTCTCAGGCTGTCAGACTTGGACTAATCCAAGCTACTGGCTTCCTTGGTTCTCCCACTTGCAAATGGCATGCCATGGGACTTCTTAGTCTCCATAGTAGCATGAACTCATTCCCCTAATAAATCCCCTCTCATCCATCTATCAATCAATCAATCTATCTATCATCTATCTCTATATTCTATTGATTCTGTTTCTCTGGAGAACTCTGACTGACATAGCCTTCTAGTGATTACAGATGTTAAGGACTGGCTGCCCATCTGTTTTGTCCAAGGGACAACATGCCTTATTAACTGTCTCCATAACTCTCTATACTCAAGCCCTTTGGCTGCCTCTTCATCAGCATGGTGATACAGGTCCATGGTTTTTGGAAGGCAAATGTAGTCATCTGGCCTCTCCGATTTCAGGCTTGCCCATGAATGTTAACAAGTCCAGCTCTGGGACAGCCTCTCCTGCCAACAGCTGTGGTCAGCAGCATAGGCCATCACTGAGCTTCTTAGTGAGGCCCCTTTTCCTGATGACATTGGTGAATGCTGTGTGCTCTGGCGGGTCTTCTGGCCTCGCATAATATGTCCATGCCAGCATTCCTGCTTCCCTCATCCTTTTTATTCCTTCCTTTACCTTCTGACAAGGAAACTCAGCATGGGCCTTCATTTTCTCCTGGCTTCTGAGACCACTCTAGCCACAAGTTTGCCTCATCTCCATGGGTCTTTTCCAGGAAATTAAATCTCATGTCCCAGCAGAGTCTCACCTGGTGAATGAATTCTTGCTTACCCAGTCTTATCTTCCCATCCCCTTGATCAAGCATCTTCAGAATGTAATCCCAGCATAACTACCCTGGCTCCCAGCAATACATGTCAGCTAACTCTCAGAGCTCATTTGAGATTTAATCTCTTTCCTGTTTATTAGACCCAGCGTAATCAAGTTATGTTGAAGTTTATCCAGCATAGTTATTGACCTGGCAGTCAAGAGAGAAGGTGAGTGCAGCTCCTAAGGGGGTATTTGTTGCTTGGTTGGGAAGAGGCCTCTGTTAATATCTTTCTCTACAGAGAAAGTGTCAGCTCTTACCTTGGAGGGGTGTGCTACTTCTACCAGCTCTGAGGGATCAGAAGGGTCTGCTGAGCCAAAATATTGGAAACATCCATTCAAGTACCCCTATCCTATATTTCATGGTCCCAAGTTTTCTCAACAGACCTACCTTGACTGAGCATATAAACATCTTGAGCTCTGCAACACTGCTGAGTTTACTCCTCAGCTGTATATATATTTTTGTTTATTATATCTCCTCCTCCAACAAGAATGCTAGAATGTAGCCTCCATCAAGGCAGAGACTTTGCTTTCTTTGTTGCTCTATTCTTAGTACCTATAACAGTAGTTGCTGCATAGTAGGCACTCAATAAATATTTATCAAATGAGCAAATGAATGAATGTGTAGAGCTATAAGGGAGCATTAAACTATAGCATATCCATCCTAAGGAATTTTATGCAGCCATTAGAAATATTTACAAAGAATTTTCATCGATAAGAGGGAAAGCTTATGCAATAATGTTAAGTGAAAAAGATTTGGAGGGTTTAACTACACCTATCCCATCCATGAAAATAAGCTCACATTGAAAAAAAAAAGACTTCGGAAGAAAATATCCTAAAAGATTTACAATAGCATAAATAGCATTTGGGTAGTATATTTTGGCCCCTTAATTCTTCTGGTTGTATGTAAAGAAGCCTAAAAGGACTGGGATAAGGCATCTGACCAGGCTCCCTGTAGCCCTGACCAACTGCAAAAAGGAATGTTGGACATGCTTCCTTTTACCAAGGAAAGGATGTCATAGAGAAGTCAGAGGCATCTAACACTTATCCTACATTCATAGAGGCCATTCTAAGGATAAAATATGGATTTGAGACAGGGGAGAAATTGAGAATGATAAAATAAATGTTTGCCTCCTTTAGCATATGTTCATCATCATTTCAAGGGCTTCCAGAATTGCAGGACTCCCCTACATCTGATGTGAATCTCAAAGGTCTACCCTGACTCCTATAATCTGTCTGTCTAGGTCTGAAGAGATGACTCAGGATTGAAAGATTATTCATGGGTCCCCCTTGTCATTAGACCAATTTTCTGGCATGCCCAGTGTGAGCCACAAGCTAAGACTTGTTCTAAAATATCCTTGGAAAAGATGATAAGAAAATCAACCCATCAGTCCATTAAACAAGAATACCTACTTTGGCATAGAAAATATACGAAGGGGTAGAAGACACCACTGTATCTTCAGAAAGCTTGCAATTTATTTAAGAGGGCAAAATATAGAAACAGAATATATGTGGTTACTGCCAAATGAGATGTAAAGACAATAAATGCGATAGCCATTCTGAGAAGAGAGGGGTGAGAGGCTTAGGGCAGAACTTCCAAAAAGTTGAAATATAAGCTAGTCCTAAAGGTTGAGAGGAATGTAGATAAGCAGAGAAGAATAGGCTAGGAAATTCCATTAGGAGAAGGCAAGCCAATGTGGATAAGCAATATAGAGTGCATCTGGGGCCATAAACAGGCTGTTTTCTCAAAGACGTTTTGAGTAAAGCATTTTAATCAGAATTATACCAACATATTGATTTTATCTAGGTAAATTTTTGTTCATCTGGCACTGTTAAAACATAAGCAATATAGTATTTGCTTCCAGTACTATACTGTATTTTCAAAGATTTTTCTTATGGCTTATTTCTTTTCCTTGAACAACTTTAGATGAAGGTTAGATTATTAATCAGCTTTTTCCAATAAACTTTCACCAGTTATAGGTTCTGCCTTTTCAAGTCTGTAATCCTATTATCAATATGACTGAAGCTGTTGTTCTAAGCCTCCAAAATACAAAATATATTAATGAGTGAAAATCCCACCTAACAGGTACAATGAACACTATCTGAGTGATGGGCACACTTATAGCCCTGACTCAAGCATTACAAAAGTGATCCATGTAACCAAAAACATTTGTACCCCCATAATATTTTGAAATAAAAAAAGAGAAATCACAAAAAATACATATTTTACAGCAGTGATTAGAGATAATGTTTTATTGTAGTAATAGCTTTCCAAGTGTTTTCTCATGTCACAGGTGCTGGTTTCTTCTGTATTTGTAGAGTTATTTGTTATTTCCTCTTCCCCCTTTGAGATTATCTGTAGTTCTGTTGGCCCCCTAAACCTACTTCTTATTCTTCTCCTTCAGTTCCCTAAACATATCTATTTCTGTTTCTAACCATCTGGTCAAGACGCTTTTATTACAGCCCAGACTGAAGGGTGGGCAATGGCTTAAAGGACCTTCAGGGGGAAGGAGAGCCATGTTTCCTTTCCAGACTTATGAGTCTTCCTAAGCTTTCCACATGCTTAGTGGTTCATCTCATAATTCTACTGAAGGTCAGGCAGTTGGTACAGGGATTGTTAGACTGAAACCAAATGGCCCACAGAACCAAAATTAGAACTCAGAAACTTTGCAGTGTTAATTTGGACTTGCAGACCACCATGACATCTATCATTCTACTAGAGTTTTCTTTCAGTAACTACTTAATAGGAGTGTTTATGTCAACTCTGTATTTCCCAAACAGCGCTATCAATCAGACCCATCTCCACATCCACTGTGAGTGAGACAGGCATAGTTCAGGCCTCCAGGCTTGCCAGGAGGGCAGTAAGCCACTTGTTTTTCTTGGCAGAAATCTTTGTCTGCATGTGGTTCCTTCTCTTCTTTCCTCAGACCACAAGATTCAGAGTCCTGGGAGCCTGGAAGACCCTCAGAATTTTCTTCACCTCGGCTGCAGTCTGTAGCAAGTACCATGTAGTTTAACCCTTCTTGGTTCTTGGTTTCCATTAAAGCAATTGACATAGCGTCACCTGAATTCACGCAAATCATATTGCCACCTTCACCTGTGAAAAAATACGAAGGTTATTCTAGCATGTACTTATTTTCATTTATTTGCAATAACTTATAGGCTGTATGAGAATTATAGCAACACCAACTTTACACATTGTTCAGCAAACATTTATGAGCACTGCTAAGTGCTGGGAGTACAAAGATAAATAAGACGCATCTCCTGTTCCTTGAGGCTATTGCAGTCTAGTAGGGAAGCAGACATATTGCTATAGAGGGTGGCATCCACTTTAAAATAACAGCTGGAACAGGTCGTGGTCTTTGTGATAGGAATTAAGTGGCCCTAGGAAGGCCCTTTTGTGTAAAATACTCATTCTTTCATCTTTCAGCAGCAGATGAAATGTCTACTTTTAAAGATTTAACTTTTAGATCTAGTAATTTAATCACTTATTAAGATAATATTTACTGAATGCCTACTACATTCCAGGCTGTGTTCTAAGTATTTATGATACAGCAATGAATGAAATAAAGTTTCTGTGCTTAGCCCTGATGTACCCCCAAGTTTAGTTTATTTGAAATGAACTTAAACTAAAATATGAGGAAAATGAAATCATTTCAAAGGACTAAGGGAAGCACCATTGTACCTATTTTTTCCCAATGGAATTTTAATAGACTTACCTATTTTTCAAGTTCCATACCTGAACTACAAAGCTAATTTTATTGTAAGAGCATATGAGCTACATCCCTGCTCTGTATCACGTGTGCATTTCTCTTGCAGACCCCCAAACTGCTGAAGAACAAGATGGCCAGACAGGCTCCTGGGCTCTTTGGCCTCATCTCATTTTCCTCTTCATTGTTGAAATATCATTATAGTATATTTCAAACCCCATGAATAGTTAGACTTATAAAATAGCTCCCCAATAGAAATAACTTTTTCAGATGCCAAGTTTGGTTCATACCTAAGTGCTGAATACCTGTGGAAGGAGTCAATCATTACAATTATTGGACAATATATACTAAGCCATTGAGAAACTTCTAAGAATAACTTGGTAGATGTAATAATAGCAACGGAAAACATAAAAAAAAATTAGGAAGAAATAAGGTAATTGACTTTAAGTAGTCCAGTAGCCCAGATAATTGAGGAAATTAGGATGTCCTTAACAGGCTTAAAAGAAATTCTGCTAAAGAAAAGTTTAGAATTTTGACAAAAATTTAAATCTACAATATAGTCTACCCACTCATATCAGTAGCTTCCTTGCCATACCTTTAACCCCATAAATAGTATATTGGAAAACTTCCTACCAAAAGATTATTTTAACTTTTAATTTTTTTTTTTTGCTTTGAGTTTTTTAAAAAGAATCTTTTATATGAGGCAAATAAATTCATTTTGGAAATTCTCTTGTCACATGTCAAAGAAAAATCATTAGCTAACTACTTTATTGGTTCATAGTACTTGCAGCAATATTTAGTAACTTGACCCTGGCCAGCCTTCCGCAATTAGTACATCTTCTCATTGCATGAAGAGCTTATGAGAGACCATGGCAGTAGCAA
The DNA here is from genome assembly GCF_040939455.1 of Microcebus murinus. Lineage (NCBI taxonomy): Eukaryota > Metazoa > Chordata > Mammalia > Primates > Cheirogaleidae > Microcebus > Microcebus murinus. The sequence goes on along the minus strand of NC_134108.1, from coordinate 42,262,048 downwards.
GAGGTTGTTTCATTTTGTTTGTTTATTTTTGTTTAAAAATTACTTAATAGAAAACCTATGGGTCAGACCTTAAAGCAGATATCCTCAATAAAAACAGCTTGCACTCAGCAACCTCTTTAAGAGCAAATATTAAAATAAAGCCTTCCAACTAAGACAGGGTATTTGCAGACGAGACATATGCCGGCTGACTGGCTATGTTTAGAACAGCAGAGGAGCATTTAGATTTGTTTCCTGTAGAACTCTCTGGGACTGATGAGGTGATGTTTACACAAATGTTTGGATGAAGTCACTGGGATATTTTTACTAGATGCACAGATATGTTACTAATCTTCTCTCTCTATCCCTTTTACACCCCATTAGGTCAGTAGGACCATAGGATAGGCACGGTATTATTGGTCCCTGTAATCCTAAGCCCCCTCACTTGGTGTTTTTTTTTTTCTTAAAAAAAAAAGTCCTTCCAATGGCTTTTCTTATCTTTTTATATATCTCTCACAACAACAATGAAGACAGACATCTTATTGCTAGGCTAAATATGCCCACCAGTCTGCAAAACAGCAAACTATTATTAAACACATTCTCTTTTATTAAAAACATAATTAAGTTTAGGCTCGCCTTGAAGGGACCATTCCATTAGTTCCATCCTTCGTAAATATACAAACTCTGCCTTTCTATTTCTTGTCTGTTCCCTGCCTCTCTTGTTCAATCATAATCTCAATTATCAAATTTTTTTAGTGATTTCTGTATCTCTTTACATTCTTTACCTTCAAGATTTACATTCATTGTAAGCAATAAAATGATGATTTCTCTTTTACTAAAACTGTATTGCCCAGAATTGCTTATTTCTGTCTGATTATCATAGTTTGATTATGTTCCCTTTTAGACTCTTCCTGTATCATTATTCTCAATATTTATGTATGCTTCTCTATTTTTATGAATATTATTCAGAATTTTAATTCCTTCTGCCAACAACTTGGCACCTAAATAAATTTGATATAACCAGCGGAAAAAATGGTGCAACTTTTCTAGCAAGCCATAAGCAATAATTTCTTTCACTATACTTAGTGGTGCAGCACACTATTGAGAGCATAGTTGGGGAGCTTGTGTGGACAGTTTCCTTCCCACAGCCTTGGCTTTGTGAAGGCTGAGAGCAAAGGCTCTAGAATAGAGCCAAACTCTAGCCCCATCTCAGCAGTATGATCATGGGCAAGTTAATATACCTCACTTTTCTCATCTGTAAAATAGGTTACTAAGAATAGCCATTTCATAAGAATGTCATGAGGATTTACAGAGTTAACCTACATAGCACAGTGAGTAGCATTTAAAAAATGTTAAAATAAAATTAGCTATGATTGTAATTAAAACTTTACACAAAAAGGATTTTCTTATGTATACTTAGTGTGAGCATTATCTGTTACCTATCTCAGCCTTGTAGATGAACTAGGCAATGCAACATAGTAAAAAGATATTCTCAAGGGTCCATGGAGACTTCTGGAAGAACCTAAGGTAAAGCTAAGCTCTTAGGCCTACTATCATCCATTATGACAGCCTCTTTGATTTTTATAAAATGTCTTCAACACATTAGAAGGAACGGATTTCATGAACAAAGAGTTGAATTTTAAAATACAAGTCAGCCACAAAATCCAGGCATCCCTCTGGAATGCTTTACCTCTCTGTAATATTTGACCACTTCCTTCTTGGTGAACTATTTTCCTTTGGGTTTCCACAGCAATACTTTCTTCCAGCTCTCCTCTTCCCTTTCTGGCTTCTCCTCCTCACGCCCACCATCTTTCTTTGTTAGTCCCTCCTATACCGGCTGTTCTCTGGGTCCTATCTCCTGTTCACTCTCTTCCTATCCCATACTCTAATTTAAATGACTGCAGCTACACCTGGCTACACTGAGCACAAACCCTCTCAACTGTATCCTCAGGTTCCCCACTCAGGTAACCCACAGGCAGCTCAAACCACGTTAAAATCTGTTCCTATCTTCAGGAACAGCACTGTTTTTCACCCAGTTTCTCAACTCACTGGGAATCACCATTGTCTCCCCTCTCTTCCTCACCCAGTTGGTCACCAAGTCCTATCACACCTACCTCTGTGGTAACTCTGGACTCACTTTCGTTCTCTCTATACCTGTTATCATTCGTTAATTCAGCTTTTATTAATTTTCTTTTCTTACCTTGATTAGTATGATCCATATCCCTCTAATTTCATCCTTTGCCATTTCCTACCCTCATGTGTAAATTCCATGTCTTTCTACACCCTGCTCCTTCTATCCTGAAGTACTTTTTTCTCGCCTCCCTGCAGAACCCAGCTTTGAAGTACAGCCTCCCTGTGGCTTTTCTTGACTCTCCCTCTGCCACAGTGTGGACTCAGCAATCTTCCTCCGGGCTCCTAGAGAACATGGATTCCCTCTCGATAACAAAACACAGTGCTTGTTCTCCTGGCTTCTGGCAGAGTATGTAATATAAAATCATCTGTTCACTAAATCCTTAAAACTAAGCTTATGTATAAGAAAAAAATCTTGAAGAACTGACTAGAGAACCTACAGACCACCAATTCCTCTGGATAACATAAATTTTATCTCTTATTCCACCCAATATGTATGCAAACATACATAAATCAGCATTTCTGTTAATGGTCATATATGCGCACAAAATATCTACAAGTATATAACTGAATTATTAACTATGACTAGCACTGGGGAATGAGATAGGGAAGAATTAGAAAACTTTTAGTTTTTACTCTGCTTAGATAATTTTATACTTTTTATAAGAAGCATAAATTACTCTTCTAATAAAGATTTTTAAAATGTAGGTACAGTTATAAAATAATATAGCAAGGACAGTTACTGAGAGATTAATTACTAGAAAAGTTAGAAGAAAAACCATAAAGGAATCAGGAGTCATTTTTTTTTGGTTGATGTAAAATAACATAAAATTCTTTTTTATACCTTTAAAATATAACTAATTATGTTCAATCTATATCTACAAAAATGATACTCATAAGCAAATTTGAGTCTTAACAGTCAAGTTTTGCTTTCTAATGATAAAAGCAGTGATTTAGTCAGAAAAAGAGGCTTTCAATGCCAAGCAAACAAAACCATGTGCCGCTTACCTTTCAGATATCCATACATTCAACTCAACCCAGTTACAGCCATTTGTCTGTCTTAGGAACAAAAGAGTTCATTTTACATATTGACAACCCACCCTGGATCATGATTCTTCTACAGTTTCCATATTTGAACTTGTAACAAATAAGAACCAGGCCAGGCAGGAGCAGATTTATATGGCTTGAGTGAAACAGTATTAATCAATAGTGAACTGGTGACACCCATCTTTCCTGTGGATAGAGACACAGTCCTATGCCAAGAACAACTTTCCCAATCACCATTAAAAGCTTAGTTCACTATTAAACTCTGCATACAAAATTAAAGAAACTGACTCCAGTTTTCAAGGGAAAAAAATATTCTTGCTTCTTTCTTTTCTTTAAAACAGACAAATGGAGCACATTAAATATAGGTGCTTACCACTATGCCTTGCCCAAAAGTCAACAACTATCCATTGAAATAGTTTTTTTTAACTACCAAAATTTAATTCAGAAAAATATTTCATTAAGTAAATGTCTAGAAAATGAGAAAGGATATATTTTTCCAAATTCCATGTGATCTTCACATAGGCAAGGCTAGGTGTAGAACTCTCCAAAAGGGTGTGGTTGCTGTAGCAGTTATAACTCCAGAGTGCTCTACCATTGGCTCTCTTAGAATCAGCTCAGCCCCAAGATGAGAAGGTGGGTGGAGCCAATGTGAGACTATTAACAAGGTTTGTTCTGATGTGAGTTGTGATGCATGGCCAAGGCAAACACAGCTCTTTTTAATCTGTCACTTAGCAGTTTACATTAAAGAACTTACATGATCAGAAGTTTATGTTCGCATCATGATTTAAAGTCACCCAAAATATGTAGTCAGAAGCATTAGACAAGTAAATATTTGTCCTCAGGCTTCTTCTTTTTTCCTGCTGTTAGTCAAGTATACCACTCAAAGTGAAGGTCTCAGATGTAAGGGTGATCTGGCTGTGACATCTGTCACCCCATTGATCTCCAGGATGGGTACAGCTATCTGTCTGGCTAGGCAGGTGTCCCCTTCCTCCCTCACTGCTTCATGTGTCTCTCTCCCAAAGCTGCATAAGATGATCTTCCCCAGTAGAGGAGGACTGTTCTTTGCTCAAAGATACACAATATCTGTGCTCCCCGGCTAGAATCTGCAAACCAGCTCTCAAGGTGAAGGTCTTGCTGTGCGCTACACGGTGAGCATAGATGACGGCACACAGCCATCAGCCCTGTTATAGTCAGTCACTGCCGATAGCAAGAGGCCTAATTTCCAGGAGATTTTGAGTCAGGGTCCATCTTACCAGATTTATTTCTAAGCAAGAATGTCTGCATTTAAATAAACAAACGGGCTCTCAAATTTTTAATAAAAAGAAGGAGTTCTAGAGCAGCTAAAGAGGAACATTTTTTCATATATATATTTTTGTTATTTCAGCATATTATGGGGGTACAGATTTTAAGGTTTCAGTAAATGCCCATTTCCCCCCCTCCCCCCACAAGTCTGAGTCTCCAGCATGACCATCCCCCAGATGGTGCACATCTCACTCATTATGTATGTATATACCCGCCCCTCTCCCCCCTCCCACCTGCCCAATACCCTATTACTGTAGTACCTATGTGACCACTTAGGTGCTGTTCAGTTAATACCAATTTGCTGGTGAGTATATGTGGTGCTTGTTTTTCCATTCTTGGGAAACTTCACTTAATAGTATGGGTTCCAGCTCTAACCAGGAAAATATAAGATGTGCTATGTCACCATTGTTTCTTAGAGCTAAATAGTACTCCATGGTATACATATACCACATTTTATTAATCCATTCTTGGATTGATGGACACTTGGGCTGTTTCCACAACCTTGCAATTATGAATTGTGCTGCTATAAACATTCGAGTGCAGGTGTTAAAGAGGAACATTTTAAAAATCATTTTTCTACAGCAAATTAGGCAAGCATATGGTAAATCTGATTTGGGAAATGAATGAGGTGACTAACATGCTCTAATTCTGTTTCTTACTATACATTGACCTAAAAAGCTTAGTCTGCTCCATCACAGTACAATGGTTCCAGAAGATTATTGTCTTATTTACCAAAATACTGAACTCATAGAATCAGACTAGATCTTAGCTAGGCCTGGCCCACTGCAATAATTGTAGCAAAATTACTCAGCAGTTAGAAGCAAAGAGTTAGACATACACATAGCAACATGGGTGGATCTTAAAATTATAGTGCTGGCCAGGCACTGGGGCTCACGCCTGTAATCCTAGCACTCTGGGAGGCCCAGGCAGGCGGATTGTTTGAGCTCAGGAGTTTGAGACCAGCCTGAGCAAGAGCAAGATCCCCGTCTCCACTAAAAAAGTAATAGAAATTAGTTGGACAACTAAAAATATATAGAAAAAAATTAGCCAGGCATGGTGGCGCCTGCCTGTAGTCCCAGCTACTTGGGAGGCTGAGGCAGGAGGATCACCTGAGCCCAGGAGTTTGAGGTTGCTGTGAGCTAGGCTGATGCCACAGCACTCTAGCCTGGGCAACAGAGTGAGACTCAAATATATATACACACACACACACACACACACACACACACACACACATATATATATATATATGTAGTGCTTAATGAAATAGGAAAGGAAAATATTCATGTGCATTTTGCAGAAAAATGTACAAATGAAAAGATAACAGACCAGAGACATTAGAATGGTAGCCTGGCAGTGGGGAGGGAGGAAATAGAACAGGAGAGAAATATGGGGATAAAGGACTAAATAAACAAACAAACAAGAGAGAAGCCCTGCACAGATCAATGATGACAGTGTACCATATCCTAGTCTATAATTAACTCCACCCTGTACTTGAGGTCCAAACTGGTGTGAGGAAGGGAGGAGGGGGAGGAGAACAGACCTCATGAAAATATCATCCGACATGTTCATTCTCCTCCTTACTACCTTAGATTATAAATCCAGGGACCATAGCACTATCCTTAATTTTTTTAAATTAGTGTGCAATACAAAATAATTTTCAAAGAAGAATATAATAAACAATCATGATGATTATTATTAATCATAAGAATCACATTATTCTTCTTACCTACTTTAAAATGCCTTATGTGTATATTCCATTTTAACTCTGTTCAGTTCACAGTGGAGAGAACACTAGAAAATTCTGAAGAATCAAACTTACCTTCAAAGCCTTCATTTATGACTCCTCTGGTGTTTGCTTCATCTCTGCACTGAGAAACACTATTTAAGGAAAAATTTCTGAATAACTGAAGCTGGTCTTGAATTTTATGGAAAGTAGGCCTTTGGTCGGGTTCTTGAGCCCAGCAGTGGATCATTAAATTCCACCTGGATATATGGGTAAAGATGAGAACATAAATGGTGATTGGATATCATTACTGATAACCTAGGTAAGGTCATTTCAGAAATGAAAGAATTTAAGTTATTACCAGATTTCCACCATTAATACAAATTTATATAAATGAATCAGAACAAAGGCTTTTGTTTCTTATTTAAGAGTGGCTTGCATTATTACTGTCTTTATTAGATAATATCTTTCTTTTGAAAAGCTAGTCTTAGGTCAACAGTTATTGCTCCAAATAAGCAGATAGATAATAGATGGTTGGACAATGTCTACTCAACACACAAGGAAACTAACAGCCATAAAAACTATTGAAGAAGTTGAGATTTAAAATATTTACCCCAATCTACACAGATATTTAGTGGCAGAACCAGTGGTAGAAATCAGAGTCGATATCAGACACTGGGTACTCTTTATTACACAATCATATTAATTATGAGATTTAGTTCCCCAGACATTCATAGCTGGTTGTTTAACATTATCTTGTCCTCAATGGTTTTCTAAGAAACTTCTATGCAGCACTGTTAGCTAGTGTTCAGTCATTCACTCAGCAAAGATTTTGGACACTTACTTTATACCAGCAGTGTATTAGAAGCTAGGGATGTGGACATGTAGCTCCTGTTCTCATAAGTGATATGTAAATGGAAGACAATGACAAATTTTATCACACCACAATGCATATGAGCAAAAATGGCAACTCATTTATAGTGTCTGTAACTACTTAGGTATTTTTCAGAGTCCCCACCTAGCAGAAGAAACTTTATTTAATACAATACAGTTTATAACCAACCTAGTCCAATCCACTATTTTAAATAATCTTTTTAAGTAATATCCAGTCTTTTCTGGCTAATAACTCACTCTCTCTTATTTTCAGTCCATCCCCACCCTCTCTGACCTCCTTTCCAAGACAGTGTAAGGTTATACATCAGGTAAGAGGCTTGTGTGACTTTTAGTGGCCAATCTAGAATTCAGTAAGAAGTGACTGATCTGGTCCATCCTGCAGGCATCAGCTACTATCAGCAGTCCATGAATTATTTTTCTATTCTCTTGGCCCTTCCCCACTGAACTGGTCCTCCATTGTCTCTCTCTAGCTGAAGAATTCTCTGAGACTCTATTGTGCCCTATATGCACTGAAAAAATACAGGGAGTCTATTTTTGTTTCTGTTGTATGCTCACATGGCGATTCTTGGCAGAATCTCTAGCTTTCAACAAAATGTTCATACTCTGGGAAACAAAGGAAGTCTGGAAGCATAAGCTAGACCTTTTCTGTCTGGACATGTCATTCTCCCTTCTTAACGATGCTGGGTCTCCCTTTGTCAAAGTGGGGGTCTCTGCTCAATGATCTACTTGCCATCCTCCCAAATGGGGAGGAGGTGGGCAATCACTCCATGCCCTTGGTGTTGCCTGCCTAATCTAATTGAAGTCTGTAGAGGACGTTTCAGGACCCAGATAGCCAATATTTCACCCTCCTGCCTTTATCTTCAAATTCTCTTCTTTCTGATTCCCTAGAATCAGAAGAGAATTTCCCCAGGGCTCAGAAGGAATAAGGATTTTACTCACTTCCTCTTTTTTATTAGACTATCCTTATATAAAAGTGTGTGTCTTTATACATACAATTAACACTTGATACTTAATACACTAACAAGGAGCTAAAAGACACAAGATAGCCCCCTCTCTCCTTCAAATATAGTTTTTAAGTCTACTGACTCACCAAAAAGGTCAAGTACCCATTCTCTTTTTTGAGAGAGAACTGATAAAGAAACACAGATTGGGAGGTATTTAAAATATTAGTACTACTACCTCAACAGAGAAATATGCAATTACAAATGATGATAAGTTCTTTACTAAGTACTAATGAAAACAAATGTGAGTTTTGATAGACACAAAACATTTTTGGGAAGTTGCTCACAGAAGGCCTGTCTGCAGAGATGACATTAAGAACTTTGTAGGAAAATAAGATGCTAGTCATGGGAATAGGGTGTGGATGGAAGTCAGGGAACACACTACAAGAGGGGAAAGCATGTGTAAAGTCCTAAATTTGGAAAGAGGTTGGCACATTTTAGAATCTGAAAGAAAGCCAGTGTCACTGAAGTGCAGTAAATTGAGTGGAGAGCATGAGATCAGAGGGGGAAGGTGAGACCATGCAGGTCTCATAGGCCAAGCACAATGCCAGATTTTGTGACACCACAGTGGGAAGCCTTTGAAGGTTTTAAGGCCAGCAAGATCTCTGTATTTTTAAAGGATTACTCCAGCTAATACGTGGACAATGGGTTATAGAGGGGCAAGTTGGCCAGGTAAGAGATAATGGTGGTTTGGACTAAGGTAACACCAATGGAACTAGAGCACGATAATACTCAATCACTGGTGTAAATGGCCCAGAAATCATCACAGGTGTTGTATTTAAAATAGATAGTATATGTTTTAGGAATTGTAATGCAATCTCTATTCCATTATAATACGGCAAGCAAACTCCACTTCCATCTATTTTATTTCTTGAAAAGCACCTCAGGTCAGAGTTAGTACTCAATATCAGAATATTATGGGGAAACCTAACATTGGTCTGTTTTCAATGTATTGAGCTGATGACTTTTCATATATATTACATATATAATTTACATTTTAGATATAGAGTACTAAACTTGGCTCTTTTTTAAAAAATTAAAATAGCTAAGAAATAACCAAAAGACATGTGCCATATACAATCTTTTACATATTTCATTATAACCTGTGCCATTTAGAAACAGAAACAGTACAGAGATCTCAATGAAGGCTCATTAGACTTTGAAATAAGATATTATAACTGATATCAGATCATGGAATTTAAACCAATAAAGTAAAATCTTAATGACTAATCTAAGGATTGTCCTCAGAGTTGAGAAGGGAAAGTAAACTATTGTAATTCTCCACAGGAAGAATTTCTTTTCTTAAAATAAGGTGGTGATTCAAAAATATTGCCAAGGCATAGATATAATAGAATCTCTCAAGACATCATATTTCACTTATGTCATTTTTACAGTTGTCCTCTCTTATCCACAGTTTTGCTTTCCACAGTTTCAGTCACCCATGGGCAATAGCAGTCTGAAAATATGAAATGGAAAATTCCAGAAATAGACAATTTCATAAACAAGTTTTAAATTGAATGCTGTTATGATTAAATCTCATGCCATCCTTCTCTGTCCTGCCTGGGACATAAATTATGCCTTTGCCCAGAGCATCCACACTGTATACATTACCTGTTTGTTAGTCACTTGGTAGCCATCTCAGTTATATGATTGAAAAAACATAGTATAGGTAGGGTTTGGTGCTATCCACCGTGTCAGGCACTCACTGGGGATCTTGGAATGTATCCCCCATGAATATTGGGAGACTACTGTACTTTATGTATTTATAATCTGCTTTATTCTATAAAGGATTTAAGATACTTAATGGAGATTTTCTAGAATGAGATAAAGAAAGAAAAAGGAAAATGAAAAAAGGAAGAAGGAAGTGGATGTAGGGGAGGTAGAGGGAGGGGAGAGAAGCCATCCTTACAGCTGCCTCTTAGCCACCTGCCCCTCACCCACTCACTCTACCTTCCAAAAATTCAGTCTCTTATTTAATCTGTGCATTTCACTTAAGCAGCTATCTCTAACTTTTTTCATCTACGGAGGCTTTAATTTACATTGAATCTAATCATTGTTCTTAACTTTCTCATGGCAAACACATAAGACCTGTTAGTACATAAAATCTTTCTGTTCCACCATCCAGGGACAAATGAAGACTAAGAAAAGAGAAGTTATATAAAGCAATAGTTATCTAAAAATAAAGAATACAATATGTGTTCTCCGCAATAAACTGGCAATGGAATAAAATGAAGAAGCTTTTAAGAATTTAATAATCCTAAAAAATGATTCCCTATATCTTTCAAGTAAATTAACAACAACTATAGCTTTAGTATAGAGGGTCTTCCCTTACAAATATGCACTTGTCACCATTACACGTCATGCATGCTATATGCATGCTATTTATGCATGCTAGGTGATGGTCACAAATAATCAAACATATTACTCTAAATAAACTTACAGATCTTTCAAGTTTGTTAACATTTACCTGGGCTGGTTGCTCTAATTCTAGAAAAATACTCACTCATTACACTTATATTTTATTTGGCTAAATGATTTAGGTTCCAATTTCTCTACTCACCATGAGAACCATTAACTCCTCTTTGCTGCAATTTTTTTTTTCAAAATAGCATGGGACTCACTAGCTATGTTCAGTATTAGTGTCTATGAGTAATGAAGTCTTTGGATTCACAAAGCAATTGAAGTTCAACAAATGAAAAATCATAGTACCTTTCAGTGTCGAGTTTCTATAGGTATTTAAACAAAGCACATAAAATACAATTCCAAGAATTCCCTCACTCCTTGTACCCAATCCTAGAGAGACCCATTTAGCATCTAGCTGTACACATTTTTAAGGGGTAAAAACAAGATGGTGAACTTCCATGTTCTCTTGTTATTGCCTCCTACATCTGAGGGACTCTCCAGTAATTCCAGTTGCCACTGTGATATGTCTGTCACAGAAACCCAAAGAGCTCTCACTTGAAGTAAACTGCCCTTTGATCCCATTTCTTCTCAGGACTGGTGTGGTTGTTGTGCAAACTAAAGGGTGAAGAGATGGCGGGCTTTCCAGTTTACATCCCAGGCTGTGGAGCCAAGGGCAGGAATGCTCTGAACCCAGCATTCCATTAATAGCTGAGCACAGCAGAGCCATCCATGGGCTCACCTGACCGACCCACAGTGCATCCAGGTGCTGAGTATTTAAGCAGTGAATAGAAGGTGCAGCACGGCTCAGCGCAGATTTTCAACCCTCTAAGCTGGGCCTGTGATCTCAGAAAACTGCTTCAAATGAAAATCAGTTCCCTCTGTACTCTAAGGAGAGTAGTTAATCTTTATCATGACAACTTAAGGCCATGGCCAGATTGAATGGCATCGCTGAGAGCTCCACTTCCTAGCCCAGCTTGTTTTCCTGGTTGGCAATGGATCTTTAACCCTTCCTGGGGCTCCAAGAGTCATGCCGCTCTTGGGGCATTGTTTACTTTGTATTAATAATGTTCAAATGAACCTCAAAACCACCAATGGAAAATTTTGGTCCCAAGGAAACTGTATTTTTATAAAGATTAAAGCAATCCATCTGATAAATTATTTAACATAAAACTATATAGAATATTATCTTTTTCCATTCGTAATCACAAATACTTTTCTAGCAGCTTTCTAGCTCTCCTTCTTCCTCATCCTTGTAGTTGCATTTTTGGATACCTTTTGATAGAGCAAAGTTCCACAGACCTACATTTTCCTGCTCCACAATTCAGCAATTTGTTATTTAGCTCCTCTCCCCAAACAAAATAATCAAACACATCAGTGAAAATGTGTAATTCAGTGATTGATTCCTAAGGTGCCTGTCCACAACTACTGCATGATTATGATGAGGCACATCAGCCCTTGGGGCAGGAGTGCTGGGGGGAATGTGCCATATAAAATTCTAACAGCTTATAGGAAATTCTGCACAATTGAAATTCTGGGGAAAATGTCTTAAGTATTTAATAGATGTATAAGAGATACAAAACAGTGAGTAGTTTGTAGCTATTTACTTAAAATTTATTTCAGTATGCTGGGGTTTTTTCCCTCAAGCTCCACATCAAAAGTTTTCAAATATTGTATAATTTCTTATCCTTAATGTACAGAATTCTTTCTCATTTCCCCCCTAAAAAGATCATGAATTATTTTTTTAGGCATTATTACCAAACTTGGTCAGATGTATATCTATCTGATCTCCCTATAAATATCTCAGAGGCTATAAAAGCTAAATCAGAAACAAGCAGTGATTCAAATCTTCTAGCTGGAAGATTTAAATAATACAAAAACATTCACCAGTAGAACATCCAACCAAGGTGCCCAGCTCTTAATCATCTTTTGGCTCCAGTCTGAATAATCCTCTAAATAACACAGCATAGTCAAGGCAGTACAGCCGTGGGGTGCATCCGCATACTGCTAATTCCTTTTGCACTTGTCTGTACCACACAGTTTAGCACTTTATTACATGCTGGCTTGTCATCCAACTGCTTCATGTGCATGTCTTTTCATTCAAAATACATTCTGAGATGCTGAAGAGCTGTAGCCCTGGTTTAAATACCTCTGTAAGTTATATAACCCTTAACATGGTACTGTGCACATAATAAAGCTTATACTTGTGGGTTATTTGTACTTTTAGAAACTTGGGTAAAATGCCTCTTGGAAAAAGTTTCAAGACTTGCTATTTCTGCTGAAGTTCTCCACAAGTAGGCAGATTAGTACTGGACATAATAACTTGGCATTTTTTTCTTTTATAATTACACCTAAATCACTCACTCTTCTAAGGATCACTATGAGAATTGAATAGTGGCCAAGATCAGTTTGATAGGGTCACTAATACTTAATCACTTTGTGTTAAGTTCATAAACAGATCATAACCTGAACAATTTTTAGTAATATTATCTCCAACCAGTCAATATCAGCTATAGCAACGGAGGCAATCCAACTCTTAAATAATATATTCCTATTTAGTAGAACCTTTTAGTATGCAGATTAAGATATTAGTCAAATCGGATCTCCCAAAATAAAATGAACATGTATGTGTATACACATAGAGAGAAAGAGCTTTTATTGGAATTCACTTAACCAGAAGTATAAATATATCTTACTCTCTAAAATTTTTTTTCTGAGTAAAACATCATGTATATATACAACTAAAAGAAACCATGTATTAGTAAATTAAGTGCCATAATCAATTTACATTTTATGTGGGGTGTACAAATATATAAATTCTAGTTTTTATTTTAACAAACTATACCAATGAGGCCTAAGATTGCATGTACACATGTTTTTGTTTTGGGGGTGCTCATGTTAATATAATTAACTTACAGATCATCGGGACAATTTCTTGGTGGCTCCAGTCTCCCTCCTGTTTGCACATAGTTTAAAACATCAAGGTTGGAATGAGCTGGATAAGGCTGATGACCAAGAGTTAAAATCTCCCAAATCAGAATTCCAAAAGACCTAAGGATATTAAAGAGTTTGCTTTAATTATACTTATTACACACATAGGTCTATAGTAGTTTCTCTGACATCATTTTCCTGGGGTTCTTGGGGTCTACTTTATGTTTGGCATAAGGCCCCATAAAAGGAGATTTAAAAGCAAGTTGACCTTAAGAAAAGAGAAGGACAAGCGTTGCATATGAACAACATTTCAAAAGTGATAGGGAGGCTTGGGGGGCGTACATGCACACACACAGAGACACAAACACACACACTCAGACACACAGGAGCATACATGCACCCACACACACACACACATATGCACACACACCTATACATGCAAACAATTGCACACATGCTCACTCTGTTTCGCCCCCTGGCTGAAACCCTACTTCAGGCTTCCATTACCTAAGGCTTTCAGAGCATCAATATGCAGACATACTTAGGAGTGAGCAAGAGAGCATTTTAGCATCCCTCCCCCACCCCCATTTGAAAAAGAGAGTGCTAGTAAACATGGAGAGGGAAGGCCTGAGTAGAAACTAGCAGCACTGAGGACCAATTTTATCTCATCTCCAATCTTGCCTAGGGCAAGCCCAGCTTATAAGTCATTGAACAAATCTTTACATTTTGAGCAGTTCTAATGAAAAGTTGGGAGTCCACAAGCAAAAATGAGGGGTCTCATCCAAATAATAAGGAGATGCCCAAACCTCCCCAAGGTCCTATTCTTTTTGCAATCCATGATTTAAAATTTATCTATAAATTAATGACAAAACATCCCCCAATAGTAGACATTTGGGCATATAATTGGACATTAATTCATAAGTACCAATTCCTATTAGTTATACGCTTCTACATCTTTGGAATATAGTAAAATATTTGGAAGTAAATGTATCTATTTCATAAACATTAGTAACCAAAAGGATCAAAACTGATTGGGGGGTTGTGAACTGCTGAGATCAAGAATCATTAGTCCTTGACCACCAATTTTCACTTTAACTTAAGACAAATCACTTAGTCTCTCTGGCCTTCTGATTTCTCACATAAAAAAAGCAAGATTAGATGTCCTGTTGAGATCCCCCCTGCCTCTGACGTTTCATGGTTCTACCCAGGTTTCTCTGCGTCCCATTAAGCTCACCACACATCAGATTGAGTAGTGAAGATTCCATCCATCAAACTTTCAGGAGCCATCCACCGAACAGGGAGCAGGCCTTCCCCTCTCTTTCTATAGTAGTCATTTTTGTAGATGTCCCTCGCGAGTCCAAAGTCCCCAATCTTCACTATCCGTGAAGGACTGGTATAATCTTTCACAGACACAAGGCAATTCCGAGCTGCCAGATCCCTATGGAAGAAGCTATATTTAATAATAATGACAATAATAATAATAAGGTTCCAGAGATCAAAGAAGTAACACTAGTAGGTCTGTAGAGAAGAAAAACTTTTTTACAGAAATGATTGCTATTTTGAAGGAATGAAAATGTTTAATCATCTTGTGTGTTTTGCCCAAACTACAGGTGATTATTGTGCCAATATCCACAATAACCTTGAATCCAGAATATCATTGTACCTGTGAATGAAGTGCATCTGCTCCAAGTAGACACAGCCTTTTGAAATATCTACACACAGGTCTACAAGGTCAACCAAGGTGAGTAAAGGACCATGAAACTGTAAGAAATGAAAGAAGAATTATAGGCGCTCTTCTAGTTTGCACAAAATATACAATATAAGTGCAAATATATGTGGATACATAAATATTCATATTTTTATATGTATATGATGTTTTGGAAAAATTTTTAGTTATGGTTATAAAAATTCAAAGAGGAAATAGCTAAATTTATATACATTCTATTCCAAAATACATAAATAAATGACAGACGATGTGTAGCAAGCAGAGACAATATGGGATCTTTATTGGAAAGATCTCTGAGTGTGAAGTCAAACAGATCAAGATGTGAAACCTAGTTCTTCTTACTAGTTGTGTGAACTTGCTCAAGTTGCTTAACTCATAAGCAACATTCTTACATGTAAAATGGGCAATAATACTGACCTTGCAAGATTCAAGGTAAGATATGTAATGTGGCAGGTACGTAACAAGCACTTAATGAACAGTAGCTGCCCTTATCAGTAGTAATAATAATCATTTAATCAGTGCTAGCTAGTTTAACTATTGGCCCAATGGCACTCTATCATGCCAGTCATGACAATGGGCTTTTTTCTCATATAAGCCCCATATAAATTATTTATTAGCAATACTTTATTTCAAGGTCACAGATTACTCCTCTCATCTAAGAAAGCCAACACAAGTATACACTTGAGCCTATAGTGGTTGCAATGATGTCTAGGTTTTTAAAAAAAAGCCAGTAGAAGTTTTTATTAGTATCATAGGGAAAAAATTTAAAGTTCCTGTCCTGAGGCTATATGCACACACTATCTGCTCCTTTCCATTTCCCTAAAATTACCCTGGTTCAGGCCTTTTAAAATCATCCCTAATCTGATGCATTCAAAAACTTCCCATGGAATGTAAGCTCCTAAAGATCCACAGAGAGCCCCAAAGCCCTGCAGACTGGAGTGACTGCTTGCTTCTGCCTGAGGTCCCAGCGCCCTGCAAACTGAGTCCAGCCTGGTTCCTCAAGACCCCCATGTCTCCAGTCTCCTATGTTTTCATTACTTTGTTTTGCTGTGACCCACGTCCTGTACAGTCCGTTATAAATTCCTGAGCACAGCCTCCCCTACAGCACCCCCATGCCGCACAGCCTCTCTCCAAGTCCATCTGTTTCCTACCGTTTTCTCCTCTCACAGTCTGTACTTCAGTCACACTGGGCCACTTGTCATTCATCATAGCTGCTCTGCATTTCTCAGCCTCTCTTGGGACAGACAGGCATATGTACCTTTCCAACTCCACACACCTTGCTCTCTAAGATCCCCATGCTCTCTAAGAACATGATTCTGGCAACAAGGGGTGTATTTTCCCATTAAATACTAAAAACAGACTCAAATGACCAGAAAATGCCAGGATGTTGGGCCAGGGTTCTAATTTCCCCAATCCAACATGAAAGAAGTTTAAGATTTCTTTCCATAGAAGTCTTCTAAGGTTTTACCACCAGCCAAAATTGTAGCCTATTGAATTTAAGGAAAATTAGTAGAAAAGTATAGGGCATTTGCATTATAAAACCAATACCAATATCATGGACTCCACCGCCTACCGGTGTCATCCGGGCTTTACGCAAATAGGTAAGAAGGTCTCCTCCTTCCATCAGTTCCAGGATAATGTACTGGGGTTCATTTAGCAGACAGACTCCAAGCTGCTTCAGAATGTTGGGATGACTAAACTTGCTGAAAAGTAGAAAGACACAGGCTGGATGACAAGGCAGCGACAGGAATCCTAGCTGAGGGTCTTAATGGAGTACAGCAATTCTTATCCATTCATAGTGTCCTTCAAAACCCCTGGCTTATTTTCTCTAATAAACGAAAGCTTCCTTTTCCGAGTACTGGTTTGTGTGCTTGCCTTAGGGAGGTAATATGGCAACCCCTAGTGGCCAATGCATATGGATAAAATAAGTTGGTTTTTAGAAGAAATAACATTCATATTAAGTATTTTATGTTTTGGAAAAGAAAGTAATTTTGACCAACAGTCTTCTTGAAAAGATATTTGAAAACCTCATGTTTTGGGTCATCACAAGTATGAAATATAGTCTCTCGCTTTCAGAGAAACAACTCAGTCATACAGGTTTGGCCACACAGTTTTCTCAAGACATGAAACAAGTGAGCCCTAATTTAATGATCGGAACCTAGAGCTCAGGACCCCATTGACCACTGCCTCAAGTCTTCCCTTTAAGATGTCCTTGAGCAGTTTTCATGACCATAAACTGACAAACATGCAGACAAGTTTACTATGAAAAGGGATATTTTCACTGACATCCTAGGACTTAAGAAAATTCTCTTACTATATCTATTTGACCCATTATCACACATTTAGATGCACACAAGCATGTTTAAAGCTGAACAGCTTCAAAAGTCAGTTGCAAAACATACTCCTTGTTGAAGATAAAAGAAAGGAGGACCTTTTGTCTGAGGACTGATTACACCCAGGCTCAGAAGACTGACTTCTATAGACTACTTGTTACTACACACATATTTTCATTTAAACTTTTCAACCATGTTTGTTTTAAGCATGATCTGCTATTTCATGTTATTTTTTGGTGTTAAAAATTGACCAAGCAGGTTTAAAAGCTTCCTACCCACATCAAGAGAAAATTATTTCAGGGCTACCTCATTAGATGTGCCTCCTTTAGGAATTCAATCTTTTCCTGGTCTGTAGAACCCTTCTTCAAAGTCTGTACAACATAAAAACAAGTCAGGAATCAGTATAGCAGACATTTCTGTGAGTTCAGTGGGTTAATGGAGACAATCTTTGTTCTGTTTCATTTTGTTTTGCAATATCTACCCTCAAAGCTAGAAACAGATCATAGATAAATCATGCACAGGTGCTCTGTAAACCTACTCAAACTTTAGTTCCTGTTAGTGCTAGTGTTCAAGTAGGAAAAGCTGCTAGATAAAGATCTAGTAAAATTTAAAACAGAGTCCCTCCAAAATTTAGAAATTTAAAAACAGACCAAGTTTGGAAATTAAGCCAATTTCTTAATTTTCAAAATGTTTTATTCCGTATCTGTTTCCCCCACTTCCTTGCTAATAATACGTTCCCTTATTTCTTAGAGACAAGGTGCCCAGTCCTAAGCAATTGGTCTAAGCTAATCATGAAAATTGTATTTTGAAATTCTCCAGCCTCCTTTGCAAAGGAATGGCCATATGACTCCGTGCTGGTCAATGAAATGTAAGAGAAAAACTGCTGAGCGGGAGAGAGAGATTTGCAGAAAACTTTTGCTTTCCTGAACATATACATCTGGCACCATCCTTCCCCCTCTCCCTGGCCTGAATGAAGATGTGATGTTAGATTCTCTGGCAGCTATCTAGGGACCATGAGGCAGCAAGCATGTACAAAAAACAAGAATCTCAGAGATAACTGGGCTCTTACCTGACATACTATACTGCACCAAAGCCAGAAGTATCTTGTTATGAGAGAAAAATAAACACTAGTTTAAAACAGTTGAGGTGGAAGAACTTTTAAATGGTATAATTTGAAAGTGGAGAGAATTTTGCAATCTTTTCTAGTTGTATAGCCCACCCTCAAAACCATAAATCTCTAACAAGCAGTGATCAGGATATTTCTCAATTACATAAAAGATTCATTACCCCTCAACAAAAGAAAGTTTTATAAAAATGAAAGTATATCCAGTGCTTCCTTAAATACACACTAAATATATACCATGATGAATGTTTGTATAGTACAGAAGTTGACAAACTGCAGCCTGTGAGTAAATCCAGTCTGTCACCTATTTTTGTAGACCCTGTGATCTCAAAATAGTTTTTACATTTTTAGATGGTTAAAAAAAGTCCAGAGAAGAATATTATTTCATGACACATGAAAATTATGTGAATTCAAATTCAGTGTTCATAAATATTTATTGGTACACAGCCAGACTCATTCATTTACATGTTGTCTATGACAATACAATGGCAGAGTTGAGTACCTGGAGCAGAGACTATATGGCCAGGAAGATTAAAATATTTACTATCTGCTCATTTAAGAAAATATTTGATGAACCCTGGTCTAGTACCTTGAGAATATGTTTTACAAACATGTTTTATAAAACTGTTTTACAGTTCTCTTACAGTATATCTGAAGGAAAATAACTGTCTGCCAGGCCTTAGCTGATTAGTAGCCTTGGAGGTAATGTAAACCCTGAAGATTTTCTGTTGATTACTGAACCAATGTAGGAATTTTTTTAAAAATGTGATTTCTATAGCTATGGATAGGTGCTTACATTCTACTAGTCCTCTTTTCAACTAAGAGCGTTCCGCTTTTATTATAATTGCATCCATGCAAATCCATGTGGATATGGTGACATAACATGTCAAGGAGTTCAAAGATCCACATTACCTTGACTGCTACTTTGATTTCTCCACTTCCAACTCCTAGGATGTCTACTGCTGTCCCTTCATACACTTCTCCAAAGGCTCCACTTCCCAATAAGAGACGTAGAGTCAGTTTTTCCCGGGGGAAGGCAGGAAGATTTTCAATCTCCTCTTGGGTTGGAAGAGTACTAGAAAATAACAATATTTTTGTTCTAACAAAATACATATGATTTACAAGTTTGTGTTGGTATCAATGTTTGCATTTTAGCAAGAAAAAGAAATCTCATGGCATTGCAGCACTGTGTATCCTATGCAACATAATGACATGGAATTTTGTGTTCCTATTACACTTTTCTATTCTACCATCTTTTACTGACAGAACATGTGTCCCCATTTCTAGCCTTCTTCATTTTGATAGAAACATGCATATGTGTGCATTGCCTCAAGATTTTTATTGTAGCTTTTCCTATCAAAGTTAGCAGTTATTGACTTCTTCAAACTGCCAATTTATGTAAATGCTATTGCAAATTAGGAATAAATGTGTCTGAGTCTATGAGCTTTCCTTTTAATTGTTTCACACACCTGATATCTTATGAACAACAAAATTTATTGTGACCACAAAAATCAACTCTATCATCACTAGATTAACTTTTAGAAAGTTAATCTTCTCACTTGGAATACTGTGAGAAAAAAAATCCTCTATATTACAAATGCTTTGAGTTTTTAATAGAGAACCTTGAATAGCAGATATGCGGAGTTTTTTCTCAAAGAAAAGTCACCTCTGAATGGCTGATTTATGTCACCTTTGTGTCTACTTCAAATCCTTTGTTTTTATATCTTGAATTATAAATCTCTAGAATCAAGACCTATGATATATTATTCCTTTTTGCATAGATCATAATATAGTATCTTATGCAATGAGACCCTTAAATATTTTCCTTAATTATGGTGACAACAGATGTACAAAACTCATTTTTCTTAAAGAGGTTTTTTTAGGCAATCACCATGCAACTTCTGAAACAGAGTCAGACTGACTTAACAGCCCATACACAAGGCCCTTGGAATTCCTCTTCCCTCGATTACTGCTTCCAATTAAACCAACCATGTTACCATCTACTCTCTCAAATATAGTGCTTATCTCATTCTTTATTTTTGAACTACATTATAAAACACTGGAAAACAATGTATTTTTCTGTATTTCCCTTACAGCAGCAGTCCCCAACCTTTTTGGAAATAGGGACCATTTTCATGGAAGACAATTTTTCCACAGACCTGGGAGGAGGGGATGGTTTTGGGATGATTCAAGCACATTACATTTACTGTTCACTTTATTTCTATTGTTTTTATATTGTAATATATAATGAAATGATTATACAACTCATCACAGTTTGGGGACCCCTGCCTTACAGGATAACTCCATAATCTGCCAACCATTCCAGGTCACATTTGAGAGTGGAAGGGAAGTTATTAGTAATTCTGTCAGAATAATAGGCACACACCAGGACTGCCCTGGGCAATGCAGGATACAGGGGCACTGTTGTCACTGCTGCCCACCCTTCGTCTAGGTGCTCCGCAATGATGGCCCAGGCTACGTACTGTATCGCATAGCAGGCATTAGCCAGGCCTACTCCAGCTGCCAGACCCTGTAACTCAGCCAACTCTTTGTCTTCGTTTACGAGAACTGCTAGACCTTCTTTAGGAGCTTTTTGATTCTTTAATCTTCCATGCCAGACTACAAAGAAAAAATGACATAATTTATAAAATAAAATATTGCTTCTTTTTTCCTTTAGGAAATGTCAAAAATGCATTTTAAATGTTTATAAATAAGCACACAATTGGTAGAACAGTTGCAGAGTAGAATTTTTTATAACTTGATTTAAAAATATGCCCATGATAGAAAAACTAATTAAATCCAGGCTTTAAAAAGCCATATAAAAGTACACAATTTATATACCACATGACTTTTCATCTCACTTCTTATAGTAAACAAATTAAAGTTTCTTAATATTAGAACTGATTTCTCAAACTGATTTCTCAAAACTGATTTCTCACCCATAAACCTGAGTCAGAATAAACCAAAACAAACGATATAATAATTATTAGTGAAACAAATTCATTTTTGAGTTCAGTCATATCCAGGTTATACTTCTCAGTAGACTTAAGGAAATGCTTTCAGTATGATGGCACATTTTTTTAAATGCATAGTATAAAAGCGTATATCCATTGTTGTTCATATTCACATACTCAAATACATAGAAAACTATTGGAATGAAGCTTACCAAATGTAGCAGTGCCCCACCCCCAGCTGTGGAATTATGAATGATTTGTATGTCTTCTTCATACAATTAGCAGGTATTTTTATAAAAGAAAGTGGTTTTTTAAGGTTAAAATACAATTATGTCAATAAGATCACCCATCTGTACTAGAATATTGGCTCAGAAGTTGAAAACAGCGAGGATGCTTTGAGAGATGATCATTACAATTCGAACTTTACTTCACAGTAGCTTCTGTACCCAAGAGGTCAGAGTTTTGTTCAAGTGAAATTCCATCTGAGGGACCACAAAGTGAAAGATTGAAATTACCTTTGCCAATGGAATTTTTCAAACTTGAAGTGCTGTCACCATTTCCTTTCATTTTTTTTTATTTCAGAGTTTTATGGGGGTACACACGTTTTGGTTACATAATTTGCTTTTATACATTTTTTAAAGCCCACCATAAGCCTCACATGCTCAGTGATGCTTTCTGAGACCTCTGCAACCTCTGCTGATTTCTCAAATATGAACTTAAAAGACCAATTGTGCCTTTTAGTGCTTCTTCTCTGTCATTGTCTTGTATATTTCATGTGAGATTGTATTTTACTGTTATTTAGCACATATTTTGCTATCATTTTACACAGGTATATTTTGCCTCCATCTTTAAATGGCAAGATCCTGAGGTCAGCAACTGTATTTTATTGCTTTACATTTCCCTCTACTCCTAGCACAAGGCTAATGTTGCACGTTAGATATGGCCACTCACTGAAGCAAAGGCTGCCAGTGCTTATTTTTAAAACTTTGTCTCAATTTTATAGTTACAAATATAACTGATGAGAGCCCTCAGCACAATACAAATTTTAAAATCATTGTTACTTTTCATTATTGTAATGACTCGATCTTTCCTCATGCACTCACACACTCTTATTAGCAAAACCACATGCACTGCTACTAAAAGCAAAGAACTGAATTAGCTTAGCTATACTCAAAAATCCATGAATTCCAAACAGAAGAAAGACCTTTAAGTCCTGAGAAAGTCAGATATCCATAGGATGTCTTGAAAGCACAATAGGTTGTCTGAAATTATTTCATGTTCATCCACTAGAGTGATGGGTTTAAACAATGGTGATATACAAGTAAGCTCGCAAAGGTCAGATGAAGAATTCTTCATGCAATGCTCCTTCTCAGTAGGAAAGCAGATAGTCAAGCCTATATGCCAACTGCCAAATGCACTGCAGTCATATGCGTAATTCTGGAGGGGCTGGCTTAGTGGCACAAACCTCAGCTGTGCAATACTTAGACTCTCTGGAACCACAGGTTAAAATCCTGGCAGGGTCAGCTGAAATTTTTAGCTTTCCAAGTTAGCTGAAGGAGTTCCACATATTATCTGGGTGGAATCTTTGAAAAGAAATCTCAAATCAAGTTTCAAAATGCATTCTGATAGCTTATAACTCCACTTAGTTTGGAGAAAGGATAAAGATTTAGAACACAGTGAAATATTGGCTTTCTTTATCCTGAGAGAGTTTAACTTTATGTTTGTAACTTTCCTTCAACTTTCCCTTATTTAAGAACAAAATAAGCTTCCTGGATACATGCTTAAGTGTTCTCTTCTGATAAGTACCATGCCTTTCTTATAATGCTTTGGTGTGTCAAGGATTCTTAATAGATAAGGGGACCATATATCTTATTACCCAAATCAGGACATTATGGAGACTGAAAAAAGTGCTATTAATATTTGTGCTGAAACAAGAATAAAGCAGAACGTACAATCACTATGATAACCCTACAGGCCCAATGTTTGACTATTCCTTTTGAGATTGTCACTGCATTTTCTCATCATTAAACTAAATCTTTAAAAAAAAAAGTACTTTTTAGGACTAGGATATTAGTATAAAATGAATAGTGGTAAGTAGCTAATTTCTATCTACTTAACCTATTCTTCTGCTCTCCTGGTCATTTATAAATGAGGAGGGACTTGAAATAAGCAGATCAAATGTCTGAAAGCAAGAGTAGATCCTACAAGCCAGAAATGGATCTTCTACAAAAGAGGCCCTGCTCATTCCAAACCAGGCTGTCTGCCTAGAAACCAAAACTAGTCTGACCAAAGATTGTCACTGGCCTCCCATTAATCCTACACTTTTTTCGTACCTAGGGTTATTTTTCTTTTACTTATTTCAAACTATAAGCTACAAAACACTTGTTATGCAGCCAATCATAAACAATAATGTTTCAAAGAAAGCTAAAAGTCTGTGCCCTTTCATGTAGTTTTAACTAAAGTATACCATGAAATGTACATTTTTCATTAAGTAGTTATAGCTACATCAGAAAAAAATTCACAGAAGTTAGTAGTTGTAAGAGTATAACCAAAGGTAACATTGTCAATTTTATGAACTTATTTAATCAGGTAATGTTTCATGTAGGAGATTAGATAAACTAAGAGATAAATTAATCAGTACAATCAAGTAAACAGTTTATTACCTACTTTTAAAATCTATGATACTTACCAAAAGTCAATGGGATTGTAACAATCAGAAGTATTCCAACTATAACAGTAAGTATAAAACTTGTTTCTGGTATCCCAAAACCATCTAATGATACAAATGAGAAAAAGAAATTGATACACAGAATAAAGCTAAGTAGTTTCAGTTATACTAGCACACACAGAGTGATAGGCCAGAGCTAGCTATTACTAGATTCTTGCAAGCCAGTTGTTAAACAGTTGGTAACTTGAAATCATACATGCAGAGAGTATTTATACCATGGAGAATCAAAATCAAGGTGTTTTTGCTTTTATTTTCCCAGAGAGCCAGTTTACCAACACACCATTGGAATATACCCACTCCACCTTCTACCTATAAATAACTGGGAGAACATGCATATCTTTTTAATGAATTTGGGACAAAGATATCTCAGTCTACATATATTAAATAGTTTGGATTTTTTAAATAATATCCTCAAACACATTTAATTTCATGGGTATTAAACTTAGGAATAGATACAGTACCTTCTCTTAGTAGTTTCAGTTGTGTAGAGGAAACAAACATGTAGGCCAGAGTTTGGCAAACTATGGCATGAGGGACAAATCTGGCTGCAGCCTGATTTTGTACCCACTGTCACACCCCTGCCATGAGCTAAGAATAAGTTTTACATTTTTAAAGTACTGTTTTTAAAAAGAAGAAAAGAAGAACACACCACAGAGATTGGATGTAGCCTACAAAACCTAAAATATTTACCATTTGGTTCTTTTCACAGAAAGTTTGCTAAGATCATATGTAGACAACTAACTATAATACAAATAATAATAATCTAACTTTTACATGGAATGTGCATGTGTAAAATGCAATAATTCACTTTGCCTAAGGAACATCATTGAAGCAGCACTATGGATTCATTTAAGTTATATCTTTAAAAGTGAGAAGAACTTCAATTGGCAGAAAATGAAAGAAAGGAAATCCCAGCTAACGGGCACAGGGTAGATGGTAGGGATGTGTATTCTAGGCTGAGGGAAGCACAAAGCCAAAGACCATGACATAAAAGCTTCTTACCAGACTTATATGGCCGCAGCATAGGGATAAAGATTGGCAAAGACTAACCACAATTGAAAAACAAATCACAGATGGCCTTACATGCCACACACAAGTTTGTAGTTGATTCTGAAGGCAATGAATGGAGGAACATTGTATTTCAGAGAAGGGTTAAGTACTCCAGCTTGTGCTTCAACTAGATCAACTGTCAGCAGTGTGATTAAGCCAAGAGCACAGGCAAGAAACAATACCTGAAATTAAGAAAGCCAGGGTGGAAATAGGAAGATGGGAACTCATGAGAGAGGAATTGAGATGGTAAAATTGATAGAATTTGGTGACTGAGTGGAAAAAAATCACAGATGGCACTGAGATTTCCAGCCTATATGATTAAAATCATAATGTATCACAAGTTCAAATAGAAATAGAAGAGACAGAATAGTTTTAGGCCTTGTGTGTAAGATGAGAGTAGCAGGAACATGATAATAAGGCTGTATAGATAGAGTCAGATCAGATTGTAAACAGCCTTGAAAGCCTAGTTAGGTGCATGGACTTGGTGTGGTAGGCATTAAGGAGTAGCTGATTATTACTGTGGAGAAAAATGATATGATGATAATGATGTTTTAGGAAGATCACATCAGAGGAATTGAATAGTTTGATAGTTTGGATGATAAGATATATAGTCACCATTTATCTATTACCAATGTTAAGAATGTACTGATCTTTATGACTGAACTTTTATGTAATAAGCTGGTGTGTAGATAGACATTGTAACATACCTCCAACTAATATAATATTCTCACTGATTCCACTATATTCACCAAACCCCAGATTATTTGCAGCTACTACTCTGAACTGAAATATTCCTTTCAGGTTTTTGGACTTCCATGTGCAAATGCCACTGCAGGATCCATTAAATGTCATTTTCCAACTTAAATTAGGGTCCTGTGAATCATTTGAAGTGAACTTTCTGCAAAAGAAACAGTAAGATAGTAAATAAAATATCATGACAATATATGTGTTATTTCTAGTTGCTCGTATATCATTCAAATGACAGAACTCCAGAGCATACTTTCACGCACATTGCCCTTGATCTCATACCTCTCACAGGATTTGGCTACAGAACACAGCATGGTTTTATAAAGAAATCCCAGTGATGCATGGAGCATGGAGCTAACCAACTCAGCCCACCAAGAAAGTTATGAATAATCAATGGCCAAGAGAAATCTGAAGATCTTTTTCCTACTAATTAGAATGTGTAAACTTTATTCAGAATCCCAAACTTATAAGACAGTTATTCTATAATTTATAACTAGGAAGTTTCAATTTTCTTAATTTTCAGTCCTGTATTTTTTGCCCTTTATTCATACATGTATGGATAAAATACAAATTATGAAATTGATAAAGAAGTAGTTGGAGTTCAGCTGCGAAAGTTATCATTGTATCTGAGATTCTAAGGTTCACTGCTTCCTTTTGTATTGACCTACATCCTACCTCAATGTCAATCCAACTGTCCTCCATATGAAACATGGAAAAAGCACAAGAGCTGGGTTCAAATGATATAACCGGAATGGCTTTTAACAGAATCACTGAAGGAAGGCAAGCTCAAGTTCTTCCAATTATGTCTTCTCTGACATTGAAAAACATTTCACTGACAAATTTTCAGATCGCAACAGTTTCAGGACTTGGTACCAACCCACAGTAAGCTTAGGGATATGTAGGAGAATCTTGTTCTGCTCCTGCTAACTGAGAGGTCATTCTGAAAGATCAACAAGGACAGTGAGGGCTGAGCCTCATGGGGGCAGGGAACAGGCAAAAACATGAGGGGTATGAGGGCAGCAGAGTTGGTCACAACTTTTCCCAGGAACTAAGGGTCCTAAAGTCCATCCTGAGTAAAGCATAGCATTTTTGTACATTTTGTGAAGTCTCATGTTACACATTGGCAATTTCCAAAGAACTTGGATCCCAGAGAAAGAGGCCCTTAAGAATTTGTGAAGTGGCTCTTCACAGTTATTGGCCATGAGGAAGAGAAGGAAGAATTCTGACATTGGTTCAGACCTTCCATTTATAACACACTGTACCAGTGCTTTGCATAATGTTTCAATTCACTGCATCTTCACAACAACCTGAAGAGGTAGATATTATCATCCCATTTTACAAGTGAGAAAACTTAAGTTCAAAAGGGGAAAGAGCAAAGGTTTAAACACGGTCTGTGTACTAGATTGAATGGTGTCCCCCCAAAATTTATGCCCACCCAAAATATGGGAATGTGGCCTTGTTTGGAAATAAAGTCTTGACAGATGTAATCGAGTTAAGATGAGGTCATACTAGTTTAGGGTGGGCCCTAATTCAATGACCAGTGCCCTTATCGGAAAAGAGAAATTTGGACACAAACACACCCAGGGAGAACAGCATGTGATGAAGAGGGTGGAGATTGGAGCAAAGTATCTATAAGCCAAGGAACACCAAAAATTGCCAGCAAATACCGGAAGCTAAGAAGAGGCAAGGAAGGATTCTTCCCTAGAACAGTCAGAAGGAGCATGGTCCTGCTACACCTTGATTTTAGACTTCTATCCTCTAGAACTGTAAGAATAAATTTCTGTTGTTCTAAGTCAGCCAGTTTGTGGTACTTTGTTCTGGCAGCCTCAGGAAACTAATAACATCTGTTCAACTCCCAAATTTGTATACTTTGCACTATCACTGCACTACACAGAGTCCAACTAGAGTGTCCTGACTAAAGAACTTACTTTGAGATACTGAAGTTACAACAATTCATTCTGTCATCTTATAGTCCATGTCCTGACAGTGGAGACCTGGGGCAAGGAGTATGGAAAGTATTTAGATGTAGTTACTTAAGTAACACTTAAGGTGTTACTGAGAGGAACACACTAAAGTGGTCCTAGCAAGAACCACAGTGTGGCCTGGTTGGTGAACACAATTACAGCCACAGACAACCAACACCATTCTGCAGGTCAGAATGTATCACTCTTCATGAAAAAATCATAACGGAAATTTCAAGAAAGTTTCAATTAGAAATACAGCCAAGAAAATTCTCTAGCATGAGCAGGAAAATTTTTTAAGGTTATGGGAATGCCAGAGCACGATGAAGCAAAAATAGATCTGAAGCTCAAGTTGCGAGGACTGTAATTATGGAAGTGACTTTTGTCCTTGGAGCTTCTTAAAAGATGGTTTCATAGTCCCATGAGGGACTTTGGAATTTGGAATTCTCCCCTCAAGTTGGCATGAAATAAGTCCTTCTGAGCCAGTTATGGTTCACCAAGCTCCCCATACTGGCCGGGTCTATGGATGTTCATCAGAGGCTGGTTTTCACTGATGGTGCATTTTCAGTACCTGGGAACACACTGCAAACTGTAATCTTTACAATGGATAGAGAATCTTGTGTGACCTATACACTTCAGACAATTTCAGACCTTGACCTAATTTTACATTATGAAAAATGCCTAGTTCATCTACAATTCTCACTAGAGAGCATTCATCTTGCTAAAACGAATTATCATCAGAAACTTACATGCTTACCTTTATCTAACATTAAATATCAGCTCAACTTCTTAAACAGAGTAGTTATTTAAGTAAATATTGGTTGCATGAGCCTATGATCAAATGATTTTCATAAAGTTTTGAAAGCAGTTACAGAGTTCTGAAAATGATGTGATCTGCCTTATAATTAGAGTGCCGAGACTGACCTCTAGGAATTGTACAAAGAATGTAGTGATGTGCACAAGGTCCTTAAACTAAGGATCCTTTGTGTTTATATATAAAGATACTTTAATATACATTGTTACTTTTGATCATCTTACAATCAACTGCTTAGCTCTTTGTAGTTTACAAAGCACTTTTGCAAACAGGCATACCTGATCTCAAGGATGTAGTACATA
Organism: Microcebus murinus; assembly: GCF_040939455.1. Taxonomy (NCBI): domain Eukaryota; kingdom Metazoa; phylum Chordata; class Mammalia; order Primates; family Cheirogaleidae; genus Microcebus; species Microcebus murinus. The sequence goes on along the minus strand of NC_134108.1, from coordinate 42,232,906 downwards.
AGTCTATTTCCATTATCTTCAGCTTTTTCCCATTGTATTGAATTTTTACTCCCTTCTAATAATTTGGGAATTCCTGGTTTACTTGGAACTCCAGCTTTGGAAGGAAAAAAGAAAATACTGATTGACATGTTAGAAGTATAAATATTTGGCATTGACATATTTCTATATTACATGTTTATTAAGAGGAAAGACAATAGATTAAATGAGTATCTAAAGTTTTTATTATTAATGGATTACATGAATTAATGATAGGATTAACAATATATCTCTGTTTAACACAAAATAAGTGATAAATGCAAATAAAGAAGCTATCATAAGTTTTGGAGCATTTTCTCTCCATTTTTATAGGGACCAGCTTGAAGTTATAGTATATCTTTCAGAACACTAGTTAATTTAATGGACTTTTTAGATTTTTCATTTTTAGCATCTGGAATATAATAGCCACTTAATAAGCATTTTTTGAACACTCAGTAACACTATTTTCAAAATGTCAAAGCTAGACATAAAATCAGAATACTGAAAGGAGAAATAATTTTTCCCAGTTCAGGATCCTGTAAGACCAGGCCAGTATTACCTCATTACTGCCTGTGAGGTCTCCTAACTCTTCTCAATTTCTTCACATAAGCTCTAGAATAGTAATATACTGTTTTTAAAGAAGATTTTCAACCTCTAGGATCGGTGGAAAAAGTGATAAGAAAAGAATTGAGACACTTACAGGGTTTTCTGTGTGTTCAATATGTTAGTACTCACCTTTTGTCTTAAAGCTTTCTGGAAATGAGGTGCTATTTTCTCCTGTCACATAAACCACCACTACTCGGACATTATAGGAAGTATAAGGTTGCAGATCTGTAATGTTACAGACATAAGCAGGACCTTGGCTGCATGAAGCTTTAATGTGGTAAAACTCATTGTATTTCCACTAGAAAAAGAATTCTCAATTAAACATTTTTGTTTCTCTAAGAAAATCCTCTTAAAACAGAAAAATGTTTTAAGGCTTATAGCAAGTGATTAAAATTTAACATTTACCTTATATTAAAGAATAAAGACTTCTTTATGAATGTTTGTTTCCAAACATTATCCCATCACTTACAGCTGTTTTATTTTTTGTGACAATCTACAGCTGACTTAAATGACAGTTTAAGTTTAGAATAAACCCAAGGTAGCAAACGCACCTGTGACTATACATTATCAGGGAGGATTCAGAGCTATGACTTCTTGTTATCCCTAAGAGTAGATACCTGCATTAAATCAAGGTGGCTAAGAATGCAAATTCATTGAGGGACAATGATGGATAAAAACAATGAACTTTCAATTCCAGAGATTTGCTACTTTTATAATAATTATATTTTTATACGTTTTGTTTCCTTGAAGAAATCCACAGCAACTTACAAGCTAAAACATTTCTTTCCTCCTAACATCCTCTTCAGACATGTGACCAGATTCCTTATTTTTATACATAGGAAGCCCAGATCACTAAAAGAAGGAAAATTTTCCCCACCATCAGGCAGCTACTGAGTAGCAAGGTTAGAAGTTAAATACAGGAAATCTTGCTTTCATTCCACCTTAGATGTTGGGCTTCTAATTATAGGTATCTAAAACTTCTTTCCCTGTGACATTGCTTTTTAAAAATATGTGTATTTGGATTCTTAATATCATTATTTGAAAATAGTGATTTTTTTTTACTTAACATACAAATAAGAAAAAACAGAGGATGTGTCATTTTGTCAAGGGTTCTTAGTGTATTTTCCATGGTTGAGTTTCCTAAGAAGGCCATTTTCCATAAATAAACTTAATTTATAACTCCTTTTTCAACTGACACTCATCAGGTCACATCATTTCATTAGAAGGACACTTTATATTAGTTTTTTATTCCGTTAGGAATGATTCTCCATAGCACCTTCAGAAAGTAGACCACCAGGTACAAAAAGAAAGGGGGAAAAGGGAGTGGAGGGAATGAAAAAGAAGAAAATAGAAATGCTGAGGTCAGGGACATTGCCTGAACTAAAGTCATAAATGTATCAATCCCTGAGACATATAGCTTAATAAAACAGGTATATTGAATCCATAATATTTACCCTGAACCTTCAGAGAGAGAGAAAAAATTAATTCCTGGCTAAAAACATCTCAGCCCCCAAAGGTTAGTTAGGAATGTTTCGTTCAGTGGTAACTTAAAAGAAAGTCAGTATAGTCATGGTCTCACTATTTCTTTAAAAATGAAGTTGTCACCCAGGATGTTTTTAGAATTTATTATATAAGATATATTTTATGGTCTTATACTTTTTAGATAACAACTATGAAAATATGGAACACTAAATATCAAGTTGATAAAACCAAAGGCCATAGTTTGATTGGGCTTTTTCCATTGAGCATATTTCTGATGACTTGTTGCCTATTTAAAAAAAATGGTCACCTGCCTCCTTAATGATTTGGTATAGAAACTACTTTAATAGTCTAGGTGACCTAACATTCCATACTATCCAGAAATTATCAGGGGTCCTTCGAATGTTGGGGAGGTGTTTGACCAAGGGCACTGCTGGAAAACTGTAGAATATTGACCTCACTGAAGCAACGAATGTCTGGGCAGACCACCAACTTAGCCACAGGCTATCCCAGTAAATCACAGGGTGTCAGAACTTTCCATTTGTCAGAGGCCAACAAGTGCAGGGGTGAAGGCTACCACAGAGAGATTTTCAAATTATTTGGGTGGAGTGTGAGGGGGAAGTGACTTATGATGTCTGAGAGTCTGAAACTTCAGAGATTTTGGGTTCTGGAAGGGATTTTCCTGGAAAGATGGGGGAAAACACAATTTTAATGGATTTCCATAAAAAAATGTACAGAAGCAAAATTACTTTTTTCTCCTCGATCTTAAGTTGAATATGTTCTTCTATACACTGTTTTGTTTTTTTATATCTATGGAATGTAAGATCTAGATAGAGACTTAGCCCTATGTTCTATTATAATTCCCTCATTTCCAGATAAGGAAATTTTGACAGAAAAGACAGATTGAAAGTTTATTATTTTCTTCTTCTTTTCTTTCTAAAAAAAATTAATTAAAAAAACATATACTCCCCCCCCCCCATTATCCACCCCTTAGAGTGTCAGTATGGGGCTATGAGATCATTCCCAGTTATCCTGTCATTATGAGGGTAGGTGCAAATTGTTTAAAAGAGACAGCGCTTTCTGACTAGATGTCACCCATCGACCCTCAGCCTCTTACTGTACTCATCAGTTAGTACTCATAGGTGGTCACACACGGAATAACAACTATATCTTGCACTTTCAGCTTCATAATTTTCTAAATGGTCTGTCTGGAACCTATGTTGAGCAAGCACAAAAACAGAGGAAGGTTGCACACAAAAAAGTATCACATGAAAGTCATGAACACTGGACTAGGAGGTTCCTGTCTGCTGTCCTCCCCAAACTCTGAGGAGTGGGATGGGTGACTTAATGACTCCTATTCCTTCCATGGACAGCACCCCAGCAGGACTGCTGTAGGGGTGAGTCAGCCCTGGGATTCTTCTCTGTGTCTGGCTGGTGAGATCCAGCTCTTCATGGGTTCTGTTTGCTTTCTCAGCAGTGAAATGAGAGGCTAGACCATCATCATCTGTAAGGTCCTTTTCCATTTCATTTCTTTGATAGAGGCAATAAACTTTATATCCCTCTCCTTGACTTTAGACTGAGCTATTATACATTAAGCTTACTTAAATAAATGTCCCAAAAAGGGCAGTTCTCCAATTTTTCCAATTTAACTGCATTTTTATAAGGTGACCATTTTTTTTAAATAGGTAACAAATCATCAGAAACATGCTCAATGGAAAAAGCCCAATCAAGCTATGGCCTTTTGTTTTATCAACTTGATATTTAGTCTTCCACATTTTCATAGTTGTTATCTAAAAAGTATAAGACCATAAAATATACCTTATATAATAAATTCTAAAAACATCCTGGATGACAACTTCATTTTTAAAGAAATAGTGAGACCATGACTATACTGACTTTCTTTTAAGTTACCACTGAACAAAACATTCCTAACCAATCTTTGCAAATGTGTACGTATACATAGGCCCTAGTCCATTCTAAGTGTTATCACTATAAAAGTCGATGTCAACTTTCCCTATCAGTAAAGTAATGAGATTAACTGATACCTTAAAATTCAATGGGTATTTTTATATTGGTTAAAGCATGAAGAATGCTAGATGAAGAACTATTTGAAGTTTATAAGCCAACATCAAACTACTTTAGAATAAGCTGGTTTTACATTTTACTTCTCTCCTGTCACTGCACAGCCCTATAATGGTTGGAAGGACACTCCTAAATAAGGTCTTGGCTTTTTGTTTGTTCATTTCCTTCATTCTTTTTTCCCTAGAAAACACCAAATTGCTATGGACTATAAACCAGACAACCATGTTAACATCTAAACAGGTAAAATATTATGAAATCAACACCCTATAATTTATACCCTTTTACATGGAGCCTTTTAAAAGCAAATGAATTTTCCTGGGAATGCTTTCCATCAGAAATTAAAATTGCATAATTTACTGCTTCTACATGACAAACCTAAATCAATGAATGTTGTCAAATATATTGTTTGTTTATATACAAGAATGCTCTAAACATATGAAAAAGCCTTCCCATTTATTCTATATCATAAAATAAAGATTTGCATAAGAAGTCTACCTTCTGGAGTTCAAACCAGAATCTGATCAGGTTAACATTAGATGGAGCCTTCCAATGTAATTGCAAACTGGTGTTCTCTGGAACCAAGGCATAAGGCTTCTCTGGTGTGCCAAATGTTTCCACAGTAACAGGATGACTCTCAGCACACCACATTTCTTCAGAGTGGCAGGCCAAAACCTTTTTGTAAAAGAAGAACAATTGCTTAACCTTTTCAGAACCTTGCCCTTGAAAATGGCAATAAAGGGTGTCCAACATACTCACTGTACCTTTAACATATATAGATTTCCACCAGACAGCCTAGTAACAAGGAGAGTGAGTCTTCCATTTGGAAATTCACTTTGTCTTAGAGGAGTCTCAGGAATTAGGGCCAGGTGCAAAATTGCCAGCTGGTAGCGGACTGATTCTTTAGGTCCATTTGGCTTGGGAGACTCTCTCCAGGATATAATGAGGCTGGTGTCTGACCGCACGGTTGTGTTAATGAGCCAGACTGCCTCTGGTACTGAAATAAAATAGCAAGGAATGATAAGGGATGTTGCAACAGTGCTGAAAGCCGGGAAGAAGTAATTGAGTCTTGGTTGAGGAATAATCATATCATGTGAGCAGAATGACTAACAGACGTTCAGAAGGAAAGCCAGCGTCTTATATAATGGTAAGTTAACAGGCTGCTGAAAGGCTCTTGCTTATTTTTGCTTAATAACCAAATCATTCTCTGACTCTAGCTCAAGGATACGGCCAATGATGAAAAACCCAATTCAGGTGAGTGTGGTGAATACTATCAGAGAGATCTGAAAGAAATGGCATCACCTCATAATAATTGCCTCCTCCTAGAACATGTTTTTAGTTTCTAGACTTATTTTCTTTAACGCAGTAATGTTATAAAACTTTCAATCTCAGTGGCCTCAGTAAAATTCACGAAGAAAAAAAGCTTGGCTTCCCTACAGCTCACCACATGTGCAGAGACCTTTGAGCATATGGAAAAAGAGTGACACTGTGTGGTGAGATCAAAGAATGTGTTCCTTGGTCAAACAGTATTGATTTTGATGTTTCACCTTCTAGTTGCTTCCATTTTGATGGAATATTATGAGTCATCTTCAGAAGTTAGAATATGGAACAGGTCATATTTTTCTACAAATACATTTTTCTTATTAAACTTAAAAAAATCTCACATAAGACTACTTAGCATCCAGATAAAAAAACAAATATGGACATAGACATAACACATATCACAATATTCCACTCTAGAAACCCGCACCAAGGCCATAACTCACCTCCACTTTTAGTTTTTCCCCAAATCTCTTTTCCCAGAGGTAAATGTTCCAAAGAATCTGAATAATAATTCTTTACAGCTATCTGTATCATATATGTTGAAAATGGTTGTAATTCTTCAATAAGGGCTATACTGTCCTGAAATTCCTGTAATTAAATTTTTAAATCAATATCTCATTCTTACATTTGATACAAATAAGTAAAAATTATGTAATCAAAGAGAAAAAAGTTAAAGACTCAAAAAGGTTAATTTATTTTAAATTCTAGGTTATTGATGGTAATACCACTGTCCTAATCTACCCACACCTCAGAAGTTTAATAAATCCAAGAATGAATGTCAAATGATTGGCAGCCCTCAGTCAATTTTGTGGCATAACTCATTTCACATAAGAAGCTAAATTTCTAGAAGACACTATTTCATTAAAATTGCAGTAGAAATTCAGCAAGTTGGTATTGTAAAGATGTTGCACATAAATGAATACAACAAAATATTAAGTTATATTATCTAATCATTCTGGGAAATAAAGCTTAAGAGAATAAAAAGACTTTCCTTAGACCAGTGGTTCTCCACTTGGTTGTGCTTTAGAATTATCGAGGAAGTTTTAAGAAAATACTATGCCCGGATTCTACCCCCAGAGATTCTGATCTACCGTATTTCCCCGAAAATAAGACAGGGTCTTATATTTATATTTCCTCAAGAAGACACGCTAGGGCTTATTTTCAGGGGATGTGTTATTTTCCCTTCAAAGCCTCAGCTTGCAGCAGCACAGGATAGCCAGGACCTGACAGGGGGAGCCAACCTTGTTGGTGGGGCTGCCCCACCTTTCCAGTCACCTCTGGGATAGTAGCTGTCACCATGGGGCAGATGAGAAGGGCTGCTCATCCTCTTTACCTCCCCGAGACGAAATGCATGGATTGTGCAGATACACTGTGTAGCCACGCCCATCACTAGGTCTTATTTTCGGGGCAGAGCTTATATTGCACAAATGCTTAGAAATCCTGCTAGGGCTTATTTTATGGGTAGGTATTATTTTCGGGGAAACACGGTAGTTATCTGGGGTGAACACTGGACCCAGAATTTTTATAAAGCTCCACTGTGCCATCAAGGTTGAGAACCACAGCCACAGACCCATATCAATCAATGTGAAGACAATAACATAGATTAACTCTAGTAACAGAAATGTCCAATGCCACAAACCCAATCTTGGTCAGCCAAATGTTTCAACCTAACTCTGGAACAACTCCTTTTAGAAATGTGTAAAGAAAAGTTAAAATAAACAAAATAAATGAAGTAACAAAGAATCACATATACTTAATGGCAAAGCATACAGTGTTTAATGTTGAATAGATGATAAGTCAATTTCACGTTTTGAATTGGCTAAATAAAGCCAAGCACAAAGCAAAATATTGGATACATATGATTCCATCTCTAAGGAAACTGAAACACTAATGCCAATGATAGAATAAATAATGCCCATTCATTCATTCATTCAAGAAATATCTAGTGAATGCCTAGACAGTGCCAAGTACTGTGCTAGGTGCTAGGGATACAATGATATTGAAGAACAGACATAGGTTATGCATAGCAGTGCATTTCATAACAGATAGGCAATAATAGACAAAATATAAAATTTTCATGTTAGATAAATGCTATGGAGAAGAGGTATATGGCAATGTTCTTTCTGTCTAATTCGTTTGTTACTCCTCAATCTTCAATCTGCCAGATATGCCACAAAAATAAGTCTTGATCATTCTCTGGGGATAATTAGATGATCAGGGAGGGGAAAGAACCCAGTTCTTTCATGACAATCAGAAAACTGTTACCATGGCAATACATGAACTAGCCAGGGCTAATATACTTCCTTGAAGCTTAACTTACTCCCAGACAAGAAGACTAGAACACAATATGTTTTGCTGAATCAACAGCTGTAAGAATTTGCATAATAATGCATCTCAGACCATATAGGAAATATTTTACTATGGCTGATAATTTGATGTCAAAAAAGGGCATAGTGTGAAAAGACAAAGACCGCTAGCTCCAATCTTACCAGCATTCTATATTTCAAGTTGGAGCTGTTTCTCTTGCCATTAACTTCCGTGTAGTAAACGAGGTATGTTGGAGTCGGGCTGGTGATGCCATACCCAGTGAGATTTGTCTTGGCCAGAGGTAATTTGATTGTGAGGCTAATGTTGGTGGCATTAAGTATAGTTGGTTCCTCAATATCTGAAGCTAGGGACAGAAGTGCTTTATCTAAAACAAGAAGAGAACAAAGATTAAATATATGCATGTACATGTATCACATAGGAACGGTAGGTTTATTTAGCAGCAACGGTAATATCAAAGTTAGAAAGAAATTTGTAGAATATACATAACTTTTGCTTGAAAGGATGAATACGAAAATGCCTTTGAAATGATGTTTGTTCTCTTTGAACAAACAAAAATGGCTAATGTTGATACTACGTGTGGCAGTCACTGCTAGTCTCCAAATACTCTCCTACTTGACATACCTCTGTTGCGGTTCAGCGTGATGTGCCTGAGGAAAAACTCACTTTCTGAGGTTTGACTGCCGCCCAGGCAAGCATGTGACACAGTCTGGCCAATCAAATGCAAGGTGGGTGGAGCCATCGACTGACTGTTGACAAGGAGCTGACCCTCCGCCCCACACCCCCGCCCTTCACTCTGTCCCGCCTAGGAGGCAGATGTGATGCCTAGAGGGGCAGCAGCGATCTTGTGAGAACTGAATAAAAGACACACCAAAGAAGTTTGTGGAAAGACAGAAGTCCTGGTGCTTGATGTTATTTTGGAGCCGCCTGGCCACCACATACCACCAAACACATTGCATCCTGCACAACTCCAGGGAACATGTTCACGGAGACTACCGTGGGAACCGTCTGCTCTACACCAGTGCAGTGGTGTTAGGGACAGAAAAGCAAGAAGGAGGAAACAGTTAAAGAAAAACAACCAAAAGGAAATAGTTGCAGAAAATAACCAGGGAAACAGTTATCTCAGTCTTAAAGAATGGGGTAATTAGACCATGGAACAGGGACCACCAATGAGAAAATAGAAAAACACCATAAACGGTGACTTTCCCCATCACCCATATAGGAGAAAGGAATGTCTGGAACATAACCTTTAAGTTATGTCCATACCTGGAAAAATCCAGACCCCAAAACCCGTGACGTATTATCATAAGTAATTATACCTGACCTTTATATCAACATATACTACTAACATATAAGGACAAACATAGCAGAAGACTCCACTATCAGAGACAGACCGATTTCCCTTTAGGAAATGTACTTTCACTTTGCACTCTTAAACTTTCCTTCAATAAAGTCTTCACCTACACTTGCTGGGTGTCTGTCATCTGTCTCCGTCTCATCGGCCAACGCTGTGATTCCTCCAAGTCAGGAGCCCAAGAACTGGGAAAACACTGTAAAGTCCAGCCATGGACAGGACCATGACAATGGTACAACCACACTATAGGCTCAGTTTAAGCCTCTGAAATCATGCTTATGTCACTTACAGCTGAATGCAGCTTCTAACCTATTCACTCTGATTAAGACTCATGTAATGGCCAGGTGCTGTGGCTCACGCCTGTCATCCTAGCACTCTGGGAGGCCGAGGCAGGCGGATTGCTCAAGGTCAGGAGTTCAAAACCAGCCTGAGCAAGAGCAAGACCCCGTCTCTACTATACATAGAAAGAAATTAATTGGCCAACTAATATATATAGAAAAAATTAGCCGGGCATGGTGGCGCCTGCCTGTAGTCCCAGTTACTCGGGAGGCTGAGGCAGCAGGATTGCTTGAGCCCAGGAGTTTGAGGTTGCTGTGAGCTAGGCTGATGCCATGGCACTCACTCTAGCCTGGGCAACAAAGCGAGACTCTGTCTCAGGGAAGAAAAAAAAAAAAGACTCACGTAAAACATCATCTAAAAATACAGCATCATCGCATAAAGAGAACACGATATGCAACTAACTCCAAATATGATTTTAATATGAAATCTAACAGTTTTACACTAATTAACTAACTCTTTGACTCATCATACACAGCACTTTGTAATCTGGCTCCTGCCCACTGCTCTATCCCATCTTTGACTCTGTGTCCCTACCACATGCTACACATTCTTCTACCAGAGCACATTTGATTCTGGTTTTGGTTTTCCCTTGGGTGATTTCTTTATCTAACACTAGAACGTAAGCTTCTTGGGCTGAGACTATGCTTGATTTTTCTTTGTTTCCCCAGAACCCCAAGAGGATGCCTGACACATATTAGGTATTTAATAAATGTTGTAGATCTTTATTAATTTGTGATATCAAAATATAAGGTACATCCTTTGCATTGAACAAGAAAATAAGGGGGTAAATGTCTAAATGCAAAATGAGTTGATCAGCCAGCTCCTTCCCTTACTAACTTTTTGACCTTGGGAAGGTTACTCCAGCTCCTCTGTAAAGAAGAGATATTTGATACCTATTTCTATATTACTCTTTCGCTAGCACATGGTGAGGATTTTTAATGAATGTTAACCATGATCATCATCATTAGTGAAACTACTGAAAAATTAGGGAAAATAATACTGGTCTGATCTGGGCCTTCCAAATAGGAATTCCAAAATGCATAAAGAATGTTTAAAGAAACATCTGGGCTGCTGAGCATGTGGAGGTGCTGGGAGGATGGTGTACCTGGAGAGGACATAGAAACTTCACGCTGCCCACCCTCCATAACTTGCCCTGTGGATCTCTACCATATGGCTCTTCCTGAATTATTTCCTTTATAATAAACCAGCCCAAAAATAGAATGTTTAAAATTATAACTATGTCATAAATTTCCAGTAACAGGGAATACCCAAGGAGATTGTGAATCTAAGTTTGAAGATACTTGGGAGTATGAGAGTTTGGAGATGGAGAACTTCACTAATGCTACAAAATGGGCCATTCTCCAGTTCAATCAATGTTTATTCAATAGTATTCAGTTTGTGCTGATTATAGTCTAAACAGAGAACATTCATGGCAGCAGCCAGAACAGTAATCTGACTCAAAGGTCATTGGTACTTTGTCATTCTTTTATTTTTACTTAACCAATGTGATATGATATACTGAAGTGTTAGGAATGTTATTCAGGACAAGAAGACTTTTTTTTTATTAATATTTTTTCTTTCTTTTTATAATGCCATTTTTTTTTCATTTCAAAATATTAAGAGAGTACAAATGTTTTTGTTACATAAATAGCCTTCATAATGCTTAAGGCAGGTCTATAAGTGTGCCCATCACCTGAATAGTGTTCATTGTGCCTGTTAGGTAGGTTTTTACCCCACCCCGCTTCTTGATTTCCAATGACTTTTACTTCTCCATGTGTCCCTGTGCCTCAGGAAAATGAGTAGATAACTGGTAATTGCTTAAAATTTCCAGCAGATGGAGTTAAAGTACCTTTAATAATGTAACTAGAGTGTCGCAAAATAAGGTTGACACTTCTTTTCAAAGAAAAGAATGATGGTATTATATTAATCAAACAGATATTGAATGGACTTTTTTAAAAGATATTTTTAGTGCAGTTTTAGGTTCACAGCAAAAATGAAAGGAAAGTACAGAGATTTCCCATATACCCCCTGCCCATACATATGCATAGCCTTCCCCCATTATCAATACTGGAACCAGAATGGTACATTTGTTACAATCCATGAACCTACATTGATACATCATTATAACCCAATGTCCAAAGTTAACAAATAGGGTTCAATCTTGTGTTATACCTTTTATGGGTTTGGACAAATGTGTAATGACATGTATCCACCATTATAATATCACATCGAATATTTTCACTGCCCTGACAATACTCTGTGCTCCACGTATTAATCCCTCCCTCCCTCTCGCTAACCCCTGGCAACCATTGATTTTATTACTGTTTCTGTGGTGTTTACTTTTCCAGAATGTAATATAGTTGGAATCATATATTTAAAAACTCTTTGCCAAACCCAAGGTTACCTAGACTTTATCCTATATTATTTTCTAGGAGTTTTATAGTTTTACATTTTACCTTTAGATCTGTGATCTATTTTGAGCTTTATGACAAGTGTTAAGGTTTGTGTCCACATTAAACTTTTTGCATGTGGATGTGGTTGTTCCAGCACAATTTGTTGAAAAGACTATTTTCCATTGTATTGTTTTTGCTCCTTTGTCAAAGATCATTTGACTATATTTACATGGGTCTCTTTGGGGGGTTTCTATTCTGTTCCACTGATCTATTTGTCTATTCTTTCACCAATACCACACTGTCTTGGTATCTGTAGCTTTACAGAAAGTCTTGAAGTCGGGTAGTGTCAGTTTTCCAACTTTGTTCCTCTCCTTCAGTATTGTGCTGGCTATCCAGGTCTCTTGCCTCTCCTTATAAACTTTAGAATAAGTTTGTCAATATCTGCAAAATAACTTGCTGAGATTCTGATTGGGATTGCATTTAATCTATAGATCAAGTTGGAAAGAAATGACATCTTGACAATTTTGAGTCTTCCTACCTATAAACACAGAATATCTCTACACTTCTTTAGTTGTCCTTTGATTATTTTCATCAGTTTTGTAGTTCTCCTTATATATATTTTGTTCATATTTTATTAGATTTATACCTATTTCATTTTGTGGTGCTAATGTAAATAGTATTTACAGTGTTTCAATTTCAAATTCCACTTGTTCATTACTAGTATATAGGAAAGTGATTGACTTATGTGTATTAACCTCATGTCCTGCAACTTGCTATAATCACTTATTAGTTCCAGGAGGGTTTTTTTTCCGTTCTTTCAGATTTTCTATGTAGATGATCATGTCATCTGTGAGCGTAGACAATGTTATGTCTTCCTTCTCAGTCAATATGCTTTATATGTCCTTTTGTCTTATTGCATGCTAGGACTTTCAGTATAATGTTAAAAAGGAATGGTAAGAGTGGACATATTTGCCTTGTTTCTGATCTTAGTGGAAAAGCTTCTAGTTTCTCACCACTAAGTATGTTGTTAGCCTTAGATTTTTATAGGCATTCTTTCTCAATTTGTGAAAGCTCCTCTCTGTTCCTAGTTTGCTGAGAGTTTTTAATCATGAATGGGTGTTGAATTTTGTGACATATTTTGGCATTTGATGCATATGTTAGTGTGATCATCTGATTTTTCTTCTTTAGCCTGTTGATGTAATGGATTACATTAATTGATTTTCAAATGTTGAACCAGACTTGCATACCTGGCATAAATCCCACTTGATTATGGTATATAATTATCTTCATTTATTGTTAGATTCAATTTGATAATATCTGGTTGAGGTTTTTGCCTTTGTATTCAAGATAGATATTGGTCTAAAGTTTTCTTTTCTTGTAATATCTTTGTCTAGTTTTATTATTAGGGTAATTCTGGCTGCATGGAATGAAATTGTTCTATTGCCTAACTGGAAGTATTCTCTCTGATTCTATCTTCTGAAAGAGATTGTAGAATTTGGTATAATTTTTCCACCAATACATGGTAGAATTCACCACTGAATACATCTGGGCAGGTGCTTCCTGCTTCAGAAGGTTATTAATTATTGGTTCAATTTCTTTAACAGACATAGGCATATTCAGATTGTCTATTTCTTCTCGTGTGAATTTTGGCAGATTGTGTCTCTAAAGAGATTGGTCCATTTCATCTAAGTTATAAAATTTGTGAGCATAGAGTTGTTCATAATATTCCTTGAATATCCCTTTAATGTCCATGGGAGCTAGAGTGATGTCCCCTCCATCATTTCTGATGCTAATAATTTGTAACCATTCTTTTTTTTTTCTTAGCTAGGCTAGAAGCTTACCAATTTTATTGATCATTTCAAAGAACCAGCTTTTAGTTTCATTGATTTTCTTTATTAATTTCCAGTTTTTAATTTCACTTATTTATGCTCCACTTCTTTCTGTTTTGTTTCTTCTGGTTACTTTGGATTTAATTTACTCTTCTTTGTTCTAGTTTTCAAAATGTGGAGCTTAAATGATTAATTTTATATCTTTTTTCTTTTCTAATATATGCATTCAATGCTATAAATTTCCCCCTAAGCACTGCTTTTGCTGATACCCATACATTTTGATAAATTGTATTTGCATTTTCATTTAGTTCAAAAAATTTTTAAACTTCTCTTGAGATTTCTCCTTTGACCCATGTGTTATTTAGAAATGTGTTGTTTAATCTCCAAGTGTTTTGACATTTTCCAGCTATCTTTCTGTTATTGATTTCCATGTTAATTTCATTGTAGTCTGAGAACAGACATTACATGATTTCTATTATTTTAGATATCTGAAGGTGTGTTTTATGGCCCAGAATATTGTCTATCTTGGTGAATTGTTCCATTTGAGATTGAGAAGAATGTGTTTTCTGCTGTTGTTGGATGAAGTAGTTGATAGATATCCATTATATTTAATTAATTAATGGTGTTGTCGAGTTCATCAGTATATCCTTTCTGATTTTCTTCCTTGCTGGATCTGTTGTTCATTTCTGATAGATAAGTGCTTAAATCTCCAACTATAATTCTGGTTTCATCTGATTCTGACAGCTCTATCAGTTTTTGCCTTATGTATTTTGATGCTCTGTTATTAGGCACTTATACATTAAAGATTATTATGTCTTCTTAGACAATTTACATAGTGTCCCTCCTTACCTCTTATCACTTTCCTTGCTCTGAAGTCTGCTCTGTATGAAATTAATATAACTACCCCTTCTTGCTTTCAATTAGTGGTGGCATGATATATTAATATCTTTCTCCATCCTTTTACTTTTGATTTCTATGTATCTTTATATTTAAAGCGGATTTCTTATAGGCACCATATAGTTAGTTGAATTTGGTTTGTTGATTCGCTCTGATTATCTCTTTTAGTTGGTACATTTAGACATTGATGTTCAAAATGAATATTGCTATAGCTGGATTAATATCTACCATATTTTTTACTGTTTTCTATTGGTCACCTTGTTCTTTATTCCTATTTTTGTCTTCCACTCTTTTTCTGCCTCTTGTGATTTTAATTGAACATTTTATGATTCTGTCTTCTCTCCTTTGTTAGGAATCAGTTATACTTTATCTTTTTTTTTAGTGGTTTGCCCTAGAACTTGCAATATATATTTACAACTAATCTAAATCCACTTTCAAATAACACTATACCACTTCACTGCTAGTGCAAGTACCTTATAATAACAAAATAATCCTAATTCCTTTCTTCCAGCCCTTGTATCACTGATGTCATTCATTTTGCTTATGTATAAGCATAAATAAGCATATATATATATAAACACATACACACCCATAAGCATACATAATTGAATACATTGTTGCTATTATTATTTTGAATAAACTTATACCAGTTAGATCAACCAAAAATAAGAAACATAAAAACTTTTATTTTACCTTCACTTACTCCTTCCCTAGTTTTCTTTCTTTATGTAGATCTGAGTTTCTGTCCTATATAATTTTCCTTCTTTCTAAAGAACGTCTTTTAACATTTCTTGTAAGGCAAGTCTACTGACAATAAATTCCTGCCAATTTTGTCTGAGAAAGTATTTATTTCTCCTTCTCTTTTGAAGGACAATTTCTCAGAGCATGCAATTCTAGGTTGGATTTTTTCTCTCTCTCTCTTAACATTTTAAATATTTCACTCCTATCTTTTCTCAGTTATATGGTTTCTGAGAAGCTGAATATAATTCTTATATTTGCTCCTCAATGAGCACAGTGCTTTTCTTGTCTGGCTCATTCTAGAATTTTTTTCTTTATCTTTGATTTTCTGCAGTTTCCATATGATAGGCCTAGGGTAGGGTTTGTTTTGGGTTTGGTTTTCTTTGCTTTGCTTTGCTTTTTGCATTTATCCTACTTGGTGTTCTCTAAGACTCCTATATCTGTGGTTTGGTATCTGATATTAATTTGGGGAAAATTCTCAGTCATTATTTTTTCAAATATTTCTTCTATTCCTTTTTCTCTTTCTTCTCCTTCTGGTCACATTACATATATATTATACTTTTTGTAGTCATCCCACAGTTCCTGCATATTCTGTTCTGGTATTTTCTATCTTTTTGTCTTTGCTTTTCAGTTTTGGAGGTTTCTATTGAGATGTCTTCAAGCATAGAGATTCTTTTCTCAGCCATGGCCAGTCTACTAATGAGCCCTCCAGAGGCATTCCTCATTCATTACAGTGCTTTTATCTCTAGCATTTCTTTTTCATTTTTGTTAAAATTCCCATCTCCTTGCTCACATTGATCATCTTTTCTTGCATACTGACTATTTTATTCAGTAGAGTCCTTAACATGTTAATCATAGTTGTTTTAAATTCCCAGTATGATAATTCTAACATCCCTCATATATTCAAGTCTGGTTCTGACACTTACTCTGTCTCTTCAATCCATGTCTTACACCTTTTAGTATGCCTTGTAATTTTTTTCCTGATAGCTAAACATAATGTACTAGGTAAAAGAAATTACTGTAAATAGGCCTTTAGTAGTGTAGTGGTAAGATGGGGGAGGGGAAGCATTTATAGTCCTAGATTAGTCTTTTAGTGAGTCTTTGTCTCTGGATTGTGAACTTCACAAGTTCTTCTCAGTCCCTTCCACCCCCCTAGATGGAACAGGATGGCTAGAGTGGGATGGAGGTGGGTTTTTCTTTTCCCCAGGTAATTAGTCACTGATAAAATCCCAGCAGGTTTAGCTCTGATGAAATAATGTCTCTTGAGGGCAGATCTTGTTAAGAACAGAATGTTCCATCATATTTCCAAATGGCTCCTTTTACCCTTCCCCTGCTGGAAACACATGGAGATTTTCTAAGATATTCACTGTGAGAACTAGCGAATGCCCCTGGACTAGCTAACTCACAAAACAGTGAGGGTACCCCTATGACTGGGTCCCCCTGGAGTTTTTAACTCTGAGTTGCTCACACTGAGCCTCTAGCAATTCATCAATTATAATTTAGGCTTTCCTACCCACAACACTGGTTCCCACAAAGGTTTCTGCTTATGATTTCTTGCTCTGGTAAAAGTGATTCTCTATATCCACCTGTCTGTCTTTTCAGCTTGGGGAGTCAGCCTGTGACCCCACTTCTCTATGAATCTAAGAATCATTGAGTTTTCAGTTTGCTCAGCTTTTTACTTATTAGGAGAGAGTTGCAATTTTCAAGTTTCTTATATATTGGGCCAGAAACCAGAAGTCAAAAAGAGTTTTAAAATGTCTTAAATTTCTCAAGGTTGCAAAGAAATTATTTTACAAAAATGTGAACTAAGCTTATTTATAAATTGTTTTTTAATTTACATATTTTATAAATAAATACATTTAAACAAAGAGAATTTGTTTCATTCATTTCTGTCCCTCCCAAGAGGAGAGCTATACTTAATTTAGAATGACTTTTACACCTTAATGATAAAGAAAGAGAACAATGAGGCAATGCAATAATGTTTTTGTTTGTGTGTTTTTGACATTTCAAAAATATTTCACTATGACTCGCAGTAGAAAATAGTCAATTCTGCTATAACATGATACATGTATTCCCATAAATCATTATATTATACAAATGCACAATAAATCACATAATAAATTTCATAGAGCTTATGGGTAAAGAAGGATTAGGGGTACAACACTAAAAAGCTTCATCAGTGACACATTAAAAAAAGATAGGAATTTAATAAAAATGGTGGCATAGATCTACATATGTTAATTGGTACTACACAATACTATATTTACAATACTTATTAATACATAAAAATTCAATGCATAATACTACTTAATGCATAATACATAATATTACAGCAAATATGGCACATTACTTTTAAAAAGACATGAGGTTTTATGCAATACTTTTGGATACCACTGGGAGGCCATAAATATCACCAAGGGAGAAAAAAGATAGGAAGAAATTATGGGACTGAGAAGAGAAAGAGGAGAGAGAGAACAAGAGGACACAGGATTCCCATGTCTAAAGTTGCCTATCAGAGCCCAAGCTGTGTATACACAAAGAGGTAATTTGTAATCCAGGGCAAACAGCAATCACAGTGTGCACTGAAGACTGGAGCAACAAAGGGGTTAGAAGGACAGCTTTGGCAAAGGATACATTATGAGATTTTTCTGACTCTAAACTGGGAGAACAAGCTGATTATGCATGTGAATTTATTACCTGGAAAAGGCTGCATGACTGAACTGTAAGCCAAGATATGCTTACTCCTTAGGGTCTTCACCTGGGAGAAGATGGCCCCATTTCTTTTCTTTGCTTGATAAATCTGTGTGCTGGTCTTTGCTGTAATGATCCAATATATAAATTCCCCATCCACAGTTAAGCTAACAAGTGTTTTTCCTGTTGATTAAAAACATAAAGAATGTAAAGAACAAAATACATATCTTAAATTTTCCACTTCAAATAATATATGAAATTTTTCTCTATATTATAACTGCTAAAGTTTGAATCTATTATTTCAATATGAAAAAATACTTTTATGCCTTTTGGCTGAGGGTTTTAGAGGTATTTTCTCATTTTAGCTTCATATCAAGCCAATAAGGTAAATACTATTATCACCATTTTGTAGACGTGCAAACTGAGACCTGAAGAAGTTAAATGATCTGCTCAAGACCACAAAATTAGCAAAGGGCAGAGCCAAGATTTAAACCCACCTATGTGACTGCAAGTCAAGTGAAGCAATCTGAGGGATGTGTTAGATAATAGATATGGGGCTCAGTGCCTTACTCAACATTTTTACCAAAGGTTTGGAATGAATGCATAGTAAACATATTTATCAAGTTTTCAGATAATACATGATTACTACTATCACCGGCAGGTTTAGTTATAGCCTTGAAATTGAAAAATACCACAACAGAATTAAGAAATGGATTGAAATTTAATAGGAACAAACATAACATCCTAAATTCAAATTGAAAATTAACTCTACAAATGGATAAATGAAAGAGATACGGCTTAACAATAGCTAATGTGAAAAAGACTATAGGTTTTCCAGTGGCGGGCAGCCCAAAGACCTGATGCCACTTTCGGCTACAGTAGAAAGAAGACCCAGAGCATCAGAGTGCCCCTGCACTGATCAGAACACATTGAGAGTACAGCATGCCATTATGAGGGCAATATTTAAGAGGATATTAACATAGATGGAGTGAAATCACAGGAGGGCAACTAAGACAAAGAAAGATCTAGAAGCCATATCACCTGAGAAGTTGTTATAGATACTTAAATTTTTCCTCAAAAGAAAATGCTCAGAATGGGCTAAGACAGCTACATCTGCATAGTTGAATGGCTGTCATGTGGAAAGTGATTAATTTATTCTTCATAAATTTAGAGGTCAGAACTAAGATCAATGAATGGAGAGAAGACTTTGGCTACATATAAGGGAAAAAAATCTAATATTCAGAATTGTCCACAAAATGAAACAGACCTCTTTATAAAGTAGTGATTTTTTTAATAAACAAGTATTCCAGTACTATTTTGGTAGAAAAACTTTCTTGCAACATCATGACACAGCTAAATGATCTCTAAAGTCATTTTAATTTTCTAATTATAAAATTATACATTTCAATTATGGATTTATGAAAAAATGACTAGTTTCATACCTATATGATAATGGCCCACTAGGTAATTCTTACGTATCAGATGTTAAACAAAAAATCATCCTGACACTTCTTAAAGTGGAAAGAAAGACTTTAGTCAAGACTAGTGCAATATTGCAATACGGGAGACAGATGTTGCAATATAACAAAGACGGGTGGGGATTTATAGCCAACAAGCTAAGTGAGAGAGTCAACAGATGGAAAGTTACTGAGAAGGGACATCACAGGTGGAGGGATCCTTGTTAAACCAGCCTAACAGGATTCTTTGCTAAAGGTAGGCAAAGGGCCTAGACATCAAGGGTGGGGCACTAAGAACTTGATCAGATATCAAAAGTCGGGGAGTCCATCTAAGCTGATTTAGTAAGATTCTTACTAAAACTGGACTGAGCAAGAATGGACATGGAAAGGCCAAGGTCAAGGTGTAGCCAAAAAGAGGGCTCAGGTTGGGTGCAATGGCTCATGCCTGTAAGCCCAGTGCTTTGCAAGGGAAAGGTGGGAGGACTGCTTGAAGCCAGAAGTTCAAGTCTAGCCTGGACAGCATAGCAAGACCCTGTCACTCCAAAAAATTTTTAAAATTAGCCAGGCATAGTTATGTGCACCCGTAGTCCTAGCTACTCAGGAGGCTAACGTGGGAGGATCGCTTGAGGCTACAGTGAGATATGAAGGCGCCACTGCTCTCTAGCCTAGGTGACAAAGTGAGACCCTATCTCTAAAAAAAAAAATGATAAGAGGCTCAGAGGATCATAACTAAAGTTTGGTCAAGAAAAGAGTGTTTATCACAGATTTCACAGAATCAAGCAATTTACCCAAGAGGAGAAATTTAAAACATTATCTGTACTCTTAAGCCCATTGAGAGTACATAGGAATTATTTCTAAAAGGTTCTGGGTGACATGTCAACAAAACCATATGTGAAATTATAACACACATGTAATTGCAATTTCAAAACTTCTCTGTGTAATCCAGCACTAAACAACAGAACTTTCAGTGATGATGGAAATGCTTTATGCCTATGTTGTCCAATACAGGAGCCATTAGCCATTTGTGGCTTTTGAGCACTCAAAATGTGGCTAGTGTAACTGAGGAATTAAATGTTTCATTTTATTTAATTTTAACTAATTATAATTTAAATCACCACATGTGGCTAGTGATGACCATATTGGCCAAGGAAGAGTAGACTCTCAAGAGTATATGAAATATTTGGAACGCATTTTTTTTCTCTGTTGGAATTACTTCTAATTAGGAGACTTCCAAATTGTATTAAACATTCAAACATTTTTTCCACAAGCATGTAAATTTCAACAGCTAGATCTGCCAAGTATTGACCAACTCATGTTGAAAGTGAAGTCAATGGATCCAAAATAGAAATAAAATAGGGTACTGGTAAGATTGTAGATGTTGTAATTAGGCCCAGTTTCAACTTCTCTACTAACTGTGGCCCTTGGGCAAGTTATTTTTCCTTTCTCAGCCTCAGTTTCCTCATCTGTAAAATGAGGACATTAGCACCTATCTCATCAAAGTGCTATGAAGATTAAAGGAGATAAGGCATTTAGTAGCATTAGAATATGCTAGAATATATAGTTTAATTCATTAAATTTTAGCTCTATTATTAATTACAAAACTTTTTTAAAACACATATTTAGAAAATTATGTGAATGCTTACATATAGTTTTCCTGGAAACAGCTTGATTTGAATTCTACAAGAACACTTGGCACGGTCCAGAGCAAATCCCATGTGTATATTCTTTGACTATATGGGGAATGTAAGTCTTTTTTAATGGGATGGGAGAAGCTGCTGTTATTAATGAAGATCTATGTACACACATCAGCATCTTACCAATCATAGCAGGCACCATGATAACTCTCCAACACTGACATCCTTCCAAATCCATTGCCCAGATCTCCTGTGCTTTAACAAAATATATCAGTGGTTTCTCCAGGTCGGAGGTATCAATAGTCATTGCTCCACTTAACTCAAATTCAGTCACGTTACAAGAACATTGGTTCCTTCCATTTTGGTGGTTTGTGGCTGTGGGTTGCAGAATGTGGTGCAAGGTGTGGTTGATAATACTGTAGTAGGACATCTGATAGCCCAAATCAGAAACTTCTGTCCAATACAAGCGACTATAGGGGGAAAAAAGTCCCTTTAACTTAGTGTGTAAAATCAAATATTGGTTCCTAATGAAGATCAACCATTCCTAATGCTTGGAGGGACAAATGCAGACTTTGGAAAGAGCATGTCCAAGTGTCCAATAACTTTCTGAGATGAGGAAGATCACAGAAGTCTAATTTATAGCATTTCCAATGATTTTTTAAATAAATGGGTTTATAGCTAAAGCCTTGAGCTATATAATGACTTTAGGCAATGTATTAAATGGCTCATTAATAGCTGTAAATATGAAATATATTTGCATACTTATCATCAATGCCCATCTCTATTCCCCTCCTCTTGTTTGTTTCTGCTTCTTAAGACTAGTTAACAATCTAGCTTCAAAATAGCCTAATCCCAAGTTTGTGTTAGAAACAAAAATATATCTTTCTAGCCTGGGAAATTGTCACTCAGTTCCTGAATGGAGGCCTTAAAGCTTATGTTATGAGGATACTAATTAATTAAAATGGATGAGCCCAGAATAATTTTTGCTGTGCAAATATATTGCTGCCCCTCTGTTCCCTGCTTATCTCCTGCCACTCTCTCAGTCCTTACCAACTGATAATATTATTATATACACTAGTATAAAAATCTGCTACTGTTTCCTGCTGGGAACGAGCCTAACTTTAAGTTACTCAAATTATCAGTATGGATTAAGTTTACACAATTGTGGTTGTGGGCTCATAATTTATATGCATAATTACTTCTATAAGATAATATAGTGAGCCAAGAACAACCCTAAGCATCTTATTTTTCTGTCATTAACTTCTAATATTAAACCACAGATATTGAATTAAATATGTTCATATCTATTTCATCACAATAGAAAAAAATACACTTACATACCTTAAAAGAGGATATACAGAAAAAGAAATTATTGTTGAATTCCTGTTGCAAATCTTCAGCTCTCTGGGGTATTTCACCTTGTGTTCAAGATCAACATCAAATATTTGCATTCCATTTTGTGGTTCTTTCAGTGCAAAGTAGAGGTGCCTTGAAATCCAGTCAATTGTAATAACTGTGATATCAAAAACCAGTGCATCTCGGAGGAGCTAAACAATAGGTAGAGAACACAGCTGAAGAGATAGTGGTTATCTTCTTAAAGTTTAAGACTTTTCTATAATCATGCATATCACTTATTTACTGCACTTCTCCTTTGTAGTCCAAAACATCAATAATTCCAGATTATGTACCATTATAACATGGGCCCTCTTCTCACATTTTCACTAGATAATTTCAACTAGAATCCGTAGACCACTGCTGCAAATCCACACCTTCAGGCACAAGCCTTCACTGAACTACTGATTCAAAAGTCAAACTGCCTATTAGACATTTCCACATGAATGACTTCAGAAAACAGAGCTCATTACCCACCCCAAACCTGCTTTTCTCCTGCATTTTATATTTTTATGGATGTCCAACATCCACCCAATGAGCCAATCTCGATGAATGCGGTTCCTCCTTGACCTCTTCCTCACACTCTACCTCCAGTGAGCTAGTCTCACGTTAAACCTCTCTCCAGTTTGTCCTTTCCTTCTCACCTCACTGCCATGGCCCTGCTCAAGCTGTGACATTCATTTTTTACCTGGATTTCTGGGATGGCCTCCTAATTGTCTCTCTCAGATTTAACCCTTCCCACATCATTATTCACACTGCTAACAGGCAGGTCTTTCTAAAACACATCCATGTTAATAACCTGCTAAATTTCTTTAATGACTTGCTGCTGGCTTCCAGGTTGACAGCTGACTCCTTAGCACAGGCAAGGAGGCCCATCATGCTCTGGCTCCTGCTTCCCTTTCCAGTGTTACCACCTCTCCTCAACCCTCACCCCACCTTCATTCCAAGAGCTGTGGCTCTTCGTTTTCCTGTCTTTGCACTTGCAACTCCCTCAGCCTCTGCCCACCTTCCCTGGCTCATCATCTTTGTCCCCAGGATGTTTTCCCATCCTACCTCCACCACTCCAGTCTAGACGGGGTGCTCATTCTCTGTGACTTCACCTCCTGCTCTCAGCGTGGCAGTCATACTAGTCCATCTTCTCCATTAGCTAACACGCAGTGAATGCCTACCATATGCCAGGCATTGTGCTAAGTGCTTGACACAGATTATCTCATTGAATCTTCACAGGAACCCTCTATTACCTATCCAGAGAGGTTAAATAACTTGCCAATGGTCACAAATCTAGTAAGTGTGGAGCCAGAATTAAATTCTAGGTAGTAAGATTCCAAAACTCACCCTCTTAATCAGGATGCAATACTGCCTTCCTAGTGCTAGACTAACACCAAACTGGGTTTGTTAAGAGCAAAGCCTGTAAATTTTTACCACAATATTCTCAGGATATAAAATACAGTACCTTAAACCCAGTAACTGTTTTGCTAGATTAACCCTGAATGACATTTTCCCAAAATCTATTCTGTATTCATTTGTGGCTAAATGATTACAGATCTGATCTGTCCTTCCCAATCATTCTTATCTTAATGAGAACCATCAGCCAGTTATTTTAATTACAGGTTAGTATAATATGCAAATGTTCCACTTTCTTCACTTTAAGAGAATTACATAGTGAAGTACCTCAGAGCTGGAATGATTGTGCAAGTCGAGAAAGAAGAGTGAGTTTCCCTCAGCGTAATACCCCATCTCATTATCAGCTGTGTAGCCCACGGCACTGATATCTCTTTCCCCTGAGAATGTCCACACAACTTGATTTTGATCCATGTCTAAAAAAACTATCTTGTTGCCAAGGAGAGTTATGAGGTAAGGAAATGGGTTGATTTCTGAAAACAAAAAACAAGTGGATAATATGTATGAGGAACTAACTTTAAGTTTAGCAAAGTCTCTTGATCCAGCATCAGGCAGTTTTGAAATCCATCTTCCCTCTGGGTCATCTGGTACATTGTCTCAGTGAGTGAGGACTGTAGCCTCTCTACCCCCAGGTTTATTTAAACATGTTTTGTTGAAAATCAAAATTGATAATTTTATCTGACCTTAACTTCAACTCAGAGACAGTGTTCATATCCCTGAAAATACCAATGGGCACAAAACATTTTTAAATTGTTATTCACACAGATTCTATATAACAAATACCTGATATTGTAGACTTTATTATGTCAGAAAATGGTCCTGGCCCTTTAGATGTGAAGACTCGAACCTAAGCAAAGGCAATAAAAAACTGCATTCAACAGTGTTCTCAGCGGCAATGATTAAGTTCTGAGATTGACAAATAATTGAATGTTTCATGTGTCACTCCTGATAGTTTTAAATAGTTATTTTACATCAATGTATAGTAATAAATCACTAAGAGGAAATATAGAGCTCTATACTCATGTTGTTGGGTTTTCTCATCTAGAAAAGTACAAAGAAATGGTGCAAACATTTCATGCAAACAAAAGCATTACTAAAAAAGGTCTGAGGATTCTATGTAAAGCATGGGTGGTGATGGATGTTTAGTTAATTTGATTGTCATAATCATTACACAGTGTGTATGATCATCATGTCATACACCTTGAATATATACAATATTTATTTGTCAATTAAACACTTTAAAAGGTCTTCAGCTATTTCCAAAATTAAATCTTATAGAATGTTTAAAAGAAACAAAATTATACAAATTATGGTAAATTTGCATTTATCTTGAATTCAACAGTTAGAAGCTTCAAATAACTAAATTTACTGTACATTTTAAGAAGAGGATTTATTAAAAAATAATTAAACTTTATATTTGAAAATGATTATACATTTCAAACCATTTTCACATACATTATCTCTTTTGGTCCTCACAACATACTAAGAGTAGACTTGACTGGGATCATAATTAAGGTAAGTAACTCATCCACAAAGACATATGTAGAAACTGGCATAAGGACCAAGTCTTCTGAGATCTGTGTGTTTTTCTTCCCACTGGACTATGCCACATCCTAACAGTAAAGTTTTAAACATTTTTATAGATATTTTTTATTGTATGATAAATCATTTTAATTTCTATTTCCAAATTTTGCATGTGTACAATAGTCTACAAAGAAAATTGATATCTGTAATGATAGCATCAAAATATACAGCCTCAAGTAGTCTCTCAATCAATAAAACATTGGGTTATTTTTCCTATACGTCTAGTATTAAATACATTTTACAGCCAGGCACAGTGGCTCATGCTTGTAATTCATTACTTTGGGAGCTAAGGTGGGATGATCACTTGAGACCAGGAGTTTGAGACTAGCCTGGACAACATAATAAGACCCTATCTCTACAAAAAACAAAAAATTAGCCAGACCTGGTGGTATATGCCTATAGCCCCGTCTACTCAGGATACTAAGGCAAGAGAATCACTTGAGCCCAGGAATTCAAGGCTGCAGTGAACTATGATGGTGCCACTGCACTCCAACCTGGGAGACAGAGTGAGACCCTGTCTCTAAAAAAAAATTATAAATAAATAAATGTATTTTACTATATCTATCTGTGTATAATTTCTAACTGTGCATATATATATGTGTATATATATATGTATATATATATATATAAGCAGTCTTTGCTTTTGTACAGGACTGTGTTAAATGAAACATACATATCCATGCATGTCACTTTGCACAGTTCTATGGTGACTAAAATTTGAAACTATATATAAATATAGACAGATACACTTAACCAGAACATTTACTTAACTGGAACACTCATAATTCTTAAATAGGAATATGTATTATCTTCAACTTTCATGTATAACTTATTTGACTAGTATATGTAATCAGTTATCAAAATAGTTACTAAATTAGAATTTTACAAAAAGAAAATAGATCCATAGGCAACTCAAATCTCTAAAACACTTCTCAAAACATTTTCCCTGAGAAAAAAACGGAAAATAACTCTAAATGTGTACATTATCATCAACACAGTCATCAATGAGGGTATGAAAATTATCTAGCCATCTATTATAAGTGGAGAGCTATTTCATACGAAATTTAAAATGTCAGAATAGGGTGGCAATGGAATTTTTTTGACTGCTATTCTCTCTTTTCTGCTCTATCCATAGATAAGTGGTAACTGTGAGATATCACCTATGCCAACCCCCAGCTTGTATTCCCATTGGCAGCTCCAAGTCAGGACATCCAGATGATTCTCAGCACTGCAGCTTTGGTAACTGACTGGAACACCCAGAGACCTGGCTTTTTCTTTTGAAAAAGATTCAAAGAAAAAGAATGGTTTACTCTGAATCTTAAAAGTATCCTGAGTGTGTGAAAGTTGTCCAGATGTCCTTTACCCGCACCATCCCCTCTCCTTTCTGAATTTGTGCCACCCATTTGACCCCTCTGATCACAATGTACCCCAAATTCCTGACAGAGTGGCAGAATTCTTCACCTAGTCCTTTAATTAACCTTCTGTTTGCATGATTAAGACTCCCATATCTCTGTTTTCTCCCTCATACCTGGAAGGCCACAAGGCACCTGGGACTCATGCCCTCAAGTTGCAAAGACATCATTGAGGGAGTGACATTGACAGCAATCCAGTCGTCAAATGTTCTGTTTGTATCACTTTGGTTGGATATTTGATAGAAAATTTCAAACCTTGTTAACACACCATTTGCGTGCTTAGGTTTATCCCACCTAAATTCCACCACAACTTCATTCCTGTTGTGGTATTTTCCACTTAGTAATGCAAATATACGGGGATTCTCTGGTGCTGATGGAACTGCAAAGCAGACACACAGGGCAGAAAAGAATATAAAGTCGACTTTTACCACTCATGACAGGGGTGTGGAACAACTGAACAATAAATACCTCTCATTCCAGAGAGCTGAGGTATATCTATCTCATTCTTAAAGGTCTTCAGAAGAGAATATTCCATAGAATATTCCATTTCTTTAGGAACCTATCCTGACACTTTAGCAAATCTTACTGACAGGCAGACTACCTTATGTCCAACCCAAATCCTTCTCACTACCACTTAAGCACATCTTTCTTATCTGTGCCCTGTGTAAATGGAAGGTGTCTGGTTCTCCATATAAAGTGCCGTATTATTCACTCTCTTCCTGAGTCATTTCCCTGAAGGTGGAAATGCCAGCCATCAGCAGTGATGGCAGTGACTCTAATCAGCCTTCAGCTAGTTCAGGGTATAAAATACAGCATATTTCAGGGATCTAGGCCCTCTCACCCTGAATACCCTAGAAGGCAGGAAGTTTTAGAGAAGGCTTATAACACCCCAAGGGTATAGGTTGAGAGTATTCATTTATTCTAGAGCCAAACCAAGCAATTCAATCTCTCTCCATTCTTTAATCAAAAGAAATTCCTCTGTCTGGTTGCCAAGTCATTCTACCCTAGTTGTCCCCCTTCTTTCTTAGGACTTCTCCACAAGGTCTCCACCCCCTCCCCCATTCCAATCACATTGCTTCTTAGTTCAGCACTCACGCCATTATTCAATCTCCAGGCCTTCTTACATTGTGCTTCTCACATGGGATATCTCCTCTGGCTCCATCCCTCAGGGCCCAGCTCAAATTCCCACTCCCCTAAGGCCTTGCCTGGCCATGCAAGTCCATGTGCATCTCCCTCTCCTAAGAATGCCTGAGTCAGTTTGACATAGGTGCAGGTTTCATAGTCCCATCTAGTCACTCTGTGCCACTGCTACTCAGTTATCACTGTCTTGTTTCTATTATTGTTCGCTGTGTATGTGTTTATCTCTACACTGTTTTATGAGCTCCATCAGAGAAAGCATCTTTTCTTATCCGTTGTTAAATCCCCCCAAATCTAGTATAGGACTGGCACACAGTAAGTGCTTAATAAATATTGGTCAATTTGAACAACTTCCTGGCTATATTGTCAATTTCCTGAATGTAAAAGCCAAATGTTATCATTCTTCCTTATCACTCCAGCATCCAGCAGAGCACAGTTAACCCTTGCCCCCAGCGGATCCCTGGTGGATGCAGTCAAGTCCATTTCCACAGAACAATCCAACCAAAGCTGATATCCTGAGACAGTCTCAAACAGAGCACACCTAACTGCTCCAGAACCTTCCCAGGCTCCTCTATGTTCCTGTTGTGTGATTCATGGATGAATAGTGTTGAAAAGATCTTAACAGTAAAAATTGCAATGGTGAGTGGATATCTATATTTATTGAGTTTTTACTGTCTGCCAGGTCCTGTACTAGGAAGTTTACATGAATTAAATCAATAGGATACTCTCATTTACCAACATTTGCAACAATGACTAAATGGAGATTGGATGAAACTGTAGTGAAAAGTCTAGATTAAGTCCCACCCCTACCATTTAGTAGCTATTTTATTTGGACAACTACTGGGCTTCCATTTTCTCCCTTGTATAATCACAAGATAATATCATCTGTCCTACCTACCAAAGAGCTGTGTTAGAACCAAATGAAATGATGTTTCTGACACATAATTAGTATGTAATAAATTTTTAATAAAGGAGCGATACATACAACTGGGCTTTGTATACATGTAATATATTCTTTTTAGCTAGTATTCTTTTTAAAATATATTCCCGGGGGGGCGGAGCAAAAAAATAAAAAAATAAAATAAAAAAAATAAAATATATTCCCCCAAAAACATTAAATTTAGACATAGGTTATTCACTCACAAGATTCTGAGTTACCATCTATGAGAACAGCCTGCCTTCCAAAAAAATCTCTGCTCTTAAGTGCCCATTTTCCTTATGAAGGATTTTATAAATTACCTGAGACATGTTTCCGCATCTTATATATCACTACAATCAAATGAAACAGTCATTAAGAAATCTTTGAAATATTCTTTTGGAATAAATTATGTAAATTTATGTTAATGGTGCTATTCTAATCTCCAAAAAGTCATTGAAATGGTATTGAATCTAAACACATCTATGAAACTGAAAGTTATTTTAAAATATTATTAACTGTCCGTTCCAGCTCATAGAAAGTGAGGTTCTGTCTTTTGTTTAAAAAAAAGGGATTTTTAACCCTTTACCTGTTTCAGGTGCTCGAAGTGATAGAGATGTTTTGGGGCCCTTTCCCCAGTACGTATAAGGAGTGACAGAAAGATTAAATAAGGCATAGGGCTCCAGCCCTTCCACAGTAAATGCAGGTAAAGGCTGCCGTTCACTAGCCAAGAACTAAAATATAAGCACAAAACAGTATTTTCTTAGAGGGAGAATTATAAAATACTTTGTTCCTATTAACTAAGATCTCCAAACTTTGGTTCACATGTAAAATCAAAACTTGCAATTTTGGAAATGCTAATTTTGGTCAGTCCCATGTTTTATACTACACAGACCAGTTAAAGTATGTCCCACACAGCAGTTAGCACTAAGCAGCCTGGCTGTAAACAAGTGTTCTTGGGAATAATCTTAATAACCAAATGCCATGGGAATGATAAAAATGGGGTTGGCTCAGTGAAGAAAGTACAAATCAATGTGGGCAGGGCTGATACTGATGGTACAGTCTATGTGGGAAGTAGAAGTTACTAGAACCAACACCATACCTTAGAAGGAGCACTAAATTCCACACTGTAGAAAACTGCACCCCAGTCCACTGCAGGGGGTGCATCCCACAGAACTTGAAAACTTGAAGCATTTCCTTCAATCCTAAATGAGGACACTTGAACAGAATCTGGGATAACCTTTGGGGTAAAGGAAAAATTCCCTAAGGAATGAAAAAAAGAAAGAAATAGAAGGAGAAAGGACTTAGGATTATTGATCAATATAGAAATCATGGAAAATCTATAAAAATTACTGATAATTAGAACTAAAACAAAATTGCTCTTTCCTTTAATATATCCTGAAAATTATCTTTTTCTGACTTTTTAAGGCTACAAATTTGGGTTAAGATTAAACTGACTGCAAGAAAACCAACAGAAAGCTTTGTTCCTCTTAAAACATAATTCTTAAGAAAAACTCCCATCTTAACCATTTATTTAACAAAAGGTGTAGAGGAGAAAGGGTAGGCAGGAATAAAATATTGTACCTGGCAGTGGTTTGAGGGATGTCTGAATAATTGTGAACTGATTAAATTTGGCTGCTTCCAACACAGAGACACTGGTTCTCTGAGCTATTTCCTGAGTTGTGATAATCCTAAAGCCATTGATCCAGAAGAGCCGGCCACTATAGTACATCAGTGCATTCTGGGAAATTTCAGAAGTACTCCAGGCTGCAAATTCTGTGATGATGGTATTCCCAACACTGCTAAAACACAACAACAGTTAGTGTGTGTGTCTAAAGTAGGGGAAGGGCTGGTCCATGCAAGTCCTCCTAAGAATATGTATTTGTGAGTATGTGTGTGTATGTACGTATGAAAGGAAACAAAATACTTTGCGACAGTAATTGTCATTATTTTTAATTTCATGTTAAGTTGATTTTTTACACTTTTCTTAAAGCAGTTGAGCTAAAGTAAATTTTCTAAGGGCTTTTCTTATAAATGTAATATTGCAATAGTTAAGACTGTTTACATAGGTTTCAGCTTTTATAAAAGATTTGTGATCTTTGGTAAAACTCTACACCAAAGAGACAAGCTGAATTCTCATTACTCGATTAGTATAGAGATCACATCTTTGGTTTATTCCATGTGCTCCTATAACAGTTGCATAAGCATAAGAAAGATGTGAGGGAAGGTACTTACAGGACTTGGAAATAAGATTAGTATTCAGAAATGAAACCAGTAAAAAACAATGTATAAAGTATAAAGTTGCCATCTGTACACAAGGCTCAAAGATAGCCTACAGATGTGAAGCAGAAAGGCTTTGAGACCAACCAAAGACAATGCAGTAAATCATGCTGGAAATAGTAAGAGTTAGGGTTCAGGAATAATTGTGACTTTTAAAAGGAAAGCCTATTGTATTGAGAGATTTGAAAAAAAGGAGACACCCAAAGTGCAAGAATTTATGGCCATTTATCCAGAATTCACAGGGACGACAGTTTCTGAATGTGTTGGCCAGGAGGACTCCAGGCCCTAGAGACACATAACAGCTCTGTCGGAGCAGAGTTTGTCATCAGCTCTGGCACTGGCCTGGGTGGGCATCCTTCCAGTCTACCTAAGAACATTCGCTCAAATACCTCGTTCTTCAAGCAATCACCTCACACCTAACCCAGTTCACACAATGCAAAGAGGGCATGGCCTACATGCCCACATGGTTATTCTCATTCCTGAATAAAACTATGCCCCACCGTGAATTAATGAATTTGCAGTGTGGGTGATGCTTCAAAAACAGACAGAACTGCATGAAACCCAGCTCATCCAATTAGTAAATATTTGGCTTTAGGCAAATAATTTAACTTCTCCTTTAATGACCTATAAATTGTGGAAATAACAATACTAACAATTCTGCACCTGGGTAAAGCTGATCCCATTTCATCAAATTGACCCACATATACACATTCAAATTATTTTCAATAAAGGTGGCAAAGCAATTAAATAAAGAAAGGGAAAATCTCTTCAGCAAGTGGTGCTAGAACAACTAGATATACATATAAAAAGAAAAATAAAATCTTAACCCCTACCTCACACCATACCCCAAAATCAATTTAAGCTGGATCACAGATCTAATCATGAAAGCTAAAACAATAAATCTTCTAGAAAAAACATAGTATAAAATCTTCACAACCTTTGGATAGGCAAAGATTTCTTATAGAAAACAGCACCAACCATAAAAGAAAAAAATTTATAAATTGGACTTTATCAAAATTTAAATCTTCTACTCATTAAGACACACAACCAAGAAAATAAATAGGTGAGGCAAACACTGTGAGAAAATATTCACAACACATATATTCAACCAAATACTTATATATAGGGCAAAGATCTCCTGCAACTCAATAATGAAAAGGCAACCAGTTTAAAAAGGAGAAAAATACTTGACAGACACATCATGAAAGAATACACATAGATGACTGACAACAAATGAAAAAGTGATAAAAATTGATAGCCATCAGAAAAGTGCTAATTAAAATCACAATGATATACTACTACTAACACCAATGAATGGTGAAAATAAATAAGATTCCCAAGGTCAACTGTTGGGAGGATATGGAGCAACCAGAACTCTTATACATTTTTTATGAGAATGTAAATTGGCACAAACACTTAGAAAAACTGTTGGGTGGCAACTATTTAAGAATATAAACATATATCTACCCTATCACCCAGCAATATCACTCCTGGATATTTATCCAAGTATAAATCCACAAAAAGCTTTGTATGCAAATATTCAGTTTTATTCACAACAGCAATATTAGGAAGCAATCCAAATACCCATCAAGACATGTTTATCCTGGAATGGATAAGCAGACTATGGCATATTCACACAATGAAATACTACTCAGCAATAAATAGGAAAAACTAATACATACAAGGGACTAATCTTAAAAGATATTATGCTAAGTAAAAGAACACAGACACAGCCGGGCGCGGTGGCTCACGCCTGTAATCCTAGCTCTTGGGAGGCCGAGGCGGGAGGATTGCTCAAGGTCAGGAGTTCAAAACCAGCCTGAGCAAGAGCGAGACCCCGTCTCTACTATAAATAGAAAGAAATTAATTGGCCAACTGATATATATATAAAAAAATTAGCCGGGCATGGTGGCGCATGCCTGTAGTCCCAGCTACTCGGGAGGCTGAGGCAGAAGGATCGCTCGAGCCCAGGAGTTTGAGGTTGCTGTGAGCTAGGCTGACGCCACGGCACTCACTCTAGCCTGGGCAACAAACCGAGACTCTGTCTCAAAAAAAAAAGAACCCAGACACAAAAAATACAAACTTCTGGGGTGGGGAAAATTATTCGGAAAATGCACAGGGAACTTTCTGTGATGATGAATATGTTCTATTGCCTTAAAATGCATTTGTCAAAACTGATATAATGGAACACTTAAGATCTGAGCTTAAGAACTGAGCATTTCACATTATGTAAAATATACTTAATTTTAAATAACGAAAGTATAAAATTTATACAAAAAATATCTGACAGTGCCAATATGGAAAATGTAGAGATACCAACAAGAACAGAACA
Organism: Microcebus murinus; assembly: GCF_040939455.1. NCBI lineage: Eukaryota > Metazoa > Chordata > Mammalia > Primates > Cheirogaleidae > Microcebus > Microcebus murinus. The sequence goes on along the minus strand of NC_134108.1, from coordinate 42,199,293 downwards.
GAGGGATTAGTTTGAGGACACAAATCAAGAAGAACTCATGTGGTCTTTTCCACTCTCTAGTTTTTGTTTGTGACATCACAGGAAGATTTCTGCCTTCACTCTATAATGTACACACTACTTTATTAAGCAGCAGAAAAACTCATCCATACACTTCCTGGGCTCTTGAGTAGCATTCGCCACAGTGTCTCCAAGGCACTCATCACAGCACTTTCCATACTCTACTGTAATTAGTTGTTTACAAACCTACCTTTCCCCACAAGCACAATGGCTGCAACACAGTGGATAGTTAGTAAATGTTTATTCAAAGAATAAATGAATTTTCATGCATTATCATTTATATAACTGAAGGGCAAGTTGTTTTCTTCTCAACCAATTGCCTTTAAGGGATACTACTTACCTCTGTCCCCGAAGAATAGCTGTGTACAGGTGAATACATTGACTATCTTGAACCAGCCAATACAGGAGCCCATCACTGAGGTCTAAAGTTAGAGCAATTACCTAAATGGAAAATAAGGTAAGAAAATGAACCAAATGTATGTTTGAAGCATATATTTGTGAATAAGTCACACTTAAACTACAGATTTCTCTTTAACTTCTTCTTTGGAATAATAAACTCAGTGATTTTTACCTTTTGCTGAATATAAAAATTATGTGATTATGCCTATTACTACTTTATTTGACGATAAGTACTGGTGTCCTAAAATTCTCCAAAAATCAGGGAGTATCTGTTATTCACTTTTATGCACTTAGCTCCAGTGGTTATCAAAGTGTGATTCCTGGACCAGCAACAGCAGTACCATCTGGAAACTTCGTACAAATACAAATTCTTAACCACACTTCAGCTTTACTGAATCTGAAACATTGAGCCTGTGTCAAGCCTTGTCTTTATGGCTTTAGCTAGCTATGGCTCTAGATTCTTTAGCCACATGAACCAATTGATTTCATTGTTGTTTAAACCAGTTGTTCTCCAATATTGATGCACATTAGAATCATCTGTGAAGTCTTTTTAAATCCTCAATTCCCCGGCTGCACTTTATTAAATCATGATCTCTGGGGATGGAACCTGGTCTCCAGCATGTTTTAAAACTCCCCATGTAATTCCAGTGTGCCACCAATGCTTTAAACCATTTTGAATTGTATTTTCTATTAATTGCAAAAAAAATCTGATATACTTTATAAAGATCATACACATAGGGTGTTTATGTGTTAAAATTGAACAGTCATGTGTATATAAAGCCCTATTTCCAGATGACATCTGAAAACCACTTCTTACTGCTCTTTATTTTCTTGTTGCAATCCATATCTTAATATTAATACATCCAGTTGTCTAGATGAGGATAGGCTGCTTCTTCTATTAAACAGAGTGCATGAGATAAAAGTTACCAAAGAACCTTTTTCTTTCTTTGGCTTTATAGATATTTTTCAAATAATCTGAGATTTCTAGGAACCTGGTCTGAGTAGTGAAGTTTCACTAGAGCATACCTAGAGGCTGAGAGGTACCAGACAGGATTTAACTTGATGGCTACATCTTTAGCAAGATGTAGCATTTAAACAAAAACGAGCCAGTGAAAAATGTAAGAAGAATACAATAAGGTGTCTGAGAACTAAAAATACTTCCTGACAGGTTATACTGCTGCAAAGAAACAGTCATAAGGCACATAACTGCAGGAGCCCTTCAGTTGTCATATATATCACAGCCTTCTATCCCCAGGACAATTCTACAGACGCCATCCCCAGAAGATAAAAACCTATTCTAGAAATTCCCAGCTTTTTTGGAGTTGAATCATATCTTGTTCATGCTAAAAGAAGGTTATTACTTTTTTCAATTAACATGAAATCAGATTAATCATGTTTGGTTATTTATAAGAAGAAGGCACTAGAGTTTCTACATTACAAATTGACTCTATTTCATCTCTTTTTTTAAAACAGAGATTCTACAACTCCTTTTTGCTAGACTACAACAAATTATTCCAACTATTTTTTTTTTATTTTTTTTTTTGAGACAGAGTCTCACTGTGTTGCCCGGGCTAGAGTGAGTGCCGTGGCATCAGCCTAGCTCACAGCAACCTCAAACTCCTGGGCTAAAGCGATCCTTCTGCCTCAGCCTCCTGAGTAGCTGGGACTACAGGCATGCGCCACCATGCCCGGCTAATTTTTTGTATATATTTTTAGTTTGCCAATTAATTTCTTTCTATTTTTAGTAGAGATGCGGTCTTGCTCTTGTTAAGGCTGGTTTCAAACTCCTGACCTTGAGCGATCCTCCCGCCTCGGCCTCCCAGAGTGCTAGGATTACAGGCATGAGCAACCACGCCCGGGTATCCCAACTATTAATATAAGTAAAATTCAGGTGTCAGGTCATTCCTCTGCATCAGTCAGCAGCCTCACATTTAAACCGAGTCAGAGGGTGTTCCATACATCTTTGGTAACCATTGTTATGTCTAATAACATCCATATCTTGGAAACAAACTCTTCGAGCCAAACTAAATCTTTTATGTTAAAAGTTTAATTCTATGATAAAATGTACTATATAGTATGAGTTGAACTCATCAGACATGAGTAAAAGTATCCTTCCACTTTAGATGAGTGTCTTACTTCACTCTCCTTTTTCATCACACAAATAATCGTGTCTTTCTATAAATAATCAGCTGATTGTATTTCATTATATCTGCTGATTACAAAGTATTTTATTACTACATGATAATTCTGTGAGTGACATAAATGAACAACAGTGACATGAAGACCTTTGCCTTCCAAACATCCACCAGCACTAATGAAGGTAGATGCATCAGACATCAAACCATGGAACCAGAACATAGATTTGCAGAAGCAGCAACAACACTCACCAGCCTGGGAGAGGGTTTAGAATGGGAATTTAAAGAAGGGTGTATTTCCCAAAACATGCTGAGACACCTAATGGCCCACTCATGTATGGAAAAGTCCTCAGGGTCACTCCAGAACTTTTTCCTCACTAGTGGGAATACTCAAACAACTGTATCTTTAAGGACAGTGGAAAGATTACTGACAAAGCCCCGGGGGTGGGGAGGCAGTTACTCTTGCGATATATATTATCTTCAATGTGCTTTTAACAAATGAAAGAGCTTTCTCCTAACAATTATATTTGAGACATAAAACATATATATATATTTTGTATTCAGATTCAAATGACTCCAAAATAGAATTAAGGGATTTTTTTATAATTAGACAAGAATGACTAATCTTTGGATATGGTGCATAAATTCTGTCTCTTAAATATCTGTGTTATAATCTATATTACCAATCAGGTCTCTACATATCCTAGGAATTATATGGCCCAGGTATCCTATGGAAATAGGTGATCAAGTGACTCAACAATCAGTTCATATATGTACATATTTTTAAATGGTCTGGTATTCTGTATTACATATATTTTATCTCCATAGAAAAAAGATTTAAAATAAGAAAAATTAAGGGATATATTAGGTAGAAATGGTATAAATGATTTATTTCTTCTTAATGCTTTTCTGTAATTTCTAAGTTTACTACAGTGGACATATATTATTATTCTGATAAAAAAATAAGATTCAGAAATTTAGATGGATACCCAAGGGGTAGCTAAACAGGTTTAAGAAAAATAGATATTGCTTCTAGAAGTTGAGGAACTAAAAGTAACATTTGCTTTAGAAATATTCCTATATCAGGTGTATTTTCCAGATTGAGTTATAATAATAAAAGCTTAACTATTGAGCATGTACCATGTACCTGGAACTATTCCCACTACTTCACATGAATTATCTCATATGATCTTCATAACAACACTAAGAGGTAGGATTAGAGTTAATAATGCCACTTTTCAGTTAAGGAAATAGACACAGAGAAATCAAATAATTTGCTTACGTGTCATACAGTTTTTAGAATAGTCAGTATCCAAAACTGATTAAAAATAATAAAACACCTAATCTCCACCCAATATGAAGCTCTGAAATACTAAATAGAAGCCCTTAAGACTACAAAAAGTTAGAAATTAAAATGCTTTTAAGTGTGGGTTCACTCAAAATAAAGCAAACTATAAAAATCTCCATAGTGTTAATATATTTGAATTTATGTAATCAATTAAGACCATCAAATAAGGCTTAGAGAAATTTTATTATAGTATGATCATACTGTAACAGTATTTCCTTTAAGATTCTATCCTAACTACTCACAATAAGCAGAGATAATATTATCATAACTATAGAATAGCACCATTTAGTATTATGAAATGACCAATTCTCATTTTTAATCTGTTACCTTTTTCCCAGAAAACCAAGGCTGTGCCTGCAGTATAAGGGAACTTTCCCCATTTAGCCTGGTGCTTTCAACTGAGTAGAGTGTGGTCCAGTAGAGATATCCACCAACTGAATCCACCACCATGTCATTCACCAACAGCTTCACATGAGTCACAATGTCTGCGTGTCCTGTCAACACAGACTGCCTTTGTATCTACAAAACATAATAGTTTGGTCAGTTAATGATTTTCAAATGATATCATTATTCCAGAATAATTTATTGTATTAGTAAATTGCTACATTCATCCATTCATTCATGCAACCACAAATGTTAATAGCTGTCAGCACTATGTGCTGGGTAGTATGCTAAACCTTGGAAACATAACAGCAAACAGGCATGGCACCTGCCCTCATGGAGCTTATCTCTTTTCATGTCTCCAAAAAGCAGGGAAGTGAATTCATTTTGAGTTAAAATACTTGCTATTCCTAATTATACATCCAGACAATCAGAACACTGCTGGATACGAACACATTCACCTGGACTCCTGAAAAAAAATGTGTGCATCCTTATAAGTGATGACATCTCTCCTTGCTCCTCTCTATCAGTGTATCTCCCTAATGTTAATTGCCATCATTATTGAGGACCTATAATGTGCCAGGTACTATATTTAAAATATTTGCTCCTGTAATCCTCACATAAAGCCTATGGGGATTTTTGTTCCCTGTTTTTTTACAAGTAAACTGGGTTAAGCAAACAATTTGTCCTGGAGTTAAACAGTGTTATAAGAGACAGAGCAAATATTAATACTTGACACCATTTTTTATATCCACTTTCCACTTCCTTTTTCAAAACTATTTGTAACTAACCTATTCTGGTTAACCCCACTCAACTCCATACTGCTTGTACATCTCTGGCACTTATGGATCCAGACTATACCTTATTGCTTTGCCTCTAAATACACTGCTTCATATGCTTTTTATTATTTTTTTTTATTTTTTTATTCCAGCATATTATGGGGGTACAGATTTTAAGGTTTCAATAAATGCCCTTTCCCCCTCTCCCTCCACAAGTCTGAGTTTCCAGCATGACCATCCCCCAGATGGTGCACATCTCACTCATTATGTATGTATATACCCATGTACCCCCTCCCACCTGCCCAATACCCTATTACTATAGTACCTATGTGTCCACTTAGGTGCTGCTCAGCTAATACCAGTTTGCTGGTGAGTATATGTGGTGCTTGTTTTTCCATTCTTAGGAAACTTCACTTAGTAGTATAGGTTCCAGCTCTAACCAGGAAAATATAAGGTGTGCTATATCACCGTTGTTTCTTAGAGCTGAATAGTACTCCATGGTATACATATACCACATTTTATTAATCCATTCTTGGATTGATGGGCACTTGGGCTGTTTCCACAGCCTTGCAATTATGAATTGTGCTGCTATAAACATTCAAGTGCAGGTGTCTTTTTTGTAGAGTGTCATTGGATCTTTTGGGTAGATGCCCAGTAATGGGATTGCTGGATCAAATGGTAGATTCACTTGTATTGCTTTAAGGTATCTCCATATTGCTTTTCTTTTATTATTTTGTATACATATTTTATCTCATCAAATGAGCAGGGACAAGTGGTGATGTCTGCACAACATTTAAAATATGGAAAAACCTTGAATTCTACATAATAAAAGGATGGATTTTATGGTATATGAGTTATACCTCAACAAAGCTGTTAAACTTTTTAAGAAGAGCAGAGTTATGTCTACTATTTACTTCATATTCCCTACTATGCCTACTCTTAGGCCTTCAACATGTTGGTAGTAGATAAATGATTGTCAAACAAATAAAAAATGGACAACAAACACCCTTCTGATTAGAAAATGATTTCAGTACCATATTTCTTGATCTGTCAGGCCAGTGTTCTCATCATGAACCACCACCCTTCTCTTCAAAGTGTACCACCCCACAGGTGTGCTGGATGTCTTCATGTTTCCTCACAGTCTACCTTCCACCCTGCTCCACCCTACTTGTTCCCCCAGAGGCTGATGATATCTACAGACAGTATCAGTTGGGCTGCCATGTTCTCTGGCTTCTGGTAAGGCTCAGCCAATGGAATCACTGGGAGATCAGAAGGCAGGAGAAAAGAGAAGCTGGGGGACTTATTCCCTTAGCTCACTTCTTGCCAGACCAGGCATCTTGACAATGGCTGAGCTTCTGCACACAGAGTCACAGTTCATGTCAGCAGCTCCCCTGCAGCTACAGCCCTCGCCACATCCCCCCGCTTCTTCCTCTTGCCTTGTCACACCTGGAGTTATATCCATGCTTGCTAACCCTGGTGATGCTTCACCATCCCTTGTCCATTTTTCCCCAGCCCTGTCCACACCTTTGAAAATAGTCACTTCACTTAGTCTCCTTGAATCGTGCCTTTGGAGTGCTCTGAGTTCCTGCCAAGACCTTGACCCTCCGGGGAGCATTTGAAATATATTTTCAATATTTTAAATACAAACTAGTACAACAAACAGTGATGCCAAATTTCATTTATACATAGACACATTTTAAAAGTGAGCAGGTTTAAAGACAAACATTAAATAAATAACAGCATAGGTGATACGCCAAGTATGAAAAAAATCATGAAAATGTATGCATGTCACTGCAGTGGGCAGGCATTTTTCTAGAGCATCCAGAATGCCAGGCTTCAACTCACCACGTATGTCTTTCCAGCCCAGTAGAGAAAGTGACCCAGCCACTCAAAAGCTAAAGCGCCTGCTCCCGCAATGTTGGGTATGTGATAATTCTCTGAGATATCCGTCCCATTCAGCAGCCACACATAAACATCCCCTTTCATGTCGCTGTAGTAGAGGCTGTTGTTATACCAATCCATGTCTCAAAACAAAGTAAATCATTAGCAGTTATTTTTCACATATGTCAACAGAAACATGGTGAGTCAACAAATCACATACGCACCACAATATAATTTTAAAGCATATACTGACCTAGACATTCACTAGAACTTCAAGGATCTATCAAGAATATTGCAATAATATTATCCCAAAATCTTAACCCTTGGAACAGGGGAGAGGAATTAACATACATTGAATATCTCCTCTTTGCCAAACATTGTCCCAGGCACTTTATATATCTCACCTAACTCCTGAAACAAAGTTATGAAGCAGGAATCATCCCCATTTTTGAAAGGTAAATCTAAGACAAGGTGAGATTACCTATTCTTCCAAGACCTCACAGATGAAAAGAGGGGGGACCCAGGTTCAAGCCAACTCCAAAGGAACATCCTTTCCATTAGTACTATACTGCCTCTAAGGCCAGCTCCTACATTGGTCAGAAATGCTGTTGTACTTTAATGCCCAAGAAAATAGATAATATAATTACAGAATTATAGAATATGTCATCTTCAGGCAAGATCACTGTTACACAACCCTAAAATAAAGACTTTTCTTCAGGCCGGGTGCAGTGGCTCACGCCTGTAATCCTGGCACTCTGGGAGGCCAAGGCAGGCGGATTGCTCGAGATCAGGAGTTCGAAACCAGCCTGAGCAAGAGTGAGACCCCATCTCTACTATAAATAGAAAAGAAATTAGTTGGCCAACTAATATATATAGAAAAAATAACCAGGCATGGTGGTGCATGCCTGTAGTCCCAGCTACTCGGGAGGCTGAGGCAGAAGAATTGCTTGAGCCCAGGAGTTTGAGGTTGCTGTGAGGTTGCTAGGCTGATGCCACGGCACTCACTCTAGCCTGGGCAACAAAGTGAGACTCTGTCTCAAAAAAAATTAAATTAAATTAAAAAAGACTTTTCTTCCATCTAATGCCTTCTAGACAATGTTATCCATTCATTACTTACTAATCCCCTTTGTCAACAAATGCTTTCTTACATGTTATTTAGAACTCTATACAGCAGTGTCTTGCTCCAGCCTTATGGAAACGCATAGGAAATTACTTAAGTACAACTGTTTTAGTGGAACAAGATAGGCTATGACTGCAAGACAGATGAACACAGGAGCACTGTACCAGAGCTTTCCTGAAGTGGGTGTAAATCAATAAATAGCCTCACATTTTATGAATTAATAAAATTCATACTTGAGAACTGACCTTTTCTTAACAGTATCACTGGCAGTATAGTTCAGTCAATATTTTTCCCTTTCATTATTGATCTAATACCAAAACACTCAATCTTTTGATTTATTGACTATCATGGAAAGTCTTATGAGTAGAAACCTGTCACCCAAGTGAAGAAAAGGCTTGGTGTTTACCTGACACATTTCCTATATCAGAGGACAGGAACTCTCCCGGGCCAAAGCTATTTAGTGGCTTACTCCAAAGCCCATCTTCTTTCACAGCCATAATAAATGGTGGTTCAGTAGCTGTTTGGTAAAAAAGAAATTAAAAGAACTATCACAGAAGGCATATTTTTAGGTGCTCATCTTATACCCTAAGATTTTCTTTATAAAGTAAAAGAATATCTGCATTTTGAAAAATACTGTGGAAGAATATGAGTAATTATCTGCTTAATAGAAAAATCTCTCATATTAAGCATACTTTCTGATTTTTACAGAAATATTTGAAATTGAATGTGAAGAGAAATATATGGGGATGTTGCCTCTATAACAGTGCATGGTCGTGGCAGAATTTGGGTTTTTTGTTTGTTTGTTTGTTTTTGGTTTTTGGTTTTGGCTACTGTTTGTCACGGTCCCATTCAGAGTGCCCAGAAGCAACTGTGCGAACAACAGTAGTGTAAGTGGTACAGTTATCCTTCAGCCAATGGAAGGATAGAATTCAGCATAATTCACAGCCCTCAACTTCCCTCAGCAAGACCTTCAGAGTTCAGGAGTGCAATATGCTTAATAAACCCTGAGAATGAAGAACCCATGAAGAAGAAGAAAATGATGGTATTTCCTCAAAAATATCTTGGAAAGTTTAAAATACCAGGTTAGAAACATTAATTAAATAAGCACACAGTGATTTTTTTGCTTTCCTAATCTCAGACAATAAACACATACTCAAGAGGGCAACATACTCTCATTCTAATGACCACATTTAAGGCAAGCAATTTTAAAGGACACTTGGGCTAAGTCTCTTTTTGTCAGAATCACTCCCTAAATCCAGAACATTTTCTCACCTGGCACGAGAGTAGTACCCACCGAGGGCTCTGACCACGGGCCTGGCCCCTTGGGAGAACTTGCTCTCACAGAAACCTTGTATTTCGTAGCACTCTGCAGCTGAGGTACATTAAGCATGGTCCCACTTATGTTAGAGAAAACACGAGTGATTTCATGAAGGTCTTGGGTTGATACTTTCACCTCATATGTCCAGTTCTGCCAGGCAGAAGGGCCTAATTAGAAGAGTTCAACAATATCACTGACCAGGATGACATCCACAAGGGCTAACCAAGGACTATCAGTAAGTTCATCTATAGCTTCATTTCAACAGGGAGAGTAATTGGGCAGTAGTACCCATCACCTGGCTAATCACCAGCATTGGTTTATCAATAAGGCTAGGACAATGTCTATTCCTTCCATGCAGGTCATTTTGCTCCATTGAAGGAGATCTCATGCCAAACAAATAGAACTGCTCTTTTTGTTTGTTTGTTTTGTTTTTTGAACTGCTCTTCAGGCAAAGATGTACGCCTAGCTGCACAGAGTTGTCAGAGGGATTGTCTGTAACACTAGCAGGTATAATCATCAGGCTCTTAATAAAAAAAATGCTTAATGATGAATTGCTAAAATAATTCCCAGTGTTTGTATAGTACCTCCCACCAAAAAGCCCAATCAATTAAAAAAATTGACTGTTCATTTTTAGCCATCTTTGAGATATGCAGCAAACAGACATAATTAATTTTGTCTTAAAGAAAAAATAGCCAATGTTTATTAAATACTTGCTATTATCTAGGGCAGTAAAGGTTGCCAAACTATAGCCCACAGGCCAAATTTGGCCCACTGTTTTTGTAAATAAAGTTGTACTGAGGCCGGGCGCGGTGGCTCACGCCTGTAATCCTAGCACTCTGGGAGGCCGAGGTGGGCGGATTGCTCGAGGTCAGGGGTTCAAGACCAGCCTGAGCAAGAACGAGACCCCATCTCTACTATAAATAGAAATTAATTGGCCAAATAATATATATAGAAAAAACTAGCCCGGCATGGTGGCGCATGCCTGTGTCCCAGCTACTTGGGAGGCTGAGGCAGAAGGATCCCTTGAGCCCAGGAGTTTGAGGTTGCTGTGAGCTAGGCTGATGCCATGGCACTCACTCTAGCCTGGGCAACAATCGAGACTCTGTCTCAAAAAAAAAAAAAAAAAAAGTTGTACTGGAACATAGCCACAGTCATTCATTTACATATCATCTAGGGCTGTTTGAGTAGCTGTGACAGAGACCAGCTGACCCACAAAGCTGAAAATATTTACTATCTGGCCTTTCTTTTACAGAAAAAGTTTGCTGACCTCTGGGCTAGACACCGTTCTGAGTGTGCTACTTATGTATCTTAATTTCATCTGCATGACAATCCCATGAAAAGATATAATTAATATTCCCATTTCCAGTTGTGGAAACTGAGGCATGGAGTGGTTAAGGAAAGTGTCCAGGGTTATTCTGCTAATAAGTGGCAAGACCCGCCACTGAATCTATGGCAGCTGACTGCAGAGTCCACCTGCTAACTCACCACACAAACTGTCTCTCCAGAGTTGGAGCGTTAAGCACAGAGGATTTTAGGGTATTGCTCAAATTCATGCAAGATCTTGATGGATACAAACATCTCAACCCAAGTATTCTATCTGCATAACTAGTCACCCTGACTAGAATGTCAGTGCCTAGTTCCTAATAGACACTCAACAAATGTTCTAACTATTCTGTTGGGATATATATGGGAGGTATAGACATTCTCCTAATGCAAAACTAATACATGCAGAACAAGTGTATAAACACCTTTTTTGGCTAAGTAGCTGCTTCTGGTTGATGACTGAGTAACCACATAGGGCTCTCAGAATTAAATCACAATGCCAAGCAGTTCAAGCTTTCCTGTCCTTCCAGCCGCAAAGCCAGTAACCACCCTGAGGACGGCACACTCACTGGCTCCTATGGCGAGGGCAGGACGCTTCCATTGAACAAGGGCCTGGTGAGAGCCAAAGAGCACTGACAGCTCCTGCGGGCGGCCAGGCAGAGGGTGCAGCTGGGTGGACAAGCCAAAAATGACTAGGTTACCAAATCCAAATTCTTCTATGTGACTCAGGTCACATCCCACAATGAACTCATTAAAAGACAAAGCATCCTGTTGGAAAACAGCCTTGCCATCTGTGACAAGGAAGTCATTGTTTTCACAAGCAAAGCTCTTCACATTAGCAAAAGGGACATGAGGTAGGACAAAATGGGAAGCAGAGCCATCCAGAAATGTTGACATGAAGACTTGGGTGGTGTCGTTGAAGTAAATGATTCTCTTGGACTGTGGCTTCACTGTGAAGTCCTTTAATGTGCAACTCTCCACAATGCGCATAGCTTGAGCCTCCCCACCGGATGGCACAGGAAGATCTACTCTATAAATGCCGTCTCTCAGGAGATAAAAGACATACCTAGCACAGGAACAAAAGGAGCCTGATGTGAATCAGTGCAAAGATTGATGAATGACCTCAGCTCATTGCTTATTCTGTTGCACAATCGGAACCATTATCTCTAGAGTCACTAAGTATAGGATTTTCCAAGGTGCAAAAGGGTAAAGGTAATTACTAAAGATACGCTCTACTCATTCAAGTTAGAAGTTAGAACACTGGAAAATTTTCAGCCTCACTTGTAATGTTTAGTCTCTAAATTATTCTCAGTGACTTTTTAAGGAATCATAGAATTTAAGAACAGAAAGAGCCTTTAAAGATTTTAAAGAAAAGCACAATGTATATAAATTGCAGTGCTAACATAGTATTTACTATAAAATACTCTCCTCCAAAATGCACAAATTCTTACATCTAATTCTGGCAGTAAATTTTCTCATGAATTGTGAATGATAAATAGAAGAAAGCAAAAACATTTAAACCATTTATTTTTTTAAATTGCACAGTTATCATTTTGCTACAACTATCTAGCAAAACCACAGTTGTAGTGGACTAAATTTTTTTTAATGTCTACAATTGAGTCAGTCATTAGAGCTACCATTTTACAAATTATGAAAAAATACCCCACAAGTCACCAAAGCAGCTAGACAGGATCACCCAGCAATCAGGAGAAAGGAGTCAATGGAAGAATTAAAGAAACACACTTAATTTGGAATCAAACCTCATAGTAACAAACTGGTTGGTCTTTTAATAATGAAAAAGAAAACATACTGCCAAAACATTTCATTGATAGTCAAATTTGTAAAATTTTAACTAAAACATCTAACCATTAATTTGAATGTAGCTAATTTAGAATTTGTGATCATGGAGACAGGTGCTCACAAAAGTATACTTTTGCTTGGAAAATTCTTTTCACAACCCCAAGGATTGGCAGCACTCCAACCTCTCATCACAACTGTCAAATCATTGTCCTGGTCTTTATTCAGTTCTACTCTTTTTTTTTTCTTGCAGAAGTGACTCAGATTTTAACATAAACAGCCTCCCATTAACATATCAAAATTTAGAGGTATTACATTCTAAATATATTAAAGTCCAAATCATTATTTTGCCCTTATGAGTAAAAACTTTTTGCAAATTAAAGTTCAAAGGCATTTAACTTTAAAATCAGTTTTTCTTGGCCTAGTGAGTTAATGGTCCACAGTCTGAAATGTTTTAAGTTCAAAATCCATCCTAATTTATTTATTTTTTATTTCAGCATATAACGGGGGTACAAATGTTTAGGTTACATATATTGCCTTTGCCCCATTCAAGTCAGGGATTCAAGCGTGTCCATCTCCCAGATGGTGCACACTGCACCCATTAGGTGTGAATATACCTTTCCCTTCCTCTGCCTCCCACCTGCCCGAGACCCAATGAATGTTATTACCATATGTGCACTTAAGTGTTGGTCACTTAATACCAATTTGCCATGAGTACATGTGGTGCACCTCCACTCTTATTCCTTACAAACATTGGTCTTGCTTATTAGTTATTAACTTATTATCTGGTCATATTTGAGAAATAATAACCTTAATAATAACTTTATATTTTTTTATCCTTCACATTCATGTTCATTTGGAGATCACAAAATACATTCCCAGGCAAATACCTCATTTCATCTTCAAAATAACCCAACTGGGTAAGTATTATTACCTTCACTGTATGTATTGATAAGCCAATGGTCACAGACATGAAGTTATTTGCTCAAGGTACTACTGCAATTTAACTGGACAACTGAGCTAAAATGTGTCCATTTCATTTGCAACAGGAGAAAAAAAGTTATTTGTAGCTGAAAATTTTTACTTGTTATTAACCATCAATTCCTGTCTCCTAAGGTGGATGCTAGCAGCTCTCTTGTTAAATCACCTTCTTGATAGTTATGAGAACCAGCCGAGAAAGATGAACTTGAGCTGAATTGCTCAGCAAAAGAAACAGGTGCTGTGAAAGTGCTTCCTACGGGTGTGTTGAGACCCTGAGTCCCACCATAAAGAAATGACAAATCCAGGACTACAACCCAGGTCTCTGAGTCCCAGACAAGAGGTCTTTCCCATATTTCCATATTTGGCTGTGAAAGAGAGAGGAATAACTTAACTAGAGGAGGAGTTGATCAAGTAAAGAAAAAAAAAATTTCTCCTGGCTCTAGAGAATGAAAACTTTGCCTGGATTTAATTAAATTTACCTATAATGAGATGCATAGATTGACTCATCTGGTACTACAATGTCTCATTAACAAGCAAGTTTCCCAAAGATTATTGCCAATGGAGGAGAATTTATCTTTTACAAGGCTAACACTTACCCATTGTATGAATCTGCTACAATTTTTTGAGGTGCAATAAGAGAGAGTGGAGTAATTTCCTCAATATTTAAGCAGTTCTCTAAATCACAGACATACACCTAGAAAATGAAAAATACATTAGTAGGATTAGTATTCAATCTGGCCAACAAGTATCTCCTGAGCATCTGGTCCATGCTTGAAATTGTGCTAGTCACTGAGTGCTTTCCAAAACAAACAAATAACAAAGCCCTTAAAGGAAGTTTTATATCCTATAGCCTAATGAATTTATATACTATTGGCATCAGTGAGATACAAGTACCTATTTTCCTGTCTTGCAAAGACATTCAACTATTTCTAACATTTAAACTGTATCCAAGTGTATGGGCTTCCAGCCATAGTGATGGCTTTGCACACTGTGATAACAGAAGTAGAACTTGAAACATTTCAAGACTGTGTCTTCTCAAAGATTCCAGTAGTACTGTATTTTCAGATACCCACTAAAGTTACCCCCATTATTATATATAATTTAAAATGCTTGCAGCTGACTTTGATTATGATGGGCAGTTTTACCTAATGATAACACAGGTACTACTACTATCTTATGGAAGATGAATCATCATTAGTATAAGCCCATGACTCTAAAAAAAATCACAAATAAAAATGACTTAATGGTAGGTAAGGACTAGTACTAGGCAAAGTCTAGACCCTCCTATAGGCAGATCTATCACTCACTGATAACCTAGTGTCTAAAGCATGGTAAGTACTTGAGTATTTATTGAATGGGAGAATTGTGTTTACTTGCAAATATACCAAGATATGCATATTAACAGTTATTCACTTTAAATTGTCAAACTAACCAGTTGATCCATGATGAAATACATTCTTTGATAAAGCCAGTCTATGGAGATGGAAGAGATTAATCCTGAACCTCTGTAAAAAATTCTCAGGTCAGACACATCAGACATGTCAGCAGCCTCCTTCACCCATATGAGAGTTCCCGCAGAGAAATAAACAGCTTGCTGGTGGACATCAACCGATATTCCTAGAAGAGTCATGCAAGTACACAGACATTATTATGTAATGACTAGGATGAAAACGTGTAAGAATGAGAATTTATGTATTTAATGTTCAATAAAGAAATTAAAAAGGAAGTCTTTCTTCTATTTTAGGAAAAATTCCTCTAAATGTTTCTAATATATTAAGATATTAGAAGAATTTATTCTAGAAATACTAAAATATATTCTTCTAATCTTTTATTCTAGAAGTACTTCTTTGGGAAATTTTGGATCTTTTCACAGTAAGGAATCATTTCTCTCTGATATACTGACCTGTAATATTGTGGTGTATAGCATCCGACTGAAGGCAATGTGCTTCATCTACTAAATGTTTTAAAGATCTCTTTCTTAGAGAAGTTTTTCTGGATAAAAAGAGCCACTGTTCCTCTTCTTGAACTGAGAAAACATGATTTGCAGAGAGACAGACCAACCATATGTCCACTACTATAAAAAAGATCAATCCCACCCATCAAAGCCAGGGGACTAGTACTTGAAAGAGACTGGTCAGATTTTCCCTGAAGGCACCAGGGCATTGCATCTATGGTATAATCCACATTATTCCATGATTGGGGGTAGGAAGTACAGGATCAATCAAGTAAGATTTGTGTGTCTGTTCCCCTAAAGAGCCCCAAAATAACATCACATGAAGTATCACCATTCTCAATAGCCTTGCCCCAGTAAGAGCTCAGCCCATAACTTCAGCCATGAGAATTTGCCGGGTGGAGGGGTCCAGGCCAGAGTTGGTTATTGCATAACACACACAGATAGACAGACGTTGTTTGTCTCTGTGTTGCCTTCAGCCTCTCTCCTTTTGAGATAGGAGACAAGTCCTTAGAAGAACAAAACTTAAAGGCTGCAGAACTCTGCTTGATGTCCTGTTCACTTGGAGATTGATGCAGGGTGCATGGGTAAATACTTTTAGGGCAATTAATAAATGTTATGCAATAATCACAGTAACAACAACCTTAACTCTGCTCTATATTTAACTGGCCCTTTGGACATGCTTCTTGAATAACAAAAATACCTCTCCTTTCCTAGGGCCTAGAACAGCCAAAAAACTAAAGGCTGGTGATAGATGATATTTAATATGCACTGGCATAGCATATGCAGATTAGAGTAAGGGGCAGTCAAGTCAGCAGATGGGGTTTCAGCGAAAATAGAAAATAAACTCATAGTGTGTGTTATTCAAAACTCTTAAACTAGTCTCCCCCAAAATTTCCAATTCTTCTTAGAAAGCATTTTTGTTTATAATCCTGCTCACATATGCACCATACAGTAAGTATTCAATCTCCCAAAGCAATCATTAAAATACCAAAGCCAAAAAAATTGTGCTTACAAAACAATAACAAAAGATAATCTTGCAAATGATAAAATGCAAATGTGAATGGTAAAATTTAAATTATTAAAGTCCAGATATATTTAAAAACCTTAAGGGGATGATAAAAAAGGTATCTGATATGTATTAAATGATTATACATAATGTAAAATGGGTATTAGGGCAGAAAAGTTACATGTATCCCCTAAGTGTGTAAATGTTGAGTCACAATCACTAGTGATTTCAACTGAAACCAAGCATATGTTTAAGGCCATTTTTTAAATCCCTAAATTTTTTCATTCTTATTTTAAATTCCCAAATTCTAATCTGAAATTTTTCAATGTAAGAACTTAATTCGATTTGCCAAATGCTTAGATTCATTTAAAATTGAAAACTTTTCAAGAACCCAAAAGAGAACATTCATTTGGGTGGAAGAGGTGGGGTTTTGAGGTCTACTAGAGGACCAGGATGCCCGGCTCTGAGCCCACCCTTGCCAGCCCTCATTCCCGAGTAGCAGAAGGAGCAACCTGGACTGTTACCTGCTGGGGACGGAGTGGTAATATTAGACTCTGCTTCTGGACCCTCACCAACTTCATTTACTGCTGCAATAGAAAACCTATTCCAAAAACAATTTAGAGAGATGTGTTTCACATGGCATGGTGTGAACATGAGATAAAAATAGAAGGAGAAATAACGTTTCTATTTAAAGGACCGTGTGGCAATGCACGTATCTGGTTACTTGGTGCCACTGCTCGGCACTGAAATGACCATCAATCACACCCTTGTTTGCATTCCCCAGAGAACAGTTGAGGGTCACTGAGGTCAAAACCTGAACTCTGCTATCTGGACGACCCTCATTCCTCTCCTAATTTAAAGAGGCCTTAGTAAATGCTAGAAAAGCTAACAAAAATAAAATAATCCCCCTAGTGGTTAATAAAAATACCATTAACAGAACTTCACCTACCTGCTTTTTTATATTGAGTTAAACAAAAAAACAGCATTCATGGTTTATGATGTTTTTATTAGCCCATATTTATAAGGATCCTCTGAATATAAAAGACAAACTTGAGAACTTTATGCTTAGGATGATGTAATCTAGTAAGCAGATAAGCAACAAGGACTTCAACCTAATAGCATGAAGTCAGTGGCACTTCTCAAAGTACATTTAAAATATTTGGGACCATATTTCTTAAATAATTATCATGCCTGCAGCTATGCAGGTTACATTTTCCTCTGTACCACTTAACTCTTACCTGTAGGTAGTATTTGGTAGGGTGGAGTAAAACTGGAAACTCGTTCTCTGTGTCCCTGAATCTAATTTTTGATTTTTGCTGATCAGTCTTAAGTTATAACCCAAAATAGGTCCACCTGGGAATTGGGGTGGAGCCCAGCTGACTTCCACAGTGTCGGGACTTGAGCTCTCAATATTCCTAATGAAAGGAGCAGCTTCAGGAACTGGAAGAGATAATGGTGATATCATGAGCAGAAAAATGTACAGGGTTTATGTTTTCAAAACAGGATTTTTTTTAGAGTCTTATTTTTTGAAAAGTTAACAGAAATATTTTTGTTAATACTCAAAATATGTGCTAGAGGGCAGGTGGTAAGATATCTATGAGCTGCAACACTTGATCCCTAAGTGATACTACTTTCCCTAGAGGCTCTTGCAAATGTTATTTTCCTCACTTCTAATTAATAATATAAAATTAATTGCAGAAATGTACAAATAGGATAAATGTTCTAGAAAAAAATTTGTCAAAAATCTCTAGAGACCTAAATGAGTTTTAACCTGGGATGGAACCAGGTTAGGAAGGAGAAAAGAATCTGAACAGAACTAGAGTTGATGATTAACATGAGTGCCAAAAGTCAGTCCTGGGGCCTTTTTACTCACTTTTGTGCTATAGCCTGACTAGTTCCAGCTCGAGATGTGGGTTTCAGATAAGCCAGAATTCGAACAATCTTTTCCACTTTTTTTGACCTCAGTTCTTGATGAGCCCAACTACACCTTCCTCACCCTAGCTCTCAAGGTCCCGAGAATCCAGGCCGACTGAGCTGCAGCAACACCCCTGCCCTGGCATTATTAAAGGAGTGTGCAAGACATGATTGAGATCTCACTCACAGACCCTAGGAGCTACCTAAGTGGCAAAGAACAGAAAGGAAAACAAATGATCTGACAGCCTATCTCCCATCCATGTCTCCACCTGCTTTTCATTCCCAAACTCCTGAAACTACACTCTTTTATTTCCTCTTGACATAGAAAGACACACTCGAATGTCACTTTGCTCTTGAGTAGACTTCGCTCCCTCTGAACCTTTTTGGCAAATGCTCTACATTGCCACTGACTTGGAGTTGGGAGAAATGAGAGAGTTCAGATGAGTTTTCACAAGATCTCTTAATTGATCTCTCAGCCTTTCTCTGCTACAATTCCTCTCCAACTCTTGGACTAAGTTTCAGTAAACACAAACATCATTATGTCCCTCCTCTGCTCCACGGAGTCAGTCACCTTGGTGAACATGGAAGAAGGAAATATCTCCCACTGAATTAGAATCAGGATGTCAAAAAACTTAACTTGTTAGGATCAACACCCAAAGGTGATCTGCTATACTTCAAGCAAGTTAAATGCCATGACAAGATACAATGTCTAAATCTTCCCCACCAAAAAAAATCCTCCCTGAAAGGCTGGTATTCCTTTCCTAACAATCAATCCTCTTTGTTAAGAAATTATCTTCTGCAAGGCCCCAGTTAAAAGGCATTAACATCATCTAAAATCATATAATTCCCATAGCTAAAAGAGAATAGAGGCCAGAAGCAGAGGCTGAGGCTGAGGCAGGAGGATCGCTTGAGGCCAGGAGTTCAAGACCAGCCTGAGCAAGAGTGAGAACCTGTCTCTACAAGAAACAGAAAAATTAGTTGGGCATGATGGCATGTGCCTGTAGTCCCAGCTACTTGGGAAGTTGAGGCAGGAGGATCACTTGAGCCCAGGAGCTTGAGCTTAGAGTGAGCTATCATGATGCCACTGCACTCCAGCCTGAGTGACAGAGTGAGACCCTGTCTCCAAAACTGAGAGAGAGAGAGAGAGAGAGAGAGAGAGAGAGAGAGAGAGAGAGAGAGAAATAGAGAACGAGAGAGAGCTATGAAGCAATGAACACAAAATAAATAAGTGTCTAAGTTTTCATGTGGCTAGAAAAGTGAGAAGGAATCAGAAGCATGAGGTGCTATTCATGAAAAGGACACCCCCTGTAGGGTCTGGAAGACCTGGAGGGCATGTGCACTTGCATATCTGGGAAAAAGGCCCAGAAATGGAAAACAAAATTTGCCTTCTTCATTATTTTGATTTGACCAGCCATGTGCCCTGGCCCATGGTATTTCTCCAGCACTAAAAACATTCCAGCACTGTTGGAGTACATGAGGCATTGCTTGGAACAAGGAAGGATGCATTTTACTATCATCTGGAACATTTCAAACATGGCCCTCGGCTAGCATCTGACCTGTAGTTCTAAGCAAGGATGGTCAGAGAATAATCAGCAGAGGTGGCCACACAAACCCTGAAATCTGCTAAGCAAGGAGAGGGCATTCGTCAGGGAAAGTGGGAAATGCCCTCACAGACTTCTTTAGCTGCTCAACTCTGCTTAGGTCCAAAGCCCGGTTCAATCCGAGGCTCTCTGCACACAGCTGCACCTCCAGACCTGAGGGCTAGGGACTTTCAGCCTGGGACAGTCTTCCTGGGTCACCTCAGCTAACTCTGAGGATGAGGGCACCGGACAGCCCTCCCTGAGCGTCTGTCTGCACTCGCCTCCCGTGAGGCTTCCAGGCTAGAATCTTTTTCCTGGGGTGGAAGTCACATCTTCAAAAGAAGAAATCAGAGATTGTCCCAAGATATGTACTGCTTTTAAAAATCATCTCTGATAAAATGTTAAAATATTGTAATAACCTCCCAGCTGGTCTCTACCTGTGTACTTTCCAATCTCTCTCATTCTCTCAATCTATTCTACGAGGAGTTGCCAAAATTCTCTTTTTGAGAAGCATGTAAAGCAATTGATGCCTCTGCTTTAAAACCTTCCATAACTTCTGACCGTTCTCTAAATAAAGTCCAAACTCCTCAGCCTGGGCATTTAAGATTCTTAGTGATCCGGACCTCGCCTGCCATCCCAACTTTACTCTCACTATTTTTCTTCCTGTGTCCTGTGCTCCCAGCAGGTGGAGTCATCACCGTTTTCCCTTCACGCCTTAGAATCCAATCTCCACGACCCCGCTCCTGCAGACACCTGGGCCTGCTCTGTCCTCTCCTCACCTCAGCTCTAACTCAACAAAGGAAACTTCCTCCAGAGAGGCATCTTCAATATTTCATTCCAGAAATATCTCCCTCCCCCAAACTTCCATAGGAATGCACCAGTACCTCTCCTCTGTTTTCAACCACGTGTTGCCATGTGTGGGGGTAGTTAAGCACATGCTTTATCTCCTCTACACGACAGTAAGCTTCCTAAAGGCAGCATGCATGCACCTATAGATATCCCGTGAATATATTTTGAACAAGAGAACAATAGCATTTGCTCAGAACTAGTACTGCTGTAAGAATATATTAGTATTCAGCAGAGGGCAGCTAAGTTAAGGCCGTATTCTGATAGGGCTACATTCTGAATAAAGGTGGGAAAATGGTGAAGTTGGAACCTAGCAGAAAAGCAGGTTTTTGTTGCTTTCCAGAGATAATGTGACTGTGTCCTATTCAATGGCCCTCATTTTTGAAACACTTGCCTCTCTTGTCTTCTAGACACCTCAAGCTCCTGAGTTTCCTCCTTCTCAGTATCTTTTGCTGTCCCTCCTTCTCTTCCTGGTCACCACGTACTGGGACACTCTTTGGCTGACACCCTGACCTGCTCCTCTTTTCAACCACGTTCCTGCCAAGCCCATGCTGGACACAGAGACTGTATGTTGATGACCCCCAAACTGGTGTTTGGACGTCTCCCACCTCCTCCTGAGTTCCAAATCCATACATTTAATTGCCTCCTCAGAAACTCCACTTAGATGTCTAATAGGCATCTCAAGTTTTACTCGCCCGAAAACAGAACTTTTGATTTTCTCTAGGAAAATCATTCCTATTCTACCCTTGCCTGTCTCAGTGGATGGTGACACTGAAAGTCAGTTAGCAAGCTTTTCCCTGCTTCCTGCTCACCAAGTCCATCCAGCAACCCCATTAGCTCTGTCTTCAGAATATTTGACAAAGCTTTCCCCCTGCTCCACTATGACCATGCTTGTCAGAGCCGCCATCACAACCTGCTTGGCCTCCTGGCTTCCTCCGCTTTCCCTCGCCCACTCCCACCCCCCAGACCCCCGTCCATTCTCCATGCAGCAGCCAGACTGAAAGTTTTGAAACTCGAGCCAGTCCCTTCCCTGCCTAAAACTCTCCAAAGACTTGCTGTCATACTTAGAATACAGCCTGTACTCCTCATCACAGCCTGGTGCCCCATGTGCCCAGGCCTCTGGCTGCCTGCCGGATCCCCTCTCCTACTTCCCCATCAGACCCACAGTGCTCCAGCCACTCCAACCTCTCCGAGATACACCCAACTTATTGCCACTGTCCTTGCTCTTTCCTCTTCCTGGAAAACTCATCCCTGGATATTTGCATGGCTTCTTGCCTCATGTCCTTCCAAGCTCTGCGCAAAGGTCATTTTTAGAGAGGCCTCCCTGACCAGCCCTCCACCTAAAACAGGTCCCTGCCCCTGGCCCTCTCTATTGCTATCCTACTTGTTCTTCCTGGCACTCACTCCTCTGTGACATTACACTCTATTGTTTGGTGAAGTGCATCCTCATTCCTCAGTGCTACATCTACCCATGAATTTTGTGTGAATACTCCCACCTCTTACCCCACCCCATTTCTCCCCATGGGGAAGGACCAATACCTGCTTGGTGGCAGCAGCCGTGTGCCACAGTTCTCCACAGGGTGGAGGTCATGATTCACAGTTCTTGAAAAAAGCAATTCAGTCTCCTTATCCCTCCCTCTCTAGCAAAATCAGCAAGAGACAGCAGTGTCTGCTCAGTAGACTCAAAATCTCCCTTCAGTGGGTTGTTCTGAAGTCAGAGCTGGGGAGCAAGGAGTTAGCAATTTCACCCCACTTTTCATGCTAAGCTACATCATCCAACTTGGTCTTTATCAGAAATAATGATGATGTTCCTGCTCCCACCTGCTCACCCTTTCATTTTATCTCCTATTGGTTCAGAACTCAGTCTGGAAAGAGGGATGCCATTTACTGGGTTCCCTCATGACCTCAGCAAACACTTTCAGTTCATTACTTGCTGACTGTCTCCCACAGCTGGAATGGAAGCCCCAGGAGTGTTGGGACTTTATCATCTTTGGTTCCTGGAACAACATCTGTTATGTAATAGGTGCTTACAGAATACTTGTTAAATAAGCAAAAAAAAGTACCAACCTTCCCTTCAATGGCATTAAAAATGTAATACAAAAATAACCAACTTTCCTGTAAAAAACAAAAATGAAGGTGAATCTTTTTACAGATGTCATTGTTATGCAGCCAAGGATGTTTATAACCTAGGAAACTAAAGACTAAAAATCATGTCAAGAAATAAAAATAGAATCCAAATACATCTTACCACACCACTACCACTCCTTGGCCTCCCTTCCCAGGGTCACCGCGGTGGCCTCTTCCCAGGTCTCCCTGCTGTGTCCCACATGTGCACAGTTCACTCTCCATACAGCAATCAGGGTGATACTTTTAATGTGTAGAGCAGGTCACATTCAATCATGTCACTCCTCTGCTCAAAACCTGCAGTGACTCTCCTTCCACTCAGAGCGAAAGCTACAGTCCTTACAAAAGCCTCTGAGGCAGACTAATCTGGCCCCACCACCTCTCTGGCCTTATCTGATGCTCCTCTGCCCCCTTCACTCTGCTCCAGCCACACCAGCCTCCCAGGATGCTCTTGCCTTAGGGCCTCCATACGGGCCATCCCTCTGCCTGGAAGGCTGTATCTCAGATATCTGCTTGGCCAACTCCCTGGCCTCCTTCAAGTCTTTGCTCAAACTTCACCCCATCAGCTCACTGAGGCTTATTCTGGCCACCTTATTTAATACCGCAACTGGCCTCTCCTTCTCTTCCCACCCACCATTTTCAATCTTCCAAGGACAAACCCTGCTCAAAAAATGTTCCTCTTACCAGAGTACGCAGCACCATCCTACTTACAATATAATAGTACTTCCCTTATTTCTCACGTTCATTGTGTAGAGTATTTCTCCTCCACGAAAATGTGAGCTCCATTGTCTGTTTTGATCACAGAGGTACTGTGAGCACCTGGAACACTACTCAGCACATAGTTAGGTACTCAATTGTTGAATGAATCGATTAATAGAGAAATAGATTTATTTCATTGTTTAAAATAAAAATGAACTAAAGCTAAGCTTTGGAATAAGGTCCTTCTTTCACGTGCCATGTGTGCACACCGTACCTCCATACGGATGAGTCCTGTAACTGGGACTTGGAGGAGAATGAAGCTGCAGCTGGGCTGTGAAGATCCAAACCACCCGGAAAACGTACTCAGTGAAGGGGTGCAGGGGCTCTGCCACGTACGAGGGCTTGGACACGGTCTAGATCAACGAGAGACCAACACTCGGCATTGGCAAAATCACCACCACACATTGTGACGTAAGAGCACAGATGAATTTGTAGAAGGTGGATGGCCTTTTGGACACTGGGCCACCCAGGGCCTGCCAGGCCCGATGAAATAGAAGCCCAGAGCTTAGAGCTGAGCCATCTGGATATCATCCTGCATAACTGACTCAGAAATTCTCTCCTTTTTCAAAAAAGCAAAATTATGTGTTCAATTATTTGGCACTTACCTCAAAGATTGACTTAAATTTTTCCATGTTCACATACTTAGTGTCTTGGGACTATTTTTAATGAATCTTATGCTTTCCTAGAAGGTATAATCCTGGGTGACCGCCCTAGGCAGCACTTCTAAATTGGACCAACCCCTGTGAGAACCTTCCTCCCTCCCTCCATGCTACCTGGAATCCCTTTAGCTGGGATGGACAGATAATGGCCGACAGGATGAGTGGTTCCATGGTGCTGTGCTGAAGGAATATACGCATATGTCCAGTATTATATTTTCCTCATAAAATAAAGGGTTTCACATAGCATGTTACAGAGTAGCAGAGATTAAAGTCTAAAGTCCATCTAATCCAACCACTCATTTTATGCTTGAATCTTTTTTAGAATGCCCCCTTTTTTTTTCTGGAAGCAGGGTCTTGCTCTGTCACCTGGGCTAGAGTGCAAAGGCATCACCATAGCTCGCTGCAACCTCATACTCCTGGCTGCAAGCAATCCTTCTACCTCAGCCTCCCAAGTAGCTGGGATTACAGGCATGCGCCACCATGCCCAGCTATTTTTTTTTTTTTTTTTTTTTTGGTAGAGATGAGGTCTTGCTCTTGCTGAGGCTGGTTTTCAACTCCTGGCCTCCAGCAATCCTCCTGCCTTGGCCTCCCAAAGTGCTGGGATTACAGGTGTGAGCGCTAGAATGCCTATAATTATACATAGTAATTGGGCACTTTTAAAGGTTTGAGGGGGGAAAAGGCTGTATTTAGGTACAAACATAGCTTTTCATACCTCGGTGTAAGTCCAGCTTCCCAGAAGTTGTGTGTATTTCCACTGAATGATGTATTTCACTCCAGAGATGTTGGTGGATTTCCATCGTAATGTCACACTATGGCTTCCAATGGAAGAAGCAAAGGGCGCAGTGGGGAGATCTGCATTTTCTGGGGAGAAAACAAGATTTCACTCACTATGCACTCCTGTCCACCAAAGCAGGAGAGAGTGTACCTGTTTAGGACTCTCAGCTTTCGCTTGCTACAGCTGCATCTTGCCACAGTAACTCACCTGTATGATGAATGACATACATATTCAATTGATTTATTTTTAAAAATCAATCTGGTGGGTTTTTCCCCACAGAATTCACTGTTATCTTTAAACATAGTCTTTTCCTTTCTACAAACGGATGGCACAGAGGGTTCTGAGCTGGCCAGTTTTCTCTTACAATACCCTGCCCTTACATGCGAGGGGGGCAGGTGCCAAGAGCATGTCTGAAGCACAACAGAACCATTCATTGCCCCAGGACACAACCCCAAGATATTGTTGAAAGTTTATACTATAATTCTGCTGCAACTGCCCATCTTGTCAACAAATTTTTGTGTATATACAGAGCAAGGACTCTGTCCAGTTGTTTTGCATTGGAAAACATTTCACAACTTCTAAACATTAGAGACATTACAATTGGCGGCACACATTTATTGGGTGCCACTTGCCAGGCACTATATTAGGGGTGAGATTTCTGAATGATTTGTACCACTGGGATGCAATTATTTTACTTTACTTTTTCTATTTTGCCAAAATGGTGAATAATTTAATGCTTCAGCTTTCTTTTATAGAAAAATAAATCACCACTCTGGTTTAGAAATCATGGTAAATTTGGTAGGGAGCTTAAAACGGTTAAATATAAACTCCTAGAACTTCACTCTTTCTGGTTAAAAGAAAATGGACACAATTCTCATCACTGCAGATATCAGATATGAACTAATTAAAGTCCATACTCTGGGATCCAGGAAATTTAAAAGCCATTGTCATCTAAAGACCTAGTACACAGAGAGGCCTAGCATAACCCTTCTCTGCTGATTCTTCTATTATGGTTCATTTTTGGCTATTATAACTGCATAAGCAAAGCACAGCTCCTCATTTCCTCCTTTTATGGTGTGAGATTCTCAGTAGCAGGAATTGGAATATGCTGTGGACACCCTAAAAAGGAGTCCAATGACGGAGTTGTCAGCAGAGTGAGGAACGATAACCGGGAGGCATCAGAAATGATGTAAGTTGAGAACTGGGCAGAACTGGTCGGAGTTATATAAGTACAAGTAAATGTAAATTTCATAGCTAAATATAGACATACGTTTCAAAGCCATAGTGATGAATATTAAAAACAGAGCTAAAGTAGTTTTATTCTAAAATATCAAGGCAAGAGTGAGCCCAGTGAGAAAGAGAAGCTGCACTGAGCTACCTGTACTTTCAGTACATGGCAGAGGAGGCAAGAAAAGGCTCTACAGTCAGACAGCTGGGTTATAATTCTCTACATCTTTACTAGCTATGCAGCCCCAGGAAAGTATTTAAACTTCATGCCTCGATTTTTCTCATCTGTAAAATGAGGTTAATAACATTAATAGTATTTATACCTCTGAAAACAAAAGGAACTAATACTTATAATTAATGAGAAAAGTGCCCGACTCTAAATGTCTGATAAAAAATTTATATTTATTTTTAAAAATTATTAGTTATTATCATTTCTAACCATGTGGAAAGGGTCATGGAGGGTATCTAACATTAAACAATATGGCAGACCCACAGATAAATATACCAGGTGCCCCATGTGTTAAAGACAAACAGAGCCTTAGGTGCATGGGCAAAAAGATTCATTATAACAGACTACAGATCTGGTCTGTAAGCACACATGCCTGCATTTGGACTTGGTACATCTCATTCGTTAGTAGTACATAGGCATTGATCCATAGCCAATGAGAAATTTAAGATAAACCCTTGATTCTGCTTGTATTCTAACAGAATTATATAATTAAATTGGTAGGATAATTTTAGAATATAAGAAAAGAGTGTAAATCAAAGATTTCCAGCATCATCAGTTCTGGTGTCCTTAGTTTCTCTAATTTTTTTCATGGTTCCTTGGACCAAAAGTATTACCTAACAGTTCCATTTATTAAGGGTTATAATTTAATAAGATGTATACCAAAAAAAATTAGTAGCTACTTGAAAAATGCATAAATTTAAAGATAAAAATCATATATTCATTTCATTCTTAAATAAACAGGATGCCTACTAATTGCATACTAATGGGATTTGTGTGCCTGCTATGCACTGCACAACTTCTCCACTCCTGTAATGAGACTTGGCATCATCATCCTCCTTTCTTGTTCCATGTCAAGTTTCTCGTGGTACTTGCTTGTAATCACAGCAATTACAAAAACAAAAAATACAGCAGCACTGCAAAGGTATGATACCATGGAGAGAAATGTAAGTAGCACGATCTATTGTTTACACCGTGAACTGCCTCCAACTGGTAGATCCAACCATGTCCAATAGATGTCGACTATCCCTGAGTTTCCCTAAAGCATTTAAAATACCCCATATCTCCCTGTGAGGTTGCTGTGATGCCCTGGAGCACATTGGTGCACAGTTCGTAAACCACAAAATATAAATTTTATCCATAGCTAACCCCTGCAACATAGAAGAAAAAAATATAATATCACTACCTCTCTATGGAAATGTCAAGGAGCATTTGTGGGGCACTAAAGGGCAGAAGCAAGTCAGGACAGCAAACTGAGCTCCTCCTTCCACTTTCCATCAGCCAATAAGAGCAAGGAGCAAGGCATGGAAAGAAGGACTACAACGTATGGAAAAGCCAAGTGTCTCCCAGTCTGAAGGGAACTATTTCTTGGTGGGAGGAGACCCTAAGGAGTTCTAGAAAAGATATCTGCTAACATCCAGACTATGGCTTGTCTAAGCGTTGGCCCTTAGAAACCCCTGGAAAACTAACACAATAGGGCAAAGCCACTTAGACATGCCCTACCTACTCTGAAATCAGGCAGAGGGAGCTGACATATACCAAGGTCCTCTATGTACTCAAAATCTAACACTGAGAAGTATAGCTTCTACACATTTAACAAATTTCTAGAGCCTCTGGGGGGGCCATGCATATAGCAGGCACTCTATTGAATAACTGATGGTTGAGTAATGAAATGCACATTAAGTGAAATATTCCTATACTTTCAGCTCCTTGAAACAGTGGCATTCCCTGACACTATCTGCTCAGGAAGTATGTTTGTCTCTCATTAAGTTAGAAATAATTGCAACTACTGAACTTGAGGACAAAATCTGGTTCTAAATATCAGTCATGTCCCACGTTTTCTCATTTTTGCTCTGAAAGAGGAGTCATGCTTAGTCTTTTTCAGAATTGCCTCCATGTTTGAAATTATTGAATTTTCTCTTTAAATATATGTTTTTTGATCTTACTGAGATGCAGACGTCTAGGTACTTTAAGAGGTGTTTTGTTATCCCAAGAATGGTGTAGAGACATGTAATAACAGCCACATGTGCCTTCTTACCTAGTACTTCTTCTTCATAGGCCCCTTCCGCGCTGCTGCAGCCGATCTCGCAGGACTCTCGCTGTGGAAGACAGGTAGCATACCAGTCAACACGGCCTTGCTTCTAGTCTCCCTGGTAAGTTTCAACTAAATTTTGAAAGCTGAATGCCTGATATACAAGAATATCTTTATCAACTATGTCAAGCGTAATACTTTAGGTTCCCACTTGCTAGTGAGATTAGACCAGCACTTCCCAAACTTTTTTTGATCGTGCTCCATAGCAAAAAGTAATTTCACAAAGCAACTTCGTATACACATACATATTGAAAAAAATATATATTTAATACTTACCTCCCCCCCAGATTTTTAGCAGTTTCATTGATATATTTTCGAATGTCCTAAAACTCACCCATTTAAAGCACACAGGTCAGTGGCTTTTAGTATATTCACTGAGTTCTGTAATAATAACACAATCTAATTTCAGAACAATTTCATCATCCCCAAAAGAACCCTGTACCTGTGAGGTGTTCTTATATGCTTGATTTTACTCCATTCTATTCTGTTTCATTTGGTTTAATGTGACTCTTGATTCACTGAATTGATTTTATGACCCTCTAGTGGGTCACAGCCCTCAGTTTGAAAAAACACTTAGCTCAACAGTGCAATTATATGTTTGCATCTTAGTCAAAGTTCTGATGAGCTAAAAACTTAAAACTCTAGCCTAAAATGATGCTTAGAGATTACCTAAGTTTTTTGTATATCCATGCCTTCCTTAGAGTATTAAAAGTTGACTACAAATTTTTATAGTAGGTAAACATTTAATGGTTATCTTAATACCAGTGTTGAATTTTAAGATATGAAAGCCTAATGATGATTAACATTTTTTTTTGATGATTAACATTTTATCTCATTAAAGGAAAACAGAGTACACAATTTGATAATTGAAACACAAATTTCCTGCAACTCTTAATATATGTATCAACATTAGCTACAAAACATACACACACCTGGAGAAAATGCACACATTGTAAAACTACAACACAATCATGATCCATCTTCCTGTTCTCTTTCAGTTTATAATTCTAATACTTAAGACAACATGCTATTGTTTCTCACGATAATAGTAAAAACCATGGCACAATACATGTGCCTTAAAAAGGTGGGCTGTAGCTAGCAAATACTAACTGTCCAATGTTTGATCTGTGCTCTAAGAGGAACTGACACCTGATAAGCCCAGGTTTGCTTAGTTAAGGATTAATTTAAATACTTCAGTTTGTGCTCAGGATTATTTAACTTAAAGTTTTATACACTTTTCACATCCTTTTTGTAAATTTCAGTAAAGTATATTCAACATATTCATTAAGTACAAAGAATAAACAAAGTGACAGCAAAATTATAATATAATATAAATCTTTT
Organism: Microcebus murinus; assembly: GCF_040939455.1. Taxonomy (NCBI): domain Eukaryota; kingdom Metazoa; phylum Chordata; class Mammalia; order Primates; family Cheirogaleidae; genus Microcebus; species Microcebus murinus. The sequence goes on along the minus strand of NC_134108.1, from coordinate 42,169,271 downwards.
TTCAAGAAAACTGAGGGGCCAGGTGCAGTGGCTCATGCCTATGATCCTAGCACTCTGGGAGGCCCAGGCGGGAGGATCGCTTGAGCTCAGAAGTTTGAAACCAGCCTGGGCAAGAGCGAGACCCCATCTCTAAAATTAAAACCAAACAACAACAACAACAAAAACTGAGGAAGAAAAAAAGGAGATATGTTTGGAAATACAGCTAATCCTGATAATCAGGGGAAATTGTGGCCCTATTTTTCTTGGATTTTTTTCAGGGAAAATATGTAATAAAATTCCCATTATCTGAGAGTTTAAATATTATCTCAAGTAGAAACAAAGCTATCAGCTAATTTTTCCTTCTCTCTCTGTCTCTCTCTCTCTTTCCCACCCATGGAGCCAATTCAACATTAGACTTCCAGCAAATTAACCAATGCTTCTCAAGCTCCCATTGCCTAGAGAGAAAGCAGAAGTGGCTGGATTCAAGAAGTTCACGGAATCTGAGCCTTAAGCGCCTGGATGGGACATTCTTACTGCATGTTACAGGTTACTGAGCTGCTGTTCCCACTGTGGAGGCCAAGTTTACTCTTCCCAGGGCTACACCAGCCGCTGCCTCTGTTCCCACTTATACTCCTATCTATCTATCCCATCACTGGTGGACCACCCTTACTGTTCCTTGCTTTTCCAGATTGGCACATGTGATACCAGTGGCTTATAGAACTTCTGTAACATAAGGAAGACATACCCATAATCCTCCATATGAATTATGACACTGTTTCCTTAAAAATCATTCATTCATTCCAGAATATTTGAACATTTGGCCTTTTATATGCCAAGCACTGTTTTAGGTCTTAAGAATATGGCAGTGAGCAAGAAAGGTAAGTTCCCTGACTTCATGAAATTTACATTCTCTTAAAAAGGGATAGATGATAACTAAGGGACAAACCTTTTTTTAAGTTCTGATAATGAAAATTGCTAGGAAAAAAATAAAATGAGTCAAAAACACAGAGCGTGACTAGGAAGGAAGGTGATTTCCTTTATCAGAGTGATCAGGAAGAACTGTGCAAAGGCGATTCTCAAGCCAAGACTTGAGTCATGAGAAGGAGCTGGGCTTGCAAAGATCTGGGCAAGAGCAGAAGCAATGGCAGGACGAAAGCCTTGAGGCAAGCGTGTGCCTCCTATGCCAAGGAAGAGGACCAGGCCAGAGTGGCCAGCACAAAAACGAAGGGGATGGTGCAAGATGAGGTCAGACAGGGACACAGTAGAACTGGCACACCTTTGTGGTTTGTAATTTTTTCCAAACAGCAATAAGCCATGAAAAGGTTTTTAGAAATTATAAGATCTATACTTGATCTTAGTCAGAAGGCCAAGATGTTCTCTCTATAAAAAAGACATCTGCACTAGAATGTTTATAGCAACACAATTCACAATTGCAAAGATGTGGAAACACTCCAAGTGCCCAATACATGAGTGGATTAATAAAATGTGGTATATGTATACCATGGAGTACTATTCAGCCATAAAAAATAGTGATCTAGCATCTCTTATATTATCCTGGATGGAGCTGGAGCCCATTCTTCTAAGTGAAGTATCACAAGAATGGAAAAATAAGTACCACATGTACTCACCATCAAACTGGTATGAATTGATCAACACTTATGTGCACATATAGTAGTAATATTCACCAGGTTTCAGGCAGGTGGGAGGAGGGAAGAGGGGATGGGTAAACTCACACCTAAAGGATGTGGTGCATGCAGTCTGTGGGATGGGCACACTTGTAGCTCTGACTCGGGCAATACAAAGGCAATTTATGTAATCAAAGTATTTGTACCCCCGTAATATTCTGAAATTTTTTTTAAAAAAGATAAGATCTAACTTGTGATTTAAACTATCACAAATAAGTCACCTCACTTGCTATCATAATTTTCCAAGTTATATTTTGCTAAGCTATCACTTTCAAGACTATTTCCTCCAGGGAATACAAATTGCAAAAATCCCAAGCTCTCTAGGTTGAAATATTAATGATTAAAGGTTTGATTAATCAATGATCAATAATTTGATTTCCTAAAGGTGTGGACAACTGAGTTAAAATATATATCTCTACATCTTCTATATTGCATGTGTTCCTATTCAGTTCTACTTTATTTAAAGTACAACAATATAAAGAGAATAGAACAATTATGTAAGTTATAACACTGTAAGATTCACATTATAGTAGCATAGACAACTGGGCAGCATAATGATTAATAAGGAGCTAGTACATTACAAACCCCAGGCTGGGCTGCTTCAGTGCTCTCAAGACTTTCTCTCTCCTAGGTTTTTCTGACACTGGCATAATCCTCCCAGGGACTGTTCTTTGGGAGAAATTTTGCTTTAATTACATAAAGAGGTTCTCAAGGTTTGTTTGTTTTTTAAATCTCAATCAGGAGATACTTTTAATTGTCTATTTATATATGGGGTGAGTTTTCCCCTCTATTGTGTCTTTTCTTAGCCAATTCCCACCTCCACCCACTCCCAAGGAGAATCACTCAGATACAAAATAACTAACCACTGACTAATGAGAAAATATTCCAATATAATATTTTTTTTCATTTTTGTTCTCTATTAAGGGGGAATTTTTCTGTTTAATAATTGATGAAAAATTATAGTCCTTTCCCAGGCGGGATAAGATCATTCTTCTCACTGATTTCAAGGGTGTTTAAATAGAATACAACATAGGTTTAAAAATAAGAAACAATGTAGCTTCTTCATATCACCTATTGTCAAATAACCTTATTCTGAGAGAAGGAAATCTAGGAAGGGTAATCTTAGTTGAAGAAGACTAAGTAGGGAAAGATCAAAATCTCAAGGTCTTTCTGAAGGAGAGGAGGAAATCAGTGCAGCAGAGACAGACTGAGCAGACCGTGCGGAGACCTGGGCAGGGCAGCCAAAGGCAGCATGAGAAGTCACTTATTGTCAAAGGGGTGGAGGGTGGCTATGTTTCAAAATGTTGTTGAATAAGAAATAAAATTGCAATCAAAGGGTTCTCTTTTAATGCACTATGTTTAATGATAGAGCACGATATACCATGTGGGGAAGAAAATGGTATCAGCAGAGGTATCCCTACATGTGCCCCTTCCTTTCCCCCCTCCTCTGCTGCTCCTTCCCCAGCCTCCAGGAACTATAACCTTCCAAACCAGATTAGAGTAATATATATGTAGATTTGTGAGCATGTGTGTATACATATACATACATTAATTTTTATATATTAATACATTATGTATATATACATAGATACACAAAGCATAGTAAATATTTGCACCAAAAATGGAATTTCTATATGTAGAGTCATTTTTATATGTAGAGTAATAACACTCCCAGGAAGAATGTCTCTGTGAACTGAGAATACCTCAGTTTTCTTCATTCTTATTTTAATAGCTTTTTAAAGATGAGAGAGAAAGATATGTGATTCAAGACATCTTTTTTGTGATTGCCAACTCACCTCACAAACGGTGGCATAGGTATCGTTCTGCATAGAAAAAAAAGAGCACAATAAAACGACTTAAAATCTTGAAAGTTTTAAAGAATTTCAGTGATGCTTAGCTGTACATTTCATCCAAATTAATTTCTTGTCCTACCATTGATAAACAACCAACAAAAAAACAAAAGTGAGGGAGCCTAGAGCTGGGCCTTCTGTCTAGGGAGACTACTGTATGAACAACTCTAGAAATTACGTTGTTTGCATCACTGGAAAAAATGTAAAGCATGATGTGAGGTAATCTGTGATGGATCAGGTTAGAGAGTGAAGGAGTGTTTGCAGATACCCAAGGGAGACAGAACTGGAAATGAAAATCACCAACAGCTCTGGCTAACACAGCCCAGCAGATTCCTCTGTCCAAACTGGTCCCTCCACCATCCACACCACTTCCTTGATTGTTGCCTGGAAACAAATGGTGCTTCCCATTCATTCCCCAGCAAATGCTGACTGAGCAGCTGCTACGCCCCCATGCTGTGCCCAGTGGAAGAGATACCATCTGAAAAAGACAGAGAGCTGCCTGCCCTGGTAGGACTTACCTGTTGGAGTAAAATATATTAAACACATAACTAGACAAATAATTGTTTAAGGTGCAATTTTTGAAAAAGACATAATAGCTACTAACTCTAGGTAACATATGCTCCACCTTTTGACAACTTCCATTCTGTGAGACATGTAGCCACAAAGGTGAGGGTGGGCACAGTTACCTTCTGTAACAGAGGTCTGCAAAAACACACTACGTAAGAAAAACTGTGAGGACCACATATAAGGAAAGATTAATGGCCTTAGTTAAATCTTGATGAATAATTTGAGTCACTAATAGAAAATGACATAAGGATTCCCCAAGATTACCACAATTCTTACTGATTTAACCTATGACATGAACAACCTGAAAAAAGCAACACACTTTTAAATGACAAAATTCATATCCATAAGATCAGAGCAGTTACAGAGTATCAGACACTATACTTGGAAGGGAGATCCTATTATTATCCTAATTTATTGATGAGGAAAGTAAAGTACCAAGGGATTAAGCAAATTACACACTAAGTGGTAAACCCAGAGTAAATTAAAAATGAAAAATAAAGTATCTGAGGATGTATTTCCTACATAAAGTGGAGTAAACCAGATGCTTGTGACCTCTGAATTGAATTGCTACAACGTTCCCTGCATGGAAACTTAGAACATGACCTAGGGACCTGCTATCCAATATGCGATCTGGAGCCCACCAGCATCGAATCACTTGAGAACTTGTTACAAGTGCAGAATCTCAGGTCCCACTCAAGACCTACTGAATCAGAATCTGCATTTGAACAAGATCCCAGACAATTGCACATTAAGATTTGAGAAGTGCAGGTCTAGGAAATTTAACAAATATTCAAAAGGCTTTTATAGTTTTAGAGCAATTGGATATCTCTGGGCATCCTGGGTTCCACGATTCACATTAACCTTCCTTGACCTCTAGTTGCATGAACAATGTTAATCTCAGTTTCTTTTCCATTACTACTTATTACTCAGGCTATCATATTTTCCCCTTACAGTCAGGCAAACTAAATTGAAAACCAATGGACATGCAAGTAGGACTCCTCTTAGACAAATTTTCTCTGGAGGGGAAACATCAGTATCAAAACAGAAACATAATTAATACTTACACACTTTAAAGCACAATTCTCCTGATCTACAGAGTTCCAAAAATGACATCCTTGAATGCACTGCAAGAGATATTAACAAACAATGGTGACTGAAGAAAATGACTCTTTCTTGTCACTTGAAAATGCAACACAGTAACAAAAAGTATCACCTTGTGTTTTAGAAATAGAAATCTACCAAGGAAGCCAAGGCCTCCAAAGCATCAGGACCTTTGGGATTCTAAGCTGAGCTGTGCTGTCTACAGACAGAGCAGGGCTTGCTGCGGCTCACTGCAGGGCAGCAGGGTTGCTGAGTAGAGTTAAGCCCTGGGTGGCAGACCTAGAATCCAGAGAACCCCCAATCTTCAGGGAACACGTTGCCCACTGGGTAGCTGGCAACAGAGAAGTTCAAAACAGCATGGTATAATATGTATCCTGGGTCCACAAGGTGTCCTCATACAACAAGCAAAACTCACAACTGGGCACTGGACCAGATGGTAGCGTGTCGAAACCTAAATGGGTAGACAGTTTGGGGAGTGTGCTGCCTGCTAGCCGGCTTTCAGCCCTCAGCTCCCCTGACAGTGTTCTCCCAAAGCTGCCCTGACCTGCTGTGGGCCAGATTTGACACCTTTCTCCTTACCTTACTTGATTTCTTTGTGCCTGTGACTGTGTTGACCGTTTCTTCCACAGGCCACAGCGGCACCTGGATCCCTTTCTCCTTCCTCCCAGTTCCTGCTCAATCTCCTTTGCTGTCTCTCCACCCCTTTTATGTCTGTGTCCTATCCTCTCACTTTTTCTCTTCTGACTGTTCAAGTTCTCCCCGAGTGAGTTCATCCGCTACCTCAGCTTCAGCTGTCATCGGTGGCCACAACCCAGAAATGTGTGACTGCAGCTGAGGCTCCTTCCTGAGCTCCACACCAGATGTCCACTTGCTCATTAGACATCTCCAGTGAAGTCCCTACAAGCACTTCAAATTCAGCATGTGAACCTAGTAGTTCCTCATTTTCCACCCTCGGATTTACTTTCTCCTGTGTTTCCCGTTAACATGCTACAATCTTCTGAGTTGCTCAAGCTGGGAACCAGGGCACCTTCTCCCTCTCTCATCCCCTCCCCCTCCCGTCACCAAGTCCAATCGACTCACCTTGTCATTAACTAACATCCGTCTGAGTTCCTCACTCACTGCCCCTCATTTTCTGTTCTGCCCTTTACCACTTACCGACAGCCTCGAGAAGGACCCCTCTGGTTTCCACATTTGGAGTAATCTTTTCAAAACAAAAACTGGTCGGTCACACCTTTCTCTTTTCTAAAACTCTATATACCTCTATCATCTTGTGGATTGAGACCAAGTTATCAAGCATGGCATACAGAGTTCTTCATGATCTGGCCCCACTTCCCCACTCTCCACACATGTGCCCCATTTTCCAAGCAAGCAGAAATACTCTCACTTTCCTGAACAAGTTAGGCTACTTCATGCACCTTTGTGTCTTGACACAAAGGGCCCTCTGACTGGTATATCTTTTCCCTCTAGTCATTCTAGAAAACTCTTCCTCGTTCTAGTTTTAGTGTGAATGCCTTGCAGAAAGGTACGGTGCTTTTTTACTCTTGTATGTTCTCTTTTACCCTACACCACTATTCTGGTTTTCTTTTTTTTTCTTCTTCTTCTTCTTTTTTTTCCTCTTTACTTTCTCTTTATTCTGGTTTTCATGATGCTATCTGGCCACAGTTTTATGGATGTGTCTGTCTCTCTTGTTTTAACTATGCATTCCAAAAGGTTGACAGTCCTTTTAAACAGAGATCCTATCTTACTCATTCTTAAATGAGTAAATGTCTAGTGCCTAGCAGAGGGCCTTGTTCATAGTTACACTTTGAGTCACTAAACACTTCTTGAATGAGTATATGTGCAGAAAAGTAATAAAACCATAAACTGTAATTGTTAGAAGAAACATTAGTGACTATCTCAGATAACCTATAATAAGTCTAAATCTCAGAAATATTAGGTAGTTTGTCCAAAGCCATACAGCTATGGAGAGTCAAAAATCACAGACTTAAATTAGCTCCTGTGCTGCTTCCAGCTCAACACACTTCATTTTTAAATAAATTCTACAGTTCAAACTTCTTACTATTGTCAGTTGACTTTCTTCCAGCAAAGACAAATAAATGAAACCTTACTTAGTAATTATTCTTATTGCCATAAAACCTGACCATCGTCCCTTTTTTTTTATCAAAACAAACACTGTAAAATTCTTGACAATAGAAGCCATTACTCACCGGTTCACTCAGATTATATGGTGTGCCAATGTCGAGCTGCCTGCCCTAAAATGAAAAAGGAAACACCAACTATCAATATATTGGGTTCAGTGTAACTACCACAACTTTTAAATAAATAAAAAGCTTCCTAGATTTATGTTGCCTCCTCAGTGTTTTTTATCTATACAGGATGCAGTCAAATGTTTTAAAGTCATTAAATTTATCACAAAACCAGACAGAATGCCAGTGCAAGTCATAGATGTAATATCTAAGAATTCTGCAGAAACTACAAAGGTGGAAGCAAGGGCATGGCTATCAGGAATGGTTATAAACAAGGGAGACATGTTCACACAGAACTAAATAAACCTGTGCCATTTGTCAATTAATGAAGTCAAAGGAATCCTGGATTAGAAATGAATTGTGTTCAGCTTTTTCTTTTTTAAAATTACTCATTAAGAACAGAGAGAAAATACAAATTCTGAATGTCATATATAATAAAACATATGATTACTCTATTTCTCACATATTCACAAATTTTAAGATCTTTTTATTCTGGGATAAAATAAAAGAAATGGAAACTAAGTTTTAAGAAACCTTAAAATTACTTATCCTCTCCTTGGTCATAGTTTGAGTAGGGTCCTTTATAAACAGGAAGGTTCACAAAGGATGGCAATACCGAGCCTATGATAATCAGATAGGAACCCAGAGTGTTGCATGCATATGATCTAATATTCATAGATCCTGTGCTTTACTGACTGACTTAAAATTATGGGCAGAGGAGAACTAAGTGAATTTTTTTTTTTTTTTTTTTTTTTTGAGACAGAGTCTCGCTTTCTTGCCTAGGCTAGAGTGAGTGCCGTGGTGTCAGCCTAGCTCACAGCAACCTCAAACTCCTGGGCTCAAGCGATCCTCCTGCCTCAGCCTCCCAAGTAGCTGGGACTACAGGCACGAGCCACCATGCCTGGCTGATTTTTATATTATATATATTAGTTGGCCAATTAATTTCTTTCTATTTTTATGGTAGAGACGGGGTCTTGCTCAGGCTGGTTTTGAACTCCTGACCTTGAGCAATCCGCCCGCCTCGGCCTCCCAGAGTGCTAGGATTACAGGTGTGAGCCACCGCTAAGTGAATATTTTTAATAACTCTCATTGATGCTGGTCAGAATCTCCCCTCAAAGGTTTGCTGAATTTGAGCCATTGAATAGGAGAAGTGATTAATCCAGCAAGGGACGTGGCATCTATCCTTGGCTAACCAAGCACTACCAACACGGTATGTCCCAGGAGATGGTAGAAAACCTGAGGAGGGGTTGGGCAGTGGTTTAAGGATCTGTGTGGTCTTCTGAACAGCCTGTGCTCTTCAAGGGGCAGAGTGAAGCCCTCCCACACCAGGCTCACCGAGCTCTCTCTTCCTCCCATCCATTTTGCTCCTCACTCCATCCCTGCACCTAGAACAGTGCCTGATGGAAATGAGTGTTTAATATACACTAAAGGAATAAATCCACAAATTCAATTGGCATCCCACTTAAGGGTGCTCCAAAAGTCCTTTGGAAGCATCATCCAGTGGCCTAGCATTGTGGGGATTTACTCAAAAGTAATCAGACAGGCCAGGCGCGGTGGCTCACGCCTGTAATCCTAACACTCTGGGAGGCCGAGGCGGGCGGATTGCTCAAGGTCAGGAGTTCCAAACCAGCCTGAGCAAGAGCGAGACCCCGTCTCTACTATAAATAGAAAGAAATTAATTGGCCAACTAATATATAGAAAAAACTAGCCGGACATAGTGGCACATGCCTGTAGTCCCAGCTACTCAGGAGGCTGAGGCAGCAGGATTGCTTGAGCCCAGGAGTTTGAGGTTGCTGTGAGCTAGGCTGATGCCACAGCACTAACTCTAGCCTGGGCAACAAAGTGAGACCCTGTCTCAAAAAAAAAAGTAATCAGACATAGGAAGCAAAGAACAAATGTTGCCTTTCTTTTTTCTCATTTGATGTGTGAGCAAAGATTCCTTTATACTTCATTCCTGACCCTCTTACATTTGTAGAGAAAGAAGGATGCTTACATGATTTTGGTTTTAGATAGTATTTAGAAAGTAAGAACTATATCTTTTAGATTAATTTTGCAACCAACTGCTTCATAGTACTTTGTTCCCATGATTTTGTTCAAAATAAAGTTTTGATTCCCATTTATATGATCAAATCACAATCATATAAAATCAAGTGAAAGATAGTGAGTTCATAATTAAATTTTTTCAGTCCCTTCAAAAATGTACTTTAAATCATAAAATCAAAAGAGTGAACACTGGGTAGTCTTTGTGTTCCATTTTAAATAATATGACAACAGAGACATTTCTTGATGACCATAAAGGCACATTGTAACAATAATGAGTCCTTCTGATGGCACTTCTCAAGATTAAATTTGACAGGTTGAATAGAATACCAATCCAGTGGCCTTGCGCAAGGTAGCTTCAAGAGTCAAGTCTATTGGTTTCTGATGAAACAGATTTGGTCAACACCCTTCCCCAGTCTCCACTCTGTCTACCTTCCTCCTCATAGTCATCATAGCTAACATTTATGAAATTATTCCTGTGTTGCAGGCACTCTTATAGGTGTTTACACTAAATATCATTCAATCATCTCAACACCCCTATAAGGTAGTGCTATAATTAACCTCATTTTACAGCTGAGGCACAGGAAGGTTTAGTGATTTGCCTGAGTTAGGATTTAAGGGGACAGAAAGATTGCCTCCAGAGCCTGTGCTCTTAGCCAATGTCCATATGCCTTCCACAATCCGCACCAAATTCACATTTCTCACTTTGTTTTTTTATTATTCTTCAAAATATTAAAGGGGTACAAATGTTTTTGTTACACGGATTCATTTTATAATGCTAAAGTCGGGGCTGTTAGTGTGCCCATGACCAGGATAGTGTTCACCGCACCCAATAAGTAAGTTGTGTGTGTGTGTGTGTGTGTGTGTGTGTGTGTTTTGCGACAGAGTCTCACTTTGTTGCCCAGGCTAGAGTGAGTGCCGTGGCATCAGCCTAGCTCATAGCAACCTCAATCTCCTGGGCTCAATCGATCCTACTGCCTCAGCCTCCCAAGTAGCTGGGACTACAGGCATGTGCCACCACGCCCAGCTAATTTTTTATATATATATTTTTTAGTTAGTCAATTAATTTCTTTCTATTTTTGGTAGAGACAGGGTCTCGCTCAGGCTGGTTTCGAACTCCTGACCTCGAGTGATCCGCCCGCCTCGGCCTCCCAGAGTGCTAGGATTACAGGCGTGAGCCAGCGGGCCCAGCCAATAAGTAAGTTTGTATCTCCCTCCACCCTCCCCCCTTCTTGGTTTCCAATGTCCCTTACATCTCTTTATGCCTGTGTGTACCAAACATTTAGCTCTCAATTATTAGTGAGAACATGTGATATTTGTTTTTCCATTCCTGAGGTACTTCACTTAGGATAATGGTCTCCAGTTCTATCCAAGTTACTGCAAGAGACATTATTTCATTCCTTTTTATGACTAATATTCTGTGGTGTGTGTGTATGTGTGCATGTGTATATATATATATCTCACATTTCTTTATCCACTCATGAATTGATGGTCACTAAGGTAAATTCCATAGCTTTGCAATTGTGAATTACTGCGATGAACATTCGAGTACAGGTATCTTTCTGACAAAAATGACTTCTTTTCCTTTGAGTAGATACCCAGTAGTGGGACAGTTGGGTTGAATGATAAGTCTACTTTTAATTCTGTGAGGAATCTCCAAACTGTTTTCCATAGAAGTTGTACTAATTTACAGTTCCACTGATAGCATATAAGCATTCCTTTCTCTCTGCATCCATGCCAGCATCTACTGTTTTTTGACTTTTTAATATCTGACAGGGGATAGGTGGTATCTCATTGTGGTTTTAATTCACATTTCCAGGAGTTCAAGATCACCCTAAGCAAGACCAAGCCTGACCATCTCTACAAAATAAAAATAAAAATTTTAAAGAATTTTCATTTCCCTGATGAGTAATGATGTTGAACATTTTTTCATATGTTTGTTAGTCATTTGTATATTTTCTTTTGAAAACTTTTTGTTCATGTCTTTTGCCCACTTTTTGATGAGGTTGTTTGGTTTTTTTCTTGCAGATTCGTTTGAGTTCTTTGTAGATTCTGGATAGTATTCCTTTGTGTGATGTATAGATCGAGAATATTTTCTCCCACTCTGTAAACCTACCCATTTATTCTGTTTATTATTTTCTTTGCTCTGCAGATGCTTTTTGATTTAATTAAGTCCCATTTATTTATTTTTGCTCTTGTTATATTCCCTTTGGGATCTTAATCATAAATTCTTTGCCTATGCCTATGTCTAAAAGAATTTTTCCTATGTTTTCTTCTAGAATCTTTATGGTTTCATGCCTTAAATTTAAGTCTTTAATCCACAGAATTCATTTTTTATATGGTGAGAGATAGGGATCCTGTTTCATTCTTCTGCATGTGACTATCCAATGTTATCAGCACCACTTAATGAAAAGGGCATTCTTTCCCCAGTGTATGTTTTTGTCTGCTTTGTTGAAGATCAGTTGGTCATAGCTATATGGTTTTATTTCTGAGTTCTCTATTCTGTTCCATTGGTCTATGTCTCTACTTTTATACCAGTGTCATGCTGTTTTGTTTACTATACCTTGTAGTATAATTTGAAGTCACCACTTCTATTCAACATAGTACTAGAAATCCTAGCCAGAGCAATCAGGGAAGGGAAAGAAATAAAGGGCATCCAAATTGTAAAAGAGGAGGTCAAACTATCCATGTTTTCCAGTGATACGATCTTGTATCTAGAAAACCCTAAAGACTTCACCAAAAGTCTCCTAGAAGTGACAATAAATTCAGCAAAGCCTCAGGTTACAAAGTCAATGTACACAAATCAGTAGCATTTCTATACACTAATGACAGTCAAGCTGAGAGTAAAATCAAGGACTCAATACCATTTACAATAGCTACAAAGAAAATAAAATACTTAAGAATGTATTTAACCAAGGAGGTGAAAGATCTCTACAAGGAGAACTACAAAACACTGATGAAAGAAATCACAGATGACACAAACACGTGGAAAAACTTCTCTTGCTCTTGTACTGGAAGAATTAACATTGTTAAAATGTCCATAGTACCCAAAGTGATTTATAGATTCAATGCAATTCCCATCAAAATATCAACATCATGTTTTGCAGATCTAGAAAAAATAACCTAAGCTTCATTTGGAACCAAAAAATAACCTGAATAGCCAAAGCAATCTTAAGCAAAAGGAATAAATCTGGAGGCATCACATGACATTTCTCACTTTGAACTTTAAGCTCCAAACTGGTACCTCAGCCCAAACTGCTCAAGTTATCTACTTTGAAGAGATAAACCCAGTCCCAGATCTCAGACCCTCTTAACCTAACACCTACTTCTTGGCACAGGTTTTTCTATCCTACCCACCTCAGCCACAACTAATCTCATCCTTTACTTCCTACCCTAATAAATGAAACAGAGCAAAATGATCTGCATTTTAATCCCACATATGATATTGCTCCCATTGTGACTAATGTTTTAAAAGTTATTTGTGCTGTCTAAACTTAGTATTCTTATCTAAGACACAAGTAAGTTAATTATATTCATATATTTATTATATTTAATGTATAATCTTCTGTGAGGATTCAACTAAATGTATTAATTATTATAGTACAGTATAGGTGCTTAGAAATCTCTTATTAATATTATGTACCAACTTGCTATGAATTGCCTTTTACATACATATCTTTGGCTAGTTAAGCAATCATCTCAGGTAAATTTCTTGTATGGGGTTAAAGGTATATGCTCCCTTTTAATTTTGATATTTATTAAATTGATAGAAACCTATCAATTTACATCCCAACCAACAGTTCATAAAAGTGTCAGCTTATGCATACATTTTTCAACTATAAATGTTTTTGTCTTTGCCTGATAGAAGAAAAATTGATAATTTCTTTTTCCTCTGAAATTCTGTGGTTGCTGTGAGGTTGAACATCTATCACATGCTTTTTAGCCATTTATATTTTTTCTTTTTTGAAGTGGTGGTTCATGTTCTAAATTCATTTTATATGCTTTTTATGTATATCGGGGTTGGTAAAATTTTATTTATTACATGTAATGCTTTTTATCTACTTTTTGACTTTGTTTTTATTGCATTCTATTTATTGTCATAACAGTTAAAGTTTCTAAGTAATTCAATTGATTGATAATTTCATTTTAGGGAGTCTGAATTTTTTAATCAGCTTCTTAAGGCAATCTCAAGGGTTATAGAAACATTCACTTATAATTTCTTTTAATATTTTTATGAGGTAAACTCTTATTTATTTCATTTTTGTTATTTGTCTATTTATATTCAAATCATACCTTTTTTTAATACCTTCTGGAATTTATTTGAAACTGGTAGTGATGTAGGGATTTACTTTTTAATCTAAATGGATAGTGCCCCATTGGATGAAGTTGTCATCTTCATCATATTCCACACTCCTTTAAGTGCATGACTTTATTTCTGGATAATATTCTGTTTTACCAGTCAGTGTATTCTTGTACCAATCAAACTATACTAATTTCTGGATATTTTATAGAATTTTTGAATTATGGTTCATTCCATTACCTTGCTTTAATGTTATTATTGATATACAAGAAAGGTATTGATGTTTGTAAATTACTGTTTTATAAACAGGACAATTGGCTCCATGGCTTAGCTGGTTAAATCACCTGTCTGGTAAACAGGACAATATTCTGAACCCTATTGTTTCTAATAGCCTTTCAGTGGATTCCTTTGGAATTTTAGATGCAACCCAAAAGAAAAATGTATTGCCATCATCTTCTAATATTGAAAAACTATAATGCATCATATTTGTAATAGCTTTTAACAGTCTAGTGGTAGAAACCTTGACACTTCAACATGTTGTAACTTTGTTTAGGGCACTGATCACATAATTTAATTCTTTTGAATTCCCAATGCATCCACTACAGAGATGAATATACACAGATACCCAGGGAAATTTATTGAAATGAATTGATCACTTCTCAACACTTCTCAACTTCCTCAGTTGTTGGGATCTGTTACTCAAAGAAGGAGTTTTGTTGCCAAAGAAAATGGAGAAATTATGATCAAACAAAGCCTTTAAATATGCTATTGTGCTCTGTGAATCTACAAAAAGAGGGCATAGCAAAATGTGCTTCCACAAATCATTTGACCATGATTGTTTTTCCTTTTCATAAAAATTCTCACAATAGGGCCGGGCGCTGTGGCTCACGCCTGTAATCCTAGCTCTTGGGAGGCCGAGGCGGGCGGATTGCTCAAGGTCAGGAGTTCAAAACCAGCCTGAGCAAGAGCGAGACCCCGTCTCTACTATAAATAGAAAGAAATTAATTGGCCAACTGATATATATATAAAAAATTAGCCGGGCATGGTGGCGCATGCCTGTAGTCCCAGCTACTCGGGAGGCTGAGGCAGAAGGATCACTCGAGCTCAGGAGTTTGAGGTTGCTGTGAGCTCTGACGCCACGGCACTCACTCTAGCCTGGACAACAAAGCGAGACTCTGTCTCAAAAAAAAAAAAAAAAAAAAAAAAAAAAATTCTCACAATACTAGTGTTCTCAAGAACATTAAGTATTTGTCATTTTATGCAGCACATAGCATCTAGAATTCAAAAATATTAAGTCAGTTAATACATTCAACTAATACATGCAGATTCCTCAATCAATGTAAGATACTCATGCTCAAGCATAACACTATGATTTGTGCATTTGGGCCAGCAATTCTAACATTCTTTTTTACAACGCTCTTTGGTGAGTGTGTGTTTTTTAAAAAAAGATGTCAAAGAAGACCTTCACAGCAAATGTTCATGTTTTAAAAAATAGCACAGAAAATATAATAAACTCAGGCACTTTGCATAACCTCTCCCCTGATCCATGGCTGCATTCAATTGTTCATTCACCTCACTTTTGTCCCTCCAAGCCTGTGTGGGAGGCCCAGATAGGGAACATTTGTTACATCAGTGGTCAAATTGGCAGACCGTGTCTCTCCTGCAGTCACCACCACATCAGCTGTGCCTTTCTCTGTAGGTGGTGAACGGAAGGCAACTCAACAAAGGAACAAACTGTCTACTCCTACTGCCAAACTCTGACATCAAGGAGCCCACGCAAAAAGATAAGAATAAATAAAACTTGAATAAAATAAGAGACTGTAATATTGGAAACAAGCAAAATCAGTTTCAATAGTAGGGAAGTTTATAAATAAGTTATGGTAGAATACTCTAAACATATTAAAAATCCTACTTTCAGAAAAACATCAGAGAATAGGGGAAAACTCACAATATAACTTGAAAAATCTGGGTGCACAACTGTGTGTGTGTGTATGTGTATACATATATAAATATATACTAAAAATACTAAAAAATTCAATCAGAAGTTAAAAGGGGTAGAATTATAGGCCTTTTCTTTTACTCTTCTCTGTCTCTTTATCTTATAAATATTTCATAATAAATACATATTCTTACTATGATCACAAAAAATTTAAAATCTTTTTAGAAAAGAAAACATTTAGTAGTCCCATTCTTCCATTTTTAAGTTTGTATTACAACTGTAAAAAAAAAAAAAACAAAGCATATAATTATATATTAAAGACAATGAAGTCTTAGGCAAAGATTTATACAAAATACCAAACTCTTTAAAAAATGCCACTATCCCTAGTAAGTATAAGTAGTGTTTTAAACTACAGTTTAAATTAAACCAAAGTGTATAACATAAGTTTCTTTCTTAATATACCACAGAATTCTATCTCTAATACTTTAGCATAATAATGACTACTGTATTTGGTGCTATCATTTTCATTATTTGAAAATATATGACTATAGTGGCATATGTAAGCTGCTATTTCTTTTGTCTTCAGACAAAAGAAGAATGCATCTTTTCCTGTCTAGAGAGTATTTGGTTTTTAAAGTTGATTCAGTGACTCTTTTAAGCAAAAAGAGATGACACGATACATATACAAAAGGATAACACCCAGAAATGAAAAGGAAAACATCAATTTCCATATCAAAAGACTCGGTAATTAAAAATTGCAAATACACAGAAATAAAGGAATTTACAAATAATTCTTGCTTTTAGAATAAAATGTAGTTTTACATGACAACATGTATCTACTCCCTTGTTCATACAGCTCCCCATACAGCAATCCATCCACAATATAACTACTACTGTTAGTCTAGAACTAGAAGGCTTTACCCTGTGGCCAAATCTATTTCATGCTTCAAGACAAATATTAATGATTTTGTAATAAATGAGTTTAAATTGAAATGTTTTAAAGTGTGCAAAATTGATTCCATTGAAGCGTCCTTTACTCAATCCCTATGACCCTTCCCCAAAAAATCTATGACCAGATAACTTAAACAAATAACCTGCTCTATTTTCTGTAATTATAAGAGATCCTAACTTATTTCAGAAAAAATAATCTATGTTGACTTGCTACCATTTCTCATGAGAAAGCATCTCACAAAGAGAAATCGACTCTATCAGTTAAATTATAACAAGCTAAATCCTATATGTTTTAGTTCCTGAAACACAAATATTGGACCAGTGAAACTTACCAGGTTAGTTACACAAGACTTCAGGCAGTTGTTCAAAACTGTACACTGCCCCAGAGAAATCCATAGGCAGCCAAGAGTTGCAAAATTGACAAGTTTCAGATTAAGCCAGTAAACGTTCTTCATCACTTCACCAATGGCAGAGTTTCAGATGGCCGGTCTTCTAATTTTCTCCATTTTGCTATATTAATTCTCTGGGCTTCATCTCTTCAATTGAAAGAGTAGTTAATGGCTCTTTTGTCGTTTTTGTTTTGAGGTGTTAGAATTTCTTTGCCTTTTGAGATAATATTTGCACCTTTTAGTTTAGACCTTTGAATACTTGAAAGCTTAACATTCACATAACAGCTATTTCATAACTTAGCTTCCTTTTACTCCCATAAAAAAACTCACCCACTGACTAAAGGTTAGATCTCAGAAGAGCACTTTCCGTGGAAGGTATACAAAGTAGAAAACACAAATGCACTTCAGCAAGTGTGTGACACATGCACAGTCTGAAACTGGAAGGTTTAAGTGGATCCTCCACCGCTTTGCTTCTTTGAGGTCCGTCCACCGCTATAGGAAATTGGATTTTAACTACCTATGCTATAGCAAACAGTAGCACTATTACAATAAAGAATTATCGAAAAAATAGAAGCACCTAAATCAAGCAATGCAACAGAGAGGGAAAACAGAAACCTTTGAAATCAAATATCTATTTTAAATTAAAGAGCAAACAAAACTGAAATTAACAGACAAATACTCTAAGGGTGAGTTAAAGACAAGGAAGTTTGTTAGAGCACTCTGAGAACTTTACTACATATTAACTAAAATACTACCTTATCTGGTCTATTGAGACAGAGCGCTGAAACTAGCCACCAGAAACCTAAGATATGTACAAGTGTAGTTGCCTTGAGGAGGGAACATTGCACAGAATTTTAATTAGCCTAACATCAAGATAAAGTTAAGCCGAACCCTAATATAAGAATTTGAAATCTACAAGGTACAGAAAAGAGTTGTTCTGGATAGCTATTTTTTAGATTGCTGAGGGTTAACTCTTTAAGGCCAGATATTTTTGTAGTAGTGCTCTTTTTAATGGCAATCTAAAGTGCCAAATAAACTTCCTTGTTTTCTTAAATAAATTATGCCAAATGTAATGTGGCCTTTTCTTAATTACATTAGCTTCTCATTGAGAGCAGCACATACATGAAATTTTGTTTTGAACTAAACATCTGTTAGTAAATGTTGACAAAACTGATGTATGACATACAGAATTGACCTCTAAGATGTTTCTTCTGGAAAAAAGTTTCTGCTGTCCACCTGTTCTCTGGTCATTTTCTGCATTTTCAGGAATGTATTAAATAGATTAAAAACATACAGCTACTGTATTTCTTGGTCAGAGGAATGTAGCCATCTTTCCACAAAATGCACTTTTCTTTTTTTTTTTTTTTTGAGTCAGAGTCTCACTCTGTTGCCCAAGCTAGAGTGCCGTGGTGTCAGCCTAGCTCACAGCAACCTCAAACGCCTGGACTCAAGCAATCCTCCTGCCTCAGCCTCCCGAGTAGCTGGGACTACCGGCATATCCAGCTAATTTTTTTCTATATATATTTATTTTAGTTGGCCAATTAATTTATTTGTATTCATAGTAGAGACAGGGTCTCGCTCTTGCTCAGGCTGGTTTCGAACTCCTGACCTTGAGCGATCCTCCTGCCTTGGCCTCCCAGAGTGCTAGGATTAGAGGTGTGAGCCACTGCGGCCGGCCTAAAATGCACTTCTAAATCAGAGAATAAAGTACCTCGCTGAAGGGATTTTCTCATTCTAACAAAATTTATTTTCTTCATGTGGCTACCAGTGCCTTTTACCTTACTAGCATAAATAATATTTATAACTTTTACGGCACCAACCAAATGGACCACCAATACATCCTTAAAAACCTAAGTATATTCTTTTATCTCACTTGATCTAACTTTATTGGTGGAGTGTGAAAAAGAAGTATTCCTCCAACTTCAAATTTTTTTGTCTATTCTGGTTTTTGGAATTTGATCAGCACATAAATTTGCACGTGTCTGAGATGAAGTGTGTTCAAATACATTTGTTGCAGAATTACTTATGTCAGCAAAAGACTGGAGACAACCTACAAGTTCAATAATGTAATACTGTATGCATCCATTCACATGATCTTCTCCATGTGGTTTCTCCACGTGGGATTGTTTGGACTTGCTCACAGCATGATGGGTCTCTAGGCAATCAGATTGCTAACATGGTGGCTTAGAGCTTGGCAAAAACGTTCCAGCTCTCCAAGAATAAGCAGTATTGTCTTTTATGACCCAGCTTTAGAAATCACAGTCCCTTCTGCTGGATTCTTTTAGAAGTCACAAACCTGCCCAGATTCAAGGAAGAGGAGAATTAGAACTCTGTCTTCTGATGATGTAAGCTTCCAAGAGAACATGTAGGATGGGAGAGGTTATTGTACCACTTTTGGAAAGTGCAATCTGCCACCATGATAGGCAGTAATCATTTGCATAGTTCTGATATGCAGAAATTTCAGTTCCCACAGTTTAGTTAGATAACACCATTTTCTCAACAAGACATTTCAAACTTCAGTTACCATGATATACTAACTGTGAATAATTTCATAAAGTGCAAACTTCTCAGCTATCCCTTCAATCTACAAGTCAGTTGTAAATAACAGATGAACATCATGAAGAGAGGCCAATCATGTCACTTCTTTCAAAGTCTGTCAGTGACCGGTGACTGCATATCTGGCATTCAGTTCATGCACAGACAGCAAAGGAAGTAGCTGTGTCATCTCCTTGTTTCCCAGTGGTAAATCCGTATGACATTTTACAAAACGACATTTAGAAAAATGGATATTTGAAAGAGGAAATTGGCCAACAATGAGAAAAATGCAGCAAAAAAATGAAAAGTGAGGAAACTAGAAGTGAAATTTGAACCAAATGTAACTGGAGTTATAGAAGAAATCACTGCCCATGACAATGTTGGTATTGCTGTTTGCCAGACTCTAGACATACAGCCAGAGGAACTGAGTGAAGGTAAATTGATGGACATAAATAAGGAAAGTGGTTGTGATGAAAAGGATGAAGATGTCCCAGAGGAAGTCATGCTGGCAAAAAAATTCACAATATATATATGTCTTGGAGATACTTCCTGACATTAAAAATGCAAAGAATCAAATGTGGAACACTGATTCAAACTTGGAGAGGGGTTTGACAATTTGCTAAGGCATAGGAAAGAGGCTCTCTCTGAATTAAGTTATAGGATAAGAAGAAGAAGATAAGGAACAATTATAATTTTTTCCACTCATTATTAAGATTATTTCGCTGGTTCCAGCTTATACAGTCATTTTTACAATGCTGCACTACCATGAAAAATGAAGGTTGTCTGAATAATAAGCCACCATGGGGTAGGAGGGTCATAGCTTACAGGCAACTGTGGTTTTCTCTTTTTCAACGGAGAAAGAGAAAGATTTATTCTTCACTGACTACTCACTTGTAATGTCTGAATTTTGTACAATGAGCACATACTGCAGATTCAAAACTAAATTTAAAAACAATAATTTTAAAAATATACTGTACTAGGATTTGAAAGGATGGGATTTTAAAGCCTCCAAATTCATGTCAAGTTACAGGAGGACACTCTAAATATATGACAAGAGTTCAGGCCAAACAACTTTCTCCAATGGGTCTTTGAACAAAATTTTAGGTATAAACATTAAAATTTTATCTTAATAAATAAGACTGGAACTTCTGTATAATTCCTTACAATAAATCAAATTCCCATGGACCAATTCTTCAATTAATAGATCACATTCTGAAACAATGGCCTTGTTCATAGATTGCGTTAGTGAGTTGGAATTGTACAAGGGATAATTATTGAACTGTTCCCTGTATTCTAATCCTTCTTCATTGGAATGAGCTGTATGATTGCTTGGCAATGGAATAGATTTGATATAATCAGATATATTTATGAGTTGTGAAAATATATTTATTGAAAATATAGGCCAGGCATGGTGGCTCAGGCCTGTAATCCTAGCACTCTGGGAAGCCTAGGAGGGCGGATTGCTCAAGGTCAGGAGTTGGAAACCAGCCTGAGCAAGAGATCCCATCTATACTATAAATAGAAAGAAATTAATTGGCCAACTAACATATATATATATAGAAAAAATGAGCCAGGCATGGTGGCACATGCCTGTAGTCCCAGCTACTCAGGAGGCTGAGGCAGGAGATTTGCTTGAGCCCAGGAGTTTGAGGTTGCTGTAAGCTAGGCTGACACCACGGCACTCACTCTAGCCTGGGCAACAAAGCGAGACTCAGTCTCAAAAAAAGAAAAAGAAAATGAAAATATAGGCCAGGCATGGTGGCTCAGGCCTATAGTCCCAATGCTCTGGGAAGCCAAGGCTAAAGGATCACTTGAGGCCAGGAGTTCAGGACCAGCTGGTATCACTTGAGTCCAGGGGTTTGAGACTATAGTGAGCTATGATCATACCACTGCACTCCAGCCTGGGTGACAGAGCAAGACTCTGTCTTGAAAAAGAAAAAATATATATAAAGTGTATATTCTTAAACTTAAACCTGTGAACATCGTATGAATCAAGAGAAGAGAAATTGTACAGTTATCAAAAAGAGACCCAGACATGGACTGGGCATGATGATGGCTCATGCCTGTCATTCTAGTACTTTGGGAAGCTGAGGCAGGAGGATCACTTGAGGCCAGGAGTTCGAGACCAACCTGAGCTCTCCATCTCTACAAAAAATAGAAAAATTAGCCGGGCATGGTGGCATATGCCTATAGTCCCAGTTACTGCAGAGGCTAAGACAGGAGGATCGCTTGAGCCCAGGAGTTTGAGGTTGCTGTGAGCCATGGGCCTTCCTCCATCCATCTGCACTGCCTGGAAATCCGACTCCTCTACGCATCTTACTCACCCTACCCATCCCTAACACCACCTCCCAGGGGCACCTTTTCTGACCCCAGAGACTAGGTTTAGTTTCTTCATTCTATGGTCCCATGGCCCCTTGCATGCTCATTTTACCTACAGTTGGCACGTTTGTAGTTATTTGTTGCTTGATAATCATTTGATTATTTGTTTAAAGGCTATGTTCCACACTAGATTGTAAATCCCCTGAGAATAGGTGAGCTTTCTCTGCTCATTCTTTGAACAACTACTTTGTTGTGGTTTTTTTTGTGGTTTTTTTTCAGCATATTATGGGGGTACAGATTTTAAGGTTTCAGTAAATGCCCTTTCCCCCCTCCCCCCACAAGTCTGAGTCTCCAGCATGACCATCCCCCAGATGGTGCACATCTCACTCATTATGTATGTATATACCCGCCCTCCTCCCCCCTGCCCAATACCCTATTACTGTAGTACCTATGTGTCCACTTAGGTGCTGCTCAGTTAAGACCAGTTTGCTGGTGAGTATATGTGGTGCTTGTTTTTCCATTCTTGGGAAACTTCACTTAGTAGTATGGGTTCCAGCTCTAATCAGGAAAATATAAGATGTGCTATATCACCGTTGTTTCTTAGAGCTGAATAGTACTCCATGGTATACATATACTACATTTTATTAATCCATTCTTGGATTGATGGGCACTTGGGCTGTTTCCACAGCCTTGCAATTATGAATTGTGCTGCTATAAACATTCAAGTGCAGGTGTCTTTTTTGTAGAGTGTCATTGGATCTTTTGGGTAGATGCCCAGCAATGGGATTGCTGGATCAAATGGTAGATTCACTTGTATCGATTTAAGGTATCTCCATATTGCTTTCCACAGAGGTTGAATGAACAACTACTTTGACTGATAGGTTTAACCATGACAAAATGGCTGATACTTGAACACCTTCACCTAAAAGAAAGTCAGTTTCATATGGTCCAATCTAATAATCAATGAATATTTATTAAATAAATACATTGATAAACCATTCATTGTGGTTTTAGACTTTTCTGTGTCTGTGCGTGTGTGTTTGTACCTGTGGTACAAACTACATTCCTGTGTGATCAGCTATTAGTGTTAACTGTTATGAAAAGAATCTCCTTGAGTTTCTGCTAGTTTTTTTATTTCCTTGGGTTTCATGGAGATTTTTCAAAGTAAAACACAATAACAAATTCCCAAAATGGGCTCCACCAGAAATACACGTTCAGCAGGTTGCCTCTGCTGCTTTGATCTTAGGTCAATTTTCTATTCTCTGGAGTTTTTTTCATTCTTTTGTGAGATTAAGCTCAGTCACCTCTTGAGCTCTCTGGATCCCTTGCAGGTGGGTTCTGCATGATTTCCTTCTGACTGGCACTGCGCCAGATCCAGATTTTGTACTCCCTCCCTGAGCATCAGGGTGGACGGTGGTGGCCAGACGCCCTTCTTCATGTTCCCCTCCTAAAACCGATTTAACCATTTAAGACTGCAACTGGTTCTCTCACCCAGGAACTCCTCTCCAGAAACGCCTTGCCCGGCCTCCCCTACCATTTAGAGCTCCATAGAACTCCTCTGATTCAAGCACAACAGAGAGTTAGTGGTACAGTGATGCCAACTCTGAGATACCTGAGTTAAGGCCATGTTAAGGTACTTTAAAAACATTCTGGTTCGGTGAGGTGCTCGCATCCATAATTCCTGCACTTGAGAGGCCAAAGCAGGAGGATTGCTTGAGGCCAGGAGTTTGAGACCAGCCTGATCAACATACCAAGACCCTGTCTCTGCAAAAAATTAAAAAATTAGCCGGGCATGATGGCTCATGCCTGTAGTCCCAGTTACTCAGGAGGCTGAGGCAGGAGAATCGCTTGAGCCCAGGAGTTTGAGATTGCTGTGAGCTATGATGATGCCACTGCTCTCTAGCCAGGGCAACAGAACAAGACCCTGTCTCAAAAAACAAACAAAAATGCTGTTTTATTCCTCCCATAAATTCACCATGTCAGAGACTTTGGCTGAGAGGACTATTGTGGTAGGAAAACACCCAGGAAAATGAGAAAAGGCAGTGACAGGGGACTTGAAAAATACCGTATACAATTCTGTCCCTATCCCCAAAGGCTCATTGTTACCAATTAAACGGTTTGCTCACATGAAGCAAGCATCCAACAGGTACATCGTACACCAACACACAGTGTGGCATCAGCACCTTAGAGGCACTGGCTTCCTGCCTTATGAAGCCCAAGGGGAGCTAAAGAAAAGGAGGTTTGACGATATAGAGAAAATAGGAATGAGCTAAAAGAAGGCAACTGAAACAGCTTGGCGCTAAAACTTAAAATCGTTGCTAATTGCCATGCATTGAAATACTAGAGAAACAATTGCATCTTAAATATAGGACAAATGATAGTGGTATGGATCATAAAATAAAATGACACTTAATGGCTGGGTGGAAGAAAACAAAGATGAAGGAAGCACAAGTGATATAAGAAGAAAGGTGCAGATCATTCAGGAAGAAGATTCGTGAGAACGTAGCACCCTGCCCATCATCCCGCCTTAGAAGCTGCTTGAGACCTGGGGCACTTGAAGCCCTTCCTCTCCCACAGAGCTCATGTGGAAAACCCTCGCAGTAACAACCTGCTGATTTTAATTTCTGATGAATGGCAGCTCTGAGGAGCTCATCAGCATAGCCAGACCAAGCCACCGCCAAAGGACAAAGGCCCAAGATAGCCTGAGAGGAGACGCTTTCTGAATTTTATCAAGTGCTAAATGGCTTTATTGAGATATAATTCACATACCATATTATTCCCCTACTTAAAGTATTCTATTCTTAGAATACTTTAATAATGGCTTTTAGTATATTTACAGAGTTGTGCAACCAGCACCACTATCTAATTCCAGAACATTTTCATCACTCAAAAAAGAAACTCCTACTCATTAATAGTCACTCCTCATTCAACCTCCCTCCGACCCTGGCAACCACTAATCTACTTTCTGTCTCTATGGATTTGCTTACTCTGGACATTTCATATAAATGAATCATACAATATGTGGTCTTTTGTGTCTGGCTTCTTCACTTACTGTAATGTCTTCGGGGTTTATCTATGTTGTAGCATGTGTTATTTTATTCCATTTTATTGCTGAATAATATTCTATTATATGAATATGCCACATTTTCTTTATCCACTCAACAGCTGGCAAACATTCGGGTTATTCTCACTTTTTGACTGTAATAAATAATGCTGCTAATAACATTAGATCAATTTACATTCATCAGACTCTCTTTTTGCCCCAAAGAGGTTACTGTGAGCTCCCATAAGTTTGTAACAAATTACTAGAGATAAAGAAGGCTAAGATCCCTGGGATTTAGCAATATGAGTATCATGGTTAGGGTGATTAACTCTACCCAATTTGCCTGAAACTTTCCTAGTTTTAGCACTGAAAGTCCTGAGTCCTAGGAAAACTTTTAGTCCCAGCAAATACGGGTCAGTTGGTCATCCTACACTGGGACTTAGCCAAAAAGGCAATTCTAGAAAATCTACTTCCTGGGATGAGTTTTATGGTTTCTGATAAAAGGCATAGCTATATTTAAATAAACTAGTTTATACTGTAACTATCATTTTACACAGTTTTAACAGAAACAATTACTCTTTATCTCTTACATAGTGAACAATGCCTAAAATTTTTATATTTACTCATTTTAGAATTATAATTGATAAAGGTATTTGCCTTGCATATTTTTTAGGTGGAATACTAGTTACTTATTAAAAGGCCTCGCTAAAAGCTAAAAAACTTCATGTCCACAGGGTGGCGATATGACACTCCACAAACTCAAGCAGACGTGAAGTGAAAGCTAATTAATCAAACTTGTCTTTGAACTACGTGACTTTAGAGAAAAATGGATAAGGTCAATCAACTACTCATGAAATCAATTTCTTTGTTTCATTGATTGATTGATTGGTTGGTTCATTTATTTATTGTGAGACAGGATCTCACTCTCGCCCAGACTAGAGCACAGTGGTGTGATCACAGTTCACTACAACCTTCGACTCAAGTAATCCTCCTGGCTCAGCCTTCAGAGTAGCTAGAACTATAGGCATACACCCAACTAAATTTTTATATACATGTATATTTGTTTTACAGACGGATTCTTGCTGTGTTGCCCAGGCTGGTCTTGAACTCCAAGCCTCAAGCTATCAGCTTCCCAAAGTGCTAGGATTATGATAATGGCATGAGCCACCACACTGGCCAGGCTTTGTTTTATATCGGTAAACAACCACGTATGGCTAACTATTGATAACTCCAAACCACAGGTTTAAGATAAGAAATACAAATTTGATCAAATGGTTCAATATCTATTGATTGTGGCCTTTGAAAAGCTTTTTTTTTTAAATTGCTTCTGACAAAATTATAGAATCTTAGGAGCCTTAGAAATCACACAATTTAATATTTTCAGACATTTTTCCACCAGAAAAAAAACCACAGATCACATTTTCTGGTACTATCCATGCCCATGAAATTTCACAGAATGCAATTTTACCTTCACTTAAGAAAGGACATTGAAATTCATGGGAGTGATAGGGGCATTATAAGGATAATCTCAAATCTTTAAGTTAATCATTCACTAGCTTCAATACTTGATTCTTAGAAATAAATTACTTCTATATAGTTTACACTCAATCCCAACACATGAGTGTGTTAAAATTTTTAAGATAAGAAAATATAATCGTAGCACCTCTCATTGAATGCTGGCCCCACCCCTACCATATTCTCAATGAGTATCTACCCTCAGGGAAATAGGCACAAAACCAACTACCTGTAAGATATATTGGCTCCATTAGCATAAACCCAGCATTTGCAAACCTGATATTCATTTTATATATATATATATTTTTTTTTTCTTATTCCCAGAAAAAAAATTGTCTGGAAGAAAATGTATACTTTTCCCTGCAAACAACAACAGACTTGGAATTTAGAAGCTATTTTACTTTGTTCATGTCATTAAAGGCAAGGGAAAAGGTATGCACCAGCTATTTTCATGATTAAAAAGACAACAATGAAACCTTTGAGAAAAACAGCCTGTCTGTTATGGTTTGTAACTGGCACCCCAGGCCGGCTTTCACCTTCTGTTAATAAGGAGGCACTATAGACTCAACAGCTGAGCAAAGATAATTTAGCAGAAGAAAGACAAACACAGAACCTAGTGACATATAGTCACATTTTCTTCCTTTTTTATATCAAATCACAATGTCCACAGAAGACAAAGCAATCTGATCTCTCAGGGCTTTTCATGCTGTAATTTGTTTTCTTCTAGGAGTCTTCAGTCAATCTTAGTTGTGTTTTGTTTGCCCACATTTATTCAGACATTGATCATGACATTGCTCAAATCCAAACATGTAGACAGTGAAAATCTAATCTAGGAGAGGCTAGGATACCACATGTTTCATTTCTCTACTCTGTTTGTTCTATTTATGAACTTTTGTTTTGACATTCTAAATGCCTATTTCTATGACACTTCTAAACAAAACCATTGGATAATAACAATTAGATTGAATTGAGTTGCTTTTATTTGTTTCTAATATTAACAACTGCCCTGCAGGACTGGAATCCACTTGCTGCAGAGGATCTTTGAGCATAAAATATGTATCTAGCAATGTGAAAACTGCTGTATTATTCTCAGTTAAATAATCTATTTTGGGGCTGAGTGCGGTGGCTCACACCTGTATTCCTGGCACTCTGGGAGGCTGAGGCAGGAGAATTGCTTGAGCTCAGGAGTTCGAGACCAGCCTGAGCAAGAGTGAGACCCCCATCTCTACTATAAATAGAAAGAAATTAGCCAAACAACTAAAAATAGAAAAAATTAGCCGGGTATGGTGGTACATGCCTATAGTACCAGCCACCGGGGAGGCTGAGGCAGGAGGATCGCTGCAGCCCAGGAGTTTGAGGTTGCTGTGAGCTAGGCTGATGCCATGGCACTCTAGCCCAGGCAAGAGAGTGAGACTTTGTCTCAAAAAAAAAAAAATCTATTCTTTAAGTAGAATTGTCTGATATGTGTGAAATGATCATTCACTAGTTAGTTAATACAATTACTCTCTTTTCCCATGAGGGCAGGGACTTCCCACTTAAAGAGTTTCTCAGTAGATCTTGAAGTTTATCTTATGATTTCCTGTTTATAGAGCAGGCAGTCCAAGCACTCTTCAGATATGAATGATCCTTTTGAGGACTACATCCTTGAGGTTTCCTTTAGGGATAGTTGCTCACCTTGTAACAGATTCCAAAGGCCCATTCAGGTAACTCATTTGTTGTTGGTTGCTCTGGTTGCTTTCTGGGGACAAACCTTAGCTGCCTGTGTTGAACTTTGAGAGTCCGGGTTACTACCATTGAAGCCCTGAAGTTTCAAACTAGAACTGCCTGAAGGTGGCAGTCGTAATAGCTATCACTTGTTGAACTCCTTAATACCAAGGCTAACCATCTAATCCTTACAACACTAAAAGTGGCTTTTATCCACAGGTGCAGACAAGCAAACTGAGACTGGGAGGGTCAGTGACCTACACAGTGCAGAGCTACGTTTGAACCTGGGCCTGGTGCTGGCCTTGACCTTTTTGTACCACAGCATCCTGCTGTCCTGGGGCGCTTTACACGAGGGAGGACAGGGACTTGTATGGAAACACTTGTATGGCTACCCCAAGAAGCAGCATGGCAGTGACACGGCTCCTACCTCGACTGGAAAGTTGGAGCGCCGTGGCCTCTGCCCTAGAACTACTGAGACAGAACACTTGACTCCATCAAAATGTCATGACTGTTTTTTATTGTAGATATTTCTGACTCTCATCCTTCCCTAACCCTGCCCTACTTCAAGGCTTTTTTTTTTTTCTTTATTCATTTCTACCCTGTTTGTAATTTCCATGCATCTATTTTATTTATATTTTTTTAGGAAATGAAGATATGTTTTTTAAAGTATTACAAAAGAGGCAGTACAACACCAGCATTACAGAGATGTTTGATAGTTTAAAGTGTAGTACCCATTACTGAGTACTGAGAGAAATGATGAAATTGAATTATAGACTCTCTGAGCAGTCTGAAGCTAACACTAGAGGATCACACTATCTAAATATCCCTCCCACCATCACCTGTCTTAACTATAGCCAATCAAACAAAATTGACATTGTTAGGAAACCTATAGTCAGCTGAGGCACCTATTAGAATGTCAGGTGAAAATTAAAGTAGCTTCCTTTGTTATGCAAACAAATATATTCATTAGTTGAAATTAAATAAAAATAAACATTGTAACAAAAGTGTAACGTAACCCAATGTGAGGTGTAACCCAGTGGAGAGGCAAGAGAGCTCTCACAGAATGAGAGCCATCCTGGGAGAGCAAGTATGGTCAACATATTACTGCTGGTTATATGTGCTCCAGCATCATGGCCCAAGGCCCGCCCACCCCAGTGCCTCCTTGATCTTAACACCAAGGTGATTCAGGTATAAGATGAGACCCAAGTCTATTGCACACACTAGTTAAAAATAAGAACAGAAAAAATTTCAATAATTTATTTTTTAGAACTCTAAAATGGCCCCATATCAAATCAACTTATGTGATATTATCATATGCCCCGGCCACTAACCATGTAACCTTGGGCAAGTCACTTAACCTTTCTGATATCATTTCCTTCTCCAGAAATGAAAGGGTTGGAATGGATGACTGTGCATTCTCTTCTAGAGCTAACATGGTAAGATTTTAAGGTGTACTTCCGAAATCTCCATGGGCCCTCATGTTGACTGAGGGGATCAGCTCCAGAATAACCACCAGCATAGAGCAGTCAGTGGTGAGGCCAGCTCTGTACAACTCCCACTCCACACCATCTCTTACTGCCCACTCCTGTTTTCTCTCCCCACATTCCAGCACCTTCTTTCTTCTGTTCACTCTCACCTACTTCCAGCCCTCCTCCCCACACTTGAATCAACTAGACAGAATATTTAGTTACAGATTTATCTAGGTTTACCAAAATTGACTAATTTTACATTGGAACAAAATGTTATTAACCATTGGATAAATCATTGTGTTTATACAAAATAAGAAAAAGCCTTTTGTACTTCTGAAAACATGTATCTGTAAAGATATCTGTAAATATCTGTAATATGACCCTAGAACTGTACAAGATTTTGGAATTGCAAAGGTCTCATGTATAATATTTTGTTTAACATTCTTGGTAAGTTTGAGAAGTAGGTTTTGTTATCTATTACAGATGAGAAATGCAGCATTGAAAAACAAAGCAATTTGATGAAGAACTCACAGTTAATAACTATGTAAGCAGATCCAGATCTATTAAATAAAGATATTCTAAGATAAGACTTTGAAATATAAGTTTCCACTCCTAATTTTGATTTCTGAGATAATTTACTTTAGGCTTATATAAATCAACTTTATGACTTTTGTTTGTTTGTTTTTTTTGGAGAAACAGTACCCCCAAAATCCACTCTGAGAACTGTAACTAAGCTGTCGACATTTAGCTTCTTGGGGCTACCACTGGTGTTCTGTTTTGTTTTTTAATATCCTCCCACAGTGCCATGTCCAGAGAAGTTGTTCAAAAAAGTAATTTTTAAAGAAATGGGTGAGTAGAAAGATAGATAGATGGATAAATGGTTGGATGGATGGCTGCACTAATCAAATAACCAATGAGTAAATAGATTAATGAATGAACTTAGGACCATTTGCCTTTTCAATTACTGATGAGAAGATATTGCAACATTTGTTAGAGTTATTTATTTATCCATTTATTTAGTAAGCACTTTTATCCATTTACTTAGTATTTGCTCACTTTAATTAAGCATTGTTAATTGGAAATATAAAATTGAAAATTACTCTTCTACTTACTTTCACCCAACCCCATTTGATAAGAAATTTGGTTGCAAATCAATAGAGGTCGATTATCTACCCCTTTAATATACTCAAAAGTATGAAATGACAAATCGTTATCTATTCAAGACCCAAAAACTTGGTAATAACCATCCTCAAAGTATTTCTTGATATGTCAGACGCAGCTATTGTTTTCACCAAAGTTTAAGCTACTTGTGCCTATATCAGTTGACTTTTTTCCTGCAAAGAAAAAAGTAGGCCAGGCACAGTGCTCACACCTGCAATCCCAGAAGGGATTGGAAGGCCAAGGTAGAATGATTGCTTGAGACCAGGAGTTCAAGACCAGACCGGGCAACATAGCAAAACACCATCTCTATGAAAAATTTTTTAAAAATAGCTGAGCATGGTGGCACATGGCTGTTGTCCTAGCTACTCAGGAGGCTGAGGCAGAAGGATCACTTGAAGTCAGGAGTTCAAGGTCGCAGTGAGCTATGATTGTGTCACTGCACTCCAGCCTGGGTGACAGAGACCTTGTCTCTAAAAAGACAAACTAAACCAAAAAACTGTAAAAAGTACAAAAATCATTTATCTTAGAATTATTGAAAGTAAAAATAAATAGATAGTGCAAAAGCAAGTTTTTTCAGTGGGTATACAACAATTTTGGTAAAGCTGGATTGAACCAGGAAGATTGTGGGAACCAAGAAAAACAGGCCTAACCAGCTCTTCTTGTACAAAAGAATGGAATCTAAAATGAGTCAGGGCCCACACTGTAAAATGATTCCTCAAAGTCTCCATTATAACTTTACATATATTAAAACAAGTTTTATCTACATTTAAAATTGTATCTGCATGATGGTCAATATATTCATGATATAATAATTTTATTTAAGTAGAAACATTCCTGTGGCAAAAATCAAAGCTCAGTTTTGGAAGTTCTAGGGGAATACACATGAAATGTAACAATAGTTATCTGAGAAGGGTGAGGAAAGGAAATTAAGAAGACAGAAAACTAACTCTGTCCTATACTTCTGAAATGTTTTACCTTTTTACCATAATCACAGATTGCATTTTAAGCAGAAAATAATTAAAAATTTTGTTTGTGTTTAGCTTCTGCAGTTTATATGATAGATAAATAATTCCCAGAAGATTTCTACTCTGTATTATAAAGATGTCTTCTCATTGTCATATTGATTCCTCCTAATTTAGTGTGCATGAAGATTTACATAACTGAGTGAATGTAACAACTGCAGAGATCACAGATGTGTTTCTAATAGGTGTTCTAATGATATTAAAAATATTATTGTCACCCAAGGTCTTCAAACACACAGTTTCCTCAAACTAGAACTGAAGAAATTAAAAGTTAAAAGGCATTATTATCATTCTAAGTTGGAAAGAAATTTTGCAAATCCAGCTATATATGTAATATAAATTTAAGCTATATATGTAATATAAATTTATTACAGATTACTGTTTAACTGTTTCTCCGGATCAAAGTCTGCAATTGCATCATATAAAATACACATATTGCAAATTCACAGCACTCTGTAAAGCAATAGAGCATTCAGTATAATAATTTAAATTGAAAACGCTTCTTTGTTTAAAGTGCTGACATGTCTGACTGGTTTTAGAAAAGTCCTTGGAAATATAAAGAACCCATAATAATAAACTTGGCTTTATTACTTAGATAACTACAGAGAGGATAAAGTTGTACATTTTCAGAAAAGTATAAAAATAGACTTAATAAATATACAATTATTTTAAAAATAGAAGTATCAAAATAGCTCATTTATCAAATAGGACTGAGGAATTAGGTGTTGCACATTAGTGATTTCTCAAAGAGCTGAAGTTAACCATTTCAAATGCCTTTTTTTTAATGATAGTCTTTTGAAAATGCATTAGATATTTTCTCACCTAATGGGCCTTTGTCCTGAGGTTGGGGACACCAATTATTGTGTTGAATAAGGCCCTCCATGACTAAGGTTTTTAAGTGCTGTTGACTCTCTCACTCCCTCCTTTGCAGCCATTGTTCCAGGATGCCTGTGGTCCCCTTTTCATTTTTCCTTCTAGCAACCCCACCCTAGTAACATAGTAATAATTGAAAGTGTCTAGCAAAAGCCTGATAAGCAAGCTTGTTTAATCTGTAAACTTAATTTTACAGACAAACCTGAGTCAACAGGTTCTGATATGAATGAAGCTCTGATAACAGCTTCCCTGCTCTCTGGTGGTGAAAGCATTACCTTTCCTCCAGCTCAGCAGGCTGCTTTTTGCTAAGCCCAGTCTGTACCTTGATCTGGGTGGATAATATGGTAGGAAACTTGGTTGGCAAATACTAATAGTAACACAGTTGAAGTTTTTCCATGCCCGTGAGAGCTGTAGTCTCCAACAGGTGCTCCCAATAAATCGCACCCCTCATGCTTACCCATTGAGAAGCAATTTGAGTAAGATAGTAAGCATGGAAGCCATTACTAATTAAGCTCAGGTGGAAGTACAGACCCAATTTAAACCACAGCATTAGAAAGACCTGCCCACCCAATCCTAGGCAGCCTGAACCTGAGCAGGTTCACACAAGAAAGGCTTTCTCCCTAGAGAAAGAGGAAGACCTGAGCAATGCATACTTCCTATGTCTTTCCAAATTTACCAATCCCTCTTAACTGATGTGTACACTAAATCTGCCCAGCTTCCAGTTCCACAGAGCCAGCTTTCCCTTCCTTCATCGCTTCCTCCTTTAATTACCTCAGACGCCAGGGTTGAGCTAACCACACTCATTTCAAGGGTCCACACATGGCCTCTTTTTGTCGGTTATTCATTTACGTACTGTTTTCAGGGGTCCTCAAACTTTTTAAACAGGGGGCCAGTTCACTGTCGCTCAGACTGTTGGAGGGCCAGACTATAGTTAAAAAAAAAAAACTATGAACAAATTCCTATGCACACTGCACATATCTTATTTTGAAGTAAAAAAACAAACGAGCGAAAACACCGACATGTGGCCCTCGGGCCGGAGTTTGAGGACGCCTGATACTACCCCTACTCTCTTTCCTACTACAGGCAGCAGCTGTAATGTGGTTTATACATTTTCTTGAATTTGTATACAACTTTGAAAAAAAGTTTTGAGTGTGTATTTCATGTGTATTTTGAAACCTTATATAAATTCGCATACACTGGTACCATTCTGTGTTTACTTTTCTTACTCCACGCCATGTTTTGAAGATCTGTGTGTGCTGTTATATGTGCAAAAAGTTCATCAATTCTAACTGCTATATAGGGTTCCAGGGTCTGCAGCCACTGTATTTCACTTGTCCATTTCAACTGTTGGACATCTGATCCCTCCACCGCCTCATGAGTGTCCCATTGTGGTCCTGGCAGGATCATAAAGCAATGGGTGCCTGAATTGTTTAAGGATTGCCAAATAGCTGACCATAGTAGCTATTCTAGTCTACATTCCCTCCAGCAATGCAGAAGGGTTGCTGGGACCTAACAATCCCACCAAATTTTGTATTATCTAACTTTCTTATTTTTCCTTTTTATGAGAATATGTGGATATTTTCATTCTTTTTTTTTTTTTTTTTTTTTTTTTTTGAGACAGAGTCTCACTCTGTTGCCCTGGCCAGAGTGCCGTGGTGTGGCATCAGCCTAGCTCATAACAACCTCAAACTCCTGGGCTTAAGCAATACTGCTGCCTCAGCCTCCTGAGTAGTTGGGCTACAGGCATGTACCACCATGCCCAGCTAATTTTTTTCTATATGTATTAATTAGCCAATTAATTTCTTTCTATTTATAGTAGAGACGGGGTCTCGCTCTTGCTCAGCTGGTTTCGAACTCCTGACCTTGAGCAATCCGCCCACCTCGGCCTCCCAGAGTGCTAGGATTACAGGCGTGAGCCACTGTGCCGGCCAAGAGTTTTTTCTTTGTCTTTAGTTTTCAGAAGTTTAATTATGATGTGCCTTTCTATGAATTTCTTTGGGTTTCCCTGTCTGGGGTTTATTCACCATCCTGAATTTGTAAGGTTATGCCTGTTGTCAAATTTGGGGAGTTTTCAGACATTATTTCTTCAGGTAATTTTTCAGTTCTGTTCTTTCTCCCCTCCCTTTCTGGGAACGCATTGGCGTTATTGTTAGATCTGCTGTTACAGCCTTGCAGATCCCTGAGGCTCTCTATTCATGTTCTTTTCAGTCAACTTTCTCTTGGTGTTCAGATAGAGTAATTTATATCGTTCTATTCCAGTGTGATTCTTTCTTTTTATTCTGCTGTTCAGCCCATCCATTGAGTTTTTCGTTTGTGTCATTGCCTTTTTCATTTCCAAAATTTCCATTTGTTTCTTCTTTATGTCTTTTATTGCTAAGGCTTTCTATTCTGTTGCTGTCACTGTTTCAAGTGTGTTCCTATTTATTCCATGAAATATTTTTATTATGGCTGCTTTAAACTGTTTTTCTGATTTTGTTTTCTGATTTCTTTGTTGATTGATTTTTTTCATGCAGTTTGGGATTTTGGTATGACAAGTGATTTTGACTGACACCTGGACATTTCTGTATAGTCATGTGCTATATAACGTTTTGGTCAACAATGGACCACATATATGACAGTGTTATAATCCATAAGATTATAACACATTTTTACGGTAACTTTTCTAGCTTTAGATATATTTAGATACACAAATACTTACCATTGTGTTATAAGCGCCTACAGTATTCAGTGCAGTTAACGTGTTGTACAGGTTTGTAGCCTGGGAGCAATAGGCTATAGCATAGAGCCTAGGTGTAGTAGGCTATACCATGTAGGTTTGTGTGAGTACACTCTGTGATGTTCACACACAATGAAATCACCTAATGATGCATTTCTCAGAACATATCCTGATCATTAAGTGATGCATAGCTGTATGATACTATGAGACTTAGGATTTTATTCAAACCTTTTTTATCTGGCTTTCTCTCTGACACATCTCTAACAGGAACAGAGTGGCATGCTGTTTCATGAAGCTGTCAGGTAGAGGTAGAAGTCCAGGCTCCCTACGTGGCCTCCGTTGACACCTGTAGTGTCGTTATTGCTGGATGGGAAGGGGAGTTCTGACCTTACGTGGTCTCCACTGACACTGTAGTTGCAAGGGCTAAAATTCATTACTAGCCGGTATGGATGAACGTGTCAGTTCCCTTCTTGGTCTCCTGACATCACCCTGCAGGGGATATTGGGATCCTCAGCAACAAACTGGAGAGGGTGGAAGTCTAGGAGCTCCACTCAGCCTTTGCTAGTCTCAGTGAGAGTAGGGCCAAGTTCTGACTGTGGTGTTTGGATGCATTAGAGCACTTACTGTCTAAAAGTTTTCTGCCTTGCTGTGCTGAACCTTTTCTGGTCTTTTAACTAGGAAAAACCTGGTTTTTGTTGGTTTTGATTATTTTTGTTTTGTCCATGCCCATTGGTGTTTGTTGGTTGCAGGCTTCTTCACCTCCAAGTCTGAGATGTGTAAAACAAAGGAAACCCAGGTAATTTACCACCCTGATGGCTCTCAGGTCCCAGTGTCTCTAGGCAGCCTGCCTTCCCTCCTCCTTCTAAAGTTTTCTCATATTTACATTATATATAATTCCTGCCTTTTTAGTTGTACTTAGTGGAAAGAAGGAGGAGAAGTATGTCTATTCCATCTTCCTAAAAGCCAAAGTCTAATAATAGCTTCTTTTTATGTAACAGGTTTTGATAACACAGCACATTGTACATTTCTAGAGAAAATTTCCTTCAGAGTGAATTAATAGGCTTATGGAATTTCTGTGATACTTGAACATACAGAACAACAAGAGAGAAAGCAGCTCTGCTGTCATGAAAGGCAGGCAGATAGAAAGGAAATAGTTGTCTCCAAAAGAAGAATCTAGTCAATCATGTACATTAGCAGAAGAGAGCCACTGACCAAATATACCGTGCAGGAGTAGCTGGTTGAGTCCCCAACAAAACCTTCCATTCTTCAGTCTGTCCTTGCCCCTGCTGTATGTTTATTCTTTTAGTACTGGAGCTTTTTTTCATACGTCTGTCAGACAGGCATGAAAGGTGTAACAGGAGCATTACCATCCCACACGAGTAGACCTTGTCCTCAAACCAGGCTGTTCATTTGCTGGGCTCTGGAGACCCTCATCCTGATCCTATTTCTGTCCTAGTCTTGACCTTTTGCTTGGTCTCAACAATTCCCTATATTGTGCAATTGTTTTCCTTTGGTGGTCCCCTGTTATATCTTGAACTGGGCATCAGGCAGACTTGCCTTCCTCCAGTGAAAAGGAGGACCAGGCCGGGCGTGGTGGCTCATGCCTGTAATCCTAGCATTCTCAGAGGCTGAGGTGGGAGGATCACTCAAGGTCAGGAGTTAGAAACCAGCCTGAGCAAGAGTGAGACCCCGTCTCTACTAAAAATAGAAAGAAATTAATTGGCCAACTAAAAACATATAGAAAAAATTAGCCGGGCATGGTGGCGCATGCCTGTAGTCCCAGCTACTTGAAAGGCTGAGACAGAAGGGTCGCTTGAGCCAGGAATTTGAGGTTGCTGTGAGCTAGGCTGACGCCATGGCACTCTAGCTGGGGCAACAGAGTGAGACTCTGTCTCAAAAAACAAAAACAAAAACAAAAACACAAGAAAAACAGAAAAGGAGGAGCAGCCTGGCCTCCCAGGGGTGGTTTGGTGACTCCAGATACCCTAAGCTTGTGCTCTGAATCCCAGTTACGGTCAGTAACTGAGAGAAGAAGTGAAGACTTAAAAATATGGGTAAAAGATGCCCTGGGTCACCCAGCCCCAAGTCTGATATACAGTACTTAATTCCAAGTCCCATTGTTAGTGACAAAGAATCAGGTGTGTCCTGGTGCTCAGGGGAAGCCTTAGGAATGAAGCCAACTGGGTTTGCCTTAAAGGAGGGACAGGAAATCTTGGCTGAGGAAATAAGACTGGATTGATACTGTTAGTTTTCAGTAGCTCCTCTTTCAAAATAAATCTCTGTCAAGATGTGATCAGTTAACATTTCAAAGAGATCTCTGGGCTACAAGAAAAGAGCACACAGCTTTATAAAACTGGTTCAAAACATAAGCAGGGAGGACCCTTTAAAGCTGCAAAGAGGGACAGGGTGGAAGGGAGAGGAAGAGAAACTGTTTGGCTCATATCTGAACCAAAGTCTGCCAAACGTACCTCCGTAAACATCTCATTTGGTAAGTTGGAGAAGGCAGTAAAGCAGGTGTTAGGAGCAGGGAGGTGGGGAGGAGAGGTTGGGAAGGGGAAGCCTGGCTTCCAACAGCTCTGCAGAGCGTCAGTCTCCTGGATTCCTTAAACCTGCTTCTTGCTCATAGCCTCCAATTCTATGCTCTCTATCCAAATAAAGGTTCCCTTAACTGAGAAAATTTTTGTGTGAATAAAGATTGGAATTAAACCCCATAAAAGAGTTCTCTATTTACTTAGAGACCTCTGCTAAGAAAGATTATTCAGCTTCTTGATTTCAAGATTTTTATCTCTTGTTTTCTTCTGAACTTTGATCATCTCCATTTGGTCTGAAGTCATGATAATTTTTAAGTCATATGACACAAACATTAAGATTTTCAGAGCAAATTTTTAAAAATCCTCTTTGAAAAGGCAAAGCCTCTGTCAAACACGCTAAAATTCAATCCCTCACATATTTAACTAATAAGGATCTTTTCTTGGGTTAAAACTTGTGAATGTAGGAAAAAGGTAAAAGGTGTTAGGAAATGAAAATGGATGTTAGGGCTTCTTTTTTGTGTGTGTGATTAGTAAGATTTACTTTTAGAGCAGTTTTAAGTTCATGGGAAGTACAGAGTTCCCTTACACTCCATGTCCCCACACAAGAACAGTGTCCCCGTTATCAACATCCCCCACCAGAGTGGCTTCTAATGGAGATCTTCGTTTGTCCCATGCTTCATAGCTCCCCCTCCGTGAGCACTGCAGTGTTCCCGTGTGTTCTACTCGTCCCCATCCATGTCAGATACCTGGTTTCGGGAACCCTCAGCCCTCAGGTCTGAATATCAGAGAGTCACTACAGGGAAGTCAGGGGATGGAACCACTGGAAAACCTTTCCCTAGAAAGGTTTTTTTGTTGTCATTGTTTCTGTTTTAATGTTTTAAGCTTCCAGTGATGCTGTCCAGAGATGCCAAAAGATTGCCTCCACTTCCCCAGAGGCTCGCATCGGCATCAGGACAGCACCCTGATGGCTAAGCAGGAGTTGTCCCAAACCATCCAGTCCAGCCCACTCCCTGCAGAGATGAGTAAACGGAAGCCCAAAGATGGGGAGGGGTTTGAACCAGGTCACAGAGTTTGTGCAGCCAGGACTGGAACCCAGTTCTCTCTGAGTCCCTGTGCAAAGCCTTCCCCTTGCCTCAATTATCACATGAGCCTAACAGTTGGCAGGGGCAAGGCTGTGGTGGGGGCTGCTCAGTTCTCCTAATCAGTCGCTACTTCTGAGCCTTCCCAGCTCTGGCCATATTGGTTTTAACCTCTCCATTCAGCCTAAAGGTCTGAAGGTTAGTCTTGGCTTCAGGGTTGGGAGACTCAGCACCCTAGGGCCTCCACCCTACCCAGCCCTACCCTTGGTATCCTCTGCTTCCTGCTGTCCTCTCCCGGTTAACCACTTCCTCCCCAGGCTCCCTCCCCAGCTCTTCCTACTTTGGTTCTAGGCTCAGAGGGAGAGGCCAGAGCAAAAAGGGTGAGGCACTGGAGCTGTCAGCTAAACCCCAGCTCCTGGGTCTGACTGTAACCCTCAGGTCAACAGCTGTGCCCGTCATGGGTGAAGTGGAGGGTTCTCCACCTTTATCTTGGGGGTTCCCAGTGGTGTTTGTACTGTTACAGATGTGCATAATTCCAGAAGGATTTTCCCAGAGTACAGGGACCTTGGCTCTGCTAGGAATGGAAATGAGCATCCATTTTCCACCCCCTCCTCTCCTTACTCAGGTGAATGTCCCAGGGCACAGTACAGTCCTGGGTCTCTCAGCTAGAGATAAGAACTTGGAAGACTGAAAAGCTGGGAGCACTCCACACTTGTCTGTCCCCTCCTTCTCATTTTCACACACAGTTAAAGAGAGCAGAAAAGAGCCACTGGACTCTTTTTAAAAAAAGAGATGAAACCATCCCACCCTCCCTCTTCTCTCTCCATTGAGTATATTTGGAAAAAACAAAACCACCAGTTACCCACCTTCCCCCCACGTCATCCAAAACAAAAATAAAACTGAATATTCAGAGGAGAGAAGGAGATGGATATACTCACACCTAATGGGTGCAGTGTGCACCATTTGGGGGATAGACATGCTTGAAGCTCTGACTCGGGCAGGGCAAAGGCAAAAAATGTAACCTAAACATTTGTACCCCTGTAATATGCAGGAATAAAAAAAAATCAAATGTATTTGGGGAAGAATAGGTTGAATAGTTAAGTTTATTTGCTGCATAGCTTTTCTAGCTTTTCCTGTGTTCTATAAATCTCCCAGTGGGGATAGACTTGTCTGCTAGGAAGCACAATTAGAAATGGTTGTCTTGGAATTGCCACAAGAACCAAGTCAGATTAAGCATTTGAAAGCTCTTCAGAAACAATTTTTTGAAATGACACAAATGTATTGCAAGCAGTACAGAGGCAACTAGAACTTAAACATAGGATTTCCCCTTGAACATTATATACCACACATCAACGATTAATGAGTCAGAAATAATGAGGGAACTAGGAAGAAAGCCTGGGCCTTAGTGAGAGGCATTAACATGTCTAAAGAGGGAGTGGTAGGACAGTGGGAAGTTTATTAGAAATAAATATTAGAAGGTGGGGAGTTGTAGCTCACGCCTGTAATCCTAGCAATCTGGGAGGCTGAGGCAGGTGGATCGCTCAAGATCAGGAGTTTGAAACCAGCCTGAGCAAGAGCGAGACCCCGTCTCTACTATAAATAGAAAGAAATTAATTGGCCAACTAAAAATATACACAAAAAATTTGACTGTAGTCCCAGCCACTTGGGAGGCTGAGGCAGTAGGATTGCTTGAGCCTAGGAGTTTGAGGTTGGTGTGAGCTAGCCTGATGCCAAAGCACTCTAGCCTGGGCAAAACAGTGAGACTCTGTCTCAAAAAAAAAAAAAAATAAATAAATATTAGAGAAAGGCTGGCAAGGTGGCTCACGCCTGCAATCCTAGCACTATGGAGACCAAGGCAGGAGGATGGATTTGGGTCAGGAGTTTGAGAATAGCCTGAGCAAGACCAAAACGCTCTCTACAAAAAACAGGAAAAAAAGCCGGTGGGGTGGCGTGAATCTGCAGTCCCAGCTGAGGCAGGAGGATCTCTTAACCTCAGGAGCTTGAGGTTGCAGTGAGCTATGATGACATCACTGCATTCTAGATGGGGTGATACAGCAAGACTGTCTCAAAAAAAAAAAAAAGAGAGAATTAGAGAAAGACAGGTTTGGGAAGCAAGTGTTGACTGTGCCCTGCTGAGTTCTGTCACAGGAAGGAGGAGGGTTTGACCAGCTTATCCCAGCTGTTTAGTGTTGGTGGCAGAAAGAAATATCTGCATGGGCATAACAAAGATTCTCCTTGACCAAACTTTAGTCAGGCTCCTCTGAGCCTTCTTTTATTTATTTTTATTTATTTTCGTTTTTTGAGTCAGAATCTTGCTTTGTTGCCCAGGCTAGAGTGAGTGCCGTGGCATCAGCCCAGCTCACAGCAACCTCAAACTCCTGGGCTTAAGCGATCCTCCTGCCTCAGCCTTCCGAGTAGCTGGGACTACAGGCATGCGCCACCATGCCCGGCTAATTTTTTCTATATATATTAGTTGGCCAATTAATCTCTTTCTATTTATAGTAGAGATGGGGTCTCGCTCTTGCTCGGTTTCGAACTCCTGACCTCGAGCAATCCGCCCACCTCAGCCTACCAGAGTGCTAGGATTAAAGGCGTGAGCCACCACGCATGGCCTGAGACTTCTTTTAAAGGAGGCCTTGTCCTTGAGCTGTCTTTAACCTACTTTGTCTAGTTTTAGCAAGAATCCTGATAAGCTAGTTCAGAGAGAATCCCCCATCCTTCATATCTGATCATGTTCCTCATGCCCCACATTTGGTGTGTAAGTCCTGGACTTGCCTTCCCCAAGAATCCCATTAAGTCAGTTTATGAGGATCCCCTACCCTTGATGTCTCCTCTTAGTAATTTTCCATCACTGATCCCACACTCTGTTCACTGGTTAGAAATCCCTGGTTGCTTTTGCTGTGTTCAGAGTTGAGCCTAATCTCTCCCCTATTGCGATAGCCTTTACACCTCATCCAACAGTCCTGAACAAAGTGTTCTTTACCACTTACAAGGGTCAGGATAATTTTGCCTTTAGCAGGGTTGAGGAGTGGAAAAAATTATTTCACTTTGTTGCCTTCAAATATTACAACCACTCAAATAATGAACCTTGCTATTCTTTCACATTCACCTAACAAAAATTCTAGCATCCAAAGTTGTTTTCAGGCCAAAGAGAATAAATATTCTTCACCATTTTATAGTTCTCATAGTTAATTAATAAATAGCATTGATAATTGTTTTATATACTTGTGTGATTAGGTTAATCATGAAGCAGTACACCCCAAGGTGAAGCACATTGACAAAAAATAAATTTCTGGGCCCACAAAAGAGAAGAACAGAGGATAAGACTTAGCCACAGTGAAGTTCAAAATTTAAGAATCCCTTCTGGAGCTTAGATGATGTGGCTACTTGATGAATATCAGTAACAAAATTTTTGAAAACTCAATAAAGAGAGAAAAGGAAACAACGTGGGTGGTATGAATTATTTTGTCTGTTGCATTCAGAATTTAATCTTTCTTCTCTCTCACTGCCTATATCCTAAGACTCAATATGTTTTGTGTTTCTACCCTTTAACTCTCTCTCAGGCATGGTTTCATCCTGACCCGGGGATCTTATAAAAATGAAGATTCTGCTTCAGAGGTTGGAGTGAGGGTGGGTTCAGTAGTCTTCATTTCTAGCAAGCTGTCAGGGGATGTGGACGCTACTGGTCTGGAAACCACACTTTGAGTGCAAAGGGCCTAGGTCCCATCACCTCTAGTCCGGAGTGTTGTGACAAACTCCTCATCCAGTCCCTCTGCTTGTCTTTCCAATCCACTGCCCACCTGTAGCCAGTGTGATCTCTGAACACACTGCAAATCTGAACAAGTTTCTCTACTTTCCCTGCTTCCCAGAGCCCCGAGGAACCCTCAGATTCTGCTCCTGCCTCTCTGTGTTTAGGCTGAAATTCACTGAGGAAGTAGGTTCAGTACTTATAAGCACCCTGGGATGTTTGAGCTTTTTAAATAATTCCTTATCCTTATCTGACAAACATTATTTTCTTTCTAATTATCATCTTCACCCCTTTCAGGCCCTGCCAGGCTTTTAAAATCCATGTTATATACCCCTTTTCTGAGATTCTATAGCACCCTGTGCCTCTTCTATCATCATACTTATGAATCTATACAATTAATGTTGCCCATGTAATTTTCTCAAATTTCTATTACTAGATGATAAATGAAGGAGAGCAGGTACCTGTATTTATTATCACTGTATCTTCATCACCTTGTTTTGCATATAGAAAATGTTTAAAACATATGTGTTGAATTGTTTTCACGGGAGAGCATTCAGGAAATGGACACCTACAAGTGTTTCAATTTTATATTTAGATAGTGTTCATAGAGTCGCTATCAGGGTTATTAAATGCTCAGGATAAAATTGATTAAGTCATCAAATCGAATCACTATCTTTTGTATCTATCCAACCACTTTAGAGTCATACCAAGTTTGCAGTTCTGTTTACCTTCTATCTTACCTAAGCAAGACAGAACACAGATTTTATATATAAAATAAGGCAAGTCCTGATCAGCTGTTATCTCTTTTTACAAAAGAGCTGGCAAATATAAGCATAACCTGCAGTAAGATATGCAAAATAAAGACTGAATGGCAAGTGTGGGAGGCCCTTCCCTAGAGATGTTTCACATCTTATTATCAGCAATGTTTGTATATAGAGTCTGATAGGTATAATTTTTCTTAATGGAACTTGGTTCTGAGATTCCATAATGCATTGCTTAAAAAAATCAAAATGGAATCTTTTCAAGATTAAAACAGGTATACGAGCTTAATATAATTCTATGTGGTTTAAGTATATTAATTCAATGAGGCATATTTATTTCATTATATACAAAAATGTACTGTAGTCCCAGCTACTCAGGAGGCTGAGGCAGGATGATTGCTGGAGGCTGTTGTGTGCTATGATTGTGCCTGTAAACAGCCACTGCACTCCAGCCTGGACAACATAGCTAGACTCAGTATCTCTCTAAAAAA
Source organism: Microcebus murinus (assembly GCF_040939455.1). Classification (NCBI taxonomy): domain Eukaryota; kingdom Metazoa; phylum Chordata; class Mammalia; order Primates; family Cheirogaleidae; genus Microcebus; species Microcebus murinus. Next base: position 42,125,257 of record NC_134108.1, on the reverse strand, counting down.
AAGCCAGGCATGGTGGCTCATGCCTGTAATCCTAGCAGTCTGGGAGGCTGAGGCGGGCGGATTGTTTGAGGTCAGGAGTTTGAAACCAGCCTGAGTAAGACCCCATCTCTACTAGAAATAGAAAGAAATTAATTGACCAACTAAAAATATATATGTACAAAAAAATTAGCCAGGCATGGTGGCGCATGCCTGTAGTCCCAGCTACTTGGGAAGCTGAGGCAGAAGGATTGCTTAAGCCCAGGAGATTGAGGTTGCTGTGAGCTAGGCTGATGCCATGGCACTCACTCTAGCCAGGGCAACAAAGTGAGACTCTGTCTCAAAAAAAAAAAAAAATATATATATATATATACACACACACACACACACATATAAATACACACGCATATAATTGCTAATCTGTTGTATTTTCACATTTTTCTTTTACTATGCTTTTCTTAACTAGGGATTTACTATTTCAAGGAAGGAATGGCATGATGCAGCCAATAGTATCCAGCTGGTCTTTCTTTCTGTTTCCTCATTGTTACCAGAGCCTAAATCTCTCCCAGTATCTGGCTCAGGATTCTGGTGTAGAATAGATAACTCCATTCCTATCAAAGTACTGACTGAGATGAAAAAGGTTACCCCAGGGAGCCCACCTGCCTGACTCTGTGAATTCCTCATTGGTAAACAATGCCCCTCATTGTCTTTGCTTCATTCATAGCTCACAGAGTTAAAACTGTTAGAGCAACTGCACAAACTCACTTGCTTAGAAAGAATGAAGACAGATAAGAAAAAGGGAAAGCCGGAATTAGAAAGTGATTCAATGTATCAAAGTATCTTTCTATGTTTTTGTGCACAAGAATATTCAATATTTTCATGGGTGGGAATCTTACTTTCAATTAAAAAATGGTAAAACCTACATTTATTAAGTACCTCCTCTACATGCTAGAACTTTCGTCTCCGTGACAACCAGAAAAGTTAGGTATTATACTCCCCAACAAAACTGGGGCCCAGAATTAGACTTGTATCTGCTTAATTTCTAAAGTCCAACTTCTTTCCTCTAAAGTTTGCTGCCACACAGAAAGCAAAGCCCCAAAGACAATCTCATTGACATTTCAACAGCTTTCCTACCTAGTTAAAAAATAAAGACACAGGCAAAAAAGAATGCCACGTATGAAATGAGTCCGTTTGGGACGTCCAAAGATCACATGACGGGCCAATATTTGGCCTTGAAAGGGCTGTCGCTTCCTCTCCTCCTCCAATACCAGTTCCCCAACCCCCACCCCAGTCCACACTTCCAGGTGTAACAACCTCTGCGTGCTGCGCAATGGTGCGAAGGTTATGGCAGCGCGCAGAGGAAGCGCAAGGGGACTGCGAGGGGGCCAGAAACGTCCGAGTGTCTTTAAAATATGTATATAATCTGTCCTTGTCCATTGCCACAGTGACTACCATTCAGCTTCTCAGTAATAGCCTCGTAATTCTCCATTCTCCCAACCTACCCTCCCCCAAGCCCTTCACCACCCATCAGAGGATCAGGTTGTGTCACCCCTCATCTGAGCCGTGTGTGGAGGCTCATTGCTCTGAGGACCAAGTTAAACATCTTTTAGGGCTGTTTACACCTTCTGGCCCTACTCTGTACACCAGCTTCCATCTCTGGCCATGCACCCCCTGTTCACGGGTTTCATCCGCCCTGGTCCTTTTCCTCCGTTGGCTTCCCTGCACATCTCGTCTGCTCTATCCCCTGCCTTAGTCTCGGTTTAAATGCCACTTGGTGAAGTTTTCCTGGCAGATTCCTCGCACGCAGCCCCCTCACCCGCCACCTAATTAGATCTCTCCAGATGTGCTCCACTAGCATCCTTCATGTCATTGATTGCAATTTGCATTATATGCTGATTATTATATCGCCTGATTATTTTTGACGTCTGCAAGTGACACACGGGTTTAGCACTGTGCCTGCCATGCGCGCCGCTGAGCTAACTTGTGAATGAATGAGCGAATGAATGAATGGAAGTCTTACTTGCCATCCTATCCCCAAAATATTTTCAGTCCCCCAGTGTTGCTATCACTGGGATGCCCATCCCCGCGGGTTGACAAAACGGTGGAGGGGAGCAGCCTCCCCGCGGCCCCGCCGCGCTCGGCCACTCTGGCTGGGGGACTCCCGCACCTTGCGGCAAGGGGCGGGTCTCCCGCTGACTCTCCTGGCTCCCAGGTTCACGAGTGTTGGGACAGGTGGCACCCAGGGGAAGAGCGAACCAAGCAGGGCGCGCCAGACACTGCGGGCGGCGTCTGACTCGCCTCCGGCCTCGCGGTCCGTCCTGCCGGGAAGCGCGACTTCCTCCTCTGGGGGCCGGCGTGCGGGGCGGGGCGGGCGGGAGACGCCCCCGCCGGGCTGGGCCCAGCGCTGCCCCAATGGGATTCGGTGCGGGGCAGCGGCCGCGCCCCGTCCCGGCGCCGCGCTCGGCCGCGGAGGAGGAGGCCGGGCCCCGGCAGCGGCGGCGCGGGGCCCGTCGAGGGGAGGCCGAGCCTGCCGAGCTGGCGCCCGGCGGGGCCATGGTGCCTGGCGCCCGCGGCGGCCGCGCGCTGGCGGGGGCGGCCGGGCCGGGCCTCCTGGCCCTGCTGCTCGCGGTGGCCGCCCCGCCCCGGCTGCAGGCGGAGGATCCGGGTGAGTGGAGCGCGTCCGGCCGGCGGGACCTGGGGCACCGCGGGGGCCGGGCCGGGCCTGGGGGGACCGAGCGCGGGAGGAAGGCGGGCTCCGGTGTGCCCCCGCACCGTCCCGCTGCGCCCGGCGGCCGCTCGGGAGAGATAAGTTACTGCATTCCCGGTCGCCCCCACCAGACTCCTTCCTTCCCCGCCAAAAGAAGAGAGTCAACTCGGCGCCTCCCCACTTTCTCTCTTCGCCGTCCTCCAGCCCAGTTCACTTAGTTTCCAGACTTCTGGACTCTGTGCTGGCCCTGTGCGGAGTGAGCTGGCTCCAGGGTCGCGGTAGGGGACAGTCGTGTGCAGGGACAGTTCTCTCCAGCCTGGTTTTCACAAAGCCGCCCCGCAGCTGGGCGGCCCGGCCCTCCGTGCCGCCGCTGCTCCCCGCCGCTCGGAGTCCCGGCGTGTGCGCCTGTGGGCTGGTGCGGAATGGTCGGGAATGCTTCCCGAGGTTGGCCCGGACGCAGACTAGCAGACACTGCCGCCGCCGCCGCCTCACTGGTGTCCTGCTTGTACTCGGAGTTGGAATCCTGTGGCTTCTGTGTATTTGAGCGAATCAACCCCTGACCAGGCTGCTTTGTCCCTGGAACTGGCCAGAGCTGTCACCCATCTGTCCAAATGAAGTTTCAGAATTTATATGTCATCCAGGCTGTTAAGTGGGCACTTTGTAGAGCAGTTCTCTGGGAACCAGTGTAATTGCTTAGATCCCTACAGAGCTTCACATCTGAGACTTTCTTGCAGTTGACTGATGGAAGAGGATATTGTCATTTGAGTTTCCATGAAACGGCCTATATATTTAGGATGTTAAAAGAACCAATAAAGGAGTAGTGTTCAATTACAGTCAAAAGGTAAGCTTAGATTTGGGACGGTTGTTGAAACTAATCTAGGAACTCCAGTGCTGATGCCACTTTAGGAAAGAGGTATAATCAATGACTTTCAAAATATTTCTCCAATCTATGGTTTTCCCAATTAGTACTTGGTCACTCGTTTTTCAGGTTTTCATAAAGTTAAGCCTGCACACCCATTTGGGGTCTTGAGATAAGCTACTGGCTCTTTAAATTGTCTGATGGTCATAAGTCATATTAATATTTGTCCTCTGAAAGTTTAGAAGGTAAGAGGGCAGGCTTAGCATAATAGTCTGTTTTTGGTGAGAAGAAAATACCATTTATTGCATTAAGCTTCATTGTTCTTTGAGTAGCTTAGTCTGTGCTTCTTGGTTCCCCAGGCTCTCCAACCTGTCTGATCACAATCTCTCTGGATGCATTATAAAGACAGCACGGGCACCTTATTTTGAATCAATTTCCAGTGAGTGGGACCTGTGCATATGTACCTTTTAAAAATTTCCCCAGATAATTCTTTTTTTTCTTTTTTCTTTTCTTTCTTTTTTTTTTTTTTGAGACAGATTCTTGCTTTGTTGCCCAGGCTAGAGTGAGTGCCGTGGCATCAACCTAGCTCACAGCAACCTTAAACTCCTGGGCTCAAGTGATCCTTCTGTCTCAGCCTCTGGAGTAGCTGGGACTATAGGCATGCATCACCATGCCTGGCTAATTTTTTCTATATATATTAGTTGGCCAATTAATTTATTTCTATTTATAATAAAGACAGGGTCTTGCTCTTGTTCAGGCTGGTTTTGAACTCCTGACCTTGAGTGATCCTCCTGCCTTGGCCTCCCAGAGTGCTAGGATTATAGGCATGAGCCATCCCCCAGATAATTCTGATTCTAATCAGTTTTGAGATGGTGGGAGCCTTTTATAATGTTAGGGTTGTGATAAAGTGCTACCATCTGTGTTATAAGACAGTTTACTATTAGACATTTATTCATTATGTTTCAGGAAACAAATGTCAATTTAACCTAAATGTTTATAAGCCCAATCAATAAAATTATTTATTTTTTTATGTCAAAGTCTGGTGATCCTGTGAAACTACTGAATCCTTTGTACGGCAGCTGCTTGTCTATGTGGTGTTTTTGTTCAATTACATTAAAAAAGTATCTACTCCTCCTAGTATGCACAGCCAGCCAGGCCCCAGGCACTGGGCTTAGTGACCAGAATTTGGAATGATTTCAGCTCCTTCTTATATTGTGTTCCTCTGGACCCACTTAACTAAAGAGAGATATTTACATAGGTTGTTTCGCATGATTTTTGACCTTAGATAATATGACATATAAGTTGATCATTAGTTTTGATTCAATTTATATAAATTCATAGGCTTGGACTTAGTCCAGCCTTATTACTTTGATATATCATAAGTTTGGTAGAATAAAATACTATCAATTTATGCAGTGAATTTCTGCAAATTAAAAATCCCTGCATCTCTCTTCACTAAAAGATTTGCAAATGAGTGTTAATTAAAATTTCCACTTATAATTTGAGTATTAGTGAAAAATAAAAAAGAGCACTTGATCTCTGAGGAAATTTCTAAGTGTTGGTTTCAATCTTGGATACTTAAAACTTCATTTAAAACTCCCAGCCCAACTCGTTACTATAAGAAGGTCTGCTCTTAAATTCCCTGTCATTTTTATTTGGTTAGACTTGGGCTCAGCTGTTATCTGATGTTTCAGGTGAGTGACTTTTTAAAAAGTCAGCACAAGTTTATTCTGTTACCTTCTGTGCAAGTGTGTGCACTGCCCCAGACTTTCCCTTAGCTCACCTGGCCTGGGGTAAGCCTGGGTTTGGCCAGGTCTGCAGACTGTGAGTTCCTGAGGGCGAGGCTGGGACTGTAGTCTTTGTCTTATAGGTCTGACAAAGGTGCTCACTGGTTTTTCAGTTGAACTGAACAGTCTCTTTGTGTTTAAGAGGTATTTTCAAATTATTTCCTAATTAGTGGAAACTAAGTAATAAAGAGCCTACTGAAGTTCTTAATCGATGTACATGTGCTGCTTCTACTAATTTTGTTTATTAAGCCCAGCTCTCTTGGCATGCTTTTTTTCTGTAAGGTTGTCTTTTAAATGAAAATACAGCAGAAAGGAACATGCCAGCAGGACAATATGCACAATGTATCTTTTGGCTCTAGTAGATGCAATTCATATGTAACACTCAGAGACATTAAGTTATATCATATATTTCAGAAAAGAAAGAAGTTATGTCAAAGAATTCTTTACACAAATCAGAGGATATTATTAAAGTGGGATTTCAACTCTGAATAATGTCCCAAGCTGCTTTTTATTAACTTTTCATGTCATAATTTAAACTCTTTAACCTTGTGGTACTGAAACAGATTTAAATCATATTTAAAAAAAAACCACAACTTGGAAATAAATAAGACACCCGACATTTATGGAGAATTTTATTTTTAAGATGCATGGGGAAGTTAAATTAATTGCAGCATTTAGCAAAAGTTTTAGTCATGTTAGACAGGAGGTGGGGGTGGGGAGTGGAGGGGAGGCTTGTTCAGGGAAATATATCCTATAGAGTTTTAGGCTTACTTTTTTTTTTTTTGAGACAGAGTCTCACTTTGTTGCCCAGGCTAGAGTGAGTGCCGTGGCATCAGCCTAGCTCACAGCAACCTCAAACTCCTGGGCTCAAGCAATCCTGCTGCCTCAGCCTCCCGAGTAGCTGGGACTACAGGCATGCGCCACCATGCCCGGCTAATTTTTTTTTTATATATATATCAGTTGGCCAATTAATTTCTTTCTATTTATAGTAGAGACCGGGGTCTCGCTCTTGCTCAGGCTGGTTTCGAACTCTTGACCTTGATCAATCTGCCCGCCTTGGCCTCCCAGAGAGCTGGGATTACAGGCGTGAGCCACTGCGCCCGGCCTAGACTTACTTTTATGTATGTTCTAAAGCAGTAAGTCAACTCTGTACATATTGGAGCAATTGATTGTTTTTCTTTATTAAGAAGATAATGCATATAGCCTATTTGGCATTGCACTTAGCACATAGTAAGAGCTCAATAAATGTTAATTATCTTACTATTCATTACTGTTTATTACTATTAATTTGACAAATATTGGGGCCTGTTATTCTACCTCCCTCACTGCCCTTCTGACCTCTTTCGCTGCCATGGTCCCTCATACTCACGCCTCTCCAGCCATTCTGGTTTTCTTGCTATTTCTCCAAGGTGGCAGGCACCCTTCCACCTGAGAACCTTTGCATGTGCTGTTCCCTCTTCCTGGAACAGTCTGGCCCCAATTATCCATATGGCTTACTCCTCCGCCAGTATTTGTTCACATGCTGCCTTCTCAGGGAGAGCCTTCCTGACCACCGGAACCCTCTCTTCATTCCCAGAACTCCATGTTCCCCTTCCCAGCTTTCGGTTTTCTCTAGAGCACTTATGCTCTTCCAATAGAGTGTATAATTTACACTTTTATTTAATTTGTCTGTCTTTCCTGTACTAGAATATAAGGCCCCTAGGTGTTTTGTGCCTCGAACAGTGGCTGGCACGTGCCCAGTAGGGGATGGGTGCTCAGTGAGGGTGGGGTGAGAAGACAGTGAACACAGCTCCTGCCCTGTTGTTAAAGACTCAGTACTGTCTCTAGTTAAGAAATCAAAACCTGGACACAGTGAAGTAATGAGATTGTATGTGTAAGCTAGCTGTTTGTAAGTAAAAGTCTGAAAGTATGGATTTAAAATAGAGAAACTCATTCTGGGATATTAGAAGTCTAGCATTTAACATGAAAGGAAAAATGTTGCCAGAATTTCAGTTTTTTTTTTTATCAGACTGTGAAATAATTTTGCCTTTTTGCAACCTGAGGAGTCATGTTGATGTCATCTTCCAGATGTTCATTCTTTGGCTTGTATATTTAAAAAAATAGTTGTTTGTCTTATGGGGCGGGCGAGACAATCAATGGGAAGAAAACCCACGTGGTGACTTCTAACCCTATGTGGAAATAAAGTTGTGAGTCCTGGTATACTGAATCCAGAACTGTCAAACTTGCCTTTTAGTGGAAGTTGAAGAGGAGATGTTTTTAGGAGGTTGGGGTGGGATTGGGGGATTCTCTAAGATCCATGAGAGCAGAAATGAGACTAACCCTCTCCTTTTCACCACTAGCACGTGGTACAGTGCCTGGCAGATAACCATCTCCAGATAGCGATTTCCTGAGTCAGCGCCTGAATGCTGTGCTTAAGGTTTGAAAGAATGAGATGAAGGGTAATATTCACTAAGTCGTTTTAAACAGACATTGTATATATGACGATTGTGAAGCCCTAGGAAACTCTGTGCATGTATTCAAAAAAATAACTAACTGCCCTAACATTTAGGGCAGCAGGGGATTATTTCACCTTGAAGATCATATTAGGACAGTGTTTAGGCACTCGTGATATTAGTGGTGTGTTAAGCCATGTTGCCATGTATGCCTATATTGTCTACTGCCATTTCTACTTGGGTTATTATAGTTTTTATGAACTATCTCCTTAGGAGCTATATGCTATGTGACAAGATTCTTGATACTTGCAGAAATGCCTTGTGTTTGTATTTGCTGTATATGATCATATTAGGTTAGGTGGGGTTTTTTGGTAGGAAAAGCTGCAAAGAATATCACTGAAACAAGGTAGCAGCTTAGTGGTTCTGTGTTACCTTCACCCCCCTGTTTTTAAATAAAGCTACACTAGAGCTTATTTTTTTTTAAGCAAAAGAAAGAATAAGTCAGGGCTTTCTTTCCTGACTTCTTTCCCAAAGATCTTCCCTAATGCTCACAACAGAAGCAAAACAGTTGTGGAACAAACAGGGTATCAATAAATAACATTGTACTAATAAATCGTAATCCTGCAAGGAAAATGTTACACGTAGAACCACTAAGGACATGTTTTGGCTTTATATATTTTTTATATAAACACACACAAATATACCCCTATAGCAAGTACATGTGTGCACACACGCTCACATACCGTCTGTCTACTATTTGTATTAAATATTAAATAAGGCTAGGTGCGGTGGCTCACACCTATAATCCTAGCACTCTGGGAGTCCAAGGTGGGAGGACCACTTGAGCTCAGGAATTCAAGACCAGCCTGAGCAACAGTGAGACTCCATCTCTACTAAATATAGAAAAAATTAGCCAGGTGCACACCTGTAGTCCCAGCTACTCGGGAGGCTGAGGCAGGAGGACCACTTGAGCCTAGGAGTTCAAGGTTGCTGTGAGCTAGGCTGATGCCACGGCACTCTAGCCCTGGTGACAGAAAGAGACTCTGTCTCAATAAATAAACAAACAGACAGACATTAAATAGACACAAAATTATATATACAAAATATAAATAAAGATATAAAGAACAATAACAAAAACAATACCTGGGTACCCCCACTGTTACCTAGTCTGTACATGCTTTTATATTCTACTTTTTTTTTAACTTACATTTTATTAAAAGTTTTTTTATCATATTATTTGGAAAGACTCATGTTTATATTTATTTTTAGCACTCACCTTCAAGTAAACCAAAAACTTATCTCTAAGTCATTTATCACTACTGAGGAACACCCAGTGAGAAAGTGGAATTTTTATCTTGGCCAAAATTATATCAACTATGAGTCTTGTCAAGATTTTCATCTTTTGTATTATTCAAATAACTCTTCCTTGCTTATTAAGGCAGAAGTAATTTTCTTGTTCATACTTTATTTGAGAAAAGTACTTAAGTTTAAATGTACTAAGTATCAAGATGGTATTTCTTACTCTTCTTAGATAAGATCTGAATTTATATTGAAGGTGTCAGGCATGTCCATTATTATTTAAAATTTTATCTTTACTGAAAACCATATTTTTGTTTTTACATGTAGCATTTTCAGACTCAGATTGTACCCCTATTGTAGCCTTTTTACTCAGTGTTCAACATATTTACATTTTACCGCGAGATAAAAGAGCAGTCTTTGTTTTTTGTCATCACAAAATGAAATTGGTATATGGCTCCATTTTTACATTTGAGTGTGTATAGTGGATCTGTCTAAAGGTTGTGTGCAAATGATTTTTGTGCAGCACTCTATTCCTGAAAAATGAAAAAGAAAACAAAACTTTATTTCACTATTATTTCTGACAAAGCAAAAGGATTGCTTTGAAGTCCAGTTAAATTAAAAGTTTGAAGTCCAGTTAAATTTGAATTACCAGTGCATCAAATTTCCTACAGGGAAAATGGGTAAACATCTCTGTGCTTGTCGCCTGATTTCTAAATGGCTGAGCGGATTTAAATCAGCCTTTTTATTGCTTTACACAAAAGCAAGTTCACCTCAGATTGAAATGTGGTTGATTTCAGTCTGAAAAACGAAAACTGTGGAGACTTAATAGCCCATGGGACCACTGGAACATGAGATCTGTATATTGAATTGCTCCCCCTCTGAGGACTTTAGAATGGAAGCTACTTATTTTGAGAACAACACCAACCAAGATTTGCCTTTTTATTTTTTGGCCCCCGGAAAGAACCTGCTTTACCTGCTGTTGCTCCTGCTGGCTCAGAAGGGTCTAAAAATCTTTTATTTATTTATTTTTGAGATGGACTCTCGCTCTGTTGCCCAGGCTAGAGTGCCGTGGCATCAGCCTAGCTCACAGCAACCTCAGACTCCTGGACTCAAGCAATCCTCCTGCCTCAGCCTCCTGAGTAGGGACTACAGGCATGCGCCACCATGCCCGGCTAATTTTTTCTATATATTTTTAGTTGGCCAATTAATTTCTTTCTATTTTTATTAGAGACAGGGGTCTCGCTCTTGCTCAGGCTGGTTTCAAACTCCTGACCTTGAGCAATCCTCCCTCTTTGGCTTCCCAGAGTGCGTGAGCCACCTCTCCCAGCCTCTAAAAATCTTTGAGACTTCAAAATCTATTAAGGCCGGGTCTGGGGGCTCCTGTCTGTAATCCTAGCACTCTGGGAGGCCCAGGCAGAAGGATCCCTTGAGTTCAAAATTTATTAATAGACTAAAAGTTTATTAAAGACTTAATGGGGCTGGGCGCCGCGGCTCACGCCTGTAATCCTAGCACTCTGATAGGCTGAGGCGGGAGGATTGCTCCAGGTCAGGAGTTCGAAACCAGCCTGAGCAAGAGTGAGACTCTGTCTCTACTATAAATAGAAACAAATTAATTGGCCAACTAATATATATAGAAAAAATTAGCCGGGCATGGTGGTGCATGCCTGTAGTCCCAGCTACTCGGGAGGCTGAGGCAGCAGGATCGCTTGAGCCCAGTAGTTTGATTTGCTGTGAGCTAGGCTGATGCCATGCACTCACTCTAGCCTGGGCAACAAAGTGAGACTCTGTCTCAAAAAAAAAAAAAGACTTAGTGGCATTTTCCCATACATATTTCATTTGCATCTCTAAATATTTTCTTGCATAACCACAATGACATGAGAACACCTAAGAATACTAATAGTAATTCTTTAATATCATCTAATACTGAAGTCATATTCAAATTTGCCCAGTTATCATAAACATGTCTTTTTACCATTGATTTGTACAAACAAGGATCCAAACAAGGTCCACAAGTTACAGCTAGTTGTACCCACATACCTTTTCCTTCAAGGAAACCAGGTTGTCCTGTGAAATAGCTCATGTTCTAAATTGTACTGACTGCTTCTGAATGGTGTGTCTTTTACTTGGTGCACTCTCCCCTGTGTTTCTGTATAAATCTGAAGTTTGGCTTAAAGACTTGATTAGATTCAGGCTGAGTGTTTTTAGTGACAGTACTCAAAGGTGCTATGTACTTCTAATTGTATCACAACAGAATGCATATAGTATTATTAATATTATTATTGTTATTATAGTTCCACTTTTAGTAATGCTAAGAATGATCAGTGACTTCAGGAAGTGACAGCTTGACCCCTTCATTGTAAAATTACTTTTTCCTCTTATGACTTGCAAGTTATCTGTGGAATAATAGTCTCTTACTCAGCAAAACTACCTGCCTATCAACATTTCTCTTAGTGGTTTAAACATCCAATCACTGTTGCTTGTCCTGTTAGATTTTTCATGTACATAAATTTTTAAGCCCATATCTTCATATGTATTTTTATTTATTGTGTCTTTTGCATATAATTTAATGCCAACAATTCTGAGAGCTATATTGAGGGAACTGAGATTGGGAGAAATTGAATCATTCACCTGAGGCACATTAACTTTGTGTCTCCATAGTGGGACATATGCCCAGGCTCTACAATTCTAAATGCCTTAAGATGGTTTCCTGCCCTTCATCTTCAAGGAAACCCACTGTATGCTCATGTCTAGGGGAGAACAAGTTAGAGAAAAGAAATCTTAGAGGAACACAGTTTCAGGGGAATCACTTAGGCAATATAGTTTTAAATTAATAGTCTTTGGTTTCTCTGACATGTGTACACATTTACCATAGAAATTTTAAGGCTCTTTAAAATCTCAATTACTAGCTAACCATTTGCTTTTAAAGCATTGCGACAAATTCAGCAGTAGGGAGTAAAGAATATGCAAAATTAGTATACTTTTCAGGACCGTGGAACATGATATGAGTTTTATAAGATTATTTGTTTCTCACAACTCTTGTGCTTCATACCTTATTAGATGTGTGATAAGATGCCATCTCTCTCCCCACTGAGATTTGCTATTTTCTGGTCGTCCATAAACGTTGATTGCTTATTACTTACATATGGTACATACATATGGTACATTTATTACTTACATATGGTACATTTATGCTTGCCCAAACCTCCTCATCCTATTTCTTTTCTTTTTTTTCTTTGAGACAGAGTCTCGCTTTGTTGCCCAGGCTAGAGTGAGTGCCATGGCGTCAGCCTAGCTCACAGCAACCTCAAACTCCTGGTTTCAAGCGATCCTGCTGCCTCAGCCTCCCGAGTAGGTGGGACTACAGGCACATGCCACCATGCCCGGCTAATTTTTTCTATATATATTAGTTGGCCAATTAATTTCTTTCTATTTATAGTAGAGACGGGAGTCTCGCTCTTGCTCAGGCTGGTTTCGAATTCCTGACCTCGAGCAATCCGCCCACCTTAGCCTCCCAGAGTGCTAGGGTTATAGGTGTGAGCCACCATGCCCAGCCACCTCATCCTATTTGTGTATTTTCAATAGTATGCTCAAGTAATTCCTAAATTGATACTATTGTCACATGTCAGAAATGTTACTTTGGCTTAAATATAGATCTTAGAACTTACTGTTGCCTGTCCTGGACTTATGAATGAAATCCGGAGTGAAAATATGTATCAGAATATTGAAAATATAGATGTATGACTTTAGAAATAAATATTAAAACAAAACCATACGAAACTGATATCTCAAGGATTTTTCACTTTTAAAAAGATTCACTGCAAGATCCCTCTTAATAATGAGGGCTCTTTTAGTCTCTTGCTACTCAGAATATATCTTACAGGAATCAGCAGAATAGTTATTACCAAGAGCTTTTTGGAAATGCAGAATTTCCAGGCTCTGCATTTTGACAAGATCCCCAGGTGATTGATTTGTACACTGATGGTTGAGAAGCAGCACTTTATTGAAACTTTCATTTACAGAGCACCTTTTAGGGGCCACATCTGTGCTCAGCAAAGTGAAACACTTTTGTTGGAGCTAAAATAGTTGCCTCTCATTACACTACTCCCTACATAGTCTACTAAAGAGTACTTAATTATAAAGAGAAGGTGATAGAATTTATCATACCATAATTTTTATAAGAAACCCTGAATTAAATATGACTATTTTCCTCATGTTAATTTTGAGACAAAAAGAATATGACTGCAAATAGCTAACTGTAATGTGGGTTTTAATATCAGTTGCGCTACACAGCAGTAATGTGAGATTGGGCAATATCTTAAATCCCACTGCCTCAGTTTCCTTACCTCAAAGGTGGGTGACTTAGGCAGTGGTGGCCTTGGAGCCACAGTGATCAGTTCCAGCCCAACCACGTGGGCCGAGTTACTCAGCATCACACGTAGAGTAGAGGGACATGTCGTGCAGAGAGGGTATTGGCTTCAACTGTGTTGTACAGGAAATGTCCTGTCTTATAATGTTGTGGCAAGTGCACAGCTAGTGTTACAGCTCTTGACTGGGGAAAGAACCAAGCGGCACACAAGTGGGAGAACAGCCTTTATTCCTCCCCAGCAGGCTCAGCACACCTAGTGTTACAGCTCTCTTCCTATCTTCTGATCTTCTGACCCTCCTGCCTTCCTCCTGCTTTTATACCCTTGGTAGGGCTCAAAAAGCATCCCATCAACATCAAGCTTAAACATCCAATCAACATCAAGCTTTAACATCCAATCAAAAACAGTGGGATTCAAAGCATGGTGGAAACAGGGGGCAGCACTGTGGGCCTGGGGGCATTCCAGCACGCCAGCGGCTCTGCCTCGGGCGGGGCCCCAGCAGTGTGCCCTCCAACTGGCCATGTACAGCGTTGGCCCACGGAGATGCGGAGTGACAGGGAGGCAACCAGCGGCCATCATCTGGGTGCCCGACATTTTCCGTATCTTAATCCAGGGGCTATACACTTTGATATTTGAAATATTACTCATATTTGATAATCAATTTTTAAATAAAACTATCATTCTTATCTATCAAGCATGATTGTCATGGATATTAAATAAGAGAATATAAAGTCCTTAGAATACTGTATCTGTTACCTGTTATAATAAATGCTTGGTATATGCTAATTATTAGTAAGGGCTCTTTCACAGCTAATTTTATAACTTTTCTTGTTCCAATAATTCTTTGAGTCATTAATTTTTTGAAAACTGTATTTGTGAAAGTGAAAACACACGTGTGCAAAGGAGAAATGGGTACAGTTTTAATTTCTAAAACGTACATTAACTTTGTACCTGGTGATAACGGATTTTCTGGACACGAGAGAGAAAAGTCAATATCGATATTTTACTTTATCTGAATATTGGCAGTATGCATATTAAACATGAAACCAAGGTTAGAAAAGATAGGCACATTCTGGAAACAGGAAAGATTTCTTGATTTATCTTTAATTTAAGCAGTGGCAGCTTGGACATGACATCAACATCCTGGCATTATTAGTAAAGGTCAGTATCCACTTTCCTCCAGCTTCCTTATCCTGAGCATCTATTCAACAGAGATAACACAGTGGTCTTACACTTGTTCTGCAAGTCAAACTAGTTTTTTTCCTGAAGTTTTCTTCTGTGAAATTAAGAAACGTCTCTTAACCAGTGTGTCCAATTTGTTGCCAATGCTCCCCAAACACGCGTAACTTAACAGCAGTGGGAAGAGTCTTGCATTTGAATGCCAGAGTCACGTAGTATGATTTCAGTGTCGTTTCTTTAGAACTGTAAAGTCCAAAGTCCACCTCTCCACACCAGATCTTTAACCCAGAAGTCCCATCATGAGGTCTCCCTGCGTGTCTCACTTGTGAGCACCTAGCCCAGGAACTCACCATTCTGTCCCACAGAACACTACTCCCAAGAGATGCCCAGTGAGGAAAGAGTTCTCTGGGAAATGCTGCAAACTGCACCCTCCGTTAGCTACCCTGTAAGGGCTTTGAGATATCTTGTGGTGAAGGGAAGGGGGACTCTGCAAGCTTATTTACCTTGCAGCTCTTTTGGGGCGATAAGGGCATAACCTCCTTTGTGCAAACCTCCCAGAGACTAGTGCCACAGCCGCCCATTTTGGGATATGCTGACCTAGCAGTATGTGGCCATCAGATAAGTACTGGGAGATACATTCTAATTAGACTTTCTCAGCAATTTAAAGCCTTATTCATCTTTACCACACCCAGTTATGGTGGGTAATTTTAAAGATGAGGAAAATTGATACACACAAAATGGGTGACTTCTTAAGATCATATAGCCAACGAATGATGGAATTTGGACAGTCAGCTAATTGAAAGCAATATTCTTAATACTTTAATATACTTTACAATTTCACATTGATACTTAACAAAAATAATAGCAATTAAAATGTATTGAATTTTCACCATATGGTTGTCTCTGTGCTTGATACTCGAATGCTCGTGATAGTCCTGTGAGTTGGGTACTGTTATTGTCTCTGTATTACAGATGATGAAATTGAAGCTTGGAGAGGTAAAAGGACTCACCCAAGGCCACACAGCCAGTATTGGGGCAGGGCTGTGCCAGACCCAGGTTGTAATCATTGTGCTTTGTTACCTCTCAAGCATATGGGAATAATTTATTAAGTTAGAAAATGATAGGTGAGCCAGCCTTCCTCCCCCATACCCACAACCCTTTCAATGAGCTTTAACTTTTCAGTAGAAATCACAAGACTAAAGAGTAAGCAAGAATTACAGAGTTTTCACTGATTTTATTTATGACACATTAAAGAATACCATTGGCTAGGTTTTGAGATTTTTTTCCATTGGGTACAAATTATGAAGCTTTTAAATATCTTACATGGAAATTGATATCTTTGGACACTGAAGGAAGTAATCTCATGTTATATAGGGAATCAGAACCTCTTGAAATAATTTGTTTCATTTTCATACATTCAAACTAATGTTATTTTATTCATCTTTTTTCTCTTCCCCATGTGATCTGCAGGAACAAACTGATTTATTTTAAGTGATACTTTTAGCTGATAGGAATGTTGAAAGTTCCCATGGAGAGACTTTAGACAAGTCCCTTGTGTTTCCTTTTATTCACTTTCAAATGTCTTTCATCTGCTAAAACAAAAGTATTATCATCCTCATTAGATTATTAGTTATATCATTAGCATGTATTTTATATGTGGTAAGAATTAGGTTGAAAGAGATTATCAAACAATTTTATAGAACTTGGTTATGTGTTTCTGGTCTATAGCTGTTAACTTTTTTCAGAATAATATTACTATCCATTTTCCTTTCAGGAAAACTAAAGATTTTGAAAATCAAAATCATTCTGTTTTATCATCACAACATCTGTTTTACATTTTTTATTCTCATATAGTCACCTAGGCCTTTTTGCCCTCGTTTTTCCATTCCTTCTGGCAACACTCAAAGTAAGAAGCTAAGCACAACTGAAGCAGGGTAAAGTTTCTAAGAGAGTATAGCTGAAAATGGAATTAGTGATACTTTGGAAATCCATTCACCTTACCATCAGACAAAGAGCTCTGTAATAATTGCAAGCTCTCCTTTGTGGTTGAAAAGATTGTAGTCATCAAGCACTCACTTGATCTTAGACATGGGAAGAAATTTTCTCACACCCACACATGGGTGATTGTGTATGTGCTAAGATCTGTTGTAACTTGAATATTAGGAGAGCAAGGATACAACCGTAATGAAATCATATTTCTAGAAATGGTTTCACTCTTGTGATATTAGAGCATTCTTTCCCAATTTGCAGGTTGGCATCCTTTAGTAAATAATGAAATCAATTCAATTATCATGACTATTTAATAGCATGCTTTAAATAAAAATATGAAATTGAATAGGATAGAAAATATCACAGTGCATTACCTATAATAAAAGAATTATGTTATTAAGCTTTGGTTTGTAATATGTGCGTGTATGAATATGTACTTACTTGGGTTATGATGAAAAATATGTGTTCTAACTGTGGGTCATAATCAAAAAAGTTTGAGCCTTCTGTCTTACTCTAGGGACTGGTTAATAATCAATCTAAGAAGTATATTTGCACTAGTAATTTTACTCCACCCAAATCATTTTCCAACAAGTGCAACTCAGTTGAAAGTTTCCTTTTAAAGCCCAAATCCTGCTTTTTAGTATTGCAGAACTTAGTCTGTAGCAGGTATATCTTATTTTGCTTTTCTTAGTCAAACATGATTTCTTATCAAAGGGAAATAGTCTTTTAAGGAAGTTATTGTTTTCCTTTCTTAGTGGATGGAATTAAAGTAGACTAAATAAAGGGTTGACTTATATAGACAAACATCTAGGATTTGTTCTAAGCTTCCTTAGAAAATAGCTTGTATGCCCATACCTCTTGAACAGCAGATGTTAAAGGCTACAAAATGGAGACATATACATTAATTTCAGGCA
Organism: Microcebus murinus; assembly: GCF_040939455.1. NCBI lineage: Eukaryota > Metazoa > Chordata > Mammalia > Primates > Cheirogaleidae > Microcebus > Microcebus murinus. The sequence goes on along the minus strand of NC_134108.1, from coordinate 42,107,751 downwards.
TTTGGAGACTAGATATTGAGCCCATATCTCTGTTTTTCTATCCTTTACTTTTTAGTATCAAGAATTACTTGTTAAGATGTCTCTCTCCTCATGATTGTGAGCTCCTTGAAGTGAAAACCACATTATCCTTAGTTCCTAGCTGCTGAATTTTTATTCAAAGTTTGAGCATATTGGTTTACAGAGACTTCTTTCTATCTGTGTTATAGGGCTAATGTTAAAAGTAGCCTTTAACATGACAAAGAACATTAGGTGAATTTGGTATTTTCAGTTATAATATTTTTATGATTTATGTGTATCATATTATGGAAAATTTAGAAGATAAATGTATCAGTAAAATGAAAATCACTTGTAAACTCATAACAGAAATAAACACTTTGAGTATTTTTTGATTATCTATGTGTACACTATATATTCTGTTTCAAAATGTTTTTACATTAAACATTCTTCTAAGACATGACTTTCTTAATATTGCATTGCTTGGAAATACAGTAGTTTGGCTATTATATTCTAATTGAGATTGTTTCCAAATGTTCAGAATATAAATCTGTGTATACAGAATCTTAAATGCTATATATCGATCACTTTGGGAGTTCTAAAATATTTATAAGTACTTTCAGCTTCTTTCAAAATCTAAAGTTCATACATGAAGTTTTGTTTTTGTGAATTGTTTTGAGGAGGTGGTTGATTAGTCTCACAAACTAGCTATGGCTCCAAGCCAACACCAGGATTTAGGCGTATCATGGAGGGACCACCCCAGACATATTCTAGAGTGGGGAGAAGCTTTCTGTCTAAGGAGAGGAGGAAATGATACATAGTTTAGTCATCATGTGCTTTGGCAATTAAATTACAGTTGAAAGGAAGGAAAGATAAACATAGAGTAGTAGCCACTTTTGAAGAGTAGACAAATTCCCTGTGGTGAAACTTCCTCCTTCCCTCCTTGGTCCAGGATGTAGCCTCCCTCCCCAACCCTGTCCTGCTTTGATATTACACAGGTGGCAGTTTAATCTAGCTGTCACTGTGCACTACTGAATCATTGCAGTTCTCTGCCCACAAGTCCTCCTCCCAACACTACAGGGAGTTTAAAGTAAAACCTTAAAGATTGACCTTTATTTCTTTACATTTTAAATTTTTTTTTTTTTTTTTTGAGACAGAGTCTCACTTGTTGCCCAGGCTACAGTGAGTGCCTTGGCGTCAGCCTAGCTCACAGCAACCTCAATCTCCTGGGCTCAAGTGATCCTCCTGCCTCAGCCTCCTAAGTAGCTGGGACTACAGGCATGCACCACCATGCCCGGCTAATTTTTTTTGTATATATATATATATATATATATATATATTTTTTTTTTAGTTGGTCAATTAATTTCTTTCTGTTTTTTAGTAGAGACGGGGTCTCCCTCAGGGTGGTTTCGAACTCCTGACCTCGAGCAATCCACCCGCCTCGGCCCCCCAGAGTGCTAGGATTACAGGCATGAGCCACCACTCCCAGCAAATTTTAAATTTTTTAAAGAATTTTTGAAATTATGAACCCTTATCTAGCTACAGCAACCATCAATACTTCCCCACATTTTTTCATTTATCCTACTTCTCCCCTTTTTTGCCAAGTATTTTAAGGCAAATCCCAGACCTCATGTCATTTCAGCCCCACATATGTCAGTAGACATCCTTAAAAATGGCATTTTCTTACACAATCTCAATATCATCATCACACCTAATAAAATTAATATAATTCTCTGATATTATTTAATATCCTAATTATCTTTTTAAAGTGTTTTATAAAGGTTAGTTTTTCAGATCAGGATCTAAACAAGGCTCACTTGATTGCTGAGGCACTTAAGTTTCCTTTAATTTAAACACTTTGTGTGCATGCCTCTTCATATAATTCATTGCTGCAGAAACTGAGTCAGTTGCATCTAGAATGTCTACAGTAGCATGGATTCAGCTAATGGCCTCCTCTTGTCAGTGAAATTGTGCCTCTATCCCCTGCATTCCCCGTAGACTGGAAGTCAGCCTTAAAGACTTGAATTCAAGGTCAATTATATTGATTCACATGTTTTGCTTTTTGGCAAGAGTACTTCACAGGTGTGGCGGGTAGAGCACATTTTGTCTTATCAGGAGACAGACATTATCTGGCTCTCTCACTTGTGGTCATGCTGAGATCCATCAGTGAGTTTAGAATTCAGGGGTCCTCAAACTATGGCCTGCGGGCCACATGCAGCCCGCCGAGGACATTTATCCAGCCCGCCTGCCGGGTGTTTTTGCTACCACTGCCTGTCCTGCTTAGCAGCGGACTCTCGTCCCGGGCCCACAGTGCGCCACACTCTCCAACGGTCCAAGGGACAGTGAACTGGCCCCCTGTTTAAAAAGTTTGAGGACCCCTGGAGATGGTGACAAGCCTTATCCTGTATACTGAAGTTCTTCATCAACCTCCTGCCCAGTGGTTTACTGTCTATTGATGACCATGCCAGAGTCAGTTACATCTTATTAGAGAGCTGTTCTTTTTAATAGAAGAATGTTTTAAAAGTATTTAAAGAGAGGGTCACATGGGGCAGGAGTTGGGTGGTTTTCAAGATTAAATACAAATACACGTGTCATAAATTCAAATAGAAACGAGACAAAAATATTTTCAAAACCCTACAGCTGTAGCTAGAACATCTGGGAGTTGTAGTCTGGGAAAATCCACCAGCCTTAAGGAAAGGCAATATACATTTTGTTTTCTCATCTGTAAACCAGGGCATATATCATGAGCCTCCTAAGACATAGCACCCCATGCTTCTTAAACAATTGTGAGAAACTTGGATAATGGGCTTGGCACAGAGACATTTTAGAATAAAATGTCTAAATTGGTCCTTTATTGGTCATTCCTTATCAATCTTTTCAATGCAAATTTGTATAAATGCTTTATTAAATTAAAAATGTTTAAATAGAAAAAACATATAGGATAACAAAATCCAAATAGTAAAGAAAAGTATAAAATAGAAAGAATTAATAAAATCCCCCTCACTTCCATTCCCAGCCAGCCAAACTTAACTGGACTGACAGATCTTTTTTTAAAAAATTTTTATTTTAACTTTTTATTTTGGGATAATTGTAGATCACATGCAATTGTAAGAACCAATACAGAGGTTGGGCATGGTGGCTCACGCCTGTAATCCTAGCACTCTGGGAGGCCAAGGCTGGAGGATTGATTGAGCTCAGGAGTTCAAGACCTTGTCTCTGCTAAAAAATAGAAAGAAATTAGCTGGACAACTAAAATATATATATATATATATATATTAGCCAGACATGGTGGTGCATGCCTGTAGTCCCAGCTACTGGGGAGGCTGAGAAAGAAGGATCACTTGAGCCCAGGAGTTAGAGGTTGCTATGAGCTAGTCTGACCGCCACAACACTCTAGCCCGGGCAACAGAGCGAGACTCTGTCTCAAAAAACAAAAACCAATACAGAGAGACATCATTGCATTTTACCTAGTTTCCCCCAAGGATAATGCCTTGCAAAACTATATGTAGTATGATATCACAACCAAAATATTGATGTTGATATACAACATACAGAGCATGCATTGATAGATTTTAAAATAATGTTTGTCTTCTTTCTTGCCAGTGATTCTTTATTAGAGAGTTAGGCTACCTGAGTGTCAGGATGAGGTCATGGGAATAGTGCTTCTCTATTGTTTTTCATTTGCATGCATCTGCCTTATTCAATACATGATATTGCAGGCAGTTTCTCTCCCTAGCAGTTTTTCATTTCCCCCTTTGGCATATGTCTACCTACTCTTTTGAAGTCGTCAAAACTGTGGAAAATAATAGGGCAAAAGTTCCTGATGTAGCTAATACCCACAGAATAAACTTATTCTATTAGTGCTTGCCACAGAAAACTCCATAAATAGTTTACTTCCATAGGCAAGGGTGAAATTACAATTTCTGATGACAGTTTGCTTTTTAATAAAGTAGGACTCAGCAGTTCCTTTGCGGTTCAGGTTCTTTGGCAGAACAAAGACTAATGGGGTTTTGTTCTGATAGTTAATAGAAAAGGGAAATTTTCCCAATTAGGCACAGATCCCCAGGCAAAGTAATGATGGGAATGTTGAAGACTTGAACCTGCATGCATTCTGCCAGCATCACTGAGCGAAATAAGTTTCCTCTTGGGCTTTTGGAGTAAAGTGGTTGGAAAGAAATTTAATTACAGGATTGAATAAAAGTGACACCCTGGGATTTTCCTTTGTGGTGACATGTCATTTTTTAATTTTAATTTTTTTTGAGATAGAGTCTTGCTCTGTCGCTCAGATAGAGTGCAATGGCATCATCATAGCTCACTGCAACCTCAGACTCCTGGGCTCAAACGATCCTCCTGCCTCAACCTCCTGTATAGCTGGGACCACAGGCGTGTGCCACACCAGTAGAGCTCTTGCTCAGGCTGGTCTTAAACTCCTAAGCTCAAGCAATCCTCCCGCCTCAGCCTCTCAGAGTGCTAAGATCACAAGCATGAGCCTACTAGCCGGCCTGACATGTCACATTTTAAAAAAATTTAGAATACAATAATCACATGTAGGTTGATTTACATAATTGCTCCTCATTTTACATTTAGCTGTGTTTTCTAGAAAAAGGTTTTTTTCTTCATTAAGAATTTTATAGTGCTAAGAAAAGAGGCATTTAAATGTTTGACCAGGCAATTTCTTGGTGTCTTGGAAGGGATTCTTTATGTTTATATTTGATCACCTTTTTTCAAATACCTCTTTCATTATCTCCCTGCTCAAAAAATCCTGTGGATCCTTATTGCCTACCATATAAATTACCCAGCTGCATCTACCTAGATCTCAAGTTGCATAGCAGTTTTATCTTGTCGATCCAGGGACGTTCCTCCTGCTGTTCCTTCCCATTGCTTGATTACGGTCAACTCTATTTTCCCCACCAGCCCCGTGGCAGGGGCTACTAGGAGTCTTGTGGGAGTTTTGGATAATGGGCAGATCCTTAACCTGGGTCTTGGCTGCTGAGATGGGGTTGATTCTGGAGTTCCATACCTTTTTTTTTTTTTTTTTGGACCACTGTTACCATTCAGGCTGGATGCTTCAGGGCAAGAAGGATGTGGAACAAAGGAACACTCCATGTGAATCCAGCACTAGCTGGGGAAGAGCCTGGGAAGAAAGAGGACTGTTTTGAGCTCTTCAGATTCCCCTTGTTCCCAAGTTGAGGCTTCTCCATGTGAGGATGTGGGGTGGAGAGGCCTTCTTTTACTACCTCAGACAATTCCTGCTTCAACAGATTTCTGCTTCTGTCCCTCCAGCTGAGGACAGAAATTCCTGCTTTGTTTATGTGAAGCCATACCTACCAACCACAGGCATTCCTCAGTCTGACTGCTGCCTGTGCCCACTCTCCTCGTAGCCCATCCGGTTGTGCTTCCCATTTAGGTATTTGTGTGATTAACTTGATCACTTAAATCAACTACAGCAACTTATTGGTTAATTGATGAACTTTTTATTCATAAAAATCTTCAGATCATTTATTTCTTGTTTTGGGGAAGTGCTCATAATTCTCTGAAACAGATTTTCTCTTGCCTTCCTCCTCAGCATTTTCTTTAGATTCCTGATATAACACACAGCACCCAGAATTGTAGTTATTTGAAAGTGAGACTGTCTCACCCTTTCACTGTGATTTCTGTGAGGCAGCCTTGCTGCTTTTATGTGTCTGCAAGTGTTAATACCATGCCTGGTTGTGGAAAGCACTCAATACAGTAGATCTTGACATTTTCTAATGGTGTATCCTGAGCTTATCAGGAACCTTGCCCAGTGACTGTTAGGCGTAATCCCCAGCTAAAGGGCTTGTGTCCTCAGCATAAGCCTCAGAGTCTAGCAGGAGCATTTTATACATTATCTCATTTAATCAGCACAACAACCTTCTAAAGTGAGAAATATTTTCTCCATTGTGAATTATTAATATGGCGTTGACTTTTGGGGCAGTATGGCAAATCAGTACAGGGCTTACTGTACAGGTTTGGATGGGTGGACACATAGATGATTAGATAAAATGTGATTAAATGATGTGGGCTTTCCACTCTAATATATGAAATATTTTGATCAACATTGTTGAGAAGATTAAACTAGGAAACAGATGAAATAACTTGAAACAATAGATACTGTTTAATAATTCAATCATTTTTTAGCATTTCCTTCTCTCCAAAAAGGGAATAAAATACAGAATTTTATTGTACTAGACTCTCAGTCCTCAGTGAGAATTAATTATAAGTACTTCTTTCATCCTTTTTTCTTTATCAGGTGATGGCTGTGGGCATCTAGGGACCTATCAGTACAGTGGCACAGTGATTTCCAAGAATTATCCAGGGACTTATCCCAATCACACTGTTTGTGAAAAGACTTTGTAAAAAGAAAATCAAAATCTCAGCCCTCCCCCCCCAACTCTTCATGCAGTGGAGAAGTTAAAGGCCTCAGGTACCTGTGAAGAACTAGCTCCAGAAATCATTCCTTAAGGAGATTTCCTGCTGACCTCCCATAAACAAGGACATGCAAACTATAACTGTGACTAACACCTAAAACTAAAGCCTGTTGGATTTCACACTAAGAATGAATTACAAGTTCATCTTTATAGGTAACAGAACTGGAGACACACGGAATCAAACATTCTTCCACCTACCCAGGGACATAATTGATGCATTATTATAATCTGCATAATTGATGCTTCTTTCACTCCCTTTTGCCCTTCTAACATTGCCCCTCATTGTATGTAAAATGTAGATTTCCTGGGACTCAGGAGAAGGTAACCACTTTGTCTCATCAGCACTCACCATCTGCCTTTTCCTTCTCTCTGTATGTCTTCAAAATGCCCCACGTTCCAACTACCCCTTCGGAAAAGACGGCACAGCTTGTATGCCACTTGTGTTTTTCCCTAGGCATGTCCTCAACTTTGGCTTAATAAACCTCCATTGATAGAGGTTTTTGCCTCAGTCACTTGATCCGACAAGTATTACAGTACCAAAGGAGAAGAAACTAATGAGGTTGAGAGATTTGAATATTGAATCCCAGACCTGTGCTTCCATCTTCACTTCACCAGCCCTTTAGATTAGTACCATAAGAAAAGGTATCAAGGTTTCTGTGAGCATCAACAATTTTGGTATTTTGAAAGAAGGGCAAGTGCTATGTGAATTAACACTATAGCTTGAGAAGATTTGTAGAGAGAAACTTTGTATAAACCCTTGGAGTAACTTAGATAGCTTTGCCCATTATTACACTATATAGCAATTTTGTCTAAAACACAAGGAGTAGGTAATATTTTGGTAGGGGATGTGTTATTTATTTATTTATTTTTGAGACAGAGTCTTACTCTGTTGCCTGGGCTAGAGTGCTGTGGCATCAGCCTAGCTCACAGCAACCTCAAACTCCTGGGCTCAAGCAGTCCTCCTGCCTCAGCCTCCCAGGTGGCTGGGACTTACAGGCATGCACCACTATGCCCGGCTAATTTTTTCTATATATTTTTAGTTGGCCAATTAATTTCTTTCTATTTTCAGTAGAGATGGGGTCTCGCTCTTGCTCAGGCTGGTTTCAAACTCATGACCTTGAGCGATCCTCCTGCCTCAGCCTCCCAGAGTGCTAGGATTACAGGTGTGAGCCACCATGCACCCAGCCTGATAGGGGATGTTCTTAAGCTATTGAATTATGAGCAGAATTTCTCTCTTTTGTGCTACTTTAAAGATTTCCTTTGACAAAAACACTAACCAGATCTATGTTTTACCTTGGTTAAAATAGTTCCCTGGTCAGTTTGAACCTCCTTGAGAATGGCAGAAGGAGGAGGAGGCAGAAGTGCTTTGTCTTCGCATGGACGGAGCTTAGAGAGGGGGCATTCCTGTGTGGCTGCTGCCCAGCTCCCTTTGCAAGCTGGTGTGGCCACAGGACCTGGCATGACTGTGGAGAGAGGGCCCTAGTGCCCTTGCAGGGTCCCAAGGATCCGCAGCTATATTGCCTGGGCCAGCGGTACAGGAGATGCTGGCTGAAACTCAGCAGGGAGGGAATGCATGTTCTGAATACCTCCTGTAATCGCGGTGTAAGGTGGCTTGTACTGACTATACGTGTGGGTGAAACGGGAATAGTTTTGGTTATCAAACTTGATAATTTTCATTAATCAACTAATTGTTAAAACCCACTGCCAAGGAATTTTAAGAGTCAAAACTATCAGAACTTAGAATATGGAGTTAATGTTTTGAAAAAGAATAATGTTTTCTGGCATCAGTGTTTGTAAGCTCTGCCAAGAGTGGACATACTTGGAATTTTATTACATTAACCATTGTGAATATGCTGAAGTTGTACAGTTTTCATCATTATGCAGTTAATTTTTAATGGTTCATCCTCATGTCAATTTTGTTTTAAATGTTTATATACTTTGGGCATTTCTAGAATCTACATTCTTGGTAACAAAATGTACTGTACCCACACCAACTTTCACAGCAATCAGGCAAAATATACACTTGATCTCAGTGTTGTTAGAAGACCTAAGAAAGACAAGATGGTATTATTATTCTTTTGTTTGTCATATATTATAATTAAGGTGGTCTTCCAAATTCAAGCATCAATTAGAAGAATGTATTTATATATCTATGGCTGAGTTAAGATACTGACTCTTCTTTTCAAAATATCCTTGAAACAACCAGAAAACAAAAGTTGACAAAGTTAAGTATAACAACTTTACTTTAGAAAATATGTTAAGTTTTTTAAGGAAAGAAATAAGTGTTGAAAGGTATTTTTAAACATGAATTTCACTCTTAAACTTATATGATTTTTTGGATAAATTATATATATACTGACTTTTGAGATCATGTGTGTCAAACCTGGCAGAAAAAATCTTTAAGAAGTATCATACTTTGCTTAGTACATACGGTTTTTTCACTATAACTAAGGGAATTCTGGGTTTTTATTTATGGGACCAAAGTAACTGAGACTCTATTCAAAAGAAATGCTAATGTCTGTTTCCTAGTGTAGAATCCAATAAAAGGTCATGAAGCGTTTAGTTGTCATGACTCCTCAGTCTTTCCTTATCTTTCGAGAGTACTAAACAGTTATTTTGTAGAATGTCTGTCAACTTGGGTTGGTTTGATGTTCCCTGGTGATTAAATTCAGATTATGCATTTTTGGCAAACAACACGCACTTTTTAAAGTCATCTTTAAAAGGCTTGCTTATAACAATTTCCAACATTAGAAATTCTGAGGTCATATATTCCCCCAGGACTCAGAACTAAATCTGCATTAAATTTCTTTGCTTTTCACTGTTTTGTTGGGTGGATTCCTTTGCATTCAAAACTGCATTGATGTACTCTTAATATCTGCCAGTAAAAAAAAAAAAAAAAAAAAAAAAAAAAAAAAAACTGCATTGATGTTAGGTTATTTCAAACTGAAGTGTCTTCCCTGAACAGTTCTTTGTTGTTCAAAAAGGTCAATGTAATATGAGACCCGGAAAGGGCATAAATATAAGGTGTCACTTTCTTTTTAGAAGATAATTTTGGAGACATTTGAGCACATTAGATAATAGAAAATTGATCAAGGTAGCCCAAGCTGTCTAGGATTGAACACAATTACTATTATACTTGGAATTTGAAGAGTCAAAGAAGTTTATTAAATAATATCTCTTTAAATTTTAAATTCTTATATAAGACATTTAAGATTAAAGCTTTGGTCTTGATTCCGAATCCCTACCCCCTTTTATATTTATGATGTGAAATAATGGGATGTTAGTTATAGAAACATTAAAATAGCTTAAACTTTGAGGAAAAATAGGTGCTGATTCAAGCATTATGTCACACTAATATACCCAAATTTAAAATATGAAATATTTAACATTGTTTTATTTACAATGTTTTTTTTTGTTTTGTTTTGTTTTTGAGACAGAGTCTCACTTTGTTGCCCAGGCTAGTGTGAGTGCCATGGTGTCAGCCTAGCTCACAGCAACCTCAAACTCCTGGGCTCAAGCAATCCTCCTGCCTCAGCCTCCCAAGTAGCTGGGACTACAGGCATGTGCCACCATGCCCGGCTAATTTTTTCTATATACGTATTAGTTGGCCAATTAATTTCTTTCTCTTATAGTAGAGACGGGGTCTCGCTCTTGCTCAGGCTGGTTTCGAACTCCTGACCTCTAGCAATATGCCCGCCTCGTTCTCCCAGAGTGCTAGGATTACAATGTTTTATTTACCCAAAGAGGGGAAGCTGGAATTCATACTGAAGATCAATACTCTTAACTTTAAGACTCTTTAGTGACTGAGTAATCATTTGTGCCTTCTAGCTAAATTCCATTTCCAGTCTTATTGACCAGAAAGGACCTAGAGATTTTTTTTTTTTTTTTTTGAGACAGAGTCTCACTTGTTGCCCAGGCTAGAGTGAGTGCCGTGGCGTCAGCCTAGCTCACAGCAACCTCAAACTCCTGGGCTCAAGCGATCCTCCTGCCTCAGCCTCCCGAGTAGCTGGGACTACAGGCATGCGCCACCATGCCCGGCTAATTTTTTCTATATATATTAGTTGGCCAATTAATTTCTTTCTATTTATAGTAGAGACGAGGTCTCGCTCTTGCTCAGGCTGGTTTCGTACTCCTGACCTTGAGCAATCCGCCCGTCTCGGCCTCCCAGAAAGCTAGGATTATAGGCCGGGCGCTGTGGCTCACGCCTGTAATCCTAGCTCTTGGGAGGCCGAGGCGGGCGGATTGCTCAAGGTCAGGAGTTCAAAACCAGCCTGAGCAAGAGCAAGACCCCGTCTCTACTATAAACAGAAAGAAATTAATTGGCCAACTGATATATATATAAAAAATTAGCCGGGCATAGTGGCACATGCCTGTAGTCCCAGCTACTCGGGAGGCTGAGGCAGAAGGATCACTCGAGCCCAGGAGTTTGAGGTTGCTGTGAGCTAGGCTGACGCCATGGCACTCACTCTAGCCTGGACAACAAAGTGAGACTCTGTCTCAAAAAAAAAAAAAAAAAAAAGTTAGGATTACAGGCGTGAGCCACCACGCCCGGCCTAGAGATTTTTTAAATTCACTCAGAAGTTTGTTTCAACCATCACCACTTGTGGGGACCCCAGAGGAACTGTCATTTCTGTTTTCCCCATCTTGCAAGAAGGTTTGGGCTGGGCGTGGTGACTCAAGCCTGTAATCCTAGTACTCTGGGAGGCCGAGGCGGGAGGATCGTTTGAGCTCAGGAGTTCGAGACCAGCCTGACCAAGAGCGAGACCCCGTCTCTACTAAAAAAGATAGAAATTAGCTGGACAACTGAAAAATATATATATAACAAAAAAAATTAGCCAGGCATGGTGTAGTCCCAGCTACTCGGGAGGCTGAGGCAGGAGGATCGCTTGAACCCAGGAGTTTGAGGTTGCTGGGAGCTAGGCTAATGCCACGGCACTCTAGCCTGGGTAATAAAAAAAGAAAACAAGATTTGATCCTGGTTTTCCCCTGAAAGTTGAGCTTCCTTCAGTGATTGGAGTTTGGGGTTATTCATGGTGAAGTCTTGGCAGGAAGCAGATAGTGGCCCCTCAAGATCTCAGAGGTCATCTTTGAGAAAAGAAACGGAAACTTCTCTAGGCCTCCTCACCAGGGTATCCTGAGAATAAAATGGGGTTCTGAGAAATCACTCACAGAGTACTGGCAAAATTTAAAGTTTAAAAAACGCTTCTTAGTCAAAATGCTCAGATGAGGCATGGTGGCCAGTGATAGAAAGAAACCGGTCTACTGTAGGATCCTAATTGTAGTCGGTTAAATTGGTGTGTTCTGCTAAATGATTTGTGCTGTAGGAAAACCAGGAAGTTCAAGAATTGTTCTCCTATATTTCCTGTACCTCCACCCCCAATATTTTTTTTTTGACCATTGTCGGTGACTTACAAGGACAATGATGTGAAGTCAGCTGTTAATGTTTATGTTACAGTAGGAACAAAAGAAATAGGAAAAGTAGGAAATAATACTAAGTGTTTGACTCATAATCACAGCAGATTTCTGTGATCATTTTTTAGAATGATACATGTCCAACATACTGCAATAAGATCTAATCATTATGTCTTGCATATCGAGTTATTTTAAGCCCAAAGAGGGAAAGGCACAAGGTAAACAGTCTCTATTTTATATATAAATGGTTTATGTCTCTCAGATATATTATAGAGTAGAATACAACATTCTTTGACTTTTAAAGATAAAACAAAAACCTTCAAAAAAAATTTTCCAGCTTGTAGAGAGTTGTTTTGGGCCACATATACCCTAGAAGTGCATTTTCCTCTGTGATTGGGGCTACTTTGGTGGAAATTGTTGAGAAGAACTGGCTTTTTGTTTGCTTGTGTTGCTTTGCCCTTTATGCCAAGATAGACTTGAGAAAGAATCTAAAGTGTATAAAAGGTTTTATCACCCAGAATGTCTTACTCTAGGTTTTTCATTAACATAACCATAGCCTCTAGGAGAAAAAGCTATTGGCCTCCTCCTCTTTTCCCCAAATACCAGTACTTCCAGGAGACACACTGTGATTCACTTTCAGTAATTGTCATCTTTTGTTGGGAGGGAAGTAATGGCTTAGGTGGGTTGGCGCTCTGGTGTTGAGGCACTTCTTGACTTGGGTCCGTAGCCCCAAGGAAAGCCGCACCTTTGTCTAGGAATCTGCCTGATTCATCTGTCATCTGTCACTGACTTTTGTCTGGGAACCAGAGACCAAACTCTCCAGGGATACCACTTACATTCTTACGTGACTTAGGTTTTAATAGCACAATCCAGGAATATCCCTTTTTAATGCTAATTTCCCTCCTTTTGAAAGAAAATGGCCCTGAAAATTCTGTAATTTTGCACAATGACCCTACTGCAATTAGCACGCAAAGACAAAACCTGCCATTTGACTGCACTGGAAAAACAAATGGAAAAAGGACACAAATCTAATGGCGTTTGCAGCTTCAGCATTTCTGAAGATTGTTTTAGCAGCATGCCTCTGAGCACAAATCCGCGCTGCCACTCCCGTGCCACTTTCCTGGCAGCTGATGGTGTGCCCTGTGGCTGGCTCTGCCTGTGGCACTCCCAGCGAGGGTCACTTGGATCAGTCAGGCATGTTCTTATCTGTGCTAAGAAAGTAAATGAGTGTTTTAGAAGATGTTCCATAAGGTTAATGAGGGTTTTTAGGAGGTTTTTTGTTATTGTTCCTTTTGATTCATGACAAACCTCTCAGGAGTTAGGTTTTTATTTGATCTCTTGGTGTTTTTTACCACTGACAGCATGGTTATGGAGGGGAAGGTTTCTTTGTGTTTTTTTTAATGGCATGTGTACAATTTTTTAAAACATCCCTTTGACAGAATAATAACTTGGTGTCAACAGTTTCAAGATCAAAAGCATATACACATTTGAAATGACTTGGAACAGTTTTTAATCAAACTGTTATTGCCTTGGAATACCCAGAGTCTTGGGCAAAAACAGTCCATGGAAAAATGGATAAGCACTATAAATTACATGGTGTAAAGTCCTATGGATGAATGTTGGGTACAGTTTAAGGATCTTCACAGGACCTGGACATGTCTTATTTTAAAGGATACAGAAAGAATGGAGTTTCCTCTGATTCTAAATCCTTTAAAGTGAGAAGAAACTCAGCATTTTAAACCTGTAAGACACATTGTACTTTGTTGAAATCAGAGTTAATTTAATAGATTAGAAAAGAAGATCTACAGTGGGGACATAGAGGTATCACTTATAGGAGATGTGACTTTGAGGTCTAGTAAAAAGAAAAGCAGCAACAATCTCAAGGAACTGTAGTTCAAATGAGTCAAATTCAAGGCCATTACAAAACTGATAATTAAACACTTGATTTGATATCAGAATGGAAGTAAATTAGCTGAGTATTTCTAGATGAAATGCGGTACTTTTATTTTTTGCTTTCATTTTATGCCTATATCTGAAATGTTTTACTGCCCTTTTTCTTAGGTTGTAGCAGATCCTTGAGCTTGGAACCTGACAGGCAAATCAGAGCTTCTTCCTCTTGGCAATGGGTCAATGCGAGTGGAGAACAAATTCACTGGTCTCCTGGCCAAGCCCGACTGCAGGACCAAGGCCCGTCATGGGCTTCAGGAGACAGCAGCAACAAACACAGACAACGGGAGTGGCTGGAGATAGATTTGGGGGAGAAAAAGAAAATAACAGGTACAGAAAATAACGCAAGTGCAGGTGCAGTTTTATGACTGCAAGATGACTTGCAGTTAGAATTATGCTTTCTGTTTATATAGATGCTCCTCTCTCTACACTCCAGGTACTTGAAATCTTTTTAAAATGTAACAAATTCTTCACATTGTCTCTGTGAAAAGAACCTATGTGCAGGTTGTAAATATGGGTGTATAGATTAGAGATGATACCTCTATCATCTCTAGGATTCAGGAGTGAACCCTTATTGTTACGGTGTATTATCAGTGTGAAAACACTCATCTGTGAACAGGTTTCTCAATGCAACTACTGAGAGATGATTTCAGAATTCAAGTGGGGGTGGGGGTGGGGAGAAATGTGAAATTATAATACATGTTATATATAAAATTTTTTTTTTTTTTTTTTTTTTTTGAGACAGAGTCTCGCTTTGTTGCCTAGGCTAGAGTGAGTGCCGTGGCGTCAGCCTAGCTCACAGCAACCTCACACTCCTGGGCTCAAGCGATCCTTCTGTCTCAGCCTCCCAAGTAGCTGGGACTACAGGCATGCACCACCATGCCCGGCTGATTTTTTCTATATATATTAGTTGGCCAATTAGTTTCTTTCTATTTATAGTAGAGACGGGGTCTCGCTCTTGCTCAGGCTGGTTTCGAACTCCCGACCTCGAGCAATCCGCCCGCCTCGGCCTCCCAGAGAGCTAGAATTACAGGCGTGAGCCACCGCGCCCGGCCTATATAAAATATTTTTAAGACTAACCTATGAATAATATTTTCTTACAAGGAATTAAGACTGCAGGATCCACACAGTCAAATTTCAACTTTTATGTTAAGAGTTTTGTGATAAACTTCAAAAATAACAACTCCAAGTGGAGGACCTATAAAGGAATTGTGAATAAGGAAGAAAAGGTAAGAGAAACTCTGGAGGGAAGGGAACTGAGTAGGATATTCAGACCTCTCTATATTTTCATCAGTGTGTTTACATTAAATATGTCATTAATAAAAGATAACGATGTTGCTTCCTTG
The DNA here is from genome assembly GCF_040939455.1 of Microcebus murinus. Classification (NCBI taxonomy): domain Eukaryota; kingdom Metazoa; phylum Chordata; class Mammalia; order Primates; family Cheirogaleidae; genus Microcebus; species Microcebus murinus. The sequence goes on along the minus strand of NC_134108.1, from coordinate 42,092,603 downwards.
AGCATACAAATGTAAGAACTATATCAATAAAAACCTTATGTGATCTTTGTGATTTAATTCTTTTCTCATTCAGGAATGAGATACTTGTCATTTTCTTGGAAAGGGAAAGTTGATAACTAACTTGCAATGATTGTTTCCGTATAAGTGTGGTGGATGTTGGGATTGGAAATTGTTTTGAGATGCTGTTAGTGGCAATGAGAATGAGGAAGGGGATGGCAAAAGCGAGAGCTGAAGACTTGTGCATTTGAGGTTGCTTGTCAGTAGCACCAGATTAATGTAGAAATATCAAGGCCAAGTTGTGTAAAAGGGCAATTGTATTAATAGCTTCTTCACCCAAATTAAAATTTAAAGCAGAAGACAGATTAGCAGTACCATCTTAGTTAGATAATTTGGCCTTTGTTTATAAAGCCTTGTATCTGCAATATCCAGCGTGTCCGCAAAAACGCGACAGATAGATCATTGCTTTGGTTTCATATAACCCGGTGTGAGTGGGATGATAAAGACCTAAAAATTAATTAATAGAACCTTCAGGTGAAAGTAACTTCTTTCTATAGGTGTTTCAGGGTAACTCCAACTTTCGGGACCCAGTGCAGAACGATTTCGTCCCTCCCATTGTGGCCAGATATGTGCGGGTTGTCCCCAAGACGTGGCACCAGAGGATAGCCTTGAAAGTGGAGCTTATTGGTTGCCAAATTACACAAGGTAGGGCTCAGGGCGAGCCAGTGAGTTATTGAAGTCTGATCATCTCCTTCTGCGTATCATTGTTACTAATGTGGTTTTTTCCAACACCCCTTCTCTCTCAGGTAATGATTCATTGGTGTGGCCCAAAACAAGTCTAAACACTGGTGTTTCAACTGAGAAAGAAGATGAGACAATCACAAAGCCCATCCCCTCAGAAGAAACGCACAGAGGTAGAGCAGTATTGTTTTGTGGTTTCGTAAGAAGCATGACTAACATCTCACCTGATATCACAGTAACTTTCAACAAAATTTATTTTTCTCTGTCATGTAAATGCTAGAGGCAGATGGTCCAGAGGTATTTTGCATTGATGTACAATGACATATGTCCACAGCTATTCATTGCAATATTGTAAGTAGAAAAAGTTTAGAAACAAACTTATATGCCCTTCAAACACTGGGCAAATATTTTATGGAAAAATAAAATATTAGCACATTCATGTAATGGCTACTCCGCAGCCATAAAAAAAAAAGTATTAGTAATATAGAAAGCTTTCTGAGATATATCAACAACTAAAAAAAAAAAAAAGCAAACTAAAGAACAGTCTATGTAGCACTCTACTATGTATAAAAAGGAGGAATAAGGAATGAATATTCATTCCAGTATCTCTAGAAGAATGTGAAGAAACATAATTTGGCTTTCTACGGAGGAAGAACAGAGGTAGGAGGGAGACATTCCATTACATACCTTTTCTTTTTTTGAGATGGAGTCTTGATCTATTGTCCCGCCTAGAGTGCCGTACTGTCAGCCTAGCTCACAGCAACCTCAAACTCCTGGGCTGAGCCATCCTCCTGCCTCAGCCTCCCAAGTAGTTAGGACTACAGGTCTGTGCCAGTATGCCCGGCTAATTTTTTCTATTTTTAGTAGAGACAGGGTCTTGCTCTTGCTGAGCCTGGTCTCAAACTCCAGACGTCAAGCAATCCTCCCACCTTGGCCTCCCAGAGTGCTAGGATTACAGGCATGAGCCACCATGCCTGGCCCATTCCATACCTTTTTATACTTTTTGAATTTTAAACATGGTGAGTGTATAATCTATTTAAGTAGTGAACATTAAAAGTGCATTTATTTTTTTCACAATATAAAATACTTTACATATTAATTTTATAAAATTTGGAAAGATTAGAAAAATATAAATAAGGAAGAAAAGCAGCCATAAATCAGCATCCATAGATGATCACCACATCCCACTATATCTAGTCAACTGTATTATATTTCTAACTTAAAGACAAAAATTTTAGCATATCAAATATTCTGTTCTGTGGCATCTATTTTTCATTTAACATTGTATTATGAGCATTTTCCAGTGTTATTAAATAGTTGACAAACAGAATTATTAATATCTTGATAGTATTATTTCATATGGCTATCTCCTTATTTAGTTGACCATTCCCCTTCTGTTGGATGTTTGTTAGATTTTTTCCCACATTTTCAGTGTTATAAATAAGCACTGCTGTTATTTACGTAAGTTTTGTTCCCATCTAAGTTCCTTTTCCTCCTCTTGGTGAACTACACTTTTCTACTTCTGTTCATCCCTTTGTTTTCTCCTGAGGCATCACAGAAAAGAAGGGTAAAGCACAAATATTTCTCCTTTAGTTTGCATAGTTTCTATAAACTTAGAGGCTGATAAAGTGGCCTATTTATTTATTTATTTATTTTAAAGTGGCCTTTTTAGAAAGAGTTGGAGGAGAAGATGGTGTGGTGTTTCATTCGGCACAGGGGAATTGCTATTTGAGGTCATGAGGCTGTATTTCCTGTCAGTCTACAGCTCCAGAGCTCTGGTGACCAGAATTTCAGGCTCCCCAGGCTGCTGTTGGGGTACAAGTCCGGACCTGCCCACCATCTGGGGAAGCTAGTTGCTTGAGCCAAAGTAGTAGCTCCACACTGTACTTCAATCATTTACCTATCTAAATAGTTTCTGTCTGGGTGGGCCCACTTTAAACCTTCCCCTTTGATTTTTGGAATCTAATATGGGCCAAGCAAAAAGCTTATGGTAAATGTTAATCCCTGAGGAACCCTGGAAACTGCCTTTGCAGGGGGAGAAAAAGTTAAATTTTATTTTTCTAAACTTTAGCCAGGATTTTGAATCCTCTCCTTTTGCTTTCTAGTATCAGTAAATGCCTAGCATGTATTTATTTCCTCATATATTTATTTCCTCATATATTAAAATAGCTAAGGACTTTTCAAATCAATATTCAGTTTTAGATGATGCAATCTGGTTGCTGGTCATCTGTGTTGTAACGTGGTGGCTTTCTCCCTTCTTTAGGAACAAAAGTTAAAGCTGTGGTGGTTCCATTGGTGCTCTTCGTTGTCATAGTGGTTGCTGGAATGGGGATCTTTGCAGCTTTTAAAAAGTATGTGACTTTACATTGTAAATTTGCAAACCATCAAAAAACCAAAAAGTCTACTCTTCAGATATTCACGTGCAGAAAAGCAGCATGATCTTTTTCAAGAGAAAATGTTAACAGAAATTTCTATTTTTTTATCTATTTTTAGAGACAGGATCTTGGAGTGCAGTGGCCAGATTACAGCTCACTGCAACCTCCAATTCCTGAACTGAAGTCATCCTCCCACCTCAGCCTCCCGAATACCTGGGACTGTAGGCATGTGCCACCACACCCAGCTAATTTTTTAAAATTTTTGTAGAGATGGGGTCTTGCTATATTGCTCAGGCTGGTCTCAAACTCCTTATCCTAAGTGATCCTTCTGCCTCAGCCTCCAAAAGTGCTGGGATTACAGGCGTGAGCCACTGCATCCAGCCATTAATGAATATCTCAAAAACAAGTTAGGTAGAAGTAGAAATGATCAAGTATTACTTTAAAAGTTATTCTTATCATTTAGAAACCTTTGATAAAGACTTAAATGATGAGCGTGGTTGAAGAAGTATCCTGGGACTGATATATTCCTTTTGAGGTATCTGTGTTTCTTCCACCCATAAAATGGAAGGAGTATTAGAATGGGGGTTGGGAGGCCCATGTTCTGGTCTCACCTGTGTCATCAAGCAACCCAGTCATTCATCTCCCCAAGCCTCAGTCTTCTCATGTATAAAATAAAGTTTACCTGGATGAGTGCTGAGTCTCTTCCAGAATCCAAAACTCCATGTTTATTGTAACAAATATTGGGTATTAGACCTAAACAAAAATTGGAAAGTATTTTTAAGTTTTCTTTTTTTATATTTTAAACAATTTTGGAACTTATATAAATGTGTATATTAGTGCAAATAGAATGAAGAATAGTTTCTGACAAAAGTGAGAAAAGGGGCCGGGCGCAGTGGCTCACGCCTGTAATCCTAGCTCTCTGGGAGGCCGAGGCGGGTGGATTGCTCAAGGTCAGGAGTTCGAAACCAGCCTGAGCAAGAGTGAGACCCCGTCTCTACTATAAATAGAAAGAAATTAATTGGCCAACTAATATATATATAGAAAAAATTAGTCGGGCATGGTGGCGCATGCCTGTAGTCCCAGCTACTCGGGAGGCTGAGGCAGGAGGATTGCTTGAGCCCAGGAGTTTGAGGTTGCTGTGAGCTAGGCTGACGCCACGGCACTCACTCTAGCCTAGGCAACAAAGCGAGACTCTGTCTCAAAAAAAAAAACAAACAAACAAAAAAAAAAAAAAAAAAAGTGAGAAAAGGTATAAAATCTCTGGTTTTTAAGCTTCAGGTAGATATTCATAAGTTAAAGCATATCTTAGTGTAATGTATTTGTGTTAAATGCTTTTAAAGACACTCACAATTTTGGACTGGAGCATATAGTAAAAAGACGAAGTGAGAGCATGTAGTCATGAGGAATTGCTCTAGGATTTTACTGACTGCATGAGCTGGTGAGAAAATAAAACAAAGTACTGATTTCTAATATATAAAATAAAGTTAGTATATATTCTTCTGGTGAAAATATTGTGACCTCTTGTATAAAGTGAGATAAATTTATATATAATTCTATATATTCAGATGATTTTCCAAGCACATGGCAGTTGTCTCATTTAATCCTTACATCAGGCGTATGAGATAAGTACTATTATGATCCTCATGTTCTACAGGGAGAAAGAGGCAGATAAATTGGCTTATAATTATTTAGTAGGACTTTTTGTCTTGATAGGAAGAAGAAGGAAGGAAATCTGTATGGATCAGCTGAAACTCAGAAAACAGGTTGGTTGAAATCTCTCCCTACACTCGTACCCTGTCTTTGAGGATGGGACAGGATTTGCTGATTGAAAGCCTAAGGAGGCTGGTGGCCCACACATACATGGTTAAAAAAACATAAACCCTATAGCCTCTCAGTTAGCAAATCTACAAGGAAGGAATTTTTATTGTATCCTGTCTCATAATTTTAATTCTGAATTTTCATGGCCACTTTACTTTTGTTCATCATCACCCTATCCCCATCATTTGTCGACATTCCTTTTTTTTTTGGCTGCTGGAGTTTTGGCCACTATACTGTCATCAAAGAGAAGTTACAAAAGCCCCACTGGGGGACCAAATGTGGTCCAGTGCTCTCAGCATCTGCAGGCCTCCACTGTATTTTCTACTCTCAGAAAATGAGGAAAGGACCAGGCAGGCTCATGTGCAGGTTTCAGAGAATCCTTAGGACACAGGATGCTCAAGCACCAAGTTAGCCATGGTTCAGAGAGAACCTGGAGGAGCAGGGCTTCCGGCAAGTCTCAGAGACCTCTTGGGGACTCTGTTGGCTCCTCTGTGTCATGGATGCCATGTGGATGCAGATCGTGGGAAATTGTGCCCAGATGGTCTCACGTTGGGAGAATTTGGCTCCTGATGGGGACACAATACCCTTTAAAGGCACAGTGGAGAGCACAGTTGTAACAGTGTTGCTGCTGTCGTTGATGACCTCAGCACACTGTTCTCAGCATACACACCTGAAGGGCTTTGGCTGCACATTTATCACTGTCAGCGGGCAAGAGAGGCCTGACCTCTGGCTCATCGAGGAACATGTCATGGAGGACATGCGTTACATTTCTGATATATTAGTTTTTTTTTTATGTTAACTTTATTCCAGACTGCTGGAAGCAGATTAAATATCCCTTTGCCAGACATCAGTCAGCTGAGTTTACCATCAGCTATGATAATGAGAAGGAGATGGCACAAAAGTTAGATCTCATCACAAGTGATATGGCTGGTAAGTGTCACATCTGTGGGACTGTGCTCTTAGGTAGGACATGCTGCTCACGGGTGGGGGGCAGACTCAGGAGAGAAATGACAAAATATTTTTGTTTAGTGTCCAATAAACCAGAAATGTGTTCAGTTTTTTCTGCATGCTGCACAGAGTTACTAACTGACACTGAGCTATTACTCAAAAGCCCCATTCAGCTGAGTCTCTTATACCTGCAGGGGATCTGATGACATCCATAGTGATGGCCCTGAAGTACTACTGGTATCTGGAAACCCTTCATCTATTTTTGTTACCAAGGTTTTGATTAAAGCACTGGGAGAGAGGGACTAGAAAAATGAATTAAATCCAGCTCCTGTCCTTGGAGAAGAGATAGGCAATGAAGGAACTCTTCCAGTATTAGGATGGCCTCAGTGTCCCCAAGAAGCCATCATCCATAGTCGAGCTTCCCAAACTGGGAGGAAAGATCTGCTTTCTTTCTGCTTTTTGTTTCTTTTAAAAAAATTTCTAAATCATCATGGACAAATATATTTATAAAATACAATATAAATTACTAGTAATGACATTTTAAAAACACTTCGGTATGCCGCTCACCGGCCAGGAAACCTTGCCCACAGGCGGCACTCATAGTCCGCACAGTAGTTTGTGCTGTGCATTGACGACGAATCCATTTTGCTCTTGTGTGATGAGGAAAGCTTTAAAGCACTGAAAGCTCGTTTTACTTTACAGGCAGCTTTACTCGTAATGTAAATCAGAATAGGTAACATATACATAAATGTTTTTATTACGTTATTTTTAAATGTTCACAATTTTATTTTGATAAATGAAAGATCAGAAAAGTCCTATCAGGGCTCTCGGCTAAAGCCGCTGTGCGCGTTGGTCTGTGGCTGTCGACTGTAGTCGACACTTGTACCAAAGTGGTTGGTTAGGAGCCACTTCCCCGGTGAAGTATTTTCTGCCATACCCCAGGGTTAAACGTAATGTCTCCCTTCTCTGGGTTTGGGTGATCCTTTGAGGCTTCCTAAAGCGGGCAGTATGATTAAATAAGGCCGCGCCTGGCCTCTGTGCCTTCCCACGGTGCGGGGGGCACCCGGGGCGCCCGTGGAGAGCCGCTCCCCACCCTCTACCTTAAGCGGAGCACCCCTCGGCACGCGCGCCTGTCCTTACCGAGTGGTCTTCTCCTCACTCTCTGGTTTCAGATTACCAGCAGCCCCTCATGATTGGCACCGGCACGGTCACGAGGAAGGGCTCCACCTTCCGGCCCATGGACACCGAGGCCGAGGCGGAGGCGCGCGGCCACTACGCCTGCCCGCTCGGGGCCGGCCGCCACGAGTACGCGCTGCCCCTGGCGCCCGCGGAGCCCGAGTACGCCACGCCCATCGTGGAGCGCCACCTGCTGCGCGCCCACACCTTCTCGGCGCGGAGCGGCTACCGCGTGCCCGGGCCCGGCCACAAGCACTCGCTGTCCTCCGGCGGCGTCTGCCCCGGAGACTACCAGATGCCGCCGAGCGCCAGGCCCGCCGACCCCGGCTACGACAAGCCCAAAGCCGGCGGCTGCCTCGCCGCGGAGAGCGGGGACTCCGACCCTCGGAAGCCACCGGTGCATCCCGGGATGAATGGTGGTTATTCAACCCCCAGAGACTGCCTCAAACCCCTCAGCCCCACGGCCATGACTGCTCTTTTGTGAACGCAATGTGAAAGAAACCTGCTGTGGTACTGAGCGTCGGGCTGTTGCAAGTCACTGGAAGAAGGGAGACTGCTGTTCCAGACAGAGACAGATTCAGCAGGATCCCGGAGACCGCCACTCACACTGTTTACAAAACTGTGCAGCTAGTTTTGTTCTGACCCTTAGGGTGAGAGTCCGTTGGTGTTTGTTGGGCTAGAAAAATGAGAATTTCAGATGGCGTTTTCATTTCTCTAACTGTGATATTAAGCTGCTTTGTTGTAAGATGTGCAATCTGTACAGAATCATATTTAACAAGATTTAAAGTAACTTAAGTTTGCTTTATCAGATTTTAGTTCTGCACGATAGGTTAAGTGGGAAAATGCAGCTGTTGCAAAAACATATAATATAGTATGTTCATTTTTTTCAGTATGTTTGTATTATCTGATACCGTGTTAGCAGCAGGTCTGTTTAAACCTAATCTTGTTACTGTGGCTCATTTCCTTTCCTTTGATAACTAGAACTAAAAGCATTTTTAACATTCTTCTCCTGGAAGAAATGAATTACTTGAAGCCTGAAAAGCACACCAGGGTGGTTGTTTGTTTAGTAATTATGATTTGTAGATTTAAAGACAAAGAAACAACACCCCAGCAGCTGCCTGTTTCCTTAGACTGCACTTCAGAAGGGGACGTGAAGTGGTCAGTCAGGGCAGCCCAGCGGCCCCGTAACCTGCAGGGGACTCCACTATGTTAGGCCTGAGGGACTGGGCTCTTCCTCCTCCCCTCTGGCCTGGAAGATGCTATGCAGCCTTCATATGCAAATCCACCTTTTCAAACTGTCTGCAAAGCTGAATGCTGAGACTTATAGGCAACCAAAGCTGCGCGCTCAACAAATTGAAATGAAGGTGGCCCAGCAATTACAGCCTGAATTGCTGTGTCAGATGTTTTTGTACCTCAGATTAAAAATTTAGCCGAGGTCAGATGACCACACTTTTCAATTGTCCTGAAAAACAAAATTGTCTGAAAAACAAAAAAATTATTTGAAATATGTTCTTACAAAAGCTACTAAGGCCAAGTCTAAAAAGAGCTCTTCTGCTGAGACGGTTGGGAGCTGAGTGATTTTGTAAGAAACAGTTTTCCCCTCCAGTATCTATAATCCTAGACTAGCCCAGACCTCAGCTGTACCTCATGTTCCGTGCTTTTTATCAGAGTTTGCTTTGTGAGTTAACTGTGAGGGATTTATCCTCTTTTACCAAAGAGGAAAGTGTCTGTGTGTGTTTTTAATAGAAAATATGGACCAAAAAATCCTTTCCCTAAAAAATGTATTATAATCCTATTTGTATGGTTTTCACTTTCTGTGAAATGTGTGTATGTTAAAATAGCGAGGGTGCTGGAAGGTCATGGCAGACTATCTTGGTTGTTGGTTAGCATGGAGGATAAACCGTTTACTTTGTGGAGTTTACGTGGTTTTCTGTGCATACTAATTGTAATAAACTATGCCAAATCAAAGTACCCCTGACTCTCATTGGTGTCATCCTTGCTGGGCTATTGAAGGCGCTGGAGGATCAGCCTCAATAAAAGGGCAGTGGTGTGGTGGAACGAACGAGTATAGGCTTGGAGTCAGGTTGGTCTTGGTTCCAGATCTGGATCTGCCACAAAATAATTGAGAAATCTTTGGCTAATTAACACTGAGCCTCAGTTTCTTCATGTTCGAAATGGTTTTTTTTTTTTTTTTTTTTTTTGAGACAGAGTCTCACTTTGTTGCCCGGGCTAGAGTGAGTGCCGTGGCGTCAGCCTAGCTCAAAGCAACCTCAAACTCCTGGGCTCGAGTGATCCTTCTGCCTCAGCCTCCCGGGTAGCTGGGACTACAGGCATGCGCCACCATGCCCGGCTAATTTTTTATATATATATCAGTTGGCCAATTAATTTCTTTCTATTTATAGTAGAGACGGGGTCTCGCTCAGGCTGGTTTTGAACTCCTGACCTTGAGCAATCCGCCTGCCTCGGCCTCCCAAGAGCTAGGATTACAGGCGTGAGCCACAGCGCCCGGCCCGAAATGGTTTTATCATGCCTTCTTCCAAAGCTTATTGATAATTAATTGAGACATTTATCAAAGTGTTATTCTACAATAGGCCTGTTTTCTAATGCAGGCCCTCAGTGGGCTGTGTATAGCATTTTAACATTAAAATATTAGTCTGTAAAAGTAGACTTGGATCTACAGCCCTTCTGTATAATATAGCTGTCTTCATCTGACACATTTCTTCCCCATACTGGCCATCTATTGACAGAAGAGAGAGAACAGGACATTGTTTTGGATCAGCACTTCCTCAGGGTAGACTCACTGGGTAGAACAGGGTGGGTGAATGGAACGGTCTGATAAACCGTGTGTAGCAAAGCCTAGGCTAGCGATATGAGCAGAAAAATATCTTTCTCTTTTGGTGTTTCACAACATTAGCACGTATGATAAGGCGTGAATGAGACAATTCTAATTGTCTGGTTTCTTCTAAGTTATCAAATCCTACAGGGAGGCAAGGATTGTATTCTGTCATTTCTTACAATTGTGGCTGAAACACGTCTGCTCTGACAAGACTGTGCTGACCACAGAGGCTGCTGAAACTTTGTTGTTGTTTTTTTTAATTGTTATTTAAACTTTCATTAACATTTATGATCAGTGTAGAAAATATCTAGAAAGGATGTGAGAGATCGTTGTGTGTTTATTTTACACTGCTTAGGATTCTTAGTAGAGAATGAAATCACACAGGCACAACTAAAGATACCATGAATAGCTACAAAGCCTCCCCCCCTCGACTGTCGCGGCAAGTGTACACCTAGTGTTACAGCTTTTGACCTGGTAAAGAAGCGAGCAGAATAGCCTTTATTCCTCTAGCAGGCTCAGCACACCTAGTGTTACAGCTCTTTTCCTGTATTCTGATCTTCTCCCCGCCCCCTTCCTTGTTCTCCTCCTGCTTTTATACCCTTGGTGGGGCTCAAAAGGCATCCAATCAACTACAAGCTTTAACATCCGATCAACATCAAGCTTTAACATCCAATCAAAAACAGTGGGATTCAAAAAATTACCCAATCAGGATCACGCAAGCAGGGTGGCTGGAAATAGGCACGGGGCCAGGGGTATTCTGGCAGGCGGGGGCTCTCTGCCGCAGGGCCAGCCCCAGCAACGTGCCCCCAACTGGCCATGCGCAGTGATGGCCCTCAGAGATGCGGAGCGATGGGGAGGCGACAAACAGCCGTGTCCCAGTGCCATTTTCCATATCATGACCAATCATAGCAGTCCAGGTATGGCCACCAGGTTGGCCTCACTATTCCTAAAATGCTCATCTTGCATTCATTAAGGTTCTGAGAGCTATGTTCGCCCCCTACTTACATGAGTTGAGAGCATGCTTAGCCTCTCCCAAGGACCTGGGAGCAGCTGAATCCTGCTAATGGGAAACTAAGATTGAATACAGTCACTCACCCAAACCTGCTAGTATTTCCTACCTAAAATACAGCCCGTGCCATCACCAGGGCCACATTGCACATCCACACTGCCGTGTTCACAGCCCACTACAGATCTCTTGTCTCCCACTATAGATCTTGCTTCTAGCCTCTCCATATTCCAGGAATCAATTCCCCTACAGGCTTTAAAGATCTTTGCTCTGTCTTTGATATTACGTGATTTTACTACTGTGTGTTTGGCTATGAGCTCATTTGTATTCTAATTGCTTGAGACTTGTGCTTCTTGAATCTTAGGATCTATCTTTATCAACTCTGAAAATTCTCAGCCATCTTTTTTTGTTGTTGTTTTCTTTATTGTGTCCTGGAATTCCTATCGGATGTTCATTAGAGCTTCTCATTCTATCCCCCATGTCTCTTAATCCCTCGTATTTTTCATCTCTTTATCTTTCTGTGCTGCATGCTGGGTAAATTCCTGAAAGACAATATGGCATAGTGGTTGAGTGCACAGACTTCGGATTGCCTGAATGAGAAGCTGTAACCTCTCGGTGCCTGTTTCCTTGCTTGTGGGAAAACCAATACTGTTCACCTGCCTATAACTGTTGTGAGGATTAAATGAAGCTTTTAAAGCAGTGTTTGGCCCCCACAAAGCACTGTATAAGATTCAGTATTATAATCCAATTCACTGATGCCCTCTTCTGCTATCTAATCTGCTATCTAATTTAGCCACTGAGGTTTTAATTTCTTTTTTTTTTAATTTCTAGAAGTTCTGTAGATTCTTTTTTGAATCTGTCCTTTTCCACAGTCTTAGTATTTTCTTGGGCTTTGATTCCCTCTTTTACATATTTGAAACATACTAATTTTATGTTCTCTTTCTTATTGTAGTTATCTTCATTTCATTTAGAGGAAAAGCCAAAGTCTGTACAATTTATAAGGCTCTGTCAACACTGTCCAATAAGCCTTTTGCGATAGCAGAAATATTTTCTAAGCTGCCAGGTAGGGTAGCCACTAACTAGCCACATGTGGTTACTGAGTGCTTGAAATGCAGCTGGAGTGGCTGAGGAATTTTGAATTTATTCAATTGTATGTAAATATAAATAGTCTCATGTAGTTGGTGGCTACTGTATTGGATTGAACAAGTCTGTGATTATACCTCCCATGAGACCTGGTCATCCTTGACCATCCCCGCTTCAGCCTCCAGGCTGTTGCTTGAGCATGTCAGGGACACACCCATCTGGAAACCTTTGTGTTTTCTGCTCTCTCTTCCTGGAAAACTCTTCCCCTAGATGTGTGCATGGCTTGCTCTTTTGACTCAAGTCTGTATTCAAATGGAACCTCCATGAGATCTTCCCTCCTCTCCCTGCTTAAAAACTTCAACCTTCTCTCCTAACACATTTTCTTTTTCCTTTCCTGATTAATTAGACAGTCTCGCCCTTATTACCCAGGCTAGAGTGAGTGCCATGGCGTCAGCCTAGCTCACAGCAATCTCAATCAAATTCCTGGGCTTAAGCAATCCTGCTGCCTCAGCCTCCTGAGTAGCTGGGACTACAGGCATGCACCACCATGCCCGGCTAATTTTTTCCTATATATATTAGTTGGCCAATTAATTTCTTTCTATTTATAGTAGATGGGGTCTTGCTCTTGCTCAGGCTAGTTTCGAACTCCTGACCTCGAGCAATCCGCCTGCCTCGGCCTCCCAGAGTGCTAGGATTACAGGTTGAGCCACCGCACCCGGCCAATTGTTCTCCTTAACATTTACCATTATCCAATACAGCACACATTTTAATTTGTTTCTTGCTTAGCCTCTGTAGGGCAGAGGAAGGGCAGAGGAATTTGTAGGACAGAGGAAGGGCAGAGGAATTTTTCCAATTGTCGGGAATTTACTTGGGTGGGGCAATGAGCTAACCACAAACTTTTGCTTCTGGTCATTGCTTGCTTGCTACACCGCTGTATGAGGAATTATGGGATGAGGTCATTGAAGCATGAGCGACTGGCCCATCAGGCAATAGAGGGCAACCAACCCGCCAATTATTTCAAAAGGCAATAGTGGGCAACCAAGCATTTTAAAGGTCAATGCATGATCCATGATCAGCTTGTGTGCAGCTTGTGCACCATAGGGATAAAAGGCATGCCGTTGTTCCGGTCAGGGTCCTTGCTTGCGAGAGTGGCCACTGCGTTGGTGCTCTGGGGCTTGGACCCTGGCTAGCCAGAAAATAAACCTCCTCTTGTGTGATTGCGTCCTCGTCCTCGATGCCTCTGCTTTTCTGTCCGGTGGGGCTGTAGAAGGTCGGTCCCTAACAGCCTCTCCCTCTAGACTATTTGCTCTAAAGGAAAGAATTTTTTTGTTTTATTCCCTATATATTCCCAGCACCTAAAACAGTATTCAGTATGCATTTGTTAAAGAAATGGTCAGAAGTTCTTGAGGGTCTATTCTGTTTGCTGTTTCTATTGACTCCTGTTCATGATGGTTTGCGTCTTTGTGTGTTTGAAAATTTTTGATGAGCACCTTCCTTAGCAGGGCTTTTTCCTCCTTGTGAAAATCTTATGATAGTGTTATGTCCTTTCTTAGTGGTTTTGCATTTGCATCTGTCAGGTATATCTGTATTTTATCTGTCAGGTAGGGTTGCCAGATAAAATACAGGACATTCAGTTAAACTTGAATTTCAGACAAACAAAAATAATTTTTTTTTAGTGTAAGTATGCTCCATGCAATATTTGGGATATATTTTTGCTAAAAAAAATTATTTGTGCCCCGTATTTTTTTTTTTTTTGAGACAGAGTCTCACTCTGTTGCCCAGGCTAGAGTGAGTGCCATGGCATCAGCCTAGCTCACAGCAACCTCAAACTCCTGGACTCAAGAGATCCTACTGCCTCAGCCTTCCCAGTAGTTGGGACTACAGTAGGTCTATGCCACCATGCCCGGCTAATTTATTCTATTTTTAGTTGTCTGGCTAATTTCTTTCTATTTTAAGTAGATACAGGGCCTCCCTCTTGCTGAGGCTGGTCTCAAACTCCTGAACTCAAGTGATCCTCCTGCGTTGGCCTCCCAGAGTGCTAGGATTATAGATGTGAGCTATCACACCCAGCCTATATTTTTATTTGGTAAATCTGGCAAACCTAACACCAGGAGTATTGCGAGCCTTGCACCAGTTTTTAATTTTTGTATTGGTAGTTTCTAGACTAAGCCTTGTACTGAAAATTTAGACCTAAACTTGTGTGAGGCACAGGCCTGGGTTTTAATGTCTTCGAGGAAGGAGACTTCACTTTTCATCCAGGGCCCATTCATCCTTTGTTGTCTTTCTGTCTTATTGAGCGGATATTTTTAGGTTCACCCTTTCACTGTTCCAACTCCCTGCCATGCTCAGCCCCAAATCTTGTCTCCTATCCCTTCATGGAGGTTAAATTCCCAGCATTTAAGTAACGGAAACCCCTGCCCATCTTCCAGACAGAGCATCAGCTCAAGTACTTGTCACTCTTTTTCAGTTTCTTTTTTCATACCTGGGTGTTTCCCTTTATTTCTTGTGAGACTAGCTGGGACTTTTTAAAGAATCCTGATTTTATTTGATGTGACATTCCTAGGACATTTACAGCAGACAGGTTTCATCTTATCTTCACCATCTTGCTGGAGGATGCCTCCCCAACAGGCACAAGATAGCATATCTATTGCAAATAGCACAGGCTTTAGAACCATATAGAACTCCAGGTTTAACCTAGGATGTAATCTTTATAACTATATGATTTCAAGCACATTACTGATGCTTTCTAAATCTACTTCAACTCCAAGTGAAAATAATTACAAAAGAACTATTGTGAAGATTAACATATATTATGGTGTTTTGCACACATTAGATGATCAATACCTATTAGCTCCTTCTCCTGCCCAATCTGAAGTCTAAACTGTCTAAACTCTCTCTCTTAGAGTTCTTTTGTTGTTGTTGTTTTAAAGTGCAGGCCACCTTTTCTCATCCCCAGTGCACTTGCTGCGTCCGGGAGGCAATCCATACCTTCCTCCTGATACCCCACTTCCACTTCCATTCTTACTCCCTCACCCCCATTCAAAGCTTTTCTCTCACCTGCTCCACCACCTTTTTGTCCCAGCTGTGGCACCTAGGATCTTCCAAGCCACTTTCCCCATTCACTGAGGACATTCACCTAGTTCAAGTTCTCTTCTGTTCCTCCTTTGTAATCATATTGGAGAATTAAGTGTCTAACACAGTCACCTTTATGGTTCCTTGATACCTATTCTAGTAACCTCCACCCACACATGTCCACACTCTTGTCAGCAGCAAGAACTCCAGATCCAAAATCTTAAACTCCAGTAATTCTGTCTTAGCTCAAAACCTTCTATTCTGGGCTCTTCACTTTTCCTTCTATTTATTTATGGATCTAATTAAGATATTCAGTCCCTGGATCCCATCATTTTCCTCTAATTGTTAAACGTTTTAGGTTGTATTTTCTTTCCTATCCATCACTAACTGCTTTGTCTCAGCATTTTCACTCCATTGTCTTTCCAGGAGCCCCAGCAACGTAAGTCCCCTTCAGGATACTGTCTCCCCATCTTTGCATTTTCACAGTGGGGCTATCACCAATTCTTCAGTGTCCAATTTATTTGGGGCCCATCACTCCTCAACCCTTTCATTTATCTTTGATCTGCTTCTTTTTCCATACCCCTGAACAATTACTCCAAAGCAAGGCCACTCTCCACACTCTCCCTTTGATCTGGCCACCTCATTCACCTAGAAAGAAAAGTCATTAAAATCAGAACTGACAATTGATGATCCATCCCTCTAATCCCAAAAAGCTGTATCCACTCCAGTCCTCTCCTCCTTCCCTCCTGCATCTATGGAAAAGGTATTCTAAACCTTCACCTGTGATCGTAATTCCCACTGCCTCTTCTCCAATTCAGATTTTGTTCCAGTTATCCCTTTTTGTTGGGAGCTGTCCCGAACACGGGAGAGTTAAAGTGCGGTTGCTGCCCGGAACACTGGGGTCCTTGAGACACAGCACCTGGCGCCTTAACTCATAGCTCTGACATTCTTGGCCTTTCTTCTAGCTCACGGAGGGTGCTGGAGATAACAGTAGCAGTTATAGAAGGTCACTGAAGTAATCCTGTGCACACAGCCCTCGTAGCTTATAGCCCCCCCTAGGCCCTGCACACTCCTTTCTCAGAATTGTTAATTACGCTTGGGTGCTCTTTCCTTGAACTGTCTGAGTGATCATAGTTGAGTATTTGTAGCTTTTTTGATATCAGAAAAAAGTTAAGTTGTAGATTAGAAAACTGCTTAAGCGAGGGAAAGGGCTATCAAAGTGACGTAAGGTTAAAAGAAACAAGAACTGTTTTGTTTTCTGGTTTAATGAAGACATGCACCACCTGTTCCAATGCATTTTGCTTCTCCTTTGTTCTTATCTGTATAAATACAGCAACTGAA
Source organism: Microcebus murinus (assembly GCF_040939455.1). Lineage (NCBI taxonomy): Eukaryota > Metazoa > Chordata > Mammalia > Primates > Cheirogaleidae > Microcebus > Microcebus murinus. The sequence continues at coordinate 42,076,210 of NC_134108.1, read as the reverse complement.
ATAAACGAGGCGCGGCAGTCAGCAAGGACTCCGTCCTCCCGTCCCCATCTTTTTGTTGTCTCTTCATTTCTCAGCCTCGCCCCCTAACTCCAGGTGCCGCACGTCGCCGGCTGGCTCCGGCAGGTGGTGGCCCGTACGGGGAACCCTCTCTCCAGGAGGGCCTTTGGTGGCACTTGGTGACACGGGGATTCGGTGAAGGCAGCTGCCCGTGGAAGGCCGGCCGAGACAGAAAGAAAGGTGAGTTGGGCAGAGAGTGTAATTGACGGGAGTAAGAAATTATGGGACAAAAAACTAGTAGGATGTTGTTTGTACAAGTGTTAAAGAGTATGCTTCGGGCCCGAAGTGTTAAAATAGGAAAAAAGCAGTTAGAAAATTTTTTAAGTTTTATAGAAGAAGTATGTCCTTGGTTCCCCGAGGAAGGAACAGTAAATTTAGATACATGGAAGAAAGTAGGAGTTAAATTGCAGGACTATTACTCAGCCCACGGACCTGAGAAGGTTCCAGTGGATGCTTTTTCTCTTTGGAATCTTGTTAGGGATTGTTTAGATCCCCGGCATGAAGGACAGCGCTTAACTTTAGGCCGGAGTTCTGCAATCCCTGAGGATGAATCCGATGATCATTCTCCTCCTTTGCCTGTTAACCCTTATCAGGAGGCTCAGGATCTGACCTTGAGCTCTCGCAGCTACAGCCTCTGTGAATTCTCATACTCAGAAACAGGCACCTAACATGGTTAAGGAATTGGAAACTCTAAAAAATATGATGCAACAACTTCTTATTCAAAATGCTGCTATAGGTTTGTTATTAGGTAGAAGCAGTATCACCTTGAAAGGCTTACATGTGTCACCGGGAGTTATAGATCAGGATTATACAGGAGAAATTAAAGTTTTGGTCTCCTCTCCTAGCTCTATTTCTGTTGTCAATCCCGGTCAGCGCATTGCTCAGCTTGTTTTGATTCCTTTGATATCCCTTGGTAAAGTACAATCGCAACAAGCCAGGGGACCCTCTGCTTTTGGCTCCTCAGATGCTTACTGGATGCAATCTATTACTAGGAATAAGCCTGAAATGGTTTTGTGGGTGAATGGCAAGGCATTTAAAGGAATTCTAGATACTGGAGCTGATGTTTCTGTTATTGCTGAACAATACTGGCCTTCCTTGTGGCCCAAGCAAGAAGCAGTTGGCTCGCTCCAGGGTATAGGCCAAGCTCGTAATCCTGAACAGAGTAGTGAATTGCTTACCTGGGTTGATGAGGAGGGACATTCTGGACAATTCCAGCCATATGTTCTACCTGCTCTACCTGTAAATCTTTGGGGAAGAGATGTTATGCAGGCTATGGGAGTTTATTTGTATAGCCCTAATGCCACAGTTACTAAGCAACTCTTTAATCAAGGGATGCTCCCAGCCCAAGGCTTGGGAATTAGGGGTCAAGGTATTTCTAAACCTATTCAAGTAAAGTCCTGGCCATTTCGAGCAGGCCTGGGATATTTTTAGAAGGGGCTTTTGATTCTCCTGCAACTCATGCACAGGCTATTACTTGGAAATCTGATGCACCTGTGTGGGTTGATCAATGGCCCCTCAATCAAGAAAAAATAGCCGCTGCAGAACAGCTGGTGCAGGAACAGCTTAATAGCGGCCACATAGCCCCCTCCAACTCCCCTTGGAATTCTCCAATTTTTGTCATTAAAAAGAAGTCTGGGAAATGGAGGCTGCTCCAAGATCTTAGACGTGTTAATGCCACCATGGAACTCATGGGAGCTCTGCAGCCAGGTCTCCCTGCCCCCATGGCTATTCCAGCCCATACTTTTAGAATTATAATAGATTTAAAAGATTGCTTCTATACCATTCCTCTTGCACCACAAGATTGTAAACGTTTTGCTTTTAGTGTTCCTTCTACTAACTTTAAAGAACCCATGAAACGTTATCATTGGCTTGTTCTGCCTCAAGGCATGGCCAATAGCCCCACCTTATGTCAAAAATTTGTTGCCAATGCTTTAACTGCTACTAGAATCAAATATCCTACTATATATATCATCCACTATATGGATGACATTCTTTTGGCACATGCAGATGAAGGATTCTTACTGCAAGTTTTTGATCATGTAACAACACAATTAAATAAACAGGGCCTTGTCATTGCTCAGGAAAAGGTGCAGAGGCACCCTCCTTATTCTTATTTGGGATACCAATTGCATAAATATCATTTTATTAACCAAGGAATTCAACTTCGTAAGGATGACTTAAAAACCCTTAATGATTTCCAAAGACTTCTGGGAGATATCAATTAGATTCGACCCTATTTAAAAATTACCACTGGAGACCTTAAGCCTCTTTTTGACATCTTAAAAGGCGATTCCAATCCTAATTCTCCTCGTCAATTAACTCCTGACGGGAGGCAAGCCTTAAAATTAGTAGAACAGGAATTGTCCCGCCAGCATGTTTCCTATGTAAACTACAACTTGGAATGGGCTGGCTATGTTTTACCCACCTCTCATACTCCCACAGCAGTCCTCTATCAAGGGGGACCACTGATGTGGCTACATTTGCCCTCTTCTCCCTCTAAGGTTCTAACTCCTTATTATGAAATGGTTGCTACCTTAATCCATATGCTGCGTTCAGAATCCTGCAAATTACTAGGTAAAGAGCCACACCTTATTTGTGTTCCTTTTTCTCGTCAGCAACAGGACTGGTTGTTCCAGCATAGTGACTCCTGGGCCATAGCCCTGGCCAATTACCCTGGAAAAATTGATAACCATTACCCCCCTGATAAGTTGTTACATTTTGCTAGCCTACATCAGTTTATTTTTCCTGCCAAAGTGTCTCCTGTACCCCTTGACAATGCTGTTTTGATTTTTACAGATGGGTCTTCTAATGGTATGGCAGCCTATTCAATTAACAATGACATTAAATCTTGGTACACTGGGTCTTCTTCGGCTCAAGAGGTCGAATTGCAGGCAGTTTTTTCAGCTTTACAGGCCATTCCTGCTAAGCCTGTTAACCTTTATTCAGATAGTCATTATGTGATTCGGGCACTCCAAGTCATAGAGACTGTGCCCTTTATTGGGACTTCTAATAGTAATGTTCAGAAATTGTTTCGTGCCTTGCAAGCTCTCATTCACTCACGTACAGAACGATGTTTCTTTGGGCACCTTCGTGCTCATTCTCACCTGCCTGGTCCCCTCAGTCAAGGAAATGAAATTGTAGATCTTGCCACTAAAACCAAACCCCCTCTTATTTTGTTAACTCAAGTGCAGTTAGCACAGCAATCCCATGCTTTGCATCACCAAAATAGCCGTGCTCTCAAGCAACAGTTCAATATCACTAGAGAAGCGGCTCGACAAATTGTAAAAGCTTGCTCTTCCTGTTCTCAGTTACTCCCTGTCCCCCATTATGGTGTTAATCCCAGAGGCCTTTTACCTAACCACTTATGGCAAATGGATGTGACCCATATTTCTTCTTTTAGTCGATTAAAATATGTTCATCTGACCATAGACACTTATTCTGGATTTTTAACAGCCACTTTGCAATCAGGCGAGGCTGGTAAACATTGTGTAGCCCATTGCCTCCGCTGCTTTGCATCAATGGGCCAGCCTAAATGTATAAAAACAGACAATGGCCCTGGATATACGGGTCACAAATTTCAAACATTCTTACGAAAAATGGGAATCAGTCATAAAACAGAAATTCCCTATAACCCCCAAAGACAAGGCATTATAGAACGTGCACACTTGACTCTCAAAAATCAACTTTTGAAAATAAAAAAGGGGGAACTGTACCCCCTCACCCCCCAGAATTATCTAAACCATGCTCTCTTTATTTTAAATTTTTTAATTTTGGACAAAGAAGGTCGTTCAGCAGCCCAGCGGTTTTGGTATACTAATTCCAACAAAGACACGCCGTTGGTCGTGTGGAAGGATCCACTGACTGGGTAGTGGTCAGGACTGGATCCAGTTCTCATTTGGGGTCGAGGGCATGTTTGTGTGTTTCCACAGGATGCTGAAGGCCCACGCTGGCTCCCAGAGAGGCTGGTACGCCAGGCAGGATCTCTCCATAGAAAACAGGATGAAGAGACTGAAGCTGCAGGATGACCAGCAACCTCCGCTTACGATGACAACTAGACAAGCTCTGCTGCCGTCTTGGAGTCAGATTAAGAGACTTACTGAGATTGCTTCCAAGCTGGTTCGAGAAACAGGACAGCCATTGAATTCTTTGACCTTGTTTTTAGCTATGGTAACCTTGCTATCGACGCCTACCCAGGCAGCCACCTATTGGACTTACATACCAGACCCCCCTCTACTCCACCCGGTGGGCTGGGGAGAGCGTGTTGTTCCTGTCTATGTCAGTGATCCCAGGGCTCTGGGAGCACCCGCTAATGATCACATCCAGCATGCTAAGGTATCTGCTTATAATTACACAGGACTCACCCGTGATGTTCCTATCTGTTTCCACCGTGAGGGTTATTTTCCAGGCTGTGTTCTTGTATCTACTTATGTATATGACAATATAAAAGGTGTTAAATGGACTGTGTTTATGTCAAGTTTAGACAGGCAATTTTCTGGCTCTGCACCCTCTGATTTGCCACCACCGCCCGAAATACTTCCCTGTGAAAAGGAGCCGGTTGCTTCTACTCTGCACGTGCCCTGGAGACGTTGCCGTGAACCGACTGCGACTAAGATTCCTATTCTTGGGACGACTCAGAGCATATATGATTGGACCCCAGCAAAAACTGACAATGGGTATTTGGGAGACAAGGGTTTTGTTGAGGGGCTATGGACAACTACTTCAAAGGTATACCAGACTAGTCTCTGGAAACTTGTTGCAGGAACAAGTCAATTCTCTGCAGAGAGTGTGGTGGACTCTACACCAAAAATACGCCTAAGGACTATTTCTGCCTGTGTCCCTGAACCTTTTGTGCTCATGATAGGCAAAGTGAATATTCGCACTGTCACTCATGGTTTTGAAATATCATGCCTTAATTGTCAACTAACTAATTGTATACAATCCCTTGCCTATTCTCATAGAATGGTTGTGTTATACCGCCCTGCTTTTGTGCTGGTCCCAGCTAATGTCTCTGGTCCATGGTATGATGATAAAGGATTGCAAATGTGGAAGGAGGTAAACTCTATTTTGCTAAGGCCTAAAAGATTTATTGGGCTACTCATAACTGGCATTGTAGCTCTTGTTACTGTAATAGCATCCGCTGCTGCGGCTGCAGTGGCGTTGACACAGGAGATACAAACTGCCCATTATGTCAATAATCTCTCTAAAAATGTCACTCAGGCATTGGGAACCCAAGAGCATATTGATAAAAAGATTGAAGACAGACTGGACGCTTTGTATGATGTGGTCCAGATTCTGGGAGAGGAAGTACAAGGGCTTCGGCTACGCAGCCAGCTCCGCTGCCATGACAATTATCAGTGGGTTTGTGTAACTCCCAAACCTTATAATGAGAGTAGATATAATTGGGCTAAGGTCAAAAATCACCTGGCAAAAATCTGGCACTCCGCAAATGCATCTTTAGATTTGCTCCAACTTCATCAAGAAATAACAGGCATGTTGGAGACTCCTCCCCTTGACACTAGCATTGCTACAGAAGCCCGAGATTTTCTCAATCAACTCTTAGGGCATGTTCCATCTTTTGGAAATTTCAAAAGCTTATTCTTTATGATTATTGGGGCTTTTGTTCTTCTCTTGCTAATTTTATGTGTTACGCCTCTGCTACTGCGACTGATTGTTAAGAACATTTTGGCTGTTAAAGTTGCCATACACTCCACTAAGTTGCAAATGAAAGCTTACCAGCGACCCTCCAATTAATTATAAAGGGAAGGGAGAGATGTTGGGAGCTGTCCCGAACACGGGAGAGTTAAAGTGCGGTTGCTGCCCGGAACACTGGGGTCCTTGAGACACAGCACCTGGCGCCTTAACTCATAGCTCTGACATTCTTGGCCTTTCTTCTAGCTCACGGAGGGTGCTGGAGATAACAGTAGCAGTTATAGAAGGTCACTGAAGTAATCCTGTGCACACAGCCCTCGTAGCTTATAGCCCCCCCTAGGCCCTGCACACTCCTTTCTCAGAATTGTTAATTACGCTTGGGTGCTCTTTCCTTGAACTGTCTGAGTGATCATAGTTGAGTATTTGTAGCTTTTTTGATATCAGAAAAAAGTTAAGTTGTAGATTAGAAAACTGCTTAAGCGAGGGAAAGGGCTATCAAAGTGACGTAAGGTTAAAAGAAACAAGAACTGTTTTGTTTTCTGGTTTAATGAAGACATGCACCACCTGTTCCAATGCATTTTGCTTCTCCTTTGTTCTTATCTGTATAAATACAGCAACTGAAATAAACGAGGCGCGGCAGTCAGCAAGGACTCCGTCCTCCCGTCCCCATCTTTTTGTTGTCTCTTCATTTCTCAGCCTCGCCCCCTAACTCCAGGTGCCGCACGTCGCCGGCTGGCTCCGGCACCTTTTCCCCTTATCTTCTTCTCCCTCTCATCTAGTATCTCCCCCTCAGCCTGTAAACTTGTTCAAATCTCTTCCAAGTGTAAAGAATTCTCTCTTAATATCCTAAGCCCTTCTAATGACCTGTCCTCTTTCTTCTAAGAGTGATCTATCCTTGGAATCTTCACATGCCTTATCTCCCATTCATTCTTTTTCTAATTTAGTTTTTACTTTTATTAGTTTTACATGGACACAAAATATGTTATCCCTTTCCATTTGGTCAAGCCCTCTTTTGCATCCTTTCAGAGTTTTTAAAAGAGTTTTCATATAAGTCCTGCATATTTTGTGTTTAATATATGCTTATTTTTTGTTGGAGCCAGCATTGTAAATCCCCTCTTTTAAATATCAAGAACCAGGCTGGGCATGGTGGCTCACACCTGTAATCCTAGCACTCCGTGAGGCTGAGGCAGGAGGATCCTTTGAGCTCAGGAGTTCCAGACCAGCCTGAGCAAGAGACCCTGTCTCTACTAAAAAATAGAAAGAAATTAGCTGGACAACTAAAAATATATAGAAAAAATTAACCAGGCATGGTGGCACATGCCTGTAGCTTCAGCTACTCGGGAGGCTGAGGCAGGAGGATCACTTGAGCCCAGGAGTTTGAGGTTGCTGTGAGCTAGGGCTGATGCCACGGCACTCTAGCTCGGCAACAGAGGGAGACTCTGTCTCAAAAAATGAATAAATAAATAAATAAATAAATCAAGAACCAGGATGGCCTAGTGGTAAAAAGCATGGATTCTGGGCCTAAACTGCCTGGGTTCAAATTCTGCCCTAGTTTTGACCAAGGAGTTACTTTCCCTCTCTGACTCCATTTCCTTATTTCTAAATGGAGATAGTGATGGTATATAGCTCATATGGTTGTAGCGAACACTACAAGGGTTAATATATGTAAAATCCTGACAGTGCCTGACTCATGGTAGGCACCACATTGGTGTTAGCTATTATTACATATAGTCTTCTTGTTTGATTTCTGTGAAATAATTTGTATGCTGCTCCTTTACATATTCCTAGTGGTTTCTAGTTGATTCTCTTAGGTTTTTCTGGAATATGATCATAATATCTGCAAATAGTGCTGGTGCTACCTCCTTTACAATATTTATGTGTACATTTAATTCCATTGGCAATACCTGCAGTGCCATATTAAATACTTTTAGTAGCTCCCCACTTAGCATGATGCTGGCTTTTGGGCAGAGATAGATATATTATGTTTATATGTTATGTTAAGAAAGCATCAATTTATTCCTTTTTTCCTCACCAAGAATGTGTGTTTAATTTTGACCAATGCCTTTCAGCATCTATGGAGTCAGAACAAATGATTTTCCTCCATAGACCCAGTTGTATGATTAATTATATCATGAGATGTCCCAATATTAAACATTTGGTTATAGTGTATGAGTCCATTAATGTGTTCAATTCACATTGTTAACATTTAGGAATTTTGCATTAATATTCTTCTGTGAGATAGGCCTTTCATTTTCTTTCTTTGTGGCAATGTTGATTTTATTAGCTTGACAAAAACAATTTAGAAGTTTTCTTCTATTTTTTGGTTCTTTTCTTGCTAGGCATTGGAATTATCTGCTCTTTAAAGGTTCAATAGCATTGCCGGGTGAAAGCATATATTTGGATAATTTGTCAGGACAGCACATTGACAATTTTTTCCCCCTAAGTAAATCGATTTGTTTAGATTGCAAAGCTGCTCTGGGAACATTTTCCTAGAAGAGTTTTCAAATTTATTTCTGTAGAATTGAACAAAGTAGTCTCTTACTGTTCTTTTACTTTACTCTTTTATGGCTATTTCCTCCTTATTTTTAATTTTGTGTATAAGAAAATATTGATTTTCTCTCAATATTGATTGAAAATATTGATTTACTTTCTTTTTTCATGACTACTTTAGCCAGCAGTTTATTGTCTTTTTCCTCTGAAAAATCATTCTTTTTTAGTTAGTTCTATTTCTCTGCTTTCAAAAGCCAGCAACCCATTTGTTATAGCCCTAGGCAAAGCTAAAAATGCCCTCAGCTGTAGTGAGGATGACACCTTTCCAAATATCACAAATATCCTTGTTGCAGCCTTGCTTCCTAAATAAGGGGATAGTATGCACACAGCAAGAATTAATTTATCTCATAAGTATTTCCTGGGGAAAGGGAGGGAATGCTATTATCACGACTAGGAATCTACTATGTAACTTGGGGAGTTCTTGCATTCTACAGTCACTCAACTACAACAAAACTAATAATGTTTCTCATGAAATTCACATCCAGCTCTATCATTTTTAAAAATTAAAACTGCATCAAACCTTGCATCATTTAAGAAAAATAAAAATAATTATTGGGGAAAACTGAAAAGCTGCCAATTCCATCTTTATTTCCCTTTTTTTTCTTTATGGCCTATTAAAGTAGAATTAGAAGAGGAATGAGCCCTGGCTCTAACACTAGCTGCGTGACCATGGACAAATGATATAACTTTTTCAGTCTTCAATTTATTTATCCTCATAAGAGTTTTTTATATGATTTTCAAAAAGCCTCACAGCTCTAATAAAGTGAAATTATTATTACATTTGGAATCTGCTGCCCCCTGCTGGCACTTTACCAAATTGCAAATTCTATCTTTTCAAAGCTTAGAACCCTAGTTTTAGTGTCTGTTCTACATTTTATCTAATTTTCTGTGTTATAGTCCATTATCTATCTTCCTACTTAGAAGCCATAGGTATGTCTTTCACAACCAAATGCCCTCTTAAACTTTAAAACAAGGTTTTACTTTTCAAATCTTCCTTTGAAAGTTTTATTGCAATCTCCCACGATGTTGATAGATTTTTATAATTTTTTGTGGTCCTATCAATTTTTGCTTTATACATTTTGAGGCTATTATAAATTGGTGTATGTAATACAAGATTAGAATTTTTTGAACTCTGTAGTAAATTGATTCTTTAAGAATTTAAGTAACCTTCTCTATCCTTAATGATAATTTGTCTTAAAATCTATTTTATCTTATATTAATATAACTCTATTAGCTTTCCTTTAGAGAAAATATACTCAGTGTATCTTCTTTCCTCTTTCACTTTCAAATGTTCTGTGTCTTTATGTTTTAGGTATGTAGACAATAAATATATTGCTGGATTTTTTTCCAATTTAAATTCTTTCTTTTAATGAGTTTAGTCCTTGATCAAGCACTCTCAAAATCCAATTCCAGGAGTAGTTCCTTGGCTTTTGCCATGGCATGCTAGCTAATTCTTACATTTGGAGGACATAGTTTCTTTTCTCCCTTATGAGACCTACTACATCCCCGGCCAGGCTTTGCTAAGATTTAACCCTAGTTATAGGCCTGGCAATAGACAGTAGGTGGGGGCAATTATTACTCTGGGGAGGCAGTTAGCAGTGGCCTCTCCAGCATCTTGCAGCATAGACAAAGTCCTAGGTCATATTAGAGAAGGCTGCGCTACTTCTGCAAGACTAGAGGGTCCAGTGGAGACTGCAGAGTCAACATCCTTAGGGGCATCCATCCAGATGTCCCCATGGCATGTTTCAAGTTTTTAGGTTTTCCCCCCCAGAGACCTGACTTTTACAATATACATAACAGCTTGGCTGAACATTCAAGTCTGTGAAACTTCACAGCTATAACCATTAGGCGTTCAGCCTGACGCTCAGCTGTTTCAATCCTTCCTTTGCAGGAGGCAAGGCTTACCTACAGGCTCCCCCGACCCCTTCTGTAGGACATCAGTACAACCTAACAACCAGCCAATGTTCTCATAGACATTATTCTGCCCATATTTTTCAAACACCTCCATCACTGAACCTCCTTGAGAATTATCCTCCATGGGAACATTTCCCGAAGTTACCACTTGTGTCTGGGGTCTTCAAAACCACCCCCAGTTGATTTGCTAGGACTCACAGGACCAAGCATAGAGTTGTACTCACAACTATGACTTATTACACATAAGAACACAAAGCAAAATCAGCAGAGGGAAAAGGCACATGGGCAAAGTCCAGAGGAAACCAGGCATAAGTCCAAGAGTCTTTTCCCAATGGAGTCACACAGGATGAGCTTAATTCCTCCAGCAATTATATATGACAAAATATAAAGTGTTGTTCATCAGGGAAGCTTGCTTGAGCGAGCCTAGGAGTCCAGATTTTAGGGGGGGGGGTCAATCACATAGGTACCCACTGTCTAGCATGTACCAAAATTCCAGATTCCCAGAGGAAAGCAGGTGTTCAACATAAATCCTATTGTTTGTACAAACATTTCAGGCACAGTAAACCACTCTTATCATTTAGGGAATGGTAGGAATACTCCTGAGATCCAAGTTGCTGGACACTAGCCAAGGGCCAACCTTGCAAGCAGGCCTAAGGACAACAGGTTCAGGCCTGCTGTGTTAACTCTTTTCTGCATACCATCTGTCAAATATTTAGCAACTGAGCCATACCTTTGCCTAGAACTATGTGAACTCTACTTACCAACCAGGATGTTGTTTGCTTTACTCTTTGGTTGTGAGATAAGACGGTTCCTAATCCCCATCTTACTATGTGTTTCCTCAGATCCCATTCCTGGTCCACTTGTGTTAGTCTGGGTCCTCCTAGAAGCAGACGCCAACACCAAGAAGGGATACACTGTGCAATAGATTTATTAGGGACAATGCTGGTGAGGAAAAATAGGTAGGGAGCTGGGGTTGGTGGGAGGCTGGGAGGAAACAGGCCATAATGCAGGTATGAAAGGAGGAAGGAAGGTTGGGTGAAAGCAACTTAGACTACACTGTACTACTAAGGGAGTTTGGCAAGACCATCATGGGGTCCTCCAGCTAAAGTTGAGGGGTCTCTATCATGATCAGTCATTAGCTAGCAGCAGCGTGGAGAAGCTCAGCCTCAGTATGTATGTAGGCATGGATTCCAGAGCACAGCAGCTAGGCCCTCAGTAAGCCACCATGCTCCCTCCTGCAGGAGAACTGAGAGATTTGTTCTCATGGTTCCCACCATGGTGGTTATGGCTCTCAAAATATACCTGAAAAAGAGTTATTATTAAACAAATATTTAGCACCAACAGCACATGGTAATTTGTAATACTTTTTTAAAAAGGTTACACTTATAAAACTACCTAAAACACTGATTAACAATGAAAATACAGCTGGGCATGGTGGCCCATGCCTGTAATCCTAGGACTTTGGGAGGCCAAGTGGGAGGACTGCTTGAGGCCAGGAGTTTGAGACCAGCCCAAGCAACATAGTAAGACCTCATCTCTACAAAACAAATATAATAAATAAATAAATATATAATTAAAAAATAATGAAAATGCAAATCATTTTTAGAATTTTATAAATTAAAAAATATCCTATGGGGATGAATTCTGGGGAAAAGATTTTTTCAAATGACTTGGTAAACTGGGTGCTTAAACTAACACACAGAAAGCATATATGTATTCACACTAAATCAAAGTCAGTGACAAAAAGTATTTCCAAATGTTCATAACTCAAGTCATTTTCCTAAATATGACATGACTAATACTAATTTATAAGTGTGTTCGAAAAATATTTTACATAATTTTATTCATAAAAATATATTTAAATATTTATGTATATTTAAATGTTAAAATGGAAGACGTTCCTCTTAAATGTCATCTCTAATAGGACTGGTTTTCTAACTCAGCTGTCAATGTAACACAAAACTAAGCCAAATCCTTCGCATGGACTTTATGACCCATTGGTATAAATAATAGAAGCTACTAGGAATAAATAATAAACCAAAATTTTAATGTAAGAGAAACACAAAATGTTTATTTTTTAAAAATGAGATTAATATCATTTTAATGTAGAAGATGCCATCTTTATTTACAGGCTAATAAAAAAATATTAAACTCAACTTAACTAGATACAATACATTTGTCATAAATGCTATAGATTTGAGGCCGGCCATAAGTAGAAGACTGAACAGGTGGAATAGCAGATTACATAATAAGGTAATGTGCAACTTACATGTGAACCAGCTTGGCTTTTTGTTTTTAAACATGAAAACAAAATAAGTCCACTGTGGTGGGGGAAAAAACCAACACCATGGACAAAATGTGCTAACTTTTGATGACTGTTCAGTTATAATTTCCAAGACTCACAAAATTTTCATCTCTTAGATCTATTTTAGTAATAGTCCCATAACTCAAATGTTTCTTTTCCATCATCTTCGTAACAGAGACACTATAGAAGAGAATTTTAGAGGTTAAGTGTATACACACACACACACACACACACACACGTACACGTACCCCTCATGTTCTATTAAAAAGTTTTTCTCAACTCTTCTGTTTCTGTATGCATATGTGTATTTTTCTCTTTCTTTCCCTTTTTCATTGGAATGGCTGTGCAACAGTTTCCTCCTTATCTGTTTGGTTTTGTCATATTAGCTTCAGTGTTACATATGAGTTTCTTTCCTATGTGAAAATATTAAAACTGGTTCTTACTCAGTCCTTTGGAAAAAGTCTATAATTCTTAGTTCATCCCCAAAGACCACATATTCTAAAGTGAACTTTTAACTAGGTACTTTCTAACACCTAACAGGAAGCTCACAGTAGCATCTGAGCAATAGTGTTCTCATGTAGGCTTGCAAACCATGGTGAAGCAGGAAATGAAAATGAAGGTGACCTGTGGAATTTTAAACTACTTGGAAACATTTTCATTCTGTTTATCAGCCCTTGAAATGAATTTATATCATAACCATCTCATATAATCCTTCAAATTATACAGCAACTTCACAAAAATTTCAATTCAAGGTTCAAAAAAAACCTTTTTATACACTTATTAGGTAGTTCTTGAAAATCAAAGGGTTATAGCTTACATTTCCTAAGGATTCAGTCATAGTATATAAAGGATATTCTCTGAAAAAATGCCATGGCCATTCCATCCCGGGCTGTGTTTTAAGAAGAATAACATGGTTTCATGTCAAAGCAAAAAAGTTTTCAGATCTGCTACTACAAATTTTTTTTTTTTTTTTTTACTAAAATAAATACAATGGCTAAAATCCAGTTTGCAAATCTCATGTCATGCATAGGGGTATATGTGTTTGGCATAGGGGAAATGCATACCGAAAAAACAATTTTTTTCCTTTAAGAGGCCTTACCCTGTCAGGAGCAAACAATAACATGTAACTTGCTTATTCATTTATACAATTAAATACTAGCTTTTGCTTATAGGCAATGTTATGCTATAAAGTATTTTAATATCAGTAACAATATACACTATGAAGTGCACTTCTATTACAAATTAACATGGTGATATACATATGAACAAAACCACCCAAAACAAACCATAAACGAGCAACAGTTAAAACATTAAATTTATAAATAGCAAAATCACAAAATAAAGTATATACATATTATAGATTTTATCTTTGAACAAATATATAGTGCATCTGGGAAAGACAAGAAAACGTGTTTTACCATATAACATTTGTATGCTAGAAATGAAGATATTTGTAATATTCTAAAAGCCTTGTAGGCTTTCTCCCACTTAATAGTCCCTTAAATGTATATCCTTTAAAACAGTGATATTAGCAAAACTATCACCTCTTGAAATGCAATGTTTTGACTTTGCCCAGCAGGGGTACAATGGCCTGCAGAACAGTAAATAAGAGAGGAGGCACACCATGCTTAATCCTGGGGTAAGAGAACTAGCAAATTCATAGTTTACATATGAAAAGTGCTTTAGTCAAACACACTGACATGAAAACCCAACCAAAACAAGTACCTTATTAAAATGTCTTCACCTCATCTTGCCCACCTTTGCCCTTAGCTTTTGAGATGACTGGTGAACCGGCTACTACTAAGAGAAAAACCTGCTGTTTGAATGCAGTTAATTTTGTGACACAGTAATAAATTTGAGCTTGTACTACCAGAAAAATTTATCTTTAAGTGCCAGTACTATCACAAGACAAAGTTTATGAACAACTCAAAATGTATAAAACTTTCGTGGATCCCAGAAAATAGGCATTTGAGACTAAATTTTAAAGGGTAAATGTCCGAACACCATGCACAGATCAACATAATTGAGAACAGATATTTTACATTCTTCTGCACATCTTTTAAAAACCAAAAAAGTTAAATGTACAGTAACTTTTCAGAAACTATTTTTAGTGCAGCACTGATTGATAAAAGATTGCTTAAAGAAAACTATTTTGGACTGCATTGAATAAAGCTGAAAGGAAAACTCATTACAGTAAATGATCATTGAGAATTGATTTAGATATCAGGATGTACAATAAAGTTAAAAAAAAAAAAAAGCCTAAGACTGTTCTTTCAGTTTTTAAAAAATTAAGCCTGTATTTCTGCAATTCATTGAGTCAAGTTCTGTCCTCTGGACACAGTTAACAATTCTGAAATATATAATATGAATTCACTTACTCTCTGTATTTAAAGGCTATTTCTTATAAAATTCCAGTTAGCACTGTCCTACTATGGAAAAGGAACCAAATAAAACAGTAGTATTTCATTTGGTGCTTAATAGCCTAGTAATACCCCTTTAGGAAACACATGCTTTGGTGCTTACAATTTCAAGAAAATCAAAATTGCTTTACATGCAATAGCTAATTATAGTATACCACAGAAAACAGGGGGTTTTATGCATTTAGATTTGTTCACATGAAGCCCTGAGGTACCCGTCTTTCATTTAGGCAACAAACAGCCTCCCTTGATCTTGAATAGTCTTTGTCACCATCTTCCCTAGTGCCCCCAATTCAGAATAGTCTGATTAACAATCCTGTCTGGAGACATAGTCAATTTAATAAGATTTTTTATGATACAGACTGCTCAGATCATCTAACTTTGAAGCACTATCATCTAGTGGAGTTTCACTTGAAGTTCCCAGGTCTCCATTTTCATGCGCATCAGCTACTGCCTTCTTATTAAATCCTGAAAGAAAAGAAAAGAAGAAAAGCAGATACTTTCTGGTCTAAAAAAATTTCATTTTATAATTTTACTGTGCAAAAAACAAAGGAATGTCCACTGTAATTAGTAGTTTTAATATGAGGGAATATAACAGGGCCTTAGATTAATCAAGTTAGCAACTCGTAACAAGAGAATTCTTCTTTCTTATGGCAGATACCAAATATTGTAAAGATTTAAAAATATCTATTAGACTTATCTAAAAATTATATTAAATTTCCTATCAAGTTTTCTATGAAACTTAGAATTGATACATATAACTATAAAATTCAGTCAATTCTATTTATACAAATATCTACTGAATTGGGAATTATATTTTTATTTTACATTTTTGCTTTCATATCACTTTATTTAACTTCAGTTCACAGAGGCATGTACTAGTTGATCACTAAAAATCTAGTTTGTTGGCAAGATGATGTCTAGCTAAAATTTAAAACTACTTTTGGTCGATCTACAAAATAGATAATAGATAATAGCTTGTAAATTAGTTAAGTGTTGGCTATATCACCTATTTAGTTAGCTATGAAGTATGGAAATGCACAAAACAATAACCAATATTTATACGTGTGATTTGAGTCAGTTAACACTGATATATTATATTATACAAGCATACACTTTTGGTTGAGTCACATTTTAAGTGTCTGCAATTAATATAGGTGACAGAGCTTTCTAGCCTCAGTTGCAAAAAGGGACACGTTTTCTAATCTGACAGAAAACAGAAAAAAGGGTACATAGAATACAATGAAACCATACAGAGAACAGTGCAACAGCGTACAGTTTTGACATCTGGTCACAATAGGTTTCCTCAAGATTCATGGCGAGAACAATAATTGCAAAAGGGCAACAGATCATCAGTTCATAATAAAACTATTCCAAGAGTTCTCTCAACTTTCTGGTCTCAGTATGCCCTTATATTCTTAATATGCGTTCAGGACTCCCCCCAAGAGCTTTTATTTATGTGAGTTATAGCTATTGATGTTTATCATATTAGTAATTAAAACTGAGAAATAAAAAAAATTACTTTGTTAAAAATGACACTAAAGCCAATAAATGTTAACATTTTGGTTTAATGAGAACTCTATTTTTCAAACAAGAAATTTTAGTCAGAAGAGTAGCATAATTTTCTTTCATTTATTTATTTTTTCTTTTAATATATAAAAGAAAAAATTTACTTTATCCTTTATATCCTATAGACGGACAGAGAGAATGAGAGAAAGCAAAAAATTAGCATAATTTTAGAATTTCACAAATTTCCTTAGTGGTTTTATAGAACATAGTTAGATTCTCCTATCTACTTCTGCTCAACCTGTTAAAAGTATATGAAGTTCAGCCTCACACAGATACACAGTTGGGAAGGGGTGGAATATTTTAATAGCCTTTTCAAATAAATGTCAATATGCTTCTTTGATATTATACCAAAAATTGACAATGTGGAATCTGAAACTTAATCAATGAACTTTTCACACTCTGTTACATTAAAATCCACTTGCCTATCTTGATTTTGAATGGATCTTTTTACCCATTAATAATTTTGTAACATGATGCACTGGTCATTTGAAAATTTTGGATCACTAAGTTACGTAGCAACTTTAAAAGTTGACACATTTCATTTTATTATATCAAAAAAACCACATTCATTAATATCACCATCAATCTTTTTTTTTTTGAGACAGAGTCTCACTCTGTTGCCCAGGCTAGAGTGCCGTGGCTTCAGCCTAGCTCACAGCAACCTCAAACTCCTGGGCTCAAGCGATCCTTCTGCCTCAGCCTCCCAAGTAGCTGGGACTACAGGCATGTGCCATCATACTCGGCTAATTTTTTCTATGTATTTTTAGTTGGCTGATTAATTTCTTTCTATTTTTAGTAGAGACGGAGTCCTGCTCTTGCTCAGGCTTTCAAATTCCTGAACTTGAGCGATCTTCCCGCCTCAGCCTCCCAGTGTGCTAGGATTACAGGCGTGAGCCACTGCACCCGGCCATCACTATCAATCTTATTAGAAAAGTTCTTAGGTGTTAGGAAGCTGTCAAGCTCACAGTGATTGATGCATGTTTTATAAAATTCTAACTTTTACTTGAGAGCTCATATTTTATCACTGGGAATAAATACTGTCAGCTGTCTTTTTTGAAGTGATGGGTTATGTTCATTTTTACGAAAATGGCTGCCAAATAGTCTGAATAGCCATAATTTTTCAGTAATTCTTTCAAGTAAAAATTGTCTTCCATGAAAAAATGACTAGTTCAGCTAGAAATTTAATCACTTCATTGCTTCTTCTTGAGACCAGTATCTTTGTTCAGTATGCAGAATAAATGTTTTATGCATACTTCCTACCTCACCACGCAGAATATTAAAATGACATGTACTCAAAGGTCAACATTTAATAAAATTAACAATTTTTACTGTTTCATCAAGAATATTTTTAAGTGAAACTGGCATATTCTTTTTTCTATTTATTAATTTTTTTTGAGACAGTGATCTCACTCTGTTCCCCGGGCTAGAGTGAGTACCGTGGTGTCAGCCTAGCTCACAGCAACTTCGAACTCTTGGGCTGAAGCAATCCTTCTGCCTCAGCCTCCCGAGGAGCTGAGACTACCGGCATGCGCCACCATGCCCAGCTAATTTTTTCTATATATTTTTAGTTGGCAAATTAATTTCTTTATATTTTTAGTAGAGACTGGGTCTCGCTCTTACTCAGGCTGGTTTTGAACTCCTGACCTCGAGTGATCCTCTTGCCTCGGCCTCCCAAAGTGCTAGGATTACAGGCGTGAGCTACCATGCCCAGTGGGAACTGGCATATTCTTCTTCTTCTTCTTTTTTTTTTTTATCATGATAGTGGATAGCAAGAAAGAAAGTAATGACTACTAGTACAGTTGGGTACCACTGCCTTGACTCAGGCTAAGGCACCAGAAGTTTTACCTCAACCACTTTTGTACCATTAGTATAAATAACACAGCAAAAAAAAGACAAATGATGTCTTAGTTTTACGATAAAAAGCTTTCACTTCATGGGCTCCCCTGAAAGATCTCAGGGACCCTCAGAGATCCATGGATCACAGTTTGAGAACCACTGCTCCACATAAAAGAAAATGCTAGAATTTTTCCTTAAACTGTGTATAAATGATAGCAAAGGAAACAAAGAGCCTCAAGATAATATAACCAGATTTTAATAGCAATCATAAGACAACAGTTTACTCATTCATACTTAGCCTATAATTCACTGTATTATGAGAGAAAAATATGCATTAAGGGAGACTACCATATGATATATCTACTCGAAATAGCATGTGGTCTTTGTTTCAGAGTCTGGAAAATTTGAATTTTATTTATTTTTCAATGATCATTTATAGTTGGGTAATTGAAAATATACTTATCTTAACAATCCAAGATGAATCTAGAAAAACATACATATAAATAAAATGTTAGTGCAGTTACCAGTGTACAATAGAACTTTAGGCAAGGGAAAACTATTCCTTTGGTTTCTCCATCATTAAGACAATGTTACTTAAGAATATCTGAGGCTTTTATATTTTAAACAATTTATTAATATTAATAATTAATGTAATAATAATTTTTAGAGTGCTATTTACCTTGTAACACTTTGATTTCCCCACTTGTGTCTTTGCAACTAGCACCAGGATTACCACCTCCTTCTAACTCATCAAGGTACAAACGGTAACGATGTCCACTCTCATCTTCATACTCTACATTTTCATCATCAGAATCCACTTCAGGAGCCACATAAACTACTTCAAATTCGATCTCTCCTCTCTAAAATAGGCAATGAAAATGAGAAAGTCAGGCTATTGTAACTGTAATTAAAAAAGGATTTCCTGACAACAAATAATGCAATTCTAGAATCTAAAGAGGTAGAAGGGGTCTGAGAGGTCATCATGTCCAGAGCAACTCCATCAATCACCTCTACAAGTAATTTTTAAACAGTACAAGTAGCTCTTTCTACTGATCACATTTTTGCTAACAGATCTAAAACAAAAAGGGATGCTTAATTATTAAACTTATAGAATTTTGGAACAAGCGTCAAGTTTAAAGTCATTTTGCCATTTTGTACTTCACATAGGAATTTACCAAATCCATTTAAATAGTCAGATACTAAATAAACTTGCATATAAGGGTGTCACACAAGCTTTTCCTAAACTAATTCAAGAAACCTCTGCATAATGATTTCTTGTTTCTTATTAAATAAGTCCTGAATCTTTTTAACTTTCATTGAGTACCATAGTGTTAATCAAGGTATTCTGTCTAGTAATAATAGTAATTACTATATTTATTGTGCAAAATTACAGCTTTTGATCCTCAGAATAACCCTATTATAGTCTCTTTTACATGAACGAGAAACCTGAGTGAGTCCTGGAGAGAGCATTTAACTTTCCAAATATGATAAACAAGAATACAGAAAAACAGGAATTTGACTCCAAAGTTCTTGCACTTTCTACTATGCTGTACTGTCATTCTTTAATAACAACAGCACATTCAAGTAATAAGTTACAGATTATTTTATGTCAAAAAAATTCCAAGCTATAATTATCATTTAAGAGATTACAATCATTACCCAGAAGTCTGGTTTTTGCAACTCTCTGAAAATTATGTCCTGCTTTTGCTCAAAAGTAAGTATAACAATTTTGACTGCTACCCAATAAGTTACTCTCTTTGGTGTTCCCCTTTCCCAGCAGTTTAAGGTTATATCTCAGAATTTTAATATGTGCTTAGCATTTCCTTAATGACTATCTATTGGTAGTTCTTTTACCACATTTGCTAGTCATCCCAATCTTGTGCTACTGGATGAAATGGCAAGTTGGGTTGAATAAACATTAACCTAAGAGGCTAGGGTAGCATTCTTAGATCTCCCTTATCAGACAGTGCTTTAAAAATACCATTTGGCAAAGAGATTGATGATGTAGTCTTTAGTAAAGTTTTAGATGACAGAATTAGATCTGTCGGTAGTAGTCATGGAGACACAGATTTCAGGCTTAATAGGAGGAAAAGCTTCTAAAAATCAGCACTGGGTAACAATGGAACAGAATGCTTGATCATCAGTCAGCAAGTCCTCCCTTTAATGCAACTGTTTAAGTAGTGATATTGCAGATTTCTGCATCATGTAGAGTGGAATTGATCAGCTATAAATTCATTTTCAACTCTCAGATTCAATTTTACACAGGCATACTACACAGATAATCCAAGAAACATCTCAATATACTACCAACACCTCTTTAATTCCCTCAACCCCATTCTCAAAGGAAAATAAAACAAACACATTTTAAATACACTGGATAACAAATATGACTCCTTGATATGAATCCCAATTCTATAACTTATTTGCTCTAGAACTTTGAGCAAATCCTTTAATCTCCAAGAACCTTAGTTTACTCATTTTATTTTATTATTATTATTGTTATTATTTTTGCAACAGAGTCTCGCTTTGTTGCCCAGGCTAGAGTGAGTGCCGTGGCGTCAGCCTAGCTAACAGCAACCTCAAATTCCTGGGCTCAAGCAATCCTCCTGCCTCAGCCTCCCAAGTAGCTGGGACTACAGGCATGCGCCACCATGCCCGGCTAATTTTTTCTATATATATTAGTTGGCTAATTAATTTCTTTCTATTTATAGTAGAGATGGGGGTCTCGCTCTTGCTCAGGCTGGTTTCAAACTCCTGACCTTGAACAATCTGCCTGCCTCAGCCTCCCAGAGTGCTAGGATTACAGGGGTGAGCCACCGCACCCGGCCAGTTTACTCATTTTAAATAAATGATTTCTGAGGATCCCTTTAGTTCTAGTATTCCATGACTAAAATTAATCCACTTCTAGTATTGGCTTTTCTGTAATACTTTATATATAGTAATATATGTATAGTAGTATATATATATAACATATATATACACATACATAAATATCCATAATATGTTTTATATATAAAATATATATTATGTTTTAGTTATTAATGATGTTGCTAAGTGGTCAGGTTCTGTTCTGTTCTGAGTACTTTATATGTATTAACACAGCTCTACTTCAATTTCTACTACACAGACGAGAACACAGAGGCAAGACTACTTAAGTACTTTTCTCAAAGTACTTTTCTGCAGGCACAGAAAAGAGTAAGCAAAATGGTCCATTTTAGTAAATCTAGCTGAATGTCATCTATAAAAGCCCTAAATCAAAGGAAACAAGTATCTTCCTATAAACACTTTACAATTTGAGAAACTTTGTAGGAAGTATAAAGTATTCAATAGATTCAAAAAGAAGCAATTGATAGATCCAATTTTAATTACATTAAGGGACTCTACCTGCTGAGAAAGAATGGTTACAGCTTCTTTATGCTTTGTGTCCCTTAGGTTAACTCCATTGACTGCTAAAATAGCATCCCCAACGTGCAGCCCTCCGCATCTATCAGCAGGTTGCCCTGGATGGATCTCAGAGATGAGGATTGGGACACCATGTTCTTTCCCACCCTGACAACAACAAAAGGCAGTACATTAGTTTACTCTTCGTAAAGTACAGTCACAGATGATTCTAGAGATAAAATATTTTCTAAAAAACATCTTTCGATAGGCACCTATACTGTCTCTATAAATGCTGGGTGAAATTTTATTTGCTACTTAGGTAATGATAAATAAATTATTAAGATTATCAAGGGGAAATTGGCTAAACTCTTCAATATAAATAAAAATATGTATTAGTACTCCATAGCACCACTTTATTTTATCAAATCTAAATCACTGTGAATGTAAGATCCATCATTTTATGTACCACAAAAATAACTATAAGATTGTAAGATGAATTTCAATTTCAGAGAAGTTAAAATATGGAAAAAAATGCAATGTAGAATTGAAATACAGTATTTGGTACCTATGACCCTCTACCTTGTATCACAGGGGTGTGCGTGCCTTATTTCTTCTGCTAAAACTTATGTTCTTTAAAGGCAGTACATTAAAAAAGGTAGGTATTCAATAAATATAGACAAGATGAACTATTTTATTATAAGAAACATTTCTACATTAACTAATACCAGAAATCAAATAAACTCACACAATGCCTAACTATTACTAAATGAAAATTAAAATAAAGCCAATCTTATTCAGTAAAGTACTGAGACTACAACAAAATGACTCCAAATTTATGTACTTTATAATAGATTGCTCTTAGGAATGTTGTCCAATAACAACCGTTTTTAAAGGCATCAAATTAAAAAAATATATATAATAATATTTGGCCCCAAAAGCCAGTGAAATCTGATAGCTAAGAAATGAGATAAGAGAAAGATAACACATACTGTAGTGAGAATAATAATATAATCTAGAGCCATTTATCATAGAAGAAAACAGCTGTATCTATTCCCAAAGGCTCCCAGAGACATCACAGTATATGGTATAGAACTACAAAGTGAGTCATAATGAAAATGTTAAGCTATGTTTACTAAAGGTACACTAACAGTTGTTAGGAAGATTTACCAAAAAAAAGGGGGAGGGGTTACACAGAAGTGTTGTTGCCCATGGGAATAAATTTAGTTATTAAAAAAATATATATCTAGAATACTCTGTTCCCCAGTGATGTCCAAATAAGGAGCATGATTATACTAGAAACTGCAGAAAAGGAGAATGGAAACACTACTTCTTACTGTAATTGAAATGCCAAGGCCTTCATGATCTTCCTTAAGGAGGAGAACTTTCCTAATTGGACCAACCCCTTGGCTTTTCTTTAAGGAGTCTTGATCCTTATTGGGGGAAAAATGAAGAAAAATTAGTATTATTTAAATAGTATACCAAATAGAGTATACACATGCTATATAACTTGCTTTTAGAAATCTTTATTATTTTCCTGGAAAGGATACACAATATAGTGTTAAGAAAGTAATTAACAGATAAAATGGAAAAATGAAAAGTTATTCTATTAACATGGTGAAATTTATAGATGATTTTCTTACCCCTTTCTTTACCAATAATTTTTAAAATATTGATACATCTCTTTTTAAATTGTAGAAATTACCAAACAAACTATCACCAGGAATTAACCAATGAACAAATATCTTCAAGAAATAAAACTGGATAACTATCTTCACTGGAAAACATCTTAAAAGATTTATATCCATTTTAACTGAGTTGAAGAGTTGAAAAACAAGATTCGAATTGGACCATTAATTATTTTTTCATTCCTTAGTGCCCTGGAGTCTACCTTGTCAATAAAGGACCTTACTCTATTAATAATTCTTTCTCTGGTATCTTTACTCTTTTTCTCTCTACTAAACTCCTTTCCTATTCAATAGATAAACAAATTCCAAGCCTCTTCCAGCTTTAAAATACCATGTTGCAAACAAAACAAAGCAAAAACCCTTAAAATCCTTCACTATCTTCTTTAGCAACTATCCTCTCCTCACCCTTTCCTTATCTGCCACACCAAGTTCATCCTCACCATATCTACTTCCTTGCCACCAACATCCAGTTCTCTGATACCTATAATTAGGGTTTTGCCTAATTCTGTATGAATAGAATTTTCTTCTCTTTGGTCACTGGTAACTAATATTGCTATATCCAATTAACATTTTTTAGTTATTATCCTACTTGAAAGTTAATACTATTC
The DNA here is from genome assembly GCF_040939455.1 of Microcebus murinus. Taxonomy (NCBI): domain Eukaryota; kingdom Metazoa; phylum Chordata; class Mammalia; order Primates; family Cheirogaleidae; genus Microcebus; species Microcebus murinus. The sequence goes on along the minus strand of NC_134108.1, from coordinate 42,052,239 downwards.
ACTACCCCCTTCTTGAAACTCACTCTTACCCTTGGTTTCTATTACACTACTTTCCTAGGTGGCCTGTATCTGACAGCTCCATTCGGGCTCCTTCCTTTGGTGATCCTTTTCCTTCCCTCACTCCCTAAGTTTCTATCGTTGGCCCCCTATTCCTTTTTACTTTATATATTCCTTCTCTGGGTGACTTAATCAACTCCATGGTTTCAATTATAATAGATGGATGATTTCCCTAATATTTTTCCAACTCAGTATTCTCTTCTGAATTCCAGAGTCACATACCCAACTAGACGCATCTCGAATGTTCCATTGGTACCTCACACACTACATGTCTAAATCTGATCTTATCATCTTTTCCTCCAAACCTTCCTTTTCCTCTATTTCCTTTATCAATGAATGCCAGATCCCACTCAGCTGCTCAAATCAAAAACTTAGATTCTTCCTTTTCATCTACTTAACCAAAAGTAGCCAGTCACCAAAGGTCCTCCTGCTTCTAATTCTTTTAAACCTGTCATTCCTCTCAAATGCAACTTCCCCTTCCCTATCACTTTCTCCTTGTATTACCACAGTATCTTTCTAACACATCTCCTCTACTCCAATTTGGCCCTCTTCCAATATATCCTCTTCAATATGCCAAAATAACTGTCAAAAAATGTAAACTTTATTAAGTCTGCTATTTTATTTAAAAGTCCCATGATTACCAGGTTAAAGTTCAAACTCCTTTATTTAGTACAAAATAATCATCCAGCCATTATATAAAACTCCGGCCTCATGTTTTACTACTTTCAGAAGCATGCTTTTATCACTCAGACACACCCAACACAAACTACTTTGTCTTTTTCCTAACCTCTCCACTTCCCAAATCTACTGGACCTAAAAGTTAATGGAACCACCAGTGTCTTGGAGAAGGCAATAGCATAAGTGATTATTACAACCCCATTCCTCTTCCATCAACTCTATAAAGACATGTATCAGTTCTTACAGTCATCTCTGCAGAGGCAGCAAATTGTTTTACTATTTAAGGCCACACTTTATCTGGTACTAAGATATGTGATCCACTGGGTAAGAGACATGCTTTCATATATTAAGGTCTGTATTATCAAGCAGCTGTTGTAATAAAATTGAATAAAGATTTATCCAGATAGAAAAGAAAGCTCCAATACAATGGTGGTATACAAGTAGACAAATGGACACAGATCTCAAAGTTCATCTTAATCTAAGACCAAACAGGTGCAAATGTTAGTTCAAAATCTACATTTGGATTTAGTTACCAAAAATTCCCTTAAATAACTACGCCAAACAATTAATATTAGCCAAATTATCAATATGAGCATACACTATCATTTAGTTACCAAAAGTTCCCTTAAAAAACTACCCCAAACTATTTGCCAAATTATCAGAATGATTATACATTGTCAGTTAAGCTTAAAACAAATTTAGGCATGCCCAATCATGATTCAGGAAAATTGTGAAATATGATCCAAAGTACTGGCAATATGTATTTGGTAGGAATGCTTCATTGTCTGCAGAAATATCATTCTTGGGGCATTAGTTAATCTGTGAAGAGCTACCAAAATTTCTATGAAACTTTAAAAATGTGTCTGTTTTGAATAAGTTGAATCTCATTTTCACTTTTTAACTAAAGGTTTCAAATACCACTAGAATAAAAGAAAGAATGAAAAAACAAACTTGTGATTATAGAAAGAAGGAGGTTGAATAAGAAGCAGTGACAAAGCAAACATACATGGCCTGGTGGTGCTTGCATTGGTCGTTTCAAGTCATTGCGTCCTCTACAGGCTCTGATCACAGTTTTGTGACGATGCAAATGTATTTCAGCTTCTAACTGGTTCCAAAGCTTATCATGAGCAGGTCCCTTCATATCTCTTCCTAGTAACTGTATTTGTTGGACCCTTCATATTGAGAAAAGAGTTCAGTTAGTTGGTTTTTCATTATGCTTACTATAGAGAGAATTTAGCAGAATTACTGAACATGAGTAGCTTTTGCATAAATCTCAAATTAGTCATAAAATCAATACTCAGGAACTTCCTGACGTCTCTCCTATTTAAAAAGATATGGGATCACAGAGGGAGGCAAGACGGCTGACAAGAGACAATGGCTGCCAAATTGTCTCAGAAAGAGGAAGAGTTTTAGTTGGAAAAAAACAAAGCTCAGGTGTAATTCTGAAGGAAATGTGCTAAAACTTACTGGAGAGTCCATGGGAAGAAATTGTGGAACAGAACAAGGAGAAAGATTTCACTACAAATCAACCCCTGAGAGGCTTGAAGCCCAGCAGAAAGGCTACCGCTGATGTTTCAGAGGCTTCAGGCTATGGGGTGGACGCCATGCCCACCAATCCACATTGGAACTGTGTGAGGCCACCCACGCCCAGCACCGGCCCCAACCCTCAGCCCTGAGCAAGCACCACCACTGCCACCTTGCACTGCCAGTTCCAGGACACACAATCACCACCAGGAAGGCAGCCAATGCCAAGCAAGTGGCCAGTGCACCTCTCCACCCAGGGAAAGTCCCCCTGTGGCTGCTGGCAGGAGTTGGTGCAGGGTCCGGCCACCACCAGTGGAAGAGTGTATCCTGAAGCCACCATCAGGAGACCTCAAGAGAAGCTTGGTACACTCATGGGCTCAAAGGGAAAGATACCAGTTGAAAGAGAGTGGTTTTAGGTTTACAAAAAAAATTAATTCAAAAGGTACTGAGGGGCCAGGTGCAGTGGCTCACCCCTGTAATCCTAGCACTCTGGGAGGCCGAGGTGGGCAGATCGCTCAAGGTCAGGAGTTCAAAACTAGCCTGAGCAAGAGTGAGACCCTGTCTCTACTAAAAAAAGTAGAAAGAAATTAATTGGCCAACTAAAAATATATATAGAAAAAATTAGCCGGGCATGGCGGCGCATGCCTGTAGTCCCAGCTACTCAGGAGCCTGAGGCAGGACTGCTTGAGCCCAGGAGTTTGAGGTTGCTGTGAGCTAGGCTGATGCCATGACACTCTAGCCCAGGCAGCAGAGTGAGACACTGTCTCAAAAAAAAAGTACAGGCCGGGCGCGGTGGCTCACGCCTGTAATCCTAGCTCTCTGGGAGGCCGAGGCGGGCGGATTGCTCGAGGTCAGGAGTTCGAAACCAGCCTGAGCAAGAGCGAGACCCCGTCTCTACTATAAATACAAAGAAATTAATTGGCCAACTAATATATATAGAAAAAATTAGCCGGGCATGGTGGCGCATGCCTGTAGTCCCAGCCACTTGGGAGGCTGAGGCAGAAGGATTGCTTGAGCCCAGGAGTTTGAGGTTGCTGTGAGCTAGGCTGATGCCACGGCACTCACTCTAGCCTAGGCAACAAAGCGAGACTCTGTCTCAAAAAAAAAAAAAAAAAAGTACAGACGAAGACAGCAGACTAGAAGCAGCCCATGAGGATGCCACTCTCAAGGAAAGCAGTGTAAACTGCAGGCAGATGCCTACCTACGAACTCTTCTCTGAAGGAACACTGTGAAATCACAAAGAAGCAATGTGGGACACTTGGAGTGAAGGAGAAGGTGACAGGGAGATACACTTGATAAGACTGAAGGTAACAGTGGGGAGGCTTCCATATGCGTGGAAGATGAAGAGGATAGAGCACTGGGGCACCATGCTCACCCCACAGGCACTGTGCCCAAACTGTGAGAGGGCTCCCTCCTATGCCACAGGACTCTGCCTGGACAGACCGGGGACCTGCCTGAGTCTGTGCAGAGTCATTGCACCAGACAACCAGGCATGGTGGAAATCAGGTGGCAGCTGATCCCAGGTTTCTGCAGCTGAAGCCATCCTGTGCTCTTAGATGCACGGCGCTAGATCAGCATAAGACTCAGCTTTGCGGCAGTGGCCTTCACATAGCCGCCCCCCTCCCCCAGGAGGAACGGACCAAGTAGTGGCTCCTTTGAGCCGTACCCTGTGACTGGAAGCCAAGTGCCCCTCTCCTACAGAGTGATGGGGGATCTGAGCATGGGAGTTGACTGGGGCGCTGTAGGCTCTGACCTAAGAGGTTTTGGGTGATTGCTTTGGTGGGTCCTGAGGGGCAGGGTGGGGAGAACGCCACGGTCCCTGGGCTGTTGGAACCGACTCTGGCCTGCATGACCTGGCATCCACTAGGTCCCTGAGCCTGTGGAATAGCCTGCCACCTGCTTAGCCCTGACTCAGCCTGCTGCCGGCAGGGCCCTGCTCCTGGCTCTGAGGCCCTGCTGAGAAGCCCTGCTTCTGACTCCTCGCCAGTCCCAGCTCTGAGGTCCTCACGCTGGAGCCTAAGTCTCTGCCCCTGTGGCTTCAGAGCTCCCAGCAGGCCTGAGATACTGCTGAGATTCCAGTGCTGCACCTGTACCCCAAGACCCTACCCTGAGCCTCCACCACTGCCACAGGAATGGCAGAACTGCTCCAAGGCCCAGTGCCCCACCAGGGACACCCCAGCTTCCAGCTGCCAATACACAGGGACCTGATTAGAGCAAATGCCCACAGCCCGGGAACCCATGACCACTGCTTAGATAGCCTCACCTAGCTGCCACTCTCATCTCTATGGGAGACCTTGGGCAGAGCAATCCTCCGACCCACCATTCGATCCAGTAATCGCACTACTGGGTGCGATTTTTACTGGGAAGTCATTTTACCAAAAACACACTTGCACTCGAATGTTTACTGCAGCAGAATTCATAACTGCTAAGATGTAGAAACAACCCAAGGGCCCATCAATTCATGAGTAGACTAACAAAATGTGATATATGTATACTATGAAGTACTACTCAGCCACAAAAAGGATGAATTAATGCCTTTCGCAGCAATTTAGAAGGCATTGGAGGCCACTATCTTATGTGAAGTATGTCAAGAATAGAGAAACACATACCACATGCATTTCCTAATAAACTGGAACTAACTGATGGGTACGAGTGTACAAAGAGAAGTAAATACCATGTGACGGAGTGGGGAGAGGGGAGGGTCAAAAACCCACCTAACGGGTATAATGAACACTATTTGGGTGATGGGCACCTTTATAGCTGCCAACTCAAGCCATGTAACAAAAACATTTGTGATCCCCTTAATATGCTAAAATAACATATAAATAAAGAAATAGATAAGAAAACTCTGAAAAGACAGGTATCTTCAAGGGAAAACCAGTTTTAAAAAAATTAAAAAGGAGGAATGAATGAGAACTCCTTTAGTCATATACTTAATTCAAATACATCTAAAAAACATAAATAAATATAAAAAATAACTTACGAGTTAATATCAATTAATGTGTGTTATCTGTCTTGATATAATCCAAGTAATTAATCAAACACAGATACTACTAAATATTAGCTTTTGGATAAGATTAAATATATAAAAATATGTCTTTTAATGACAGTTTCTTTTTATAAAATGATTATTTTATTTCATTTTATTTATTTATTTTTGAGGCAGAGTCTTGCTCTGTTGCCCCAGGTAGAGTGCAGTGGTGTCCTCATAGCTCACTGCAACCTCAAACTCCTGGGCTCAGCCTCCTGAATAGCTGAGACTACAGCCACAAGCCACCATGCCTGGCTAATTTTTCTGTTTTTTGTGGAGACAAAGTCTTGCTCTTGCTCAGGTTGGTCTTGAACTCCTGGCCTCAAGCAATCCTCCTGCCTCGGCCTCCCAAAATGGTAGGATTACAGGTGTGAGCCACTGTGCCCAGACTGCTTATTTTAAATGTAGTAAAAAGTTATTAGAAAATTTGAACTTCAAGATGATATAATTTTTTCTTTGCTCCACGTAAGTTCTTAATGCGACATTAAAAAAATAAGCACAAAATGATTTAGTACTAATAATAAATCACCAAAGTTTGTTAATAATTTACTTAACAAAATCAAGGCAAGTAGAACTGTGTATTATTCTGATAAAATTACTGTCATTAACTTCATTTCAACATGTTTTTTTTGAGGGGCAAGAAAGATTGGATTTCAGTGATCCAAAATTTCAAAAAAATTCCTTATGAAAGTTCTGCTGTAACTGTGAACATCATCTGTTATGATATCAAGGCCAGAAAAAGCTGAAAAGTGCTGTTCTACAGAGTTGTTAGCATTTCACAGTAAGTTATTGTCCGTGTTTGTGTTTTGTGTGTGTGGTGTAAAGTACACTTATTCATTACGGGTAAATAAATCTGCAATATATAATGCTGTCAATATTAATTTAACAATAGCAACCTATAACAACCGTGAAATAATTCCGAGAATAAAGATTAATGTTTCATTTACCACAAGAGGTTAAGAGTCAACCTCATTAATTATTCAATCTGTCACCTAAAAGTACAAGCATACCCATTTTTTACATACCTGCCTGCCAGTTCCTTATCCAAGTACTTGGCAGCCAGTCTTGCCCCATACACTTCAGCCTGGAGAACAGCTATATGTCTACGAAGGGCCTCATTCTCTTTTCTCAACAATTTCACTTCAGCTTCAAGTTGAGCTTCTTTCATTTTTTCTTTTTTGTTTGCTTCAAGCTCTCTTTCCTATTGTAATTTTTTAAAAAACATAATTTAATGAAAATACTTTTAAGACTCTTTAGCAGTAGACCATGTTCCTTAAAATACACAAAAACACATGGTCTATAATACCCACAATGAAAACATATAATAAAAACTGCCACTTCATTTCTAGAAAATGGAACACAAAGGTTTGGATCTAGTTCTTTTTTTACTAGTTCTACAACATCTTGAAACCACTTCTGGATAATTGCATGCCACACGTGGGGCACTCCAATATTGAGGATAGTAACAGAAGTCGTCTTTTCTAAGCTCATGTTATCACGTATTAATAGGAGTGGCTTCAATAGATAGTTGAATCAGCTATTTACTTTCTAAAAATGACTTAAGAAACTAGACTAATATAAAAATAATCATTCTGGTGGTTGTTCCCAAATATTTAATTAATGCAACAATTCTACAAAGCAAGTTGAAATCATTCAGTTATATAGAGATATATTTTACAGCTAATTTATCTTGGAGGCCTATAAGAAACTTACAATACTTAAATGAAAAGAAACATTTTAATCTTTTAAAAATCATTTTATAGTCATGGAGAACTACTGGCAACGACTCCATTAAAACATTTACACATTAAAAATTTTCTGTAGATAAGCATATCTATGGTGTAGATTATCAATAAACTTTGGGACCTAGCTCATCTGTTTGTATGTTAAAATGGATGCAGAGCTGTTTTCTGAGGAAAACACTAGGCATCCATTCTTAGTTCTCATAAAAATGCCATCCTACGCTCTACTTGATAGAGCATATATGTGAATCTAAAGGTGTCAGCTAGAGATTATGATCTCAAGATCCTCACCATCAAATTTTCATCACATGTTGATATGTGAGAAATAATGTTCAATTTACCTTAAAAGTATAAAGTACAGTCTGTTCCTATAGATCAAGCGTTACAAATGTAAATCTATTCAGGATCCAAGCACAGAACAGATAGGCAGGTATGAGACAAAGTTGAGTACAAAACGAAAGGTACACAATCCTGCCCAAAGGCAGGCAAATTCAAAATCAGATAAACACACAAACTGTGTGGCCAAATAAAATCCTTCTGAGAGTTGAATAAGGGACCCATTAGCTATTTTAAGTGGTATTTCTCGATAAAGAAAATTATCCAAATACTGCAACTTGCATTTATCCTGAGCAGAATTGCTTTTACTGACTTACTGATTTAAAGAATCCACAAATTCTATGAAAATATGGTTATATTTGTTCACAAGATGTGGAATAAACTATTCACTCACTATAACACCATGTCCCCTTTATGAGGACTTAAAAATCTATCTTAGCACCAGTAAAAATAGTTTCTCTTGAGAAAATGGAAAATGGCATTGTTTCTACCATATGGGCACTGATTAAGTAATTATTTTCGTTTTTATTCTGGATACTGAGAAGTTAAGAAACAAATTTTAGCAATTCATGGAATATATATTTTGTACTAATTTAACTGCTTTGGTCTACCGTTACTGAATATGTATACATACACACACACATATATACACACACAAGCTAAAACTAATGACAACCACTAAATGCTAGATATATTTATTATTTATTTGATTAAAAATACTTGTTATGTATGTGACAAACAGAAGTAAGATTAGCAGGCCTTTTCAACTTCTGTAAAAAAATATAATCATTAGAACAGAATTTCTAGACATTGTTTTTAAAGGATTTAAAAAATGAATAATCTAGAATCCTCCTTTTACAAAAACTTTGGAATTATTAAAATCTCGATTTATTTCATAATCTATTTCCTAAAAGGGCAGATATGAATTCCAAAAAGAAACCACAGTGTGTTGTTTTTTTTTTTGAGACAGAGTCTCACTTTGTTGCCCAGGCTAGAGTGAGTGCCGTGGCGTCAGCCTAGCTCTCAGCAACCTCAATCTCCTGAGCTCAAGTGATCCTCCTGCCTCAGCCTCCCGAGTAGCTGGGACTATAGCATGCGCCACCATGCCTGGCTAATTTTTTCTATATATATTAGTTGGCCAATTAATTTCTTTCTATTTAAAGTAGAGACAGGGTCTTGCTCCTGCTCAGACTGTTTTCAAACTCCTGACCTCGAGTAATCCACCCGCCTTGGCCTCCCAGAGTGGTAGGATTATAGGTGTGAGCCACCACACCTGGCCTGAAACCACAGTTTGGATAACACAAACAAAATGGTTTTTTTTGAGACAGAGTCCTACCCTGTTGCCCAGGTAGAGTGCAGTGGCGTGATTGTAGCTCACAGCAATCTCAAACTCCTGGGCTCAAGATGATCCTTCTGCCTCAGCTTCTCAAGTAGTTGGGACTACAGGCCCACACCACTGTGACTGGCTAATTTTTTCTATTTTTAGTAAAGACAGGATCTCACTCGTGCTCAGGCTGTGGTCTCAAACTCCTGACCTCAAGAAATCCTCCCATCTTGGCCTCTTGGAGTGCTAGGATTACAGGCGTGAACTATCATGCCAAGCCACAAAAATGTTTTTTAATGATATTTATTGATGTTGATATAGTTTCTGGAAAAGTGTTCCTGGAAGACCAAGATTTCTTTGGTCTATGGACTAAATAAACTTTATGTTGAAGATTATCTATTTCCAATTACTTTAATGAGCTATTTATACTGTATTACTGAAATCCGAGAAACGTATTAAGCTACTACTTAGAGATGTTTTAATAATTTAAACCCCTAATGAATCAGACAAACTCAGGTCTGAAATTAACAGATGTACATAAATAATGGAATTAAGGAAACTGAAGTTAATAATCTCTAGATTTAAGGAAAAAAAATGTTTTGTTTCTTAGTTAACCTGTTTGTTATTAGGTAACAACCAAGAGGTTAATTTTTTATTTAGATATCCAAAGAGTATATTTTCAAAAGAAGTAAAGCCATAAGATAATTCCAAACCTGATTAGGTTGGGGTAATAGGGAAAAATATTAAGAATTTTTAGATTGTTATTTTCTAAAATAACTTCTGGTAAAGCATTTCAAAATTAGGTAGTTTCAAAGGCCACACAATTATTCTTAAGACTGTTGAAAAGTTGAAGCACATGTTGTGGTTGAAGAAGAAATCAACATGCAAATTCTTTTTCTGGGAATAATTTCAAATAGATACTTAAGGGGTTAAAAATTAGGCCTGCTTAATATATCTTCAATGCCCTTAAGAGGGAAAACCAATTGCTCAATTGAAGTAGTTGTTTAAGAAAGGTACAAGGCTCAGAAGTTTATCAAAAATTGATGGGCTCTGCAAATAGTGGCTAGAAATCACAAACAAAAGAAAAATGTTTAATAACATGCAGTGAGAAAAGGGTAATGGGCCAGCCACTGATCTTTTCAGATATTTGAGCATTAAAAAATTGCCATCATTGACACCATTTTCAAATACAAAGAGTGACAACATGTAATATGCAAATAAAACACCAAGAACACTTCAGCGTGACATATTAAAGCAAAACAGAAACAACATACTTACCAGCTCCTCCACAGAGGGGACAGACTTCAGATATAAGAAAAAAGTTTTATAATTAGAAAAATATCAAATAAATGAATTTATATAGTGGTATAATTATTACAAGGAAAATTCTCACATGTTGAATACCATTTGGGTAAAGTTCACTAGAACACTAGAACAAATATAATTGCAAACCTATAAATAATAGTAACTGTACAGTACTAAATTAAAAATTTTTATCAAAACTAGTCAACACAAGTCGTTCTTTTTACTATAGTGCCTGTTTCAAATCTAATGTTAAAATTTCAGGTAAATTCTTCTCTAGTGAAAATGTAGACTGTTTCCTGATGTTAGTATCAAATAGCTCAAAGAAGCAGTTATGATCTGACTTTTGTTTCAGTTAAATAAAACACTACTAACTTAGATTCACAGACTTTCAGAACTTAAGAGGACTTTAGAAAAACATAAATATTTAAGTAAATTCTAACATTATCAGTATTAGAAACAAATCAACCAAATAAAATTAACTGAAAACAAGTAAAACTTAAAAATGTATTACTTTCATCACATTATCAACATTCTCTCATGGCTTGCCTCTTGCCAAGATGTTATCGGTCTTATTTATTACTGTGTCCCTACATATTTAACAAAATGTCTGGCACATAGTACACACTCAAAACATATGAAGTTAAATTAAAATGAGACTCTAAAAAACTTTTTTTTCTATTGCAATCACCTGTATTGATTAAGAGGGTAAGAGTTAATCATGGTAAACTCATACAACAAAACAATATGCAGACATTTACAAAGTGTACAGTAGTATGAAAAATGTTTATTTAGAACAAAAGAAAAAATGTGCTACTGCTTGGCACTCAATTCCATTTGCTACTTCTTCCTGATTAACAGAACTCCAATTTTACTGGAGGTGGCCACATGACCAACTAAGAGATGACATGCAGCTAGGGACAACCAATGAGATGGCAGCAGAAAGTAATGATGAGGATTTCATAAAAAGTCCTTTCAAGAAGGCTAATGCAACTGTGAAGCACCTTTTTGCTCTTCCCTCAGATTTGTCCTTTTTCCTACCTGGAATGTAGACATGAAATCACGAGGATAAAAATCAAGAGCTAAAAATGGTAGAGATAATGTTAGAAGGAACCTGAATCCCTGGTGCCTGTGGAGCTGCCATAGAAGCTCTGGACAACTTGTCTCAGGATTCTTTCAAGAGAAAAATAACTGCTATTCAAGAATAACCCCAATGTTACTTGGGATTCTGTTATATGCAGCTGAATTTAAAACCTGATACAGGTTTTAATATGTTATAATTAATTAATATGTTATAATCACAAATGTCTTTTAAATATATCTATTCATATATTTTTAAATAGGAGAAAATTCTATTTTGTCAGTTGGTTATTGATATTATCACTGATTATCTCTAGGTGATGAAATAATGGATGATCATAATGATCATAAACTTTGTATTTCTTATATTTTCTAAATTTCCCATAGTGAGCACATATTACATTTTATAATTAAAAAACCTCATTAAAAATTGTTCTCCACATCCTCTAAAATATATGTAAGTACATGTCAACCTCTAAACTACTTACCAATTTTGCCTTAATGGTACCAGAGTCAACACTTTGACCAGTTTTAGCGTGAAGTTGAAGCTGAATAGAGTGCAACTGTAAAAGCTGATCGTGTACTTCTTTCTCCAATACAACTTTCTCTGCTTGGGTCTCTGTCAGTTCAGATTTCAGATCCACCAATTGTGCCTTAAAAAACAACAAGAAAACCCATTAAGTATGCTTAATTTTCTTTATTTTGACTCTAATAATTATTGCTCCAGAATGACAACACAGAGACTATCTTTTTTTTTTTTTTTTAGAGACAGAGTCTTGCTCTGCCGCCCAGGCTAGAGTGCCGTGGCATGATCATAGTTCACTGTAATCTCAAACTCCTAGACTCCAGTGATCTCCTGCTTCAGTTTGTAGCTGGCACTACAACTGCACGCCACCACCCTGGCTAATTTTTTCTATTTTTAGTAGAGATGGGGTCTTGCTCTTGTTCAGGCTGGTAGAGACTATCTTTGAAATGGATACATGAACACTAGAAGAATATTATCTGACTGAAATATGACATCTATCTAAACTGACATAAAATCAACAGTATAAGTGAAATATTAATTTCAGTAGCAAGAGGGTTCCACTATAAATGATATCTTCTAATAATATAGAATGCAGCCGAGCATGGTGGTTCACTCCTGTAATCCTAGCACTCTGTAAGGCCGAGGTGGAAGGATTGCTTGAACTCAGGATTCAAGACCAGCCTGAGTAAGAGCAAGACCACATCTCTACTAAAAATACAAAAATTAGCTGGGCATGGTGGTGTGTGCCTATAGTCCCACCCAGCTACTAGCAAAGCTGAGGCAAGAGGATCACTTAAGCCCAGGAGTTTGAAGTTGCAATGGGCTATGATGATGTCATTGCACTCTATTCTGTCTCAAAAAAATAAATAAATAAATAAATAAATAAATAAATAAATAAATAAATAAAATAAAATACAGAATGCCATTTCCATTTTACTTTGCTTACTTTAAGAAGCCTTTTCACTCTTTCACCTTTACCTTCAAAGCTCATGAAAATACACAAGTATGGAATGGCTCACCAGCCTGCTATGATAGACCAGTAACATTAATAGTATATTAGAGGAAAGGCCAAAAAATGAGTGGTGTTCTGTTTTCAACCCAGAGGACACTAGCCTAAATCAGCTTCCTTACTATCTAGTAAAGTTATTTTTCTGTTGTTGCTATATTTAAATTTTATTTATTTATATTTCTACCTTAATAAACCACTTCAAAATGATTCACGATTCCATGTATACAATTACTTTTTATGGTGTATTCTTTTAGTCATACACTAAAAAAGTTATAAATTTTATTACATTAGAAACTTAATAACATTATTAACCATAAACAGTTTTTACAGCTGAAGCCCTTTTTTGATTCATAAACTGTTCTCATCATAACTAAATAATAAAATTGTGCATTGTTTTGATTTCACCTATTAATACATTTAATTACTGAAGCATGTCTCACAAATAATGCTAAAATGATATACATGCCATTTTATTATAGATTATCTTTTTAAATATCCATTTTCTTCTTTATAAAGCTATAAATGTTTAAAGCAATAGCTATTCTTATCTATATCTACTTTATCTATATCTTTATCTAAAGTTTAAGGCTTTGAGAACCTCTCTTCACTTAGAAATACATGCCCTAAAATGTTTAAAGATTGTAGAAAAAAACTTGTGAAAATTTGCTCAAATACAAGCAATGGTGAACTATCTGGAATTTGAAGCCACCATTATTGTCCCTGTATTTGCTAACGTCTCCTTCACCTCTGAAAAGTAATACCACATGTTTGCTCTTGGCTCCACGTTTTTTATGAATGAAGTAATGTCAATAAATAAAAGCACTGCTAATAGCCATTTTAAGTCTTTTGAGGAACGCAGTAAAGTTATTTTTAAGTACTAAGGTATTACCTTCTAAGACCACAGTAAGCCTAAAGATCAGAGTTGACTGTAAATTTTAAGTTATGGTGTAGCTGAACAACTCATCAAGACCACTTAGCCATTTAGATTAAAGTTTCTTACTTTTGCACAGGTGATGTATTAGCATAGGGTGTATCTGTCCCTTGTGTTTTTGGTTTTCCCAACTAGACGGCAGATTGAAGACCAAGACAATGTCTTTGTTTCCTATTCAACTCAACATAATTTTAGCAAGCATCTAAGGGTCTAGAACTATGTCAGCACAATGAGAACAAAAAACCAAAAACTGTAGATAATACTTTAAAAGTTATAGATCATAATTTAGGTATGCCTTTGACAAACTTTCATCCCAACGAAGATGATAAATATGCATGTGAATCAACAACAACAAAATGTGGCAAGTTATAGATCCACATGGAATTGGCCCAGTCCCAAGGAATTCAATGGAAAGGAAGGCTTAAAGAAAGTGAGGAAAAGATTCATAATGAAAGTAAGCTTAGAAGAGATTTGAAGGAAAAGGAAAACATGTACAAAACAGAAGCAGTAACAAAATCTAGAGATGGGAAGACTAGTATGGTATTCATTAAGTAAATACAGCACATTCAAAGAGTAACAGAGAGACCAGACACATCTTTGGTAAATTCTCTGATTATAGACAGGGATCAGAGGATTAGAATATATCTCTATGACCCAACTGTACCAATCAGTGCCTAGCATGTATAAGATGCTCAATAATTATGTGTTTAGTTGAAATGAATTTTAATACTAGCCCTGTGACTCTGCATAAAACATTGTCTCCATTTAAGTTTCCAATTTTAAAATAGGGGTAATATCCATGGCTTTGATTATTTTCATAAGATTATTACTCTTACATATAAAAGCACTTATTAGAATATGAAAATGTTATTACTAAGATTAGATTACCTAGAGGGATTATATACTGACAGACTGGATAAAACTGGAGAGGATACGTGAGGCAGGATATAATGAATGGCTTTAGATGATAGACCAAAACTTGTATTTAATAGGAAATATTTAATAGGAAATATAGGAAACTATATCCTTTCAATGACATTTTGTTTTTATAACACCTCTACTGAAATATAATTCAATACCATAAAACTTAGTGTACAATTTAGTGGTTTTAATATATTCATAGTTATGCAATCAAAGTCACTATATAATTTTGAAGCACTTTCTTTCAATAGCATTTTAGTAACATACATGCAGGTAAAGAGGTGAAGACATGGATACTATAGCAACAACCTATTTGTAACTTTCTAAACAACATGTTATCATGATAGCTTTGTAAATGGGAATAAAGGATTTTACTATGCTGAAAAGAAATTGTTAGCAACAACTAGTTACAGTGTGGTCCAGTGGATGTTCAGTAGAAGATTAGGTCAACAATAATACTGAGAATAGTGAAGCCATTCGAGGAAAATTAGGATTAGTAAGATTAGGATGATAGTTTATATAGATATGAGGGAAGGAAGATGAATTTAAATTTTAGACATGCTGATTTTTGTGTCAACCATGATATAAGCAACAAGAACTATTCCACAGAATATTGGAAATAAAGAAACAAATGACAACTTGGAACTCTGGATGGGACCACAGAGTGTCAAGGACTTGGGCTTGGGTAATAACCAGTCTTGAGCATAGATTGAGTGTAGAAGAAAAGTAGCAGCATGCTATAAACGAAACTAAAATGTAGCAAAATATGAACACTGTGCTGCCTCTTGCTTTTTTCACTTCCTGGAGATCACTCCTTATCAATAGAGCTTTCTTATTCCTTTTTTTACAACTTTTTAATTCATGTATAAACTTATATCAGAGAAGTAGACAAACTGCAAGAAAAAATATCCATTTAATTACCACTCAGATTAAAAAAAAAAAAAAGGTAGAGTAGTAATAGCTCTGCTTGTGACCTCTCCAAATCACTATCCCCACTTTCATCCACAAACGTAACCACCAAAATCAGGGGTCCTCAAACTTTTTAAACAGGGGGCCAGTTCACTGTCCCTTAGACCGTTGGAGGGCCGTGCTGCGCACATTCCACACATGCGCACTGTGGGCCTGGGAAGAGTTGGCTGCTAAGCAGGACAGGCAGCGGTGGCAAAAAGACCCGGCAGGCCGAATATATGTCCCCGGCAGGCTGCATGTGGCTCACAGGCTGTAGTTTGAGGACACCTGACCAAAATAATACACTAACTTCTAACACCATAGATAGTTTTGCCTGTATGAATGTTACATGAATGGAATCATATAGCATGCATTCATTATGTCTGGCTTTTGCTTCAAGAGGATGTTGATGAGATTCATTCATGATGTTCTGTGAAGCTATACTTCATTCATTTTCACTGCTATAGAGTATTCATTAAATACACAACAATCTCTACTTTACATTCATTCTACTTTTCAATTTCATTCAATTTTTTGATGGGCATTGGTGCTGTTCTGAGTTTTTAACTATTAAAATGTTGTTTCTATGAACCTATCTTTTGATACATATTGAATACATTTCTCTTGAGTATATATTTAGGAGGGAAATTTCTGGGTTATAGAGTATGTATACATCAAACCTCAGCAGAAAAAGTAAAAAAAAGTTTTCCAAGTGATTTTAGCAACTGATATGCCCACCATGAATAAGAACTCAGCTTCATATCCTTGCCTTCCTTTGGCACTGTCAGTCTTTTAAATGTTAGCCATTCTGGTAAGGATGTAGTGGCATTTCATTGTAGTTTTTAATTAAACCTTCTTCATTGTTAATAAGGTTGACCACCTTTTCATATATTTATAGACCATCTGAATAATCTCTTTTGTGAAGTGCCTGTTAAAAATCTCTTGCCTACTTTTCTACAGGGTTGCCCATAATTTTCTTATTGGTTTGTAAGAATTTTGTCTACACATACATACACACAAAGTATGAACTCCTTTATTGGGCATAAGGTACAACTACTTCCTCCCATTCTGTGGCTTCTTTTCAATTTATTAAAAATGTCTTTTCATGAACAGAGTGCTTAATTTTAGTTCTTTTTTTTTTTTTTGAGATAGAGTCTCTGTTATCCGGGCTAGAGTAGCGTCAGCCTAGCTCACAGCAACCTCAAACTCGTGGGCTCAAGCAATCCTTCTGCCTCAGCCTCCCGAGTAGCTGGGACCACAGGCATGCGCCACCATGCCCAGCTAATTTTTTCTATATATTTTTAGCTGTCCAATTAACTTCTATTTTTTTGGTAGAGACAGCGTCTCACTCTTGCTCAGGCTGGTCTTGAACTCCTGAGCTCAAACAATCCAGCCACCTCGGTGTCCCAGAGTGCTAGAATTACAGGCGTGAGCCACCACGCCTGGCCAGAGTGCTTAATTTTAATATAGCTCAATATTTTAAGTTTCCTCCCCCACATTTAATGTTTTTTGGGGTTTTTTTTTGGCCTGAATTCTATCTTATGTGTTATCAAGTTTGCAACTTCTGGTTTCATTTTATTTCCATTTACTTGGAATAATTTTGTCTGGTATTTTATTTTTAACCTTTCATTATATTTTTCATGTTTGTAAACAGCACACACATAAAGTCTTCACTATTCTCTTTGCTGGTTTTAAAAACATATTATTAGTATTACGGAAGCTCTGTATCTCTGTATTACTGCTATATTATATTCTAAGTTCTTCTTCAGATTATATTTAAGATATTATCTCTTCTATAAGCAGTCATGAAATTAGCTAGTAACATCTTTTCCCTTCCCTCACTCTTCTCCAGCATTTAACAAAGTGGTATCTTTCTATTCCCAGATAATATCTATAAGCAATCATCATGCTTATAAACTTTCCAAATATTTGTTTCTCCCATTTTGAGGTGAAAACTATGTCTATACTGCAGAACATATAGCAAACAGCATTCAGGGGTGGGGAACCTGCAGCGCTGGAGCCACATGTGGCCTTCCAGATCCTTTTGACTGAATCCAAATTTTACAGAACAAATCCTTTTAATTGATTTCAGTTCATTCCAGAGTCTGGAGTTCTCAAAAAGGTCTCATCTTACTATTTCCTGAGAGCCGGCATGTTCATGACTATTTATTTACAGTCTTTATACTTGAAATCATACAGTCTTTATACTTGAAATCAATTTGGCTGGATATAAAATCTTTGGCTCACATTTTCTATACCTGGGTATTTTAAAATTTGCCCCACTAGGTTCTGGTGTAAAACATTGCTACTGAGAAGCCCAATCCTCATCTTTTCTTTCTCTTATAAGTGACTTGGTCTTTTGTCTGGATTCCCAAAGTTCTTTTCGCTTTATCTTTAAAGACCAGCATACTAGGCCGGGCGCGGTGGCTCACGCTTGTAATCCTAGCACTCTGGGAGGCTGAGGCGGGTGGATTGCTCGAGGTCAGGAGTTCGAAACCAGCCTCAGCAAGAGCAACACCCCGTCTCTACTATAAATAGGAAGAAATTAATTGGCCAACTAATATATATATAGAAAAAATTAACTGGGCATGGCGGCGCATGCCTGTAGTCCCAGCTACTCGGGAGGCTGAGGCAGGAGGATCGCTTGAGCCCAGGAGTTTGAGGTTGCCGTGAGCTAGGCTGACGCCAGGACACTCACTCTAGCCTGGACAACAAAGCGAGACTCTGTCTCAAAAAAAAAAAAAAAAGATCAATATACTAAAATATATCTTGGTGTTAATCATTCTGGGTCCGTGTGTGCCCTTCCAATATGCAGCAGATTCAACTTTGGGTTATTTCAGGAATGTTTTATTGACACTTTTTAAGAGTGAATTGGGCCAGGTGCCAGGGACTTATGCCTGTAATCTCAGCACTTTGGGAGGCCAAAGCAGGAGGACTGCTTGAGGCCAGGAGTTTAAGACCAGCCTAGGCAACACAGTGAGATCCCTCATCTCTACCAAAAAGAAAAAAAGAATGAATCGGTTGGTACATTTTTTATTGAGGTGAAATGCACATAATACTAGATTAACCATCTTAAAGTGAAAAGTTCAGTGTCATTTATTATAATACATTCACAATGTTTGCAACCACCACCTATAACTAGCTACAAAATATTTTCATTATCACAAAAGAAAGCTCTGTATTCACTAAGCAGTCATTCCTCATTCCCCTCTCCACCTGTTTTGTTGCAACCACCAGTCTTCATTTTGTCTCTATGGTTTTACTTATTCCAGATATTTCGTATAAATGGAAGCATACAACGTGTGACCTTTTGTGTCTGGCTTCTTTTATTTAGCATAATGTTTTCTAGGTTCATCCATGTTACAGCATATATCCATACTTCATTCCTTATTAAGGCTGAATAATAGTTGATTGTATGTATATACTACAATTTGTTTACCCCTTCATTCATTTATGGACATTTAGCTATTATGAACAGTACTGTGTGAGCATACATACACATATTTACCGGTTTTCAATTCTTTGGGGTATACCTTGGAGTGGATTGCTGGGTCATATGGAAATTCTACGATTAACTTTTTAAGAAACTGTTAAACCATTTTCCAGAGTTGCTAAATCATTTTACATTCCCACCAGCAATATATGAAGGTTTATTGAGAGTAGTCTTGAATATAAGTTTATTCTTCTTCAGGACTCCAATTACGCTATTATTAGTTATTCTTTTCCTATCTTTCATACTTACAATTTTCTCAGATCTTTTTTTGTCTTGCGTATCCTCTTCTTCTTGCTGTACTTACTGTACTGTATATTTTTATGCTCCTTCTATGTTTCTACTCTAAAATGATGTTTTCTAATTCTTGCCAGAGCTCTATGAGCATTTTTAAAAATTTTTATTTATTCTTTTTGAGTTTTTCTATTTCTGAATTATGCTGCTTTATTTGTAGTTGAATAATATTATTAATTTCTTTTCGTTTATAACATAGTTTACAGTTTTCATCTGCTTTGATATGCCTTTATTATTTGTTTTTACATTATTCTGTTAATTTTTATGTTTTTTATCTTTTTGGTAATAGTACATTTTTACTAGATTCAAATGAAATTCTTTTCTGTTACTCATATTTAAATGACAGGTGTTTTAACACACATTTAGGGGGAGACTTCCACACAGTAAGCATGGGTCTCTTTCCTAGCTATAGTTTAAGGCTCCCTCTTCTGGTCTTAAAAAGTGAACTATTTAAAACCATGGCCTCTCAGGGTAGCCAAAGCCACTATTCTGAAATCTACCTCCTATGTATCCTCCTCTATCTTTAATACAAACTCTCTTTTCCCTTTAAACTTCATGTTTCTTTTCTGCATAGTTGGGATTCTACTTCTAGCAGTGTTTCTTTAGAATTGGACTCTATCTTTCCCCAAAGTAGTTTTTTTTTTTGGAAATTTCTGAAATTCTTAAAGTACATCCCAGTCTCTTAGTGTGTGATCCCATGGTCTGTTTTTTTATTAACCTGCAACCTGGAAGCAGGTCTGCTTGTTGTTTTCAGATCTGCTTCCTAAAGCTTTTCACTCAAGGCGAAGTTCTCTACCTTTGGGATTTGTTGGTGATTTCTGGGTTGCTAGGCTCCCCTTTCTATTCCTTCTGTCACAAGGTACTCCTCCACATGAGATTTAGGTGGGTCCTGCTACCCTGATTTACCCACATCTGGGGTTTGTGAGGATACCTCCATATACAGTTTTGCTGAAGAGCCTGTCATTGGGTGTTTTTCTTCTATAATTTTAGTTGTTCTGTTTTTTTCCAATGATTTATTTTAAGTTAAAATTAGGCTTTCATTGTACTTTTCCTCAGATCAGACGTCCTCAGCATACATGTTTTCATTGTAATAGGAAAGCTGCGATATTATACTTTAGCCCAAGGCTATACAACAGAAATAAAAAGGAACTTCAAAAAGTTCATGGAAAAATGGAATTAAATGATAAAAATTAAAAACATAAACTTTATTTCTCAACATAAGCTCCACTGTGGTCAAGACACTTTTGTAAATGATGACACCAGCCATTTAGTCCATCCCTAAAGAACTTAGGGTCCTGGGAATTTAACAATGTTAATGCAGTCTTTTTTACATTATTAACTGGAGAAAAATGAGTGCCCTTTACAGATTTTTTAGGATTAGGAAACAAAGAGTAGTTAAGAGCCAAGTCAGGATTGTAAGGTAGATGCCTAATGATTTCCTATCGAAACTCTGGCAAAATTGACCCTGTTTAATGAGAGGAAGAAGTACTCAGAACTTTATTATACATGGATCAACATAATAAAGACCCACCAGTGTAAAGTCACCAAAAAGATAAAGGTCAGAGCCCACAATGGCTCAAAATATAAAACAGAGCAATAAACTTCTACTCAATAGGAAGAACAGAAATCCACCCCACTTACCAACTCTCTCAATAAATAGGAATGGCTTAACTCCCCACTCAAGAGACAAAGGCTAACTGAATGGATTAAAAAAAATAAAAGCCAAGTATCTGATGTCTCCAAGAAACACATCTAACCCACAAGGACTCATTCAGACTCAAGGTGGAGGGATTGAAAACAATATTCCATGCAAATGGAAACCAAAAGAAAGCTGATATAGCCATTCTAATATGAGATAACATAGATTTCAAATCAGCAAAACTAAGAAAGACAAAGATAGTCATTTTATAATAGTAAAAAGAACAACTCAACAAGAAGACATAACAATTCTAAGTATTTATGCACCTACCACAGGAGTGCTCAGATTCATAAAGCAAATCCTACTTTGTCTAAACAAAATGGTAAAGAGCAGCACTGTAATAGTCGGGGACTTCAACCGCACTGACAGAACGGGACAGATCCTCCAAACAGAAAATTAGCAAAGAAACAATGGACTCAAACAGAATTCTAGAACACATGGGGCTACCAGACATTTACAGAAGATTCTACTCAAAAGCCACTGCATATATGTTCTTCTCATCAGCTCATGGAACATAGCTAAGACTGACCACACCCTTGCCCACAAAACATGTCTCAACAAATTTTAAAAAACAGAAATTATATCACGTATCTTTTCAGATCACATTGAAATAAAGTTAGAAAACAACTCCAACAGAAACACTCATTTACACTAGGAAGTCATGGAAACTAAACAACCTACTGCTAAATAATAGCTAGGTCAAGGAGGAAATTAAGAGGGAAATCAAAAGATTCTTTGAAATGGTAAAGGGGACACAAGTCATCAAAATCTGTGGGATACAGTTAAAGCAGCCTGGAGAGGAAAATTCATAGCCATAAATGCCTACATCCAAAAGACAGAAAGATCACAAATCAACAATTTAATGAATCATTTCAAGGAAATGGAAAAGGAAGAGCAAACCAATGTAAACCCAGCAGAAGAAAAGAAATAACCAAGATAAGAGTAGATCTAAATAAAATTGATAATAAAAGAATTATACAGAAGATTAATGAAACAAAAAGTTGCTTCTTTGAAAAGAGAAACAAAATTGACAGGCTTCTCACTAGATTAACCAGAAGCAGAGAAGAAAGGACTCTATTCAGTTCAATCAGCAATGAAAAAGGAGAAATCACAACTGATACCATGGATATGCAAAATATCATCTCTGAATATTATAAAAATCTATATGTACACAAACTTGAAAACATGAAGGAAATGGACAAATTCTTGGAAACACACAGCTCCCTAGGCTCAGTCAGGAAGAAATAGAATTCATGAACAGAAGACTACCAAGTGTCAAAATTGAAGCAGCAATAAAAAATCTTCCAACAAAAAAAGTCCCAGACCAAATGGTTTCACATCCAAATTTTACCAGAACTTCAAAGAAGAACTGGTTCCTATACTGCAGAAGCTATTCCATAACATTAAGAAGGAAGGAATCTTCCCCAACTTGTTCTACAAAACCAATATAAACTTGATACCAAAGCCAGGACAGGACACAACAACAACAAAAAAAGAAAATTACAGACCAATATCCCTTATGAAGGTAGATGTAAAAATTCTCAATAAAATTCTGGCAAACTGAATTCAGCTATACATGAAAAAAATAATCCACCACGACCAAGTAGGCTTCATTCCAGAGATGCAAGAATGGATCAATATATGCAAATCTATAAATGTAACTGACCACATAAATATAATAGAAGCAAAAACAAAATTAATATGAACCTCTCAAATAGATGTAGAAAAAGCATTTGACAAAATCCAGCACCCGTTTATGATAAGAATGTTTAACACAATAGGCACAGATGGGACTTACCTATAAATTGTAAAATCCATATGTGACAAACCCACAGCCAACATCATACTGAATGGAGAAAAACTGAAAGCATTCCTGCTTAGAACTCAACAAGGTTGCCCACTATCACCACTTCTATTCATCATAGTGCTGGAAATCCTAGCAGAGCAATCAGACAAGAGAAGGATATCAAGGATATCCAAATGGGGAAAGAAGAGGCCAAACTATTGGCCTTTGCTGACAATATGATCTTATATCTAGAAAACCTCAAAGATTCTTCCAGGAGACTCTTGGAATTGATAAACAAATTCAGCAAAGTTTTAGGTTACAAAATCAATGTACACAAATCAGTAGTGGCCAGGTGTGGAGTCTCATGTCTGTAATGCTAGCACTCTGGGAGGCTGAGGCGAGAGGACTGCTTGAGCTCAGGAGTTCGAGACCAGCCTGAGCAAGAGTGAGACCCTATCCCTACTAAAAATAGAAAAAATTAGCTGGGCATCATGGCACGCACCTGTAGTCCCAGCTACTCATGAGGCTGAGGCAGGAGGATCGCTTGAGCCCAGGAGTTTGAGGTTGCTGTGAGTTAGGCTGATGCTATGGCACTCTAGCCTGGGCAACAGAGCACTACTCTGTCTCAAAAAAACCAAAATCAGTACCATTCATACATGCCAACAACAAGCTGAGAACCAAATCAAAGACTAAATATCTTTCACAATAGCAACAAAGTAAATAAAATACTTAGGAATACATTTAACTTAGGAGGTGAAAGACCTCTACAGGGAGAACTATAAAACACTGAGGAAAGAAATTACAGAGGATGTAAACAGATGGAAAAACATATGCTCATGGATTGGCAGAATCAACATTATTAAAATATGTATATTACCCAAAGTGATCTACAGAGTCAATGCAATCCCCATTAAAATACCAACATCATTTTTCTCAGATCTGGGAAAAATACCTCTATGTTTCGTATAGGGCCAGAAAAGACCCAGAAAAGAAATCTTAAGCAACAAGAACAAATCAGGAGGCATCACTTTACCAGACTTCAAGCTATACTACAAGGCTATAGTAACCAAAACAGCATGGTACTGGCACAAAAACAGAGACATAGGCCTATGGATCAGAACAGAGAACCCAGATATAAAACCATCCTCATGTTGCCATCTGATCTTTGACAAAGCAAACAAAAATATACACTGGGGAAAAGAATCCTTATTCAATAAATGGTAATTGGATAGCCATATGTAGAAGGCTGAAACAGGATCCACATCTCTCACCACTCACAAAAATTAATGACTGATAACAGGCTTAATTAAACCTAAGACACAAAACTATAAGAATTCTAGAAGAAAATGTTGAAAAAAACTCCTCTAGATATTGGCCTAGGCAAAGAATTTATAAAAAAGACCCCAAAGGCAATCACAGCAAAAACAAAAATTAACACATGAGACTTGATTAAACTAAAAAGCTTCTGTACAGCCAAGGAAACGATCAATAGAGTGAACATCCCAGGAGGAGGCTGTGCGCCCAACCCAGGTGGCGTTCCTGTGCAGGGAACCTCCCCGCCGGCATCACAGTCCGGGGAGGCCTGGTGGCTTGTGGTCTGGCCTGCTGGCAGAGGCTCAGGAGTAGCTGCGGAGTTGGGGAGGGTAGAAAGAAGCGAGGCCTGCTGCAGACTGTGGGTCTCAGACAGCCCCACCCCCACACCCAGACTTTCTGGCTGAGCGGGACCATTCCAGCCCCGCCCTGACAGCAGAGAACAGAACTTTGACCCCTGCTAACGGCCTGAGGGCAGGCTTACCCAACCCAGCTCCGCCCAGAACGATAGCTGATAACAGGACTCAAAATCAACACCATAGCCTGTTCCTCCAAGCAAACGCCACCTACTGACAGGGACAGCATCTTGCACAGCCTTTCCACGGCACCCACTGACTCAATATACAGGGAGTGGTCCAATTTCACCCACAGGCACCACCTAACGCCTCAGAAACTAAACAAGGTGTGTGAATACCCAAACAATAACCTAAGGAAAGAAACAACAACTGATCGACATGGGAAGAAATCAGCGAAAGAACTCAGGAAATATGAAGAACCAAATGGAAAACACACCCCCAAGGAGGAGCACCAGCCCCCTAGAAACGGACACCGACCAAAATCAGGCAACCAATATGACAGAAAAGGAATTTCGTATGTGGATCATAAGAACACTCACCCAGCTGCAACAACAACTCAATAACCAACACCAAGAAAACACAAAAAACCTCCAAGAAATGGAACAAAGGTTCAACAAAGAGATTGACACAGTGAAGAAAACTTTAACCGAAGTCCTGGAGATGAAGAATCAACTCAGAGAACTACAAAATACTGTGGAAAGTCTCAAGAACAGGGTAGATCAAGCAGAAGAAAGAATCTCAGAGCTTGAAGATAACACCTTCCAATTAAATAAATCAGTCACAGAAATACAGCAGAGAAACAAGAGAAAAGACCAAAGTCTACAAGAGCTGTGGGATTATGTGAAAAAACCTAACGTGAGGGTCATAGGTTTAGCCGAAAGGGAGGAAGACAACACTCAAGGGCTGGACAAGCTTTTTGAAGATATAATAGAGGAAAATTTCCCAGGTCTTGCTCAAAATCTCGATATACAAGTTCAAGAAGCCCAGAGGATCCCTGGGAGATTCAATGCAAACAGGAAGACGTCACGTCATGCAGTCATCAGACTGACCAAAGTATCAACTAAAGAGGCCCTTCTAAGAGCTGTAAGACAAAAGAAGCAAGTGACATACAAGGGAAAGCCAATTCGAATAACATCAGACTTCTCTAATGAGACTTTACAAGCAAGGAGAGACTGGGGCCCCATTCTCACTCTTTTGAAACAAAACAATGCCCAGCCTAGAATATTATTCCCTGCAAAACTAAGCTTCATAGATGAAGGAGAAATAAAAACATTCGCAGACAAGCAAAGGCTCAGAGAATTCACCAAGACAAGACCAGCCCTACAAGAAGTACTTAAAACAGCGTTATGCACGGAACATCATAATAATAATCCACGGATATAAAAACAACCAAAACCCAAAGATATTAAAGGCCAGATATTACAATGGCTCAAGACACAAATCATAGCAACAACATCCAACCCAACAGAATGATCAGTAATCTACCTTACCTATCAGTTCTCTCAATAAATGTGAATGGCTTAAACTCTCCACTCAAGAGACATAGGCTGGCTGAATGGATAAGAAAATACAGGCCAAGTATATGCTGTCTTCAGGAAACACATTTAACCTGCAAGGATGCACATAGACTAAAAATAAAAGGGTGGAGATCAATATTCCAAGCAAACAGAAGCCAAAAGAAGGCTGGTGTGGCAGTTCTAATTTCAGACGATTTAGTTTTTAAGCCAACAAAAGTAGTAAAAGACAAAGAGGGTCATTATATAATGGTGAAGGGCACAGTCCAACAAGAAGAGATAACAATTTTAAATATATATGCACCCAACTTAGGTGCACCCAGATTCATAAAGCAAACCTTACTGGAGCTAAGCAAATGGATTAATAGCAACTCCATAATCGCCGGGGATTTCAACACCCCACTGACGGCACGAGACAGATCCTCCAAACAGAAAATTAATAAAGAAATATTGGACTTAAACAAAACTCTAGAACAATTGGGTCTGACAGACATCTACAGAACATTCTACCCAAAATCCACTGAATATACGTTCTTCTCATCAGCTCACGGGACATTCTCTAAGATTGACCATATCCTAGGACACAAAGAAAATCTCAAGAAATTTAAAAAAATAGAAATCATACCATGTACCTTCTCAGATCACAGTGGAATAAAACTAGAAATCAACCCTAACAGAAACTCACATTTCTACACAAAAACGTGGAAATTAAACAACCTCCTACTAAATGATTACTTCGTAAATGAAGAAATCAAGACGGAAATAAAAAACTTCTATGAAGAAAACGACAATGGAGAGACAAGTTATCAACTCCTCTGGGACACAGCTAAAGCAGTTCTGAGAGGAAAGTTTATCTCCATAAATGCCTATAACCAAAAGGCAAGAAGATCACAAATAGACAATCTAATGAAACGACTCAAAGAGCTGGAAAAAGAAGAACAGACCAACCCCAAACCCAGCAGAAGAAGTGAAATCAACAAGATCAAATCAGAACTAAACGAAATTGAAAACAGGAAAGCTATTCAGGAGATTAATAAAACAAAAAGTTGGTTCTTTGAAAAAATAAACAAGATTGACACGCCGTTGGCTAAGCTAACGAAAAGCAGAAAAGAGAAATCTCTAATAAGCTCCATCAGGAATAAAAAAGGAGATATCACAACTGATCCCAAAGAGATACAAGATACAATTTATGAATACTACAAAAATCTTTATGCACACAAACTGGAAAATGTGGAGGAAATGGACAAATTTCTAGAAACACACAGCCTCCCTAGGCTCAACCAGGAAGAAATAGATTCCCTGAACAGACCAATCTCAACAGCTGAAATAGAAACAGCAATTAAAAATCTCCCTAAAAAGAAAAGTCCCGGTCCAGATGGCTTCACACCTGAATTTTACCATACTTACAAAGAAGAACTAGTACCTATCTTGCAGAAACTATTCCACAACATCGAGAAGAACGGAAACCTCCCCGACACCTTTTATGAAGCGAATATTACTCTGATACCAAAACCAGGAAAGGATGCAACAAAAAAAGAAAACTACAGACCAATATCCCTAATGAATATAGATGCAAAAATTTTCAACAAAATCTTAGCTAACCGAATACAGACACTTATCAAAAAAATAATCCACCACGACCAAGTGGGCTTCATCCCAGGGATGCAGGGATGGTTCAACATACGTAAATCTATAAATGCAATTCACCACATCAACAGAAGCAAAAACAAAGACCACATGATCCTTTCAATAGATGCAGAAAAAGCTTTTGACAAAATTCAACACCCTTTCATGATACGAACACTTAAGAAAATAGGCATAGAAGGGACATACCTAAAAATGATACAAGCCATATATGACAGACCCATAGCCAACATCGTACTGAATGGGGAAAGATTGAAATCATTCCCACTTAGAACTGGAACCAGACAAGGCTGCCCACTATCTCCACTTCTGTTCAACATAGTGCTGGAAGTCTTGGCTATAGCAATCAGACAAGAAAATGGAATCAAAGGTATCCAAATAGGGGCAGAAGAGATCAAACTTTCACTGTTTGCTGATGATATGATATTGTATCTAGAAAACCCCAAGGATTCAACCAAGAAACTCCTGGAACTGATCAATGAATTTAGTAAAGTCTCAGGATACAAAATTAATACACAGAAATCAGAGGCATTCATATACGCCAACAACAATCTAATTGAGAACCAAATCAAAGACTCAATTCCCTTCACAATAGCAACAAAGAAACTAAAGTACCTAGGAATATATTTAACCAAAGAGGTAAAAGACCTCTACAGGGAGAACTATGAAACACTGAGGAAGGAAATAGCAGAGGATGTAAACAGATGGAAATCCATACCATGCTCGTGGATCGGCAGACTCAATATCATCAAAATGTCTATACTACCCAAACTGATCTACAGATTCAATGCAATACCTATTAAAATCCCATCAGCATTCTTCACAGATATAGAAAAAATAATTTTACGCTTCGTATGGAACCAAAGAAGACCCCGAATATCAAGAGCAATTCTAGGCAACAAAAACAAAATGGGAGGCATTAATATGCCAGATATCAAACTATACTACAAAGCTGTAGTAATTAAAACAATATGGTATTGGCACAAAAACAGGAATATTGACCAGTGGAACAGATGTGAGAATCCTGATATAAAACCATCCTCATATAGCCATCTCATCTTTGACAAAGCAGACAAAAACATACGCTGGGGAAAAGAATCCCTCTTCAATAAATGGTGCTGGGAAAACTGGATAGCCACCTGTAGAAGGCTAAAACAGGACCCACACCTTTCACCTCTCACAAAAACCAACTCACGCTGGATAACAGACTTAAACCTAAGATATGAAACTATTAGAACTCTAGAGGAAAAAGTTGGAAACACTCTCCTAGACATCGGCCTGGGCAAAGAGTTTATGAAGAAGTCCCCAAAGGCAATCACAGCAGCAACAAAAATAAATAAATGGGACATGATCAAACTACAAAGCTTCTGCACAGCCAAAGAAATAGTCATGAAAGTAAACAGACAGCCTACAGAATGGGAGAAAATTTTTGCATCCTATGCATCTGATAAGGGACTGATAACTAGAATATACTTAGAACTCACGAAAATTAGGAAGAAAAAATCAAATAACCCCATTAAAAAGTGGGCAAAGGACTTGAACAGAAATTTTCCTAAAGAAGACAGAAGAATGGCCAACAAACATATGAAGAAATGCTCAATATCTCTAATCATCAGGGAAATGCAAATCAAAACCACAATGAGATATCACTTAACCCCAGTGAGAATGGCCTTTATCAAAAAATCTCCAAACAATAAATGCTGGCGTGGTTGCGGAGAGAGAGGAACACTCCTACACTGCTGGTGGGACTGCAAACTAGTTCAACCTCTGTGGAAAGCAATATGGAGATACCTTAAAGCGATCCAAGTGAATCTACCATTTGATCCAGCAATCCCATTGCTGGGCATCTACCCAAATGATCCAGTGACACTCTACAAAAAAGACACCTGCACTCGAATGTTTATAGCAGCACAATTCATAATTGCAAGGCTGTGGAAACAGCCCAAGTGCCCATCAATCAAAGAATGGATTAATAAAATGTGGTATATGTACACCATGGAGTACTATTCAGCTCTAAGAAACAATGGTGATATAGCACACCTTATATTTTCCTGGTTAGAGCTGGAACCCATACTACTAAGTGAAGTATCCCAAGAATGGAAAAACAAGCACCAGATATATTCTCCAGCAAACTGGTATTAACTGAGTAGCACCTAAGTAGACACATAGGTGCTACAGTAATAGGGTATTGGGCAGGTGGGAGGGGGGAGGGGTGCGGGTATATACATACATAGTGAGTGAGATGTGCACCATCTGGGGGATGGTC
Organism: Microcebus murinus; assembly: GCF_040939455.1. Taxonomy (NCBI): domain Eukaryota; kingdom Metazoa; phylum Chordata; class Mammalia; order Primates; family Cheirogaleidae; genus Microcebus; species Microcebus murinus. The sequence continues at coordinate 42,022,470 of NC_134108.1, read as the reverse complement.
ATGATGGAGACTCAGGCTTTTGGGGGGAGGGGGGGAATGGGCATTTATTGAAACCTTAAAATCTGTACCCCCATAATATGCCAAAATAAAAAAAAAAAATTATAAAACAAAAAAAAAAAAAAAAAAAAAAAATAGAGTGAACAGACAACCTACAGAATGGGAGAAAATATTTGCATGCTATACATCTGATAAGGGGCCAATAACTAGAATCTATAAAGAATAAATCAGCAAGAAAAAAAAATCAAACCACCCCATAAAAAAGTGGGCAAAGGACATGAACAGAACATTTTCAAAAGAAGATAGACTAATGGCCAATAAACATATGAAAAAATGAGTAAAGTCTCTAACCATCAGGAAAATGCTGATCAAAACCACCATGAGATATTACCTAACCCCAGTGAGAATGGCTTTTATCAAAAAGTCCCAAAACAACAGAAGCTGATGTGGATGTGGAGAGAAGGGAACACTTATACACTGTTGGTGAGACTGGAAACTAGTGCAACCTCTATGGAAGATAGTGTGGCGATACCTCAAAGAACTAAAAGTAGACCTACCATTTCATCCAGCAATCCCAGTATTGGGTATTTACCCAAAGGAAAAAGTATCTTTTTATCAAAAGACACGTGCACTGAAATGTTTACTGAAGCACAGTTCACAATTACAAAGATGAGGACTCAACCCAAGTGCCCATCAATATAGAAGTCAATTAATCAAATGTGGTATATGTATGTATACTATGGAGTACCATGCAGCCATAAAACAGTGAACTAATACCTTTTGTAACAACCTGGATGGACCTAGAGACCATTCTCCTAAGCGAAGTATTGCAACAATGGAAAAATGAATACCACATGTACTCACTATTAAATTGGGGCTAATCAATCAACAGCCATGTGCACATATGGTAGTAAAACTCAACAGAAATCAAGTAGGTGGGAGGGGGTTGGGGGACAGGTAAATTGACACCTAATGGGCACAATGCACGCTACCCTGATGATGGGCACATAACTGACTCAAACTGCACAAAAGCAAAACATGTAATCAAAATGTTTGTACCCCCGTAGTATTCTGAAATTAAAAAAAAAAAGAAAAAAGAAATAAAACTGACCATCAACACATTATTTTCCTATAAGTCATTAAGTCAATCTCATTCTATGAAGGTCACTGAGCCTTAAAAGCATAGCCTTCACTTTACCAAAGTTATTAAATCAATCACTGGTGAGATTTTCCTAAGGCAGTGATTGTCAAAATGTAGTCCCCAGATCACCAGCATCAGCTATGGAATAGAGTCATAAGATAGATGAAAATTCAGGGCATATTGCACAAAGTAGGAATAACGTATTCCTAGGAATAGAGAAGAGTGTTAGATAGGCAGTTTACCTAAATAACATTATAGGATTATCATTATCATTCATTTATATTTAATAAAGTCATTACTATTCTTATTTCTCATCTCATATTCTCTCAAAACATTCAAACTTTTCCAGCAAAATAAATTCTTCCTAATGTAACTTTGAACTACTGGATTCCATTCTCTGGAACCAAAATCAAACTAATTTTTAAATTCAGAGTTTCCTGTTAACCCACTCTGTACAGACCTTCATCCTCTAGAAAATCATCTAAAAATATACAACAACTGTACTTTTTTATTTCTAAACATAGGCTAGTTTTTATTTATCTGTCTAACTGGATAAAAAACACCAATTATTTTACCTTAAACATCCCTCAAAAGCATCCTGTTTGGGGGAGGATCATACTTAAGAAAAGAATATTAGTGAGCATCAACTTGCAGCAGGAAAACTAGATCCAACTCACTAGTGAGTTTCAGCACACCATACAACTTTTCTGATAAAATTTCAGAAGGTCCAAGATACGAACCTAAAAGAATCTGATAAACGTCTTTATTTTACACATAAAGCAACTGAGACCAAAGAGATTCTGAGTTGCTCCAAATTATAAATGGCATGGGATTAAAACCAGGACCACCTTACATCATATGTAATTCTGGTAATAACAGGAAAAATGGTAAGGAAGGAGTCTACATGCTCCAAATGAGAGCTCATCCCCAAATCTCAGAACTAGACCAAGCTCTAACTAAGCAAGAGATTCTGAACCCCGGTCCCAACACCATTATCTCCAATCATGCACATGGACAGGCACTGGAACTTGTGAGCATACACAGACATACATGCAAAGAGGCACAGATGCAGGCACAGACATGCATGCACACAAAAGCACACATTCTCCAAGTTGTTTAGGAATTACCAAAGGAAATAGCTGACTCCAAATAGAAATTTAACTATAATGAACTATAGCATAGATACTGCTGGTAAAGATGTAAAAACTATCTTGAATCTATCTATAATTGCTTCTATGGTATTTTAAAGTATGTGTACAGTCCGGGCTGTAATCGTAGCACTTTGGGAGGCCAAAGTGGGAGCACTGCTTGAGGCCAGGAGTTTGAGATCAGCCTGAGCAAGAGCGAGAATCTCTACAAAAAAATATCTCTACAAAAAAATAGAAAAATTAGCTGGGCATGGTGGTTTGTTCCTGTGGTCCCAGCTACTCGTGAGGCTGAGGCATGAGGATCACTTGAGCCCAGGAGGCTGAGGTTGCTGTGAGCTAGGCTGACATCACTGCACTCAAGTGTAGGCAGAGAGAGATCCTGTCTCAAAAAAAAAAAATGTACAAAAGGTAATCACTTCATCTTGTAAATATCTGCATACTCTTTATGTTTAAAAATGTAATTTGGGATGAATAGTACAGATTGGAATTTAGATCTCTAGTAATTATACCATTTAATGCCAGTATCTAAAATTTATCATCTACACCCACCTACTTTAAAGGCTTTAAAGCTCACATAGTCTATGAAATAAAAATACAAATATAAAGCTCATATAGAAAAGGCAGGATATCACTATAAAAAATACTAACCTATTATACCTTATTGAGTACTATATTAAATTTAATACTGAGCTTCTAAGTAATAAGAGAATCTTTACAGATTATTCAATTCTCCTCCTCTTATTAAAGGAAGCAATGACATTTTATCTGGCAAAACTATCTTTTTTCCTGGAACTAAATCTTTAAAAAAATGTATCACAGAGATTCTTATATAATGGATCCTAAACTACCTGACAGATGGCACAGGCAGAACTATTCTTCATAAGACCTTTTCTATTGTGACAAAAGTCAAGGGGATAGTGTAACTGATCAAAGCATTTGATCCATTCCCTTTCTTTTCTTATATACCTTCAAAATGCCACTTAACTTAACCTACTCATTTTATGATGACTTTTCCTCTATTTTTAATTTTCTCCCTGTGCCTGAGGTAGTGTTGTTCCCACTATTCAAAATTACAAAAAGCCAATGAATTCTATTCTAAAACACAAAACTATGACCAAACAGAAAATATATTCATAGGTCAAACTGAAAACCTCTGCCATCCCTAAGATAGGAAATAGTCATCTCTTGAAGTAATCTGCTCATCTAGTATATGAAAGTTCTGCTAGGGAAATCAGATAGGGAACTCTACCTATTCATTCCAATTTTTTCTAGCCAACCATAATGACCACTAATTCCATCTATCATTTTCCCCCCAAGAAATCATATTCTGCAGTCTAGACAAGCAAACATAATCCTCACAATAATCCTCTGAGAGACACACTTTTTGTCCAGATAAGGCAACTGAAGCACAGAGAAGTTATCTTCCTTCTCCAAGGTCATTAAAAAGACAGTAAACCAGACAGTGGTGTGCACCTGTAGTCCCACCTACTTGGAGGCTGAGGTGGGAGGATCATTTGAGCCCAGGAGTTCCAGACCAGCCTGGGCAATATAGTGAGACCCTATTTCAATAAAAAAATTAGCCAGGTATGGTATTGTGGGCCTAAAGTCCCAGCTTCTCAGGAGGCTGAGGCAGGAGGATCACTTGAGCCCAGGTGTTTGAGGCTGCAGTGCACTATGATCACGCCTGTGACAGCCACTGTGCTCTACCCTGGCTAATAGCAAGACCTCGTATCTTAGGGGAAAAAATGGGGCCTGGACTGGGTGTGGTGGCTCATGCCTATAATCCTAGCACTCTGGGAGGCCCAGGCAGGTGGATCGTTATAGCTTAGGAGTTGGAGATGAGCCCGAGCAAGAGCGAGACCCCGTCTCTACTAAAAATATAGAAAGAAATTAGCTAACTAACTAAAAATATATAGAAAAAATTAGCCGGGCATGGTGGCGCATGCCTATAGTCCCAACTACTCAGGGGGCTGAAGCAGAAGGATTGCTTGAGCCCATGAGTTTTGAGGTGGCTGTGAGCTAGGCTGACACCACGCATTCTAGCTGGGTCAAAAGAATGAGACTCTGTCTCAAAAAAAAAAAAAAAAGGCCTATAATATATATAATAAGCTGTATGAAAGAAACTATTCATAAAAGAAGAGAATTTGTGTGTGTGGGGGGTGTATGGCTTCTAGGAAGCGTTTCGGTGACTGTTGAAGCAACAAACCCCAAGGTCTGTGGGACCAACTCAAGGGCTCCGGAAGGTCAAAACTATTTTCATAATAAAAAAATGTTATTTGTCTTTTTGACTAAGTTGACATTTGTACTGAAGGTACAAAAGTAATGAATAAAATGCTAACATTTTTATATAAAGTTGAGGCAGTGGCACAAAACTTGTAATGGCAGTCACTGTACTCTTTATAGCCATGCACTTGTTTTTTTACAAAAAGCTTAAGAGTATCCTTCATGGAGCAGTAAAAATTATTAATTTAAAAAAATCCTGATCTTGAGTGCATGTCTTTTTAACATTCTATGTGAGGAAATGGAAAGTATGCATAAAGCATTTATGCTGATACCAAGCTATTGTTTTCTAGGAGCAAGCACTCATACAATTGCTTCAGTTGCAAGCTGAACTTTTTTTGTGTGTGTAGAACACTATTTCAATTTAAAAGAACTATGGTTATTTGAATTAAAATATTTTGGCAGACATTTTCTTGAGAATCAATAATGTGAACATGATACTTCAAGAAAACAACTGATAAAATCTGTTGCCAAAGATAAAAATTTGAGCTTTCAAGTGAAAATGAGAATTTTGGAAAACCTGAATCCATAATCATGAGCTTGACAACTTCCCAACATTTAAAGATTTGTTTATTGAGATTGGTGATACTAACAAATGTGAATTTTTAATATTACATAATGAGATGTATCAACATTTGAAAGATTTTCATAACTTGGCAAACCATTTCAAAATGACCAATGTATGATGTTATAAAATCATGCCTGGGTAAAGATCCATTCAAAGTGCTAGATAGATTAGTGTATTTTAATGTAACAGTGTTTTTAAAAGTTCATTTATATGGTTTCAGACTTCACTAGAAAAAATTAGTGGAGTTTTCTTTTTTAAATTAACATTTAAGAAACTACCTCTTGTCAACTTTTACTATCAAAAAGAATATCCACAGTTATCTGAAAAGGCTATTAAAACATTCTTCCCTTATCTAACTACAGATCTTTGTGAGATTAAATTTTCTTCCTATTGTTTAATCAAAACAACATATCACAATAAACTGAGTACAAAAGCAGATGTGAGAATTCAGCCATCTTCTATTAAGCCAGACATTGAAAAGATTTGAAAAAGTATAAAACAATGCTATTCTTTTCAGTAATTATTTTTTGGTTTTGGAAAATAGTTCTTTTTTAATTAAAAATATTTATATTAACATGTATTGGGTTTATTGTTGCTATTTTTAAGTGATATAATATTTACAGTTTTAAGTGCTATTTTTAAGTGATATAATATTTACAGTTTTACAATTATTAATTTCTAATACAGTAAATAGCAGTACATATAAGCTACCTAATAAGAAAGTTCATTGGGGTCCTCAAAATTTGTAAGCCTATAAAGGGGTCCTGAAACAAAAAAGTTGAGAACTTTGTCTTAGAGCTTCTAAAAGGTGGCCCATGTGGCTGGACCATTCAGAGGAGGAGGAAAATGTTAAGACATCACTGGAAGTCAGATCATGCAGAGCTTGTCAGCCACAATAAGGAGTTTGAATTTTACTCAAAGTGCAATTGAGGAATTTTAAGCAGAATGACAGGATCACATTCATGTTTTCAAAAAAGGCAGCTATGTATAATATGAGAGACAACACGAATAAACTAGGGCTGGAGGATTTGAAATGGAGACCAGTAGATAAATCTGAGATGTATCTTTGAAAGTTAAAGTACTTATTTTGTTTGCTTTCGCCCATCCCAAACCCTAGCACCTCCTGCCGTACCTGATATCTCATGGGTGACAATTAAAAAAAAAAAAATAAATGAATGAACAAGCTAAAAAAAATAAAGTACTTTGCTATAAACTTCAAAATGAAGTTCCAAACAATATAAAATAATTCCATTTTAATGTCATAGAACTCAACTGCTCTGTGATCAAACTGGAGATAGGATGTGGAGGATAATCAATCTACCTAATATTTTAGGAATGTCACAGGTACATTAAATCCAAGCTATGATGTTTAAAGTGATTTTTAATCAGTTTCAATTTTTTCTCAAAATGGAATACCATGAAATATTAACTCATACAATAGTCTGGTGATTACATACCAAGAATTAAATGAACCTGCAGATCCAACCTTCAACAATGTGGCAGGCACTGTGTTAGACACCACAGGTATGACAGTCAACACAACAGACACCATTCCAGCTCTTGTGAAACTTATATTACAGAATGATTGTTGGTAATCTTTGAAGATTCGTGGCAGAACACTAGAGGTGTTTTGAATAGTTCATTCATTCATTCAAGTAAACATTTATTGATCGTTCACTGTACAGCCTGATCTGAGACAAAAAGATGAAGACATGAATCTGTCCTTAAGTTCACTGTCTATTAGAAAGAGATAAAAATATATTTCCAGTTATGATGCAAAGTGTGGTAGGCACTATTATAGAGGCATGTGTGATGTATCCATTTAAAAAGAGGTAAAGGAGGCAGAAGTTCCCCTGAGTGTTGAATGGACATCTGCTAATACACAGAGTGGGAAAAGGAAAAGTCTAACATATGAAAGCCCCTGACAGGTGGTATAGGGATATAAGCAGGTCAGAAAGGTTGGTATTTAATGTGTGAGTTCCAAATTTCCAATTTTAAAAGGGACCAAAAACCAATTCTGTAATCCACATATAAGCCAAAGGAATTATGCAACACTTAATGTGGTCTAGGAGCACTGAGTGAAAAACAAAAGCAACTCCTAGAAATCAAAATGGGTACACAAAGAAATAATGCTACCCTCAAAGTCAGTTTCCACAAAGCATTTGACAGTTCAGATTATTTCACCTAAATCATAATCCTAACCCTCAAACATCTTATGTTCTAGAGGTAGAGATATGTGGCAACCACTAATTATAGTACAGCATAACAAATCTAATAGTTCAAGTGAGCTCAAGGCCTTAGGGCAGCCTCTGCCTACAGAGAGCAGAGAACGGGGTGAGGAAAGCCCCCACAGAGATGATGATCTAAGTAGAGTCTTAAAACATTCAGTGGTTGTTTGATACTGTGGACAAAGGGGACAGAGAATATGTTACACACAAAAGTCTATGCCAAAGTAGAGATGCCATGAAAGAGCAAGGCCTATTAAGAAAACTGCATATAGACTAGTTTTATTGAGGCAAAAGCAGCTAGGAAGGAGTGGTAAGATGTAAGGACAGACTGAACACTGATCACCATGCTAAAGAGTTAAATTTTAGCTAATGGATAATAGGGAGGCATAGAAGGAAAAGTGACAGAATCAGATTTGCCTTTTTAGATATGCACCACAAAAATGAATCATTTAGAATGATTAGGCAACAAAAGGATGGTCTGGAAAAGGTAAGAAACAATTAGAAGACTATGTTAGGAATATGCAAAACAGATAAGGATCTGTACTATGCAGAATATCTTACACCTGTCTCATTATCTTTCCCACTGGACCTGTTCCCAATGGATTCCTTACTTTGGTGAATAGTAATGTATTAATTTCCTAGGGCCATCATAACAAATTACCACAAAGTAGGTAGCTTAAAACAATAAAAGTTTATTCTCTCACAGTTCAGGACACCAGAAGTCTAAAATCAGGGTTGGTTTCTTCTGGAAACCCTGAGGGAGAAATTGTCCCATGCCACTCTCCTAGCTTTTGGTAGTTGTTGGCGATCTCTGGCATTTCTTGGCTTGTGGACATATCACTCCAATCTCTGCTTCCATCTTCATGTAGCTTTTTCTGTGTCTGTGTTCTTTTCTGTCTCCTATTAGTATGTTTCCATTGAATTTAAGGCCCACACTAATCCACTATTATCTTATCTCGATCTTTACATTAATTATATCTGCAAAGATCCTATTTCTAAATAAGTTCACATTCTAAGGTTCTGAGTAGGCATGAATTTTAGGGGGGACACTACTCATTAAAGGTAGCAACCCAAACAGAAATGTGGTATTATCCTTAACCCGTCCTCTTATCCTCTACATCTACATAATTATCAAATCTTGTCAATTCTACTTCCTTACTCTTCCATTTATCTCCTCTTTTTCATGGCCATCACCATTTTCCTTTCAATAACACTAGGTCAATATAACAATCTCCTTGACTATAACACTAGATGAATCCAGTTATTACTGTCATTGCTATGCCAGCTCTTAAACAGGTATTTCTAGAAATAGTCGCACAACAAGACAGACTGGTTGCACCATGGATTTATGATAACTAACCCCAAATAGGTCCTCAACAATGCCTGGTGGTCCATCTGTTTCTCTAGCCAACTGGCTTTCCCACTTTCCCATAACTATTTCAAGCCTCTTCTATTCTCCTCATGCTCTTACTCTTACCCACATTCGGCAATTGACCTGGGTTCCTATTTTACAGGAAAAAGAAAAGAAACTATCACATAAAAACTCCCACAACCTCCCACTGTCTGCTCTCAACATCTCTCCTTCCCTCTTAATATAAGACCATTCTCTCTACCTGTACTTTGCATTCCACCTTCATTGACAATCTTATTATTTTTTTTTTTTTTGAGACAGAGTCTCGCTTGTTGACCAGCCTAGAGTGAGTACCGTGGCGTCAGCCTAGCTCACAGTAACCTCAAACTCCTGGGCTCAAGCAATCCTTCTGCCTCAGCCTCCCGAGTAGCTGGGACTACAGGCATGCGCCACCATACCCGGCTAATTTTCTCTATATATTAGTTGGCCAATTAATTTCTTTCTATTTATAGTAGAGACGGGGGTCTTGCTCTTGCTCAGGCTGGTTTCGAACTCCTGACCTCGAGCAATCCGCCCGCCTCAGCCTCCCAGAGTGCTAGGATTACAGGTGTGAGCCACCGCGCCCGGCTGACAATCTTATTAATATTAATTATCTCTCTCTTTTCTATAATACTCAGCCTTTCCCTCAACTAGATGCTTCTCACTGACTTATAACCATTTATTTTTTCACTTAAAAACAAAATGAAAACAATACCTCCCTTGAACCTCACACTCTCCCTTCTAGCTATCTATCCAGCCACACTCACTCTTTCTGCCTGCTTTACTCCCCACCTCCTCCATCCCCAACAAGACATAAATGTGTGTTTGTGTAGAGATTGATTTCTCTAGCTCTGTAGCCTCAGGCCTCTTACCATAAAATGAGAATAATCACACTAATAAACCTATTTCACAGGACTGTTTGAAGAATTACATAAATCAGTATATGTATAAAAGACTTAGAACAGAGTCTGGCCTACAGTAATTGATTGATAAAGTTGGCAACATCATTATTGCTAACAATATTGTACATCCAACTATCTATCCAGACAGCCAGCTGCATAAGATTGACATCTTGGAATTATCCTGAATTTCCTCATCCCTCCATTCCATCCATCTCTAGATTCTGTAGATTATCTATCTTGTACACTTTCTTCCATCTCTACTATCTTACCCTACACTATCACTATCTCATATGGATCATGCTAAGAACCTCCTAAATGATTTCCTGCATTTCACACTTATTCTTTTCTCCCCAACTTTCTCCACATCATAGTCAAAGTAAACTATCTATTATAACTTCATATTTGAGATTACCAACTGTTTTAAAACACTTCCCATTGTTAGGATAAAACCCTAAATCTATTTCATGGCCTATAAAACTATGTAGAAATGGTCCCTCCCAACCTGTTCAAACTTATCTTGCTTCTCTCTTCTTTTGTCCTGTTCTCCTAACACATACCAACATTTTTTCAGTTTTTCAAATACACCATGCCCTTGCCCATCATAGGTGCTTTCCAATTCCTATTTCCTCTACTGTAGTGTTGAACGATATTCCCATTTCTCTCAGCCTAACTATGACCTATTCACACATAATTCCTTTATGTCTTACCTCAACGGTAACTTCCTCAGGGAAGCCTTCCTTGACAACACAGAACAAACTCTCATTATTCTTATGTACCTTTCACAGTACTTATCAAAGTTGCAATTTCTTATTTATGTGATTATTCTCCCAACAATTTCCTCCAATAGAATCGAAGCTCCATAATAGCAACGACTATGTCCTTTTTTGCTCTCCATTGTATTCCAAGTGCGCAGTATAGCATCTGGCACATGTTAGTGTTCATAAGGATATACTAAATCAATATTTAACTTCAATGTTGCAAAATAGTCTGTTTAAAAACAGGACAGATTTAAAGTAGCACAAGGATTTACAGTAGTACATCACCAGTTCATTATCAATGTGGCTCTAGATCAAAGTTAAAAGTTCCTCTACTGATGGTTGTTAACAGTAAATCACTTTAAGGAGATATTAATTCAGCTATTGCTGAAAGGAAGGAAGGTGTGATAGCTCTTAAACAGGTATTTCTGTTGTATTGTTGTATTGTATTGTTGTGCTGTTATTTTAAAGGAGGAGTGAACAGTCAGAACAATATATTTCAAAGCAGGGAGGTGAGTTTTCCAAGATATTGGTTCACAACTTTTGCTCTACTCTAACACACCTACTACTGCCACTGTCGACTTACAACAAAAAGGCTGAAACACAGATATATAAGAGTTTACTTGCGAGGCACAGCTGATCAGTTGCCTTGGGGGAGTACTTTGGCAGCCTGTGTTAACGAACAGGTTTTTAAACATAAAAGGGAACATGGGGTGGGCTGATACAAAGTTGTTTGACAGAAATTCTCATTAGTTTATAGAAATAACATTGATTAGTGATTGGCTATACATTGTTGAACTACAGATTATGAGTTATGGTGTCCAGCACATGAAATTTTATGGCTACTTAGCATCAGTCTAAAGCCAACATAGCAGATGGCTTCAAGAGGTAATTATTCAGCTCAAGGGGAAGTGACATTACTGCTATTTGATTCTAAAGCCTGTCTGGGCTTGACAACTTAAAGGTACTTATAGTCTTTAGATAAAGTTCCTTTTCTTCTTTTTTTCCCCCACACTACTACTACTATCCCAATCAATGCCTGTAACTCCAGCATAGCCATCACCAAGTGGCTTGCCATAGCAGGAATTCTCAAGCAGGTGGGAAGTATAAGAGAGATGTGAGTAATTTGAAAATGGCACCACTTCAAAATAGTCTGATATCCTCTGAAGGATATCAGAGGGAATATTCTGATTCCCTTTTCCTTAGATATGATTCTTCCCAAATATCACTTATAACAAGAAGCAGTCATGTGGATGTCATTGATATATAATTTAAAAATGTAATCCATATCCTTAAAAAACTCAAAACAGAACTACCATATGATCCAGCAATCCCACTACTGTGTATGTATCAAAAAAAAAAAGGAAATCAGTATGTCAAGAAATATCTGTACTCCCATGTTTATTGCAGCACTATTCACAAGGCCTAAGATATGGATGAAATCAACCTAAGTGTTCGTAACAGATGAACAGATAAAGAAAATGTGGTGTATATATGGAATACTACTCAGCCATAAAAAAGAATGAAATCCTGTCATTCACAGCACCATAGATGACTCTGGAGGACAGTATGTTAAGTAAAATAAGCCAGGCATAGAAAGATACATATTGCACGTTCTCACTCATACCTGAAAGCCAGAAAAGTTGATCTCATAGAAGTAGAAAGTAGAACAGTGTTAGTAGAGATGGGGAAGGGTGAAAGAGGTATAGGGAGAGGATGGTTAACAGATACAAAATTACAGCTAGATAGGAGAAATACATTCTGGTGTTCTAGAGCACTATAAGGTAGCTACAGTTAACAATAGTTTATTGTATATTTTAAAATAGCTAGAAGAGAAGATTTTGAATTGTTTCTAACACAAAGACACAACAAATGTTAGTGATGGATATGCTAATTACCGATTTGACCATTCACCATGCCCCATAAATATATACAATTATTGTGTCAATTAAAAATAACAAAAATGGCCCCATAGGCTATTCAAATTTTTAAAAATGTAATCTATGATTTTTTTTTTGGTAGCAAAATAGTTTTTCTAGCTACAAGTTTAATGTTAATATTAAACATGGTGTTACCTACACAAGGACTGGCCAGAAGAAGGGGCAATCTGGAAAGATAATCAAGACCAATTTAAATATATTATAAATTACCTACACTGGAGGTATCTATGTCTTGATTGCATAAAAATTATTTTATTATGGTAATATGTCCCTAAAACCACAGCACTTCGCCATACATTTGTTATATCCAACCGTACGCAGCCTCAAATATATGTCTTAATGTCCATATAATTAAAACAATATAATTTAGTCTGCTTACTAAGGAATAAAATAGGGCAAGAAAGTATGAACATTTTTTCTAAGATTTCAAGATCTCAGAAGATTGATAATAGTACATGGAGCAACCCCTGAAATTCTGCAAATGGTATAGCAGCAGTTCTACTTTGTAAGACAGTGCTGACAGTGAACCTCTTTCCTCAGCAATATACAACTGACTCTGAAAACTTTAGAAACCATTAAATGTTTAAATATTAACACCAAAGAAAGAAAAGTCAACTGTAACTGAAAAAACACACAGGCAAAAAAATCATGTTATGTCTCTCTCCTCCGTATTGTCTAAGTTCTTTAAATCAAGGGTTTCAAGCATGTTGAAAAAACATGCTCACATTGTGATAGCATTTCTTATTTTGAAAAATAATGTGACCTCCTAAAGCAGGATTTGGACTCAGAATAGGTAATTATAATTTCTGAAAAAAAGAACATGCATAATTTATCACAACTTTGAATACTCATCTAAAATATTTAAAGACAAAAAAAATTGAGCACCACCTCCTACTCAAAGAATAATCCTTTCTCCAAATTTAGTTTTTATCTCTGACAACAAAAAAATCAATGTTTAAAGTTTTCTTAGGTCATTTTAAAAATATATAAGATATTGTTTCATTTGTAAAAAGTTGTTTATTCCCAGTAGATCTTGCAGCTATAAATGATGTGAATGTTTTCATGTAGTGTTCTAGTCTGTTTTTTGTCGCTTATAACAGAGTACCTAAAACAGGGTAATTTATTTAAAAAAAGGAATTTATTTCTTACAATTATGAAGGTGAAGAAGTCCAACATTGAGGGGCCACATCTGGTGAGAGCTGCCTTACTGGTGGAGACTCTGTGCAAGGGGAGTGAATGTCCTAACATGCTTGCTCAGGTCTCTCTTCCTCTTCTTACAAAGCCACTAGTTCCACTCACATGATAACCCATTAATCCCTTACCCTAATAACCCATTAATCCATGAATGGATTAATCCATTCACCAATCACCTTTTAAAGGCCTCACATTGGGGACTCAATAATTTCAATAGGCCGGGCGCGGTGGCTCGCGCCTGTAATCCTAGCTCTCTGGGAGGCCGAGACGGGCGGATTGCTCAAGGTCAGGAGTTCCAAACCAGCCTGAGCAAGAGCGAGACCTCGTCTCTACTATAAATAGAAAGAAATTAATTGGCCAACTAATATATATAGAAAAATTAGCCAGGCATGGTGGCGCATGCCTGTAGTTCCAGCTACTCGGGAGGATGAGGCAGAAGGATCGCTTGAGCCCAAGGAGTTTGAGGTTGCTGTGAGCTAGGCTGATGCCATGGCACTCACTCTAGCCTGGGCAACAAGCGAGACTCTGTCTCAAAAAAAAAAAAAAAAAATAATTTCAATAGTGCCACACTGGGGTTTAGGTTTCTAACACATGAAATTTGGGGAGACACATTTAAACCATAGCATGTGGCAAAAGCTACTCTTGATCTTTGATGTTTAAAGGTAACATAATATTTCTAAAAACCATCAAATGTAATTTCATCACGTGAAAAAATAGTAATCTTTTGGAAATTACCACTAATGGAGAGATATTTTCATTTACCCACAATAAGAAGTGATTACCTTCCTGTCAGTACTTTCATTCCAAATTTTTCAAAAAGGATGGAAGAAATTAAGAGTCCTTTCTGTGGAGAAGTGCCACAAAATCTTGGATATGTAAACCTATACTAATCAAAGATTAATTATACCATATTTTTATGGCTCACTAATAGGAGAGAAAGAATGCTGACCACTAAGCAGGAGAAGATACATGTCTGACATTCATGTTGGTTTCCATACAATGGGCGCTCTCAATTACAACTACTAGCATTTGGAAAGACAATGTTCAAAGAGCTTTGTACATCACTGATTCCCCATTTTTATCTACTTTAAAATGAAAGACTCATTCTCTTATTTAAATTGCCTAGTTAGAAAGTGCTCTATCATAATTTTTACATATTATAATAATATCCTAATTTAATTTTCTGCACAATGTGGTAGGTTTTTTTTGGACCCACCACCGCTCCACCCTCACCCATACTCAGAATTAGAGACTAATGCAAATGATTATTCTTTACATGCTCTCAAAAATAAATCCAGACTTTAGGAAATATAGTAAAGTACAAACATATAAGACCTCAATGTTAGAAGTCCTTGAATAATTGCAGGGAGCTATGCAGGTATATGCCTGTAATTTAAGGACTAACTGTGGATGTAAACCAAGAAAGATAATTATACTAATACTATCTTATGTATCCCAGTAAATTTTCCTAAGAGCTTTGATCAGATTCCTCTAAATAGTTCATGCATGTTTCTGTGTGCAACCACAGACTTTATCCTGTGTTAGTTACAACAGAAATTATCAAGATTTATCTGTGTGAAAATATACAAATCTGGTTTGTCAATGTGAAAGTAGATCTGCAAAACGCAAATGTCAAAAGGTTGGGCTATGGGATTTTCATGACAGAATCTTTGTTAGGTTTGCTAATGTAACATGTACACGGAGGGCTAGTGTAATTAGTTTGTTTCCTTCTCAGTGACAAACTAGGAAGGTGGATGATAGGATCCCGGGAGACCCACACGTCGGTCTACACCCCTTTTTTTCACCCGCAACCTCACCTCACTCCTTTCCTTAGCACACATACACACGCACTCTCCCATCACATTCAAAGCCCAATTGCCCCAGTGAGCAGTTTTCTAGGGTCGTTTCACTGATGCGTTAAATAGGATCTGACGCCACCGGGCAGCCTGGGGTTGAATGCCACCCCCGCCAGCGCCCACGGCTCACCTCTAGCTTGTGGTTGATTTGGGACACAGTCTGGGCTTTGTGACAAAGCTGTGCAAAGCATGAGCTCAGGCTGGTCATCTTCTGTCGCCCCTCGTAAGTGATATCCGCTTGGTCCGGATCGATCTCGCCCAGGAGCAGATCTACATCCACGAAGGCCTTGTCGAACTCCTTCTCCAGCACCTCCAGCCATCGGAACATGGACACCCCGCCGGGAGAGACCCCTACGGCACAGGAGGCGCCCCCAGGGCCCCCTCCGGCTCCTGCCGGGCATGGGCCGCCCGCCGACATGGCGCCGTCTAGGGCCTCCCTCGACTGCTGCTGACTCTCGCCGCCACCTGGCGCGAGGGGAACTGCTGGGACTGCGGGGAACCCCGCGCACGCACGCACGCTCCGTCGGTCCCCTCGTTTCCCCTCGCGCAGCTAACGCCGGCAATACAGCCCCAAAGGGCCAGCTGCAGCGAGGCTGAGGCGGCGGCTGCGGCGGCACACGGAAGTCTCGGTTCGTCCCACCTCCCGGCCCGCCCCTGCCGCGCATGCGTAGCGAGAAGCTGGGCGGACGCAGCTCGGAGAGACAAAATGGGCGGGGCCAGCATGTGACCTTGGCCTATGAGAGGCCTCGCTTGGGACGGGCCTGTCTGCGGCCATATTGACAACTGGCAAATTGCAAGCTTGAGTACCGAAGAAAGGGAGGCGCGTGGTTTGTACTTGGAAAGGCCGTAGGAAGAGAAGGGTTTCCACGTCGCAGAAAGAAAGGGTTTCCGCCAGTTTGACTTCACAGTGGGCGGAAGCCGTTCTAAAGTCGTTCGTAAAGTTGCTGCGGTGGCGCCCAGGGTCAGGGGAGAGCGGGGAAGGGCGGTGTGAGCATGCGCAATAGCCACGTTGTACCTTTTCCGTTCCAGTTCCCGCTTAGGGTGGAGTGTGTGGACACACTGGCTATTCTTGGTAAACCAGACCCTAAATTCCAGGTAGAAACTGCTTAAAGCTGTGTGTTGAAATGGCTGACCAGAGTTTGCTGAGTTAATAGAAGACTTTTTGTCTTGTCTGGGTTCATGCCTTACACCCTGTCACATGCTTAGCTGTGCCACTTTAGTTGTATTATTTCACCGGGAAGCCTAGTTTCCAAAATTTAATTCACTCAGTACTAAGGCAAAATGGTTAGCATCGGTGCTTAGCACATGATATTCCTCTTATTACACCACAGATCATATATTTAAAAAGCAATTACAACCATGTGTCACTTAACGGGAAGGGAGGTGGGGGATTGATCAAGGTGATTTCATCCTTGTGCGAACAACAGAGTGTATTTACACAAACGTAGGTGGTATGGCCTACTACACACGTAGGCTCTTTGGTATAGCCTACTGCTTCCAGGCTACAAACCTGTACAGCGTGTTACTGTCCTGAATACTGTAGGCAACTGCAACACAATGTTAAGTATTCTTATATCTATCTAAACATACCAAAACAGAGAAAAGGTACAGTAAAAATAGGGTATTATATAATCTTGAGACCACCATCATATGTAGTCTGTCATTGACTGAAACACCTTTATGCAGCACATGACTGTACTTTAAAAGGTACAATTATTTCAAAAATTGGAAGTGTCCCCACACATGACTTTCAGAAAAATAAAATTATGAAGCTTCATATATTTATAAATATATTGAATGCAGAGCCCTATTGAGTCATTGAGGACACAGAAACAAATGAGACATGACCCTTACTCAGCTGAGAGATAGGCTAGTAAGGCTGCAAACCCTCATAACTACAACTTTAAATTTGAATTTTGCGGTGCCTTTGAAAGTGTTCAGCAACTGCTGTCTTTACATTCTGCCTACCCACTCTCAAACCCCTTCCAATTCAAGAATAGCCAGTCCTGGAAAGGGAAAGAGAAACCAGTCTGATTAGAGTAGGCTGGTAGGAACTGTATCTCCTGGATTGCTTAGAGGAATGCTTTACTAGCTGAGTACAGAGTCTTCTGTGATCAGTTCTTGGGACAGACCCTATCGATTAATTACCACCCACAGCCTGCACTGTGTGCCCATTCACCAACGCAAGGCCAATTAGGAGCAAGAAACCATAGTTTTGGTTTGCACTCTTCAGTACTGTGGGGGACAGACTGCTTAACATCAAGCAGTAAAGTCCTGTGACCTCAGCAAACTTTGCTAAGCAAAACTTACCGTGAGAACGTTGTCTTGAGCTTAAATAGGGACCCTCACACAGATTTTAATACACGAGAAATAATATGAAACTAAAATTTGTCTTTCCCCATTCTCTTCCAAAATTAACTTTATTTTCATTTGCAATGCTTGCTACAGCTGCCAAGCTCCCAGCCACTTTCTCTACACATAATATACAATGCATTTTCAGAAACTTGAAGTAAATAATTTAAAATTAGCAGGGAGGAATACATAGAACCACAATAATAAAAGCTTTCTATTATTGAGTGCTTCCTGTGTTAGGCATTTTGCTATTTGCTTTATTTCTTTGATCCTCACAAAATTCTTGAGGTAGGTATGATCACTTTTGTGTAGATGAATCTCAGAGAGCCTAATTATCTTGCTAAGTTCAAACAACGAGAAAGCAACTGATGTAGGATTTCAATGTAAGTATCTTTTTCTCCAAAGTATTTGTTCTTAGTCATGAAATATAGAAGGTTGAGGGAGTTTATTTCTTGTATAAGTTACCAGAATGATAAATTGGAAAGTCAGTCCAAAATTTTAATTCTTTCTAGTTATAAACCATATACAAATCTACTAACATACAAGAAACATCACCGAAAAAGTAATTATAATACCTATTTCCTATTACTTACAACTCTCTTTAGTTTATATGAACCTTACCCAAATATAAATTCCATTTCTTTTTTTAAAAATCATTCGACTTCCTGCTATATTGTTCGGGTGCAGTTGAGCTGCTTTCTAAGTGTTTTTATATGTCCACTGCTCTAATGATTGGTGAATACCCCATTTTCAGGATTTCAGAACCCAGTTCCATTTCCTGTTACAACCTTTACAACTCCAACAAGTCACACCCTCTGTCTCAGAATAGTTTCATGTTATATTGTCTTTTCTCATTATAGTACTCTGTAGCAGCGGCTACATCCCTATGTGCTTGCCATCTTGGTACTACATGACTATTTCAAATGCTCGTGAGGTGCCCTCTACATAGACATAATCTGTTGACCACCTTGCGTAGGGTTTAGCAATTCTTCAAGTCACAGCAAAATGTGGAAGTGTAAGGGAGGGCTTGATGTTGAAGTGCTGCCATCTGTTGTCAGTGTACTCCATCTACACTTACTGCCTTATCTTTACCTACTCTGGAATTTGGAATTGTATGTAATCTCAAAACTTGTGGGATTTGTTTTTCCACAGATAATAAATTCTTGATCCTTCTATTTGCAGTTGGATTGGCATAAACTTCCGACAACTGTTTCATGAATCATGCTCATGAGATTTTTTAAACAAATGATATAACTCAAAATATGACAAGCTTGATTTAGGAATTTATCCCTACAGAGTTTTATCACAAGGTATTACTAAGAAAAAATAGGGTGGGGAGATAGGAAATTGAGGAAAAGGGGAAGATGCTAAAGATTTCTTTGGTAGGTACTGATAATCAGCTGTGAGGTTAGTGTATAGTTCAAATATTTATAGAGTACCAATAATTACAAAGGCACTGTAATGAAAGGACATATACAATCTACCTAGGACTGGAGAGGGAGACTATCATTTATTCATCCCTACTGTGTTCCAGATCCTATACCAAGTTTCACATGTTTCATTGAATTTCCAATGATCTTATGAAGAAAAGGAAAAGGGATTAAGTTCTGTTGATGGCTATAAACAGTTGTATGATGAATGAAGAAAGCCAAAGAAAATCCATTTCCAATTAATTTAAGCAACGTGGAAAAGTCCTAGAATATTGTATTCCTATGTATTATTTATATTTATTATTCATATTTACTAACAATTTGAAGTTCAGATAGACATTCTAAAGAAGTAAGTTTGGGCATTCCAAAGTGATTTATTAGCCTCATTCTCCTGATCACTTCTTTTATATACACAAACAGGACAACTGCTCTCTTGTTCTTAAAATATGAATTTTGTTGCAATGTTTCATTAACCACTTCAGCACGGCTCACCGGCCGCGAAACCTTGCCCACAGCCGCACTCATAGTCCGCACAATAGTTTGTGCTGTGCATTGACGACGAATCCGTTTTGCTCTTGTGTGATGAGGAAAGCTTTAAAGCACTGAAAGCTTGTTTTACTATACAGGCAGCTTTACTTGTAAATCACAATAGGTAACATATACATATACGTTTATGTTATTTTTAAATGTTCACAATTTTACTTTGATAAATGAAAAACTAGAAAAGTCATATCACAGCTGTCGGCTAAAGTCGACGCTCGGCTGTGCGCCTTCATCTGTGGCTATCGACTATAGTCTAAGCTGGTACCGAAGTGGTTAATAGGATTAGCTCAGATATCTTCTCTTCCAGGAAACCTTCTTTCTCCTTACATAAAGCTATGGACTTCATCCTGTTTAGTTTCCTGCAAATACCTGCTATAGCATTTGTCATATTCGTCATATTGTCATATTCTTTTAGAGCCCCGGAGACTGTGAACTCTTTGGCATAACTACAGTTATAAAGCTATAACTGTATAGCTTTATATCCCAGGTCATAACACAGGACCTGGAGTATGGTAGGAATGCTATAACTAAAATATTTGTGGGATAATCTCAATAATAAGATATTCTCGCATGGTACCCAGGAAACTCTAAAAATATTACTTTTCATGACATACCTTTGATGCATGTTAGAGAGCATAGCTAAATAGATTTTTATATTGTCTCAGGAGTTAGGGGAGTTAGGGATGGCTATAAAACACGTTAGTCTTTAAAACTCAAGAAATAATTTTCCAAACCTGAAGGGAAAGGTTTATTTTACAGTGATTTGACTTATTTGACTAATAAATCCAGTATAACTTAGGCTTTAGGCTTCAAGAAATACTTTACCTATTCTACAGTTAAAATTTACCAGACATGACATTTTGTATGGTATACCCAAAACTAAAACCAAAATATAACCAAATTTTAAAATATCTGTTGCTATATTTGTATTCCCTTACACTATCAAAAACTGACTATAACAACTTTTCTACTTTACTTGATGAACACTCTTCATTTACCATTTCCCACAGCTCCAGGTTTGCTTCAGCATTATCTAAAACTACCATTTATCAACAATGGTATCAGAGTTTACTAGTCATTTATTCTCCCTCTTTCATCCACTGTCAAGTCACTGTTTATTTCTCAGATTTTCAGACATCAAACATAGACTCTCCCTCATTGCCTCTGTCATTTGTTTATTATAGATTAGTTCTGTAAGGGCCCCTAACGGTTTCATTCCAAACACCCTTCAACACTATTTTTTCTTTGCATTTTGATTTAAAAATACAAGTTATCAAATTAGAAACGTTATGGTCTTTTAAATTAACAAATGAGAAAAGTATAGTGAGACAATTATACAAAAAGCCATGTCACAACAATTGTTAGAGATAGTATTTGTTTTGTCACCAGTTGATTCTGAGTCATTCAAAATTCATTTGGCTTTTGTGGCCATGGTGAACAGAGGGAGTGTAGGTGAAAAGACTCCTGTAGTGAAAATTTGTCCTTACGCACGAGGGGCTGTCCATGTTCGAGAGCCCTTCCCTGAATGGGGAATTCCCTACCTTATGTGACTTGGTGGGAGAGAGAGTCGTTCTTCCATGATGAACTGAAAATGTCAGATAATCACTCTCCTGGCTCTGTGACAGCTAGAGGACAGGCGTATGACCTAGGCTCAGGTAACCAGAATCATTCACCTGAAATTTTTCACATGAAGTTAGTGCGGCAGGGATCGGGAGAATCCTTTTCCGTTGGGAGTAGAGATGGCAGCATCCAGTTACAGTAGCAGTGGTGCCAGTGATGGTATCCAATTTCTGGTGGAGGCCCGTGCATCCATGCTCTGCAGTGGCAGTAGCAGTGGTGTCCTCACTTGACTGAGGTGTGGGTTTGCTTGTGTTTCTGGCTAGCCTTCCTTTATTCTTGCGCATTTCCAACTCTGGTTCTCCAGGCATTCTCACAGTTCTGTGGGCTACCCAATTTTCTTTCAGTAATTCCTTTTCTGCTTTAATCAGCCAGAATTTGTTTCTGTTGCTTGTAACCAATAACTCAAACCGATACCATTGGCATTTACTGAGACTCTTCTTTTTACCCACGAACTTGACGAGCCTTAGTTCATTTCATCTATTCCTTTCTTTAAGGTGGAAATTATTTCCCTCATTTTATCTTCATTCTATAGAAGGATAAATGAGGCTTAGATTAAGTAGTAGTAGAGTTTTTTTTTTCTATTTTACTTTAAACTTACGTACTTCATGCAACATACTCCAGAAGAAGCAAATAAATTTTAAAAGAATCATACATAATTTTTTTTTTTTTTTTTTTTTTGAGACAGAGTCTCACTTTGTTGCCCAGGCTAGAGTGAGTGCTGTGGCGTCAGTCTAGCTCACAGCAACCGCAGACTTCTGGGCTCAAGTGATCCTCCTGCCTCAGCCTCCCAAGTAGCTGGGACTACAGGCACACACCACTATGCCTGGCTAATTTTTCTATATATATATTAGTGGGCCAATTAATTTCTTTCTATTTATTGTAGAGACAGGGTCTTGCTCTTGCTCAGGCTGGTTTGGAACTCCTGACCTTGAGCAATCCGCCCGCCTTGGCCTCCCAGAGTGCTAGGATTACAGGCATGAGCCACCGCGCCTGGCCAACATCATGTTTTTATTCTTTAAAATTTCTTTTATTTGAGAGAGAGTGGTTTTCATTTTTAAAACTCTTCTGTTTAGCTCTTGACTAGTCGATTTTAAAATAGGAATCGTAAGCTGATCCTTAAAGTCCCAGGTCAGGGAGAATTTACAGTCATCAGTTTCCTTTCTGGAATTCAGTTTCCTACATACAGTGGGAAAGATGGTATGAATTAGATTATCCGTAGGTTCTTTCCAGTGCTGACATCCCATGAAAGTAATAAAAATCACTGACATGCCAAAAGCAAAGTTAAATCTTCCTTTAAGCACAACAGGAATATTCCTCAAGAGATTTCAGTAGATTTCTTTATCCTACTATAATATGCCTTCTTTGATAATTGCTCCCAAAATACTACATATATTAGGTAATTTCAGAGTTTAGGTCAATTATTTCTTGCCCATTGTTTTTAATAAATCAAGGAAGCCCTCTATGTCCATTTCATATAGGTGCACATTTGTGTTTATTACAGCGTTACTTAATAGCGGGACTATTGACATTTGGGACTCCAAAATTCTTTGTTGTGGGGGCTATCTTGTGCATTATGTGGTTTTTAGCCGCATCCTGGCCATTACCCACTAGAGGGCAGTAATATTGCTCCCTTCCCCGACATTATTATGACAATTGAAAATGTTTCCAGGGAGAAAGAATAAAGATAAAGAAGATAAAGAAAGCAAGTTGGGGAGAACCCTGGCTTGTTAGTCTGAGCAAAGAATCTAATTCAATCCAAATTCAAATACAAAACCTATTCCTTGAGATTGCTATCTTTCTTGTGTTGAAAAACCAAACCTAGAGTCTTGGGCTGTAATTGGAACAGATTTGCTGAATGTGTCATTGAGTTTCCATACTTGAGAAGGGCACCCATGTTCCTTTACTTGTTTTTTCCTTACTCAAAGGAGCCAAATAATAATGATCAGATAAAGTGTTATTAAATCCTTTGGAGAAAAGAATTGTATATTTCACTCTTAGCCTTAGGAACCCACACGCTCAAGAGCAAAAACCCCAAACTTTACACCCATGGCCCTTTGTCAACATGAAAAAACTCCAAAAGTCGACAGAGGGTAAGCTAGAGGCTGAGCAATGGTGCCAGCTCCAGTGGCCGCTTCCTAGCACAATAAATATGCAAAGGGGCCTGTCACCTCCAGAGCAGGTACAACAAAACATGCATGTCCTTCAAGCACCCAGCCTATAAATTTGTATTGTACTTTCTCTGCAGGCTATAGCATCGACAAGACTTTGTCTTCTAGCTAAAAAAAGTTGACTTTTGAGCTTAACCCAAATAAATAAATGTGGTCTGGGAACAGATAGATGTTTTGTCCTTCAAAATATTCTCATACTTTTTGTGATCAAAGTTATTTACATTTATAATGGTAAAATCAGAAAACAACTCTAAAAGTCCAATAGTTAAAAAGTAGTTATATTACAGACAATACTTTTGATGGACTATTTAGACATTTAGGTTTATATTTATGGAGACTATGAAATAATATGAAAAAATATTATAATAGTGAACAGAGCAGAATATAAAGTTATATAAATATGTCTACAAACTGAGAAAATGAAACTATTCACAGGGCAAAATATTAGAAATTGCTAGAATTGCAGTAAAGCTATAGAAATACCATGGAAAAGAAGAAAAAAAATATTATACAGTATCATTTCAAGATTCAGTTAAGGAAAAGGGAATCCTGTGGTCACCAGGAAAAGATAGAAAATAGAACTCATTGCTGTGCTGCATAATGGAAAAATTTGCTGTTATTGATGGCAGATGAGAGAATAGGATTTTGCAGGCATTTCTTTTCAAGTAACTGAATATAAATTTACCTTTAGAGCAATTCAGGAAAAAAAGTGTTCAGTAAGTATTTTTCTTTGTCTTTTCAAAGCCTAGGCATAGAAAAGAAACTAGAAATATGTTGAACTTGGAGATAGGACTAAAAGTGACTTTTCTTCCCTCCTTGCTGTTTGTTCAAAATTTTTTTTCATTAAGTATTACTTTGATATTTGAAAATTCTAAAAATTAAAAAATATTATATTCATAGACATAAGAAATAACAAATTTTTTTAAAAGTCAGAATATTAACAGAGATCTCTTGCTCTTATCTCTGATAATTAAAGAAAACAGAGGAAAACAAGGAAGACTAGAAAGGTCATTTGAAAAAAAGCACACAGAAATCCTTACTCTGGAAATCAAATGAATTGATTATGAGATCAAAGATATTTTTGGCTTCAAATGGCAATTGTAGCAAAGAGAGGTAAGGTTGAAGAGGAGACTAGAGAAGCTTTTCGATATTAAAAAGAATTTCTTTAGAACAATATATTGAGGCCCAGCAGCATGAGGAAATTAAGTTTTTTCACTTGTGGGGAAAGATCTCTATATAACCTTGGACAACAGTTTTGTATCAAAGTCTAAGTGAAGGAATTAAGCTATGAATTCTGGTGCTTTAACGCAACCTTGCTAATCTTGGTATTCTGATCACCTGAGGATTGTACTATGTCTTAGATGTTGAACGGAATGCTTTTGGATACTATCTTTGCCTTTTTAACAGTGTTCTTAGTTTGCTCTGTTGTACATGTTTGTAAACTCTTTGGGTGAGGGATGGAAAAGCTTCCCCAGACATCTTAAATTCGTAGTGAAGGTGAATTTTAAAAATAAAATTTTGCATATCTAAAAAAAAAAAAAATGCTTAAAATGCTTTCAAAGCCCACAGCAGGAATGACCAGGGCAAGACAAAAACCCACTGACAAATTCCTCTAGAGAAACCAGAGGTTCTTTCTACCATTATTACAAATAGACGAAAATGATCAACCTGTTTTGATGTTTTGTTCTCATCTGAGTCAACAATATTTTTGAATGACAAAGATAGTTTCCAGAAATGATGTTTGGTTGGTTCAGATGGTAGATGAACTAAACACGTTATCTGCAGGTCTAAGCATCTCTCCATTGTAGCCCATTGTTTCCTCTAGCAATAAAATGTTACTGAAACAACAATAACACATAGAAAACCTGCCTATTTTCCCTTACTACTTAACGTGAGAAGAAAACACCTGCCTGTTTCAGTCCTACAAAAATGGTTTTAATATAGGGTCACAGAAAATTCAAAGGTTTTATGGCCCGCTATAAAACAGCTCTTTGTGTTTTCCCACTAATTGCCTCGTGTCACATTTAACAAAACAAGGAAACTACAGATAATAGAGGTGTTTGCAGATTAGCCTTCCAAGTCATAAATAACATAGGGTTTTGCTCACCTACAAATATTAAGGCAGCTTATCAATGTTTAAGCCCTTTCTTCTTTGTGATGGTTGCTAACATTTTAACCCAGACAAATTGAGAATTTTTTCTTTCCCGTCTTCTTACATTGACAGAGTACACATTCATAAGATTCTGTTGTCAGATTTGATGGTATAAAGAGTGAGACATCACCTAAACACCCACCTGCTACGTGAGACCCCTGTTTTGGAAGATGCATCTGCTTTATGCCTTCCTTGTGTTGCTCTCTCTTAGCGATGGTTTCAGTCCTAACTGTCCTGGACGATGTAGCTGTGATTCTGCACAGTTGGTGCAATGCTACAGATTAATGGAGGTACCGTCGGGCATTCCTTCCACCACCAAGAGGCTCTACATTAGCCACAGCAAAATTCAACACCTCCAGGTAATTATGTTATTCTACACTCCAGTTGCTGCAATCTTATTTTGGGAGATAGGGTGAGGGGCAGGTGTGGGGTTGTTAAACTTATTTTAAGTAATCATACCTTAAAAGTGCTAGTTATCAAGGTAGGGTAGTTGCACTCACTACCTGCTTGCTCTATACTACTGAGATGGGTATAAGCTTCTGGATGTTTATTTAGGGAAGCAGCAAAAAAAAAAAAAGAAGTCAGAATCTATAGTTAATGATATTTTATTTTAATTTTTACTAAAAAAATTTAAAAACTATGTTGTTGCAAAGTATAATAACAATGCCTCTTGCTTAATAAAAAGAGTATGTTGCCACTTTTTGTCCCCAGGATTAAGAATAAATCCTTTCAGGGTAAAAAGTAGTTTTATTTATGCCATAGATGACAGATGATACTTAGAGCATATACTACCAAGATGAACCTAGCATATCAGAATAATTCATACAAACCTGACATACCAGCCAGGTATCAGTGTCTTTGTGGAAACCTGCACAGAGGAAATACATGTTTTTTGTTTTGCCAAGTTGCCTGCAGTTCTCATTCTATATGTTTTTAAATATGACTTTTATTTTTAGACTTACCTGTCCAGAGGGCACTAAAATGAATTCTACAGAGTTGCCTGACTTTTATAACATGAAGGAACTTTTATTTTTGATCTTTGGTATTTTGAAAGATATCAAGAGACTAACGTTCTCATTCTAGTTTTCTCATTAACTTGATGTGACTATGTTAGGCAAGCTGTTAAAAAATCTCTGGGCTTCCCTTTTTACCTTTATGAAATGAGATAGAAAGCTGGATTGGATAGACAATCACAGGCCCCTTTTAGATAGAAAATTCTATGGCTTTCTGATTTTCCCTTTGATATTCAATGCTTCTCCCTTATAGATCCAAATCCTAAGATAAGGAAATGCCTCTCTGTGAGCTAGGTGCAGAGAGACAGCAGGTGAATGCACCCCTCTCAGACAGAGCCACCCCTCCCCTTCATTTGGTTAAGAAATATTCATTTAGGTGTCACATAAACAACACAAAGTTTAAAATATGTGGCATGGTATTTATATCCAGGCTCAGTAAGCACAATTGTCTTGTCCATCTGTTTACTTTTTTCTTCTAAACCTGTAGTGCCAGATAACAAGGCTGACCCTGTTAGTTCTAAGCATTCAAGCAAGACACCTGTTTAAAGGGTGAGATGCCTCAATATTTGCTCTGAGAACTGAGATGCCTAGTGAGCTGGAGTGTCAACTAATCCTGGTAATGAACTTATACTGCTACTTTGTAGTCAAAAAGATGAAATTATACCTCTTATCAAATTCAGTTATTAAATGAGTCAATTTGTTATCGGTTTAGGTTCATTGAACAGCAGTATTGCCACTTTCCTGACTTTAACCTAGTTAACCACTTTCCTGACTTTAACCTAGTTAATTGCCTCTTAGAAGGACAGTTCGTAACAGAAAGGTGATGAATAGAGGAGCTAAAATGTTCTGACCAATAATACTTTTCTTTGCAAAACACTTAGGTTTTAAATGACCATATTTCACTTATATTTGGTGATACAATGTATATTCTGCTTATTTGGCTTGAACTTATAGAATCAGGTATGTATATTTAAAGAAAAAAATGCCTTAAAATGGATTCTCAGATTAATAGTAATAAAAATGACATATAATAATACAAATACATATAATGAATATAATATATATCACAGTGAAAAATGTTTATATTACTTGTTCATATAATTCAACTGTGTTTGAGGCTGAGTATAAAAGATGAAACATTCACAGTTCTTGCCATCAAGAAAAGAGGGTCTTTATCTATAAAAATCCCTACTTCTTTGAGGTTCATGCCAGTGGGCTGTTAAGACTTTTTATTTGTTCTTCTATCTGTCTTATACTGTGCCTCTGGCCCTTCTCTACTGGCTTATAGTCTTCCTCTCCATGCTAAGTCCCGTATCTTCTTTGCGGCCTTTAGTGTCCATGTAGATGGCCAGTCCCATCTCATACTCTCTTAACTCATAAAAAAAAAATAACTATCTTCATTTATACTTTATCTCAATTATCTTGACTTTATCTCTTGGTTATATAATAATCATATATCATAATATGCATTGTCACCTGGAACCTCTTCACTCAGAAAATCTTGAATACTGGTCATCATCTCCTTTCCTTTCAGCTGCCACACTTTGTACCTATCTTTCTGCCTCATGGAGACTTCTAACCCTAGATTTACCCATGTTCTCCCAGATCATCAGTTTATCTCTTACCTGCCTTCTTTCCTTACTCTTTCCCTCTCTGCATCTCACAATTAACTATCTCAACACCTATCCAGCAATGCCTCAGTGTTAAATCAGGGTGATAACTTTCCTTTGTTTTTCCCATACCTGGACAGCTGGGTGCTGCTGGAGAGGCTCACACAACTACATGGTTTGGAACCCCCCTTCGGGGTCTCCAACCTCATCTGAGTCTTCATTGTCACCTATCTATTCTTTCACATCTTTTTGGTCAGGTTTCCCCTACACTCCCTCAACATCAACTCAAACTCCAACATTGTTTTATGGACTCCTTGCTGGCTTGCTTCACATAGGCCTGAAACTGTCACATTGGACACTTGCCAGTTTCCTTGTGCATTGAGCCTGTGAGGAGCATGAGGAGGGTATGTGGCTGTCTGCTACTTGGAGCAGGGCCTGCCCAGGATTAATACTGGAAACAAAGGCTTTCATGGGGAAGCCAGCAGGACCTGGCTTCACCTACCCAATGCCCTACTTCACTTCTGCTTGCCTTACTTTTTAAGTAACATTGGAAAAAGCTGCCAGAAGCCGCAAGGTTAGCTCTAGGGCAAAGCACCTCTTTCCACACCTCTTGAACACAGCCCTGCTTAAGTCATGGAAATGGAAAAACAAATCTGGCAGAATTTTTTTCTCCTTTTGTCAGGTCTACAAACCCAACTAAAAAGATGAAAATCAGCAGGAGTCTTTCCTCACTGTTTGTGGTACCAGAACTCTATTTTCTTCAGCTAAATGGATGTGATAGCAGTAAGGTTAAAATTATAAGCATGGGGTAAGATAAAGGTGGGTTGGTAGCCCAGCTTTTCTACTTGCTAGAAGGATATATTATTGAGCCTTACTTCCCCTCTCTGAAAATGTAATAATCATGCTTATGCATGGGGATTTGTAAAGATTAAATGTAGTCAATACTTAGAAAATGGTAGCCATTTTAATTAATAATAATCAAATGTAACCTGTATTGACTCAGACAAAAAGAAAAAGGAAAATGCTTTCAATTCTTAATAAAGGAAAATAGCTAGGCCGAGCGTGGTGGCTCACGCCTGTAATCCTAGCACTTTGGGAGGCCGAGGCGGGCAGATTGCTCAAGGTCAGGAGTTCAAAACCACCCTGAGCAAGACCCCGTCTCTACTAAAAATAGAAATAAATTAATTAACCAGCTAAAAATATATATACAAAAAATTAGCCGGGCATGGTGGCGCATGCCTGTAGTCCCAGCTACTCGGGAGGCTGAGGCAGTAGGATTGCTGAGCCCTGGAGATTGAGGTTGCTGTGAGCCAGGCTGACGCCACGGCACTCACTCTAGCCTGGGCAACAAAGTGAGACTCTGTCTCAAAAAAAAAAAAAAAAAAAAAAAAAAAAAAGGAAAATAGCTATCCACTGGATTCAGTTAAGAACATGAAGTCTGTTTATGATTTAGGCCAGTCTGTGTACTTTATAAATAGAATTCAAGACAAATTGAGGCCAGTCATGTGGCTTGTGCCTGTAATCCTAGCACTTTGGGAGGCCAAAGTGGGAGGACTGTTTGAGGCCAGGAGTTCAAGACCAGTCTGGGCAACTTAACAAGACCCACAAGAAAAAACAGACAGGCATGGTGGTACATGCCTATAGTCCCAGCTACTCAGGAGACTGAGGCAGAAGGATTGCTTGAGCCCAGGAGCTGGAGGCTGCAATGAGCTCTGATGACACTACTTACTGCACTCTAGCCTGGGCAACAGAGTGGGACCCTGTCCCCCAAACAAAAATAAAAACAAACAAAAAACTCCACAAACAAACAAAAAGCCAAACTGAAGCTTTGACAGCACACTTTGTCTAACCCCCAAATAAAATGCCCATTTAGATCCATGGCATCGCTAAGACTAAGTGCATTGTCAGCAATCTTTTAGTGTTTGTGGTCATTCAGATTTAAGTAGAAGTATTAGTAACACCAAGTTTTTTGTTGGGAGTTCAACAGTACAAGAAGTAAATATCTATATCTAGAGTCATTTCTGACTTTACATGAACTATACACCAAAAAAAAAAAAGGTACTTTACAGTACAGCAAAAATTAAAGAACAGAGTCTTAGGCAGGTCATTTAACTGTTTTGGGCCTGAAATTCTTTATCCTTAAAATGGAATATTTGGATTATATAATCTCTAGAATATCTGCTTTTCTGAAACTCCATGATTTGTGCCCAGATCTTGAGTCTTTCTTGAAAAACATTAATTGTAGGCCAAATGCAATAGAAAATGTATTAGGAGATGGTATAGCTGAGGAATAAAAGGCTTTGAAGTTCAATAGACATTGTTGAAATTCTCAACTCTTTCACTTTCTAGATTCTAGTTTCTCTACCTAGAAGGCAGTTGATAATAGTAAATTTTCAGACTTTTTAGGAGATTGATGATAACATATAAAAAAGCACTTGGCATTTGCAGATACTCAACAAATACAAGAATAAAATTGCTCTTGTTATTGGGACTAGGACTAATCAATACAACTGATAAATCATTAAGAAAATACCAAATGTTAGGAGCAATATATAACCCAAGGCATCTACCAAAATTATCATGATTAAAAACATTTATTTATGGAAATTTAAACTTGTGATTCTCCTAATAACATGTTAGATGTTTTAAAATATACCCTAATTCATATCACACATCCTCCCAGAATATAAGTACCTATAACAAATATGTGATGCAAAATCAACTCACTTTGAGGTATTAATCATGCACTGGTATTATAAAAGAGCTCAATAACATAATTAAGTCAAATATTTAGAAACTATAGGTAGTAAGATATATAAAATTATACACTGAAAATTCTAGCTTAATTGAATTCTAAAGGAGGTTGAAATTTTGTGAAGCTTTATCTACCTGAAGAAAACATAGAACAATTTCTCTTTCTGCCTAAACATAACTTTATTCTTAGAACCACACCCAAATGATTACATTATTGAGAAAATGATGGGTGTCAAGTAAGGACATTGGCAGACATGTGGAGAGTTAGGGGAACTTACAAAACATGAAGAAAGTATATCACATCAGAATTTAGAATTATGTAAATGTTAGGAGAGGAGTAGCATTAGGTCTGGGATATACTTATGAAAGAACTCTTTGCTCTACAGAGAAAAAGGGAGACACATGTATACATTTGTTTCTTTATGAATTTTTTTTTTTTATTGGTGAAGTGCAAATTGGGGATAGGGAACAGGTAGGCTTATTTGCCACAATTCAATATAGTTGAAAATGTTTCTCAGGTAAGTACATCCTAGTGATAGCAGACTCTAGGACATTTAAAATTTTTTACTTTTAATGATTTTTGAAAAGTACAAATCTTTTTAAAAGGTAATTCATAACTTAAAAAACCCAAACAATGCAAAATGTAGCTAGATAGTGAAAATCCCTTGTAATCTTACTCCCTAGAGTTAGAAACTGAAAGATTTCCAGATTGTTTAAATATTTGGCTATTATTAGATGATACAACAAAGAACATCATAGTGCTTAAATTGGGCAATTTTTAAGCAATTTCCTAGAAGTGAATGTTCTGGGTCAGAGAATATGCAGTGAAAGTTGACCAACATTTGTTGGCCAACTATGTTTATCAATAGTGTGTGAAAATGCATAGAATATTTTTGGTATCTTACACTGGTATTATCAATTATAAATAAAAAGTAGTCAAGACTTAAGTTTCAATCCTTTTTCAAGAGATAATTTTAAATAGAACCTGATGGGAAATCCGAAGTAGCATTAGTATTTTAATGATAATGTATATGGTATTTTTTTTCATAACAATTTAATTTATTGCCATTCTTCCCCTTCCCTGCCCCAACCTTTTTTGTAGCTCCCTAATTTCACTCAAGGGTTGGCTCTAGAAGATTTTATTCTGCTGGCCAGTGGAACAGAGTTGGTAGAAAATGATACCTTCAAAACTTTGAGTACCCTGAAGACCTTGGAACTCTGGAAAAATAAATTAAGACGAGTCCCCAGGGCTCTCCCAGCCAGTCTTGAAGTGTTAAATCTAAATGATAATTCAATAAACATCCTACATGGATCAGATTTTGAAGGACTGAAGAAATTAAAAATCCTTGAACTTAAAAACAACTGGATCTCTTCGCTCTCTCCCAGCATGCTCTCCTCCCTTGTCAGTTTGCAAAGTTTAATGTTGGATGGTAACAATATGGAGTCTGTAGCTGGACCCCTGACACTTCCCCATCTGAAACATATGAGCATGGAGAATAATAAACTACATGTTATACCAGGTAGCTTCTTTAATTTTCTACAGTCTTTGCAATTTCTCAGTTTCAGTGGTAACTTTCTGACTAAAATTCCTACTAATCTACCCAAATCCTTGCTATCTTTAAAGATGGAGAGAAACCAGCTTAAAGTGGTAAGATTTCGAGATATGAAACACTTGGAGAATCTTTCCCATCTTTACCTGTCAGAAAATTTACTTTCTTCCATTGATGGGGCACAGCTCCTTGCTAATTTAACCACACTTGAGTTGTCCCAAAACCAGCTTCAAACGTTGCCCCTGAGACTGCCAGCAAGGTTACAAAAACTCGATTGTAGCAATAATCTGATTCAGAGAGTTACTGCACAAGAATTCCAGGACCTCAGAGACTTGAAGCATTTGTTCCTGGACAACAACATTGTTAGCTGGTTTGAAGCTGGAGCCCTTCAGAGGTGTTCTCAGCTCTCCAACCTGGCCCTGGAGCAGAACCTGCTGTTGTCCATACCCCTAAGGTAAGTGAGTGTTACCATTTATTACAGCTACCATAAACATTTTCCAAAGATTGAGACAATTCAGAAATTACACAAGCAAGAAAATTAGTGAGAACAAACATAAATGTTCTGATCAGGGCTATACAAAGGTTTAGGGATAAAAGTTTTAAACAGAAGTTTGGAATCTCCAGCCCTCAAATAGAGTCCTGTACTAACTTAATTTATCTTGCCTGTGGGACGAGACACCAACAGGTGATATCTATATTAACAAACATAATATGAAGATATTGTAAAAAGTGTATCTCAGTTTCTAAGTATGTATATGGCCTAGATACCCAATAGGCAGTTTAGGCATGAGCTTAGCCACTAGCAAAGCCAAGGGCATCAGGAAAAATAAGGGGGGAAATATAGTAAGATATTTCTATTTTAAAATCATTGAAGTAGTAGTTATGGGGAAAAAACCAAAGCTTTATGATGGAATACTGTATTTATTTTGTATTACTTATTGGGGAGCCTCATAGTCTTCATAGTGCTATGAGTTTTAAAGGGCTTAAGACCTGCTTTGTTTATTTATCTGTGTGTCTGTCTATATGAGAGGATGAGTCCGTCTATGTTTCTCTTACCTTCTGCTTTTGATTATCTCTTCAGTTCTTGTTCTCTCTCTCTCTTTCACACGCATACACACACACACACTCACACACACACACACACACACCCCCTCACACTCTGACAGTTTCTCTTTCCAAATATCCCTCCCTCTATGCCAACCCACTGTACCTGTTCCCCCTAACTATTCATAATCTATAACTAATGTACCTGTTTGCATTAATTGATCTAATTTATTTAAATTTTATTTCTTGTCTATATTTTAAAGTAATAAAAAGTAGAAGAATGAAACACTATTATTCTCTTTAAAAGATATTATATTGTTTATTATGTGTCTATGAATTGATTCTTTTTCCTTTTAGCACTTTATTGAAAAAAAATAGCTTCTTGGCCGGGCGCGGTGGCTCACGCCTGTAATCCTAGCACTCTGGGAGGCCGAGGCGGGCGGATTGCTCGAGGTTGGGAGTTCGAAACCATCCTGAGCGAGACCCCGTCTCTACTAAAAATAGAAAGAAATTAATTGACCAACTAAAAATATATATACAAAAAATTAGCCAGGCATGGTGGCACATGCCTGTAGTCCCAGCTACTTGGGAGGCTGAGGCAGGAGGATCGCTTGAGCTCAGGAGTTTGAGGTTGCTGTGAGCTAGGCTGACGCCATGGCACTCACTCTAGCCTGGGCAACAAAAGTGAGACTCTGTCTCAAAAAAAAAAAAAAAAAAATAGCTTCTTGCTCTATTAGCATTACCAAATTTCTTACAATTAATATACCAACTTTTGGCTTCTGTAGAATCTTATTGTACTCTATTTACCTAATTTCATTGTTTGTTACAATAATTTTTTATCAATGAGAAAGGGAAAAATTATCTTTAATACATATAGATTTTTTTTTCTTGTTGAAAAGGTATCTTTTATTATGTAGTATGGTAACTGTAGCCAATGCAAAACATCAAAAAGTGATTTTTTCCAACAAAAATCAGTATTTTAAACATACATATTAATGGTGACTTCAAAGTAATAAATTTCTTTTAATACATAAGCATGTACATACATTAATTTAATTTAGCAAATATGTTTTGAGTACTTACACTTACTATGCCAGGTACTTTACCAGGCGCTTAGGATACATAAATGTACTAAAAGAGATAAAACTTGCTGTACTATATAGCTTTAATTCTAGCACTGGAAGACTGACAATAAACGTAATATATAAGAAAAGTATATAATATTTAGACTGTGTTAGGTGTTATGGTTAACAATAAAAAAGGGCATGATGACCAGGTTCAAGAGTATAGAGGGGGTGGCTAACTGCAATTTTAAATAGGGTAAACATGGTACCCATGAAAAGGTAAGCTCTGGGCAAAGACTTGAAGGAAGTGAGGGATTTAGCTATGAAGATATTTGTGGGAAAAGGTTTCCTAGACAAAAGAACAGCCCATACAAAGGCCTCAGGTAAGAACATGCCTAAAGTGTTTCAAGACTCTAATACTTGTTATTTAAGTAACTTCTCTACTATGTTTCAAGCCTTATTTTCTATTACTGAATGTCTTTACTGCAAGAAAAATATAGTATATAAAATAAAAACTGATAAAAACAAGTTAGGAAGTGACTATATCATATAAGGATATTATAGTAGGCTATGACAGCCATGGACAAAATTGTGACTTTGGTTGACTTTTCCACTAATGTGACTTTTAAAAAACATTTGGTTAAATAATCCTGCTGAGTTTCATGAGTGAAAATAGATTAATTATTTACTGCTGCCAGAGTATTTGTGTTTTATAATAACAAGCGACTACAGAGAGCACAGTGCTTTTACCCAATGGAGTGTAAATGGGATTGCAAGCATGAGCTAGCTAGCCATAGTTCTCAAATCTGGCTTCACATTAGAATTATCTGCAGCAGTATAATAAAGCATATCCATACCCAGGCCTCATTTCAAACCATCTAAATCAGATGCCCCAGGGTTGAGGCCGAGGCATCAGTATTTTTGAAAAACTCCCCAGATGAAGTTAATGTGCAGCTAGGGTGGAGAACTACCCGGCAAGGACAAGGCAAGTGATGTTGAGGTGGGAGTGGCCTTTTCTTCAGAGGCTTGAATTATGCAATACATCTATCTCCTTAAAGTACTTAGCCAGCGTTGATAGCAAAGTTCTTGTAATTTTTAAGTGCCCCCATCACCACCACCCCCAGTCCTCAGCTTTTTTTTTTGTATTGGAAAATGGGAATGACCCAGAAAAGTTTCTCTGTGGTTTTCCTCCCATAAAGAATTAAAACACAATATCTATTCTTTGTATTTGAATTTTTAAACTTTTCTTTATGAGCTTTAAATGGTACACCATTTTAATTTTCATTCTTCATATTCATACATGATATTTACACTGTAAAGTTCAGTTTTCTATAAATACACTGTAAACACATGCAACCTGCTCCTATCACAAATGGTGTTTCCACAAATCCCTTCTTTTATCTACCATCCTCCATTGTATGTTTTATGAAGAAAATAAAGTATATGGTTTTAGGTACACATATATTCAAATACCTACTACATCTGCCTCATTAGACTAATGACATAGAAAATAATTCCTAATATTTATTAAGTGCTTACTAAGACTAGCAGTGAACTTAGATATATTCACTATTCCTTATTACTCCATACAACAATCCTATGTACCAGTAGGTACATTGTTTTACCTGTCAATTCACAGAGTAGGACATTAAGGCTTAGAGGTATTCAGAAACTTGACATCATCAATAAATGGTGAAGTCAGGATTTAAACACAGTAGTCTAATTCCAGAGCCAGGAAATTTTAGCCACTGCAAAATCCTGCCTTTGAGATTTATTCTACACAGATTTATTCCGAATACCATATACTATACTACTTAGAACTTAGTAGGCCTAAGAGCTGGTCCTCACTTTTTGCTGCTTCACATTTCACCAATCTGCAGCTTAGTGAACAAATGCAAGTTAGATTCTCTCTTCCTTATCTACTCTTGATAATTCAAATCCAGCTTTCTACAACCTAATACAGTTAGCATTTTATCTTAGATGCAAGGGCCATCCACTGGCAAAATGGGCTATCCCCCTTTTTACTCTAAATAGTGATAATTATTCAAAGAACATGGTAGCATTTCTTGAAACATGTCTGGCTTAAAACCACGGCTACCTTTTTATATAAATCAGACATATAAAGACGAATCATAACCAAGCAATCAGTGACTGTCAAGAGGTCACAAAACTAGGATAATTAGTGATTTCTCTTACAATGTTGTTACGTTATAACTTCCATAGAAACAAGAAAGGGGGGGGGGAAAGGTACACCTAAGAACAGGCACAATGTTGGGTCCTCAGCCCAGAACTGACTAATCGTATTTGTTTGAAAGAAAACCTGGTTCATTCATTTGCATTGTCTAACATTTGTTATGTGACTTCTGTGTACTGAACACTTTCAACTGTAGGGTAGAAAATCAGAAGCTTTAAGAGGAGAAAGAACTTACCTGAAGTCACATACTGGTAAATAGAATGGTCCGAGTTAGAATGCAAGATTTAATAAGCAGGGACTTTTTTTTTTGAGACAGAGTCTCACTCTGTTGCCCCAGCTAGAGTGCTGTGGCGTCAGCCTAGCTCACAGCCACCTCAAGCTCCTGGGCTCACATGATCCTCTTGCCTCAGCCCCCCAGTAGCTGGGACTACAGGCACGTGCCACAATGCCTAGCTAATTTTTATATTTTTAATAGAGATGGGTCTCGCTCTTGCCATTATAAATGCCACATATGCTGTTTATATTGGTAGAGTCATATCTTCAGTGTATATAAGTGGGATTGATGGGCTAAAGGGTACAAATACATGTTATTTTGTTAGGCTTTGCTAAATTCTCCACCTTAGGGGCTCTGCCATTTTAGACTACCACCAGCAATGTATGAGAATATCTGTTTCTTCACAGCTTTGCCCACAGAATGAATTGCTAAGGCTTAAGATGTTTACCACTCTGATAGAGGGGAAATAACATCTCTGTGCAATTTTAATTTTCATTTCTCTACTCTGAGTAAGGTTAAAAACTTAAAGGCTCTTTGCTTTTCTTTATGACCTTCCATTCATGCTTTTTGGCCATTTTTCTGTTTTATTTTCAAATCTTTTCTTCTCAGTTTTTAAGGGCTCTTTATATATTAGAAAGGTTAGCTCTTTGTGATATAAGATGCAGATACTGTATTTCCCCCAGTTTATTATTTGTCTTTTGACTTTGCGTATGTCTTTTGCTATACACAATATCTTCTTTTATTCTTTTTAATGTAGTTGATTTATCAATATTTTATAGCTTCTAGATTTTTGTGTCATAGTTAGAAAAGCTTTTTTTATAGAATTAGTATTTTTAAGTTATTTGAAAACATGATTTTTATAATCATATAAGAGTCCATTATCTCATAATTTCCAAATTATTGAGTCTTTATAGATTTTTTGCTGTTATGATCAAACACATGACAAACATATTTGTAAATAAATCTCTATTCACTTTTCCCATTGTTTAGATCAAAAAGCATGACATTTAAATTTTATACAACTTATTAAATTCTTTCCAAAATGGTACCAGTATACACTCCCACCAACAGTTGTTACTCACACTACCCTCAACAGCAATAAGTTTTAAAATTTGAAACCAAACTATGTTTTAATTTGATACATTAAAACATTACATTATTTTTCATCTGCTTTTATTAATAGATTCCTGAAGAACAACACTTTTTCATATTTTTATTTGACGTTTTTACTTCCCCTTCTGTAAATTATTGATTTATGTATGACCTTTGCCCACTTAAATATTTGGAACTTTCTTTACTTTTTTATTAAAGAGACAGGAACTTGCTCTGTTGCTCAGGCTAGAGAGCAGTGGCACCATCACAGTGCACTGCAGCCTTGAACTCTTGGGCTCAAGTGATCCTTCTGCCTCAGCCTTTTGAGTAGCTGGGGCTACAGGTGCACTCCACCATGCCCAGCAAATATTTTATTATTTTTTGTAGAGATGGGGTCTTGCTGTGTTGCCTAGGCTGGTTTTGAACTCCTAGCCCCAACAATCCTTCTGCCTTGACCTCCCAAAGTGCTGGGATTATGGGCATGAGACACCACACCCAGCACAGTGTTTTTCTTATCAATTTGTTTGAGTGATATCATTTCACAAGAAAAAAATTAAAGAGCTTTATGAACAGGAACCAGAAAAATCAGAAGGTTAGAAAGTAAGGCCTATGAGAAAGAGTTAAAGACCTATAGACTGAGATTGAGGTTT
The DNA here is from genome assembly GCF_040939455.1 of Microcebus murinus. Classification (NCBI taxonomy): domain Eukaryota; kingdom Metazoa; phylum Chordata; class Mammalia; order Primates; family Cheirogaleidae; genus Microcebus; species Microcebus murinus. Next base: position 41,983,561 of record NC_134108.1, on the reverse strand, counting down.
GTGCTTATAATTAACTTTCTCAAATTAGGCTTGTTTCCTAGCTTGAGGGGGGAGAAAACTGTATAGAAAAGGCAGTTCTGCTCAGTTTTTGTTGCCCTGGCAGGTGTGGACCAATGGGCATGACCTCCACTCATATCCTATTTCCATGTTTTGCAGGCTCCCGGGGACCTTGGCCAGGCTGGACCTAAAAGGCAATGCCATCAGGGATATTGCAGAGAGGGAGCTTAAGGATCTCAAGCAGCTTCAGGTTCTAAACCTTAGGAACAACAAGATCTCTGCCTTAGACCTCAAAGCCTTGGAGGGTCTGCCTCGTCTCAGGCACCTGTACCTGGATGGAAATCCGTGGAATTGCACCTGCAGCCTCCTCAGAGCGAGGGAGGTCCTGAAGGCCAAGGGCACAGATGTGAGGGGAGGACAATGTGCAGCACCAGCCGAGCGGCAAGGGGAGAGCTGGATGTCTTCCAAGAAGATCATGAGGCAATGTGAGCATCACTTACGTCTGACTGAGAAAAGCAAAGAGACCAAAAAGAAGTCAAAACCTGAAGACCCCTCCAGTGTCAGAATCAGCATGGATGATGATGATTATGATTATGAAATAGATTAAGTATGAGCTTTGTTTATAGTTTAGAATTCTTTTTTAATGTTCAGTCTCTTTAGCAGAAATATACTATACATTTAGATAAGCAGAACTCTCCTTGTAAGTGATTTTTGTTTTTGTTTCAAGAATGAAATGAGGGTTTAGATAAGTTGAAGCAGGGGAGGAAAACGGAAAAGAACAATGGTTAAGAAGATGTAAGATTCCTTCCTTTTTAAAGGTAATTTGTGCTTTATACTGAAACCTAAGCAAATCATAATGCCAAATAAAAATTGCTATATGACTAACTTTGTGCAAATACTGTAGTTCATTTTATCAAAAAAGAAATGATGATTTTTGTATGTGACACTGGTGCCATAGGCTTCACTGCAGGCTTTGTGCTACAAACAATAAAAACTGACTCTCACTGGCATAAGCATGAAAGAACTTACTGGAAGGACTTGGGCTGGCCCACTGGGTCAAAGGAAAAGATGAAGAACCTAGAAACGACAGGAGTCAGAACAGCTCCAGGGCCCCAGGCAGGAGGACATAATGGAGCAACCCTCAGCTTCATCACAGTCCTCTTCCTCACAGAATGAAATGCCTGGCTCTACTTTCAGTGTTAGCTTCCCTCCTCTCGAGACTGTGTACTTGGAGGGAGAGGCTAATTGGCTCAGCTTAAGTCACACGTTTCCTGTGGGGTTAAGGCAAGACAGCAGGTCTTGTTCGACAGCCTTACCCAGACCAAAGGGAAACAAGAAAGAGAAATGTAAACTGGCACCTTCAACACTACAGCTGTCCCTGTAACGGTATCACTGAAGAGTTGGGCTTCGAGTTATATTTAGTTCTCCCTGAGCTGACCACAATCCTCATACTGCTTTCTTTTTGATTAACTGTATGCTTTTGATTGTTGCCTGTTTGGGGCTAGAGGTGTGGCTGTAGAATACTTTTTTTCTATCAATCCACTTGTGAATACAATGCACTTGCCAATAAATCTGAAGCCCTATTTAAATTAGGTCTTGTTCTAATTAGTAAGATTTATCTGTTGCAGTAGTTCTCAACATTTTCTGTCAAAATACTGATGATAAGACAAAAAGTAAATAATAGAGATTGAGTGGATAAGCAAAGATGCCCACAAGAAGCTAGAACTTTCTCCAGAGTGCCATATTTTAACTAAAAGTTTTATGCAAACTTTGCATTATTTGCTTTATGTCCACATTTTCCTTTCTCAAGATCTTTATCAAATTGACACTCCTTGGAAAAGGGCCCTATTTATATTGTGGTTTCTCATACTCCCTGGCACACCGACATGTATCCCAAGTGTGTAAAGCACAGAAGTACAGAAATCAGGGAACTCTTACGTGCTTTTTCTTGTTATCGGTTGAGGCTTCAACTCTTTTAATATGCATAGCTAGATCTACAGTTCTTTCTAAGAAAGTCTAATAATGTATGATGTGTAATAATTTATATCCAGTGACATTACCTGGATATTTATAATCAGAATTATAAAGCTGTGAGGGCCTTGAGAAAGAATCTAGTCTTTTACAGATGAGGGAGCTAAGATTCATGGTGTGAAGTAACTGTTGGGTTTACACATACAGGAAGAGGCAGAGCTGGAACTTGATTGCACCTGAGTTTTTGACAACTGTCTAGTACTCTTTTGACTACAGCATTCTCAGCAATATAAGATTCACTCAGTACATTCTACTCACAATGTCTAGAACAGTGGTATGTTCAATAAAGTATCTGTGTTCATCTGCTCCAATGGCCTTAACAAAACATCATAGACTATGTGGCTTAAACCTGTGGTCCCCAACGCCCAGGCTGTAGACTGATACTGGTCTGTGGCCTGTTAGGGAGGGGGCCACAGAGCTCTGCCAACACCTCCCCACCCCACCCCCGCTGAGAAAAAACTGTCTTTCACAAAACTGGTCCCTGGTGCTAAAAAGGTCAGGGATCGCCGGCTTACACAACAGAAATTTACTTTCTCACAGGTAGGGAGGCTGGAAGTCGAAGATAAATCGGCTATCAGGGTTGGTTTCTGGTGAGGCTTTTCTTCCCAGTCTCTTTTCTGTGCACACAGGGAAAGAGAAAGAGAAGGATTAAAAGAGAGAGAGCACGTAAGTACACTTTGGTTTCTCTTCCTCGTCTTGTAAGGACACTAGTCCCATAAGATTAGGACCCTTCCTTACAACATTACATAACTTTACCTCTCTAAAGGCCCTATCTCCGCACACAGTCGCATTGGGGGTTAGGGCTTAACGTGTGGATTTTGAAGGGACACAATTTACTTCATAACAGAATCGATATATCCATCCATTTATCTGGTTATTGATTGAGTTTATTGATTAATTTACAGAAAAAGAAAAATTTGGGGAAAAGGACAAAGTAGAAAAGGACAGGACATTTTTTAAAGCCTAATTATCACTCACTTATACTTATGTGGAGAATTTTTTTGAATTAGATAATTAGCTATTAGTCTTGGAAAGCAGCTGGAGACCAGGATTGGAATGAAGGGCAGGAGAAATTTGGAAAGAAGGATGAAATACAAAATAAGAGATATTGCTTCAAGGGCCTGGATGGCGGTGTAGGTTGAGTGTTTCCCCGGAGACAGAGAAGGGACAGTTATCTTGGGCACGAATAAAAGGGATTACTTGGGGGTAGATAGGTAAAGGGAGATAAACTTTCAGAGACTAGTTTTTCTTGATACCTTTCAGTGCTTCTGTTTCCTCACCTGTAAAATGGGGATTATAGTGTTACATCCTCAAGTTAATTAATTTTTTTGTTTGTTTTTTGAGACAAGGTCTTGCTCTTTTGTCCAGGCTAGAGTGCAGTGGCATCATCACAGCTCACTGCAACCTCAAACTCCTGGGCTCAAGTGATCCTCCTGTGTCAGACCTACAAAGTGCTGGGACTGTAGGCATGAGCCACCATGTCAGGCTATTTTTTCTTATTTTGGGTAGAGATGGGGTCTCTGTATGTTGCCCAGGCTGGTCTCTAACTGAACTCCTGGGCTCAATTGATTCTCTTGACTCAGCCTCCCAAAGTGCTAAGATTATAGGCACGAGACATCCATGCCCAGCTTAGCATTAATTCTTTTGAATTAAACCTATGTGGAAGAGAAACATTTTGCTATCTTCCCTCCATAGTTTGGAAATCTGACATTGCTCAATATGCCACAAACCAGTCATAAGGTGGTGTAGGTAAATGGCGCCCCCTAGGGTTATGCAGTGGACAGCATGTGTCCACACTGAAAGCCCTTCTCTTTTGTCCATGGACCACCCTTAACCATTTTAAATGACACCTGCTTAGACCTGCAAAGAGCCAGAACTGAGCCATTGCCTGGTCATACCTCTCTTACTGGCTGCTGCCTTAGTAATACAAATCCTGGTTGAAGCCTTGAAACTGCCCTCTGTAAGGGCTTGCTTGATCTTAGATGAAGGACTAGTCTCTCACTCAGCCTTGGGTTAGTGAATGGAAATGTCATCCTGGTTTGGAGCCTGATAAGCAAGAACTAATGAACGATCTGAAAAGAAGGAGCTGGTGATCCCTCTGGCACACACACATGGTCTCACCTGAAATTGCTGTTCTTATCAGAACTGATATTTTCATTAAAGAGCATTCTTGCTTTCTACTCAGAATTGCTCAGAATTTATGAACTTCAAGGGTTTCCTCACAGACTTTATAAATTCCTGTTATACAACATATACAATAGCAGGAAATGCTGTAGAGATGTCCCCCTCTGATGTGGGCTTTCTGCTAATGTCTTTGCAAAGGGATTCACAAGTATTTTCAAAATCTGTTTGGTTGCATTTGTGAGTCTCCTCCCTTATTCAGAGGAAGGAGGTTCATGGATGCCTTGGTTTTAGATGGGAAGGATAACTTCAAGGCTATGCTCAGAAAACTTTCCTTCCTCAGGAGTCCTTTAACTTTATAGCAGTTTACTATGTCTCCTCATCAAATAATGCTCTGGTGTTGAGGCTGTAGCCAAAAATTCAGGTCTCATTATAAACAGTCATTGGTGTGAGAGGAGTAGGGGTTAGGGAGGGTCTCATGGCATTTAACTCTTTCCTGTCTTTTATCTATAGGTTATATGGGTTTCACCAGTGCTACAAAACTGAATAACAATCATTTTCTTAAAGCTCTACTCTGTTGGGGTCATGGCTCAGTTAGGTCACTCACCATTTACTTAATTTGATATTTTGCTCTTAGCTAAATTCGCTTAGCCAAATATGCACACATATGAAATAATTAATATCTTCATAAGTCACCCAGAAACTCAATGTTTTTCCATCATATAATCATAATTGTATGTGACTGTTAAAAATTGGATTCTTGCCAGCTTATCAGTCTGAAACCTCAGGGATTGGATAAAGTGCCCCAAAGCACAGTTTTGTAAGAATAAACCTTGTAAAACTGTGTCATCCCAGTTACAAAAATGCATTATCTTAGCAGTTTGATTCAGGGATCTCACTAGCACTGCCTCTGAGGCCTAGGATTGCCTTTATTCTAGCTGGTATCTGTTTTGACAGGACAGAGCTGGTATGATGGATTCCCCTCTCTTTTTCTCTCTAAGGCAAGATAGTGTTTTAATATTCTCCATAGGTTTCCACAAAACACTGCTTTTAGGAATCCAATATAAATGATTTGATTGAATAACCATTATTCAGCTTTCAAAACAGTCACTGATGATTGCCTTTGAAGTAGGGGTGCTGTTAACCCAATCTATCTTGACTTCAGAAAAATACTTAGTATGTAGTCATTGTGCCCCACTTATTCTCTTCCCCACCACCAACCCCCCAACAACCTCTCCCACTCTGGACTGGATCACTGTTATTCAGGCTTATAGCACTCATTTTTTACTTAGAATTTATCAACTAATGCTTTTATAAAAATTATAAATGCCACTGAAAATTATCTGAACAGGCAATAGATTTTCATGTATTATATGAAAAATAGCTCATGATAATGATTCAGTTGGAAACATAATGAAATTCCAAAATGGGATATCTGTGTTAACTATGGTGTTTTTTATTTTAATTGATCTTACTAGATAATTTTACAAAGATTACTTCCTCTAAATGTATCAACTCATCCTCTTATCAGCAGTGTTTGTGGGTTACTGTTTCCATACAGTCATCAGCATTATCTTTGGTCTTTACTTTTGCCAATCTGATGGGTGAAAAAAAATGGTATCTCATTGATTTAGCTTTCACTTTCCTGACTACTAGTGAGATTAAGCATATATTAATATATTTTTCAGTCTCTACATCTCCTCTTACATTAATTATCCATTTATATACTTTGCCCACTTAAAAAATACAGTTTCATCTTTTCTAAAAATCAATTTATAGGGTTTCTTTGTATAATATGGATATTATCTCAATTTTCTCAGATATATTACTAGTATTTTCTCCCAAACCATCATTTTTATTTTGGCTTGGTTTATGATATCTTTTGTCTTACAGAAAATTTTATTCTTTAGACAGTCAAATCAGTCAATCTTTTATAAATAAAGCACACACTATATATGCATACAGATGTAGTATTATTTGAAAGTGGACTTGGATTATTTGTAAATATATATTGCAAAATCTAGGGCAACCACTAAAAGCAGTAAAAAACCCCACATATAACTGATATGCTAAGAAAGGAGAAAATATGGAATGATATAAAATGCTCAATTAAAACCACAGAACAGGCACGGTGGCTCATCCCTGTAACCCTAGCACTCTGGGAGGCCGAGGAGGGCAGACTGCTTGAGGTCAGGAGTTCGAAAACCACAAAAGGCAGAAAAAGAGCAGAAGACACAAATGGTAACAAAAAAGAAGGGCAGCCAGGCGTGGTGGCTCACGCCTGTAATCCTAGCACTCTGGGAGGCCGAGGCGGGCGGAATGCTCAAGGTCAGGAGTTCAAAACCAGCCTGAGCCACAGCGAGACCCCGTCTCTACTATAAATAGAAAGAAATTAACTGGCCAACTAATATATATAGAAAAAATTAGCCAGGCATGGTGGCACATGCCTGTAGTCCCAGCTACTTGGGAGGCTGAGGCAGAAGGATTGCTTGAGCCCAGGAGTTTGAGGTTGCTGTGAGCTAGGCTGACGCCATGGCACTCACTCTAGCCTGGGCAACAAAGAAAGACTCTGTCTCAAAAAAAAAAAAAAAAAACCTAAAAAAACCCCCAAAAAACAAAAAACAAGGGCAGTAAATAGAAAAAAGTAATAAATATGGCAAATATTAATCTAACTATATCAATGATCATTTTAAACACTAATGGTCTAAATATACCAATTAAAAGAAGATTGTCAAAGTAGATCACAAAACAAGATCCAAATATATGCTATCTATAAGAAACCCACTTTAAATGTAACCACACATATGGATTAAAAGTAAAGGGATGGAGAAAGATGTATCATGCCAACACTTATCAAAAGGAAGCAAGAGTAGCTATATTAAGTTCAGAGAGAGCAGACTTAAGAGCAAGGAGAATTTTCAGGGATCAAGAGAATTGCATAATTGCATAATGATAAGGTCAGTTCTCTAAGAAGATATAAAAATCCTTAATATGCATGAACCTAACGAGAGTGTCAAAATGTGTGAGGCATAAACTGATAGAAATGCTAAGAAAAATGATGAATCCACTATTATAGTTGGAGACTTGAACACCCATCTAACAGAAATGGACAAACCTAGTTGACAGACAATCGGTAAGGACAGAGTTGAACTCAACAATACCATCAGTCAACTGAATATAATTGATATTTATCAACTACCCATCCAACAACAGCAGAATACACATTATTTTTAAATTCACATGAAACATTTACCAAGAAAGTCCACTTTCTTGGCCATAAAACACACTTTAACAAATATAAAAGAACAGAAATCATACAATGTCTGCTTTCAGATCATAAAGGAATTAAGCTAGCAATCATTAACAAAAAGATATGAACATCCTGAAACACTTGAAGATTAAACACATTGGTCAAAGAAGAAATTTCAAGAGGGAACAAAAAATGCTTTGAACTAATGAAAATAAAAATGCAATTTGTCAAAATTTGTGGGATGCAACAAAAGCAGTGGTTAGATGAAATTTATATCATTTAATGCATATATTAAAAAGAAAAAAATATTAAAATCAATAATCTATACTTCTACTTTAGGAACTAGAAAAAGAAGAGCAACTTAAATCAGCAAAATCAAAAACTGGTTCTTTGAAAAGATCAATAAAATTGACAGGGCTCTAGTCAGGCTAAGAAAAAAGAGAGAAGACACAAATTATTAATACCAGAAATGAAAAAGGGGGCATAACTACAGATCCCATGGACACTAAAAGGAATACTCTGAACAACCCTATGCCAACAAACTTGATAAGTTAGGTAAAATGGACAAATTCTCTGAAAAACACAATCTGCCAAAACTCACACAAGAAAGAATAAACAATTTGAACAGGCCTGTATCTATTAAACAAATTGAACCAATAATTAATAACTTTCCGAAACAGAAAGCATCAGGCCAAGATGGTTAATTCTAATTAACCACTGGTTAATTCAACCAAACATTTAAGGAAGTAATTACACTGATTCTTTATAATCTCTTACAGTAGAGGGAAGCAAAAGGAATACTTTCTAACTCATTCTATGAGGCTAGCTTTCCCTTCATACCAAAATCAAACCAGGCATTACAAGAAAAGAAAACTACAGACCAATTTCTCTCATGAACACAGACCCAAAAATCCTTAAGAAAACATTAGCAAATTGAATCTAACAATGTGTAAAAAGAATTATATGTCAGACCAAGTGAGATTTATTCTAGGTATGCAAGGCTGGTTCAACATTTGAAAATTAATTAATGCAGTCCATCACATCAACAGGATAAAGAAGAAAAACCATATGATTATATCAATAGATGCTGAAAAAGCATTTGACAAAATCCAAAACCCATTCATAATTAAAAACTCTCAGCAAACTAGGAATAAAAGGGAACTTTCTCAACTCGATACAGAATATCAACAAAAAGCCTATAACTAATATCATGCTTAATGGTGAGACACTAAAAGATTTCCTGCTAAGATCAAGAACAAGGCTAGGATATCCTCTCTCACAATTCTTTTCCAACATTGTATTGAAAGTCCTAGCTAATGCAATAGGACAATAAAATTAAATAAAAGTTATGGTGACTGTAAAGGAAGAAATAAAACTGTCTTTATTTACAAAATACATGATTATCTATGTAGAAAATCCAAAAGAATCAACAAAAGAACTACTAGAAATATTAAGCCATTACTGCAAGTTGTAGGATACAAGGTTAATGCACAAAAGTCAATCACTTCCTATATACCAGTAATGAACAGTAAAATTTGAAATTAAAAATGCAATGCCATTTTACATTAGTACTCCCATAAATGAAATACTTAGGTATAAATCTAACAAAATATGTACAATAGCTATGTGAGGAAAACTACAAAATTCTGATGAAAGGAATTAAAGAATTAAATACATGGAGAGATATTCTATGATCCAGGAAAGGAAAACTCAATTATTGTCAAGATGTCAGTTCTTCCCATTCAATCTATAGATTCAATGCAATCCCAATAAAAATCCCAGCAAGTTATTTTGTGGCTATTAACAAGCTGATTCTAAAGTTTATATGGTGAAGGAAAATACCCAGAATAGTCAACTCAATATTGAAGGAGAAGAACTAAGTTACAGGATTGACACTACCCAACTTCAAAGCTTACTATAAAGCTACAGTAATCAAGACAGTGTGATATTGGCAAAAGAACAGATAGATCAATGGAAAGAATAGAGAGCACAGAAATATACCCAAATATGTATAGTCAACTGATCTTTGACAAAGGAACAAGGGGAATACAATGTAGCAAAGGTGGTCCTTTTAACTAATGGTCTGGAACAACTAAACATCCATAGGTGAAAAATTAATCTAGACACAGGATTTATACTTTTCACAAAAATTAACTTAAAATGGATCAAAGACATAAATGTAAAATGTAGACCAAACTCATAGGAGAAAACCTCAATGACCTTGTGTGTGGTGATGACTTGTTAGATACAACACCAAAGGCAAGTTCTATGAAAAAATTTGATATGTTGGATCATTAAAACTAAAATTTCTGTCCTGCAAAAGACTCGTCAAGAGAAGAAGACAAGCCACAGATTGGGAGAAAATTCTTACAAAAGACATATCTGATAAAGGACTGTTATCTAAAATGTACAAAGAACTCTTAAAACTCAACAATAAATAAAACAAAAAGCCCGATTAAGAAATTACCTAAAGACTTGAATAGACACCTCACCAAAGAAGGTAGACAGATGGCCAATAAGCATACAAAAAGATGCCAACATCACAAGTATTTAGGGAATTGCAAATTAAAACAGGATACTGCTACACATCTACTAGAATAGCCAAAATCCAAAGCACTAACAACACCAAATGCTGACAAGGATGTGGAGCAACAGGAACTCTTATTCACTGATGATGGAAATGCAAAATGGTATAGCCACTTGGGAAGACACTTTTAACAGTTTCTTACAAAACTAAACATACTCTTACTATATGACTAAGCAATTATGCTTCTTGGTATTTATCCAAATGAGTTGAAAACCTATATCCACACAAAAATCTGCACACAGATGTTTACAGCAGCTTTATTCATAATTGCAAAAACTTGGAAGCAATCAAATTGTCCTTCAGTAGGTGAACAGATAAACTGTGGTACGTCCAATTGACAAATACCACATGATCTCACCTATATATATGTGAAATTTTAAAAAGTTGAACTCATGGAAGCAGAGGGGTAGGGGTGGTGCAAGGGGAGATATTGGTTAAAGAGCACAAAGTTTTAGTTAGACAGTAAGACTAAGATTTCAAGATCTGCTACACAGCATGGTGACCACAGTTAATAATAATGTATGTAAAAGAATACATTTTAGGCCGAGCACAGTGGCTCACGCCTGTAATCCTAGCACTCTGGGAGACTGAGGTGGGCGGATCACTCAAGATCAGGATTCAAAACCAGTCTGAGCAAGAGTGAGATCCTGTCTCTACTAAAAATAGAAAGAAATTAATTGGCCAACTAAAAATACATAGAAAAATAGATAGAAAAATACATAGAAAAAATACATAGAAAAATAGCCAGGCATGGTGGCACATGCCTGTAGTCCCAGCTACTTGGGAGACTGAGGCAGGAGGATTGCTTGAGCCCAGGAGTTTGAGGTTGCTGTGAGCTAGGCGGATGCCATGGCACTCTAGCCTGGGCAACAGAGTGAGATTCTATCTAAAAAAAAAACAATACATTTTAAATGCTCACACTCTAAAAAATCTAACTATCTGAGGAGATACACATGTTAATTAGCTTGATATAATCATCCCAGAATGTATGTACAATTATTATTTGTCCATTAAAGATAAAAAATTTTTAAATAAAAAAAGTGGCAGCCAGGCATGGTGGCTCATGCCTATCTATAATCCTAGCACTGGGAGGCTGAGGCAGGAGGATTGCTTGAGCCCAGGAGTTGGGATGCTCTAGTGAGCTATGATCACATCTATGAATTGCCACTGCACTCCAGTTTGGGCAACCAAAGACATGGTTTACCAATTTACTTTCCCACCTAAAAACATAAGTAAATAAATAAATAGATGCACACTCTAATAAGCCACAGTCTCAGCCTCCTTTTCAGAAATGGTCCAAACTGAAGTTTTGCCCAGGTCACATGGCTGGTATGAAATTTGACCCAGAAACCTCACAAAAGATTCCAAGGTCCTTTATTCTCTCACAGGGCTGGGCATGTTATTGTTATTAATCCACAATACACACAACTGGCTTGTAATTTCATATAATGTTCAGTTACCTAGTGCCTACTGCACTGCGTTAAAGAAAGGTTTGTACCTATGAGCAACTTCAAACTCCAGGCTTCCAACTATTATTTTGTAATTAAAAGAAACTGTGAAAAGACATGGACAATCAATTAATGCAGTCCATCACATCAATAATATACATCAAATGTATATTATTAAATGCATATTTCATATTGCAAATAAATCAATATGAAAAGGCTATATACTCTATGATTCCAACTGTGTAACATTCTGGTAAAAGCAACACTATGGAGACAATAAAATGATCAGTGGTTGCCAAGGGTTAGCGACAAGAGAGAGATGAATGGGTGGAGGAGAGAGGATTTTTAGGGTGGTAAACCTATTCTGATGATACTACGATAGTGGATACATTTCATTACACATTTTTCAAAACCCAAAGAATGCACAACATCAAGAATGAACTCTGGCATAAACTATGGACTTTGGGAGATAATGATGTGTCAACATAGGTACCATTCTGTCTAGATGTTGATAGTTGGGGAGGCTGTACATGTGTAGGGCATATGGGAACTATCTGAACTGCATGTCGTTTTCTTTTTTCTCTTTTATTATTGACGAGTTTAGCTTGCTGTGTTTCCAAGTATCTCTTTCTTCCTTCCTTCCTTTTTTTTTTTAAGTTTGAAGGTTGTAAGTGTTCATTCGCAAGGATATCATTACAAATATTAATGAAAACATACAGTCTTGTTCTTTGGGCTCACAAATTTTACAAGACTACATTTTAAATGACAAGACTTCATTTTAAATTCTTGCAATTAGTTCTACTTTTCTTAGAATGCGGCTTAATGAAAACCAAAGTTTGCTGTTTGAATCAACATTTTTTCTCAATATTGCTATTCTTTATGCTTCAAGATCCAGCAGTTGAAGCTTAGAGGACTTTACCTTTTAATGAAAAAAACAATCCATTTAAAGAACTATTTGTACTAGTTTAACCACAAGGTTACAATTGTCAAGAATGAAAAACGTGCTATATGATAATGTCCTTTCTAAGACAGCGTACTGAAATTTTGCCCCATTTTTTTCTGCAGTAAATTACTGAGCACTCGCTGCTTACCGGAGACAATGAGATAAGCACATCATGTACGTTATCATTTCAATCCTTACCACAGTCAAATGCAGCCAGGGATATCATTATCTCCATGGCACCATCTCTACTTCACAGTTGAGGATTCAAGGAAGGGAATAACAGGATTAGCAGGCTGAATTGGTTCTATTGAATCAGAGCCAAGCCCCTTACTCATTACCCTTAAATGCCTGTTAATCTCTTCAGCAATTCTTTCCTGTAAAATGAAGATGATTCCACCTGGTCTACATAGTTCATATACTGATTGTGAGTATTAAGTTAAGGTAATGTAAAGCAATTTGTAAACTGAAAAGTAAATCAAATACTGTCCCATAATGTTTGGGATTTAACACCTTTCTGAGGATACATGACTCTTTCTGCATTTTTTTGTCCCTGGTAGAATTTGAGGGGTGAAGGGTTAAATAAATATGTTTAATAAATCCATGCCTTATATCCTAAACTCCCCAAATTCCTAAAAGTGTCATATTTACTCCTTTTTTGAAATGACAAAATAAGAAAATCTTTAGAAGAGAGAGACCTCCGTAAACTTTGGATTGATGTATAGAGCAAGAAATCCAGTGTGGTTTTCCAGTTGTTCCAGAACTGTGGCTGGGAACAAAACAATATTGATTTTACCCCCTTCTTAGTGCAGAGAAGTTGGTAGCAATCATTATATGCAAAGCAGGTTCACTGTGCACTGGTTATCAGTTGAGTCCATTGCATCTTGGACTGCACTTTTACAAATGCCTGAGCCTGGTGAGATAGAGCACTCACGCATACAACAAGTGACATGGAGTGGGTTTATTACTTACAGATAGGCAGTAAAGGACAACAGAAGTACAAGATTCATGATGAGCCCATTTCCCAAGGCTGAGGGAGGACGGAGTCTCATTTGCCTGTGCCCCACTTGCACTGTAGCTGAGAGACCCCAGAAGGTAGTTTGTCCTGGGTTTTATACCCCATGGCAATGAGACATGCTGGGCTAAAATGTTGAAGAGCATCCTGTTTCTGGCAGGGACAGGAACAGGCTTGTGCTGTTCTGACCAGTTCCTCCTTATCTCAGGATGTTACATTCTAACACATTCTACAGTTCTTCTTCTTCTTTTTTTTTTTTTTTTTTTTTTTTTACCCAAGACAGAGTCTCACTGTGTTGCCCAGGCTACAGTGAGTGCCATGGTGTCAGCCTAGCTCACAGCAACCTCAAACTCTTGGGCTTCTGCCTCAGCCTCCTGAGTAGCTGGGACTACAGGCATGCGTCACCATGCCTGGCTAATTTTTTCTATATATTTTTAGTTGGCCAATTAATTTCTTTCTATTTTTAGTAGAGACAGGGGTCTCGCTCTTGCTCAGGCTGGTCTTGAACTCCTGACCTCGAGCGATCTGCCCACCTTGGTTTCCCAGAGTGCTAGGATTACAGGCATAAGCCACTCTACAGTTATTCTTGAGAATTAGAAGCAAGAAAGGGCAAGGAGCTGCTTTGGTCCAAGGCCACTCAGAAAACTGTTTTGTACAAGACATCTCCATTCTTAGCCTACTGAAAGGCGCCAAAAGAAGAAAACCAGCTCCTGCCACTTCACACTTCTTTAGGAGAAGAGATCTGTTACTAGGCGGAAAATCTAGAAGCAAAACAAACAAACAAACAAACAAACAGTTGGGGAGAGATGCCAGGATTCACATATTGGTGAAGACTGTCAGATGGAGACTTGGCCAGAACCTTTTGTATAAGCTTGCAATTCAAAGAAGTACAAAAGATACAGCCTGCCTGTGCCTGCAGACCTGAGAGCTGGCCATGGGGACATGAGACTGATGGTGCTAATCTTGTCAGAAGTGGCACACATTGCAGCAAAGAAATGAGTACATCAGAGAAATGTGGCAGGGTGTCAGTGTTGGGGAGGAGCAGGGTGTGCAAAATACACGGCTGAATCTCCATGGGATGCCTAGGGAGCTTCCTTAGCAGAGTATCCTGGACTTGCGTAAACAGCAGCAATGGCTGGTGAGGCAGAAGACTGTGGGCTTTCCTGATCATGGCTTTTCACTCTCCCTCTTCTTTGTCCATAATCATAGGAGCTGGTGAAAAGGAGACCAGAGAGAGAGGTGTGTGAAGGGTGTGCCTGCCCAGCCTTCACTTCCTCAGGCTGAGCTGCCAAAGGGAGGACAATTTTGAGATAAACATGAGATTCAAGTTTTAAAATACAGTGAAGTAAGGGCGTGGTGGTGTGTCCCTATTGTCCCAAGCTACTTCGGAGGCTGAGGCAGGAGGATGGCTTGAGCCTAGGAGTTAAAGACCATCCTGGGGGTGATATAGAAATACCCTGTCTCACCAAAAAAATAAATAAATAAAATAAAAGTGAAATGAATCTTAGAAATGAGACTAGTTGTAAAAGGGACAGTGATTAAAAAAAAATGCACATAGTCAAGATGTTAACAGATGTTTCCCAGTAGGGAAATAGGGCTTTAGAGAACAAAGATTAGGCAGGTATTTAAAAAATGTAGCCATATATATATATATATATATGTATATATATATGTATATATATATAAAATATGTAAAATTTATGTAAGTAAAATAAATATCATTATTATTGCACACACATATAGATGATAATCGAGGATATGGCATGTAGGATTAGTCTTGAGAAATGGGTTGGAATTTGGGCAATACCTAGTTGAGAAATAGGAATTCAGGAGAAGGGAAGAGCTTGAGCAAAAGGGACAAAAACAGTACAGAACTGCTGGGGGGAAGTATAGAACTGGTTTAGAGGACCACTTTGAAGTCCACATGGGCCAGATCATTAGGGAGTGTTAGGGGGATGACAAGGCTGGGTGCCCAGTTTGCATCAAATGGTGGTGGAGATTGAGGTCAGGTGCAATGTCTAGTTTCCTTCACTGTAAACCTGGTGGTCAATAATCACTTGCCGAATGAATGAATAAAAGAATGAAGCGACTGCACTACCAGGTAGTGGAGCCTCTTTTTTATGTTATACTAAATGGACATCCAGTAAGGATGCCGTTTTGAAGGAAATGACCTGGGTAGAGGCGTGAAGCAGGAACATTACTCAGGAGCCTCATCCCCACTCTGGGAAGAATTAGCCTCAGCTGGGAAGTTGGACACAGAACAGTAGCAGGACCACTCCAGCCTTTGCAGACACTTTCCTTTTGGGGACCCTGGTTGATCCCCAGCATCAACACTTGCTGAAATCTACTTTCCACCCCAGATTCTTTCTGCCATTCGCAATTTCTAATCCACTTATGCCACTTTTACTCCTTGTAAATCGTTTCTATTGGAGCCATGAGAGGAGACAGTATAAGACGCCCAAGACGACAGGGACACCAGGTCACTTGAACCGCTCATTCCACCCAGGACCACGTGTATCTTGCTGGCATCCGCTCCTCGCCCTCCTCACAGCCAGGGGGCGCCCTCGGCATCGGGCCCTCCTAGTTCGCAAGCGCACTCCCTCCCTCGCCGTGCAGGGGAGACCGCAACCTCAGACCCAGAAGCCTCGTCAGAGTTCCACGCCGGCCAATCAGAACTATCCATGTACTATCGGGGGCGGGGCTGCCAAGGGAGGAGGAAGATGGCGGCGGGGGCGAGGTGAGGTGTTGGCAGTGGAAAGGGGCTCGGGCGCGGGGGGCGGGGGGACGCGGAGCTATGGCCCGCGCCGGCCGCAGGGGCGGATAAAAAGCCGTCGCGCCGCGGGTGAGGGCGGGAGGGAGGTGAAGGCGCCCGAGCGCCACAAGAGTATGACGGGGCTGTACGAGCTGGTGTGGCGGGTGCTGCACGCGCTGCTCTGCCTGCACCGCACGCTCACCTCCTGGCTCCGCGTTCGGTTCGGCACCTGGAACTGGATCTGGCGGCGCTGCTGCCGCGCCGCCTCTGCCGCGGTCCTAGCGCCACTCGGCTTCACGCTCCGCAAGCCCCCGGCTGTCGGCAGAAACCGCCGTCACCACCGGCACCCGCACGGGGGGCCGGGCCCGGCCGCCGCCCACCGCCGGCTCCGCTGGCGCGCGGACGGCAGTTCCCTGGAAAAGCTGCCTGTGCATATGGGCCTGGTGATCACCGAGGAGGAGCAGGAGCCCAGCTTCTCGGACATCGCGAGCCTAGTGGTGTGGTGTATGGCCGTGGGCATCTCCTACATTAGCGTCTACGACCATCAAGGTGAGGCCCGGTGCAGGGGTGGGGGATGGCCGAGGCGTCTCCGGCCGCGAGGACCGCACATCTGGCAGGTGTGCCTGGGACGCGTGCGCTGTACGCTGCCGCTCTCCCGGCTCCGCGGAGTAGCCGGCGGCCACTATGTGCAAATCATAGTGCTGGCGCTTTCGAGGAAGGGAGATTAACTTTATTGAAACACCTACTAAATCTTTGGATTTGATTCAGTCGCTTTTCAACATTTAAAAAGTATTTTTTGTTCGTTGTGATAACCCAGTAAGGTAGATGGTGTTTGCATACCTTCGTTTCACAAAAAAGGGAGCCGAAGTTCAGAACATTAGCTGATTTGCCCAAGGTCACAAAGGTAGTAATGGGGGAATTGGAATTTTAGCTAGGCTGTGCTTTTGCACAGTCTTTGCCCTTTGGTTACACTACCGTGTTTCTTCGGAGAGGTTCAAGGTCCTGTTCTTAAGTAGCAGTCAGGCTGTGGAGGATTTATGCATCAGCCGTGTGGTTGGTCCTGCAGATGAGAGTGTTGGGGCCGGGTGGTATTTGAACTGGGTTTATGAAAACTATGTGAGAGATTGGATAGGCAGAAAGGAAGCTGGTCCCCTTCTGTCTTTGGAAGCCTGAGATGGCACATGATCCTTGATCATCAGTAGCCAACACAATGCTTGATACAATTGTCCTCCCTTAAGTTTTTATTGAAGGAATGAATTTCACCATAGGGAGTACAAAAATTCGACACTTACTGTATAGCTACAAACCTAAAGCATGGTGCTAGGCATATTCCTTGGAATCTTGCATTTAATTCCAGGGACTCTCAGGCTTTTGGGAGCTAGCACATACTCACATAGGTGACATGGTTAATAACAAGAAGTGTTGGGACTAAAGTAACTACCTTGAGAAAGGAGGAGAGGAATTCTGAGTGGAGGAACTTGAGAAGTTCATGCAGAGGAGATGGGATTTAAGAGGACATTGAGGAATAGGTAAGGGATAAAGTTGAGGAAGGCTCTAAATGTCAGTTTTGGGTTTCAGTCATATCTTGAAAGCTTTGGAATTTCTTTAAAGATAAAGGTGTAGTAAGAATGATTTAGGAGTATTGGCTTGAAGAAAGGGAAAAGAAAGTTTTATTTTAATTTCAATAACTTAAATTACCAGTCTGCTCTAGAGAAGCCACAACTTGATTTTTACCTTTAAATTTTTGTCAGATAGGTAGACTTAAGTGTAGGGTTTTGTCAGAGAGGGTAAGTCTAGGTCAGACAGTAACTTACTGGGTAAAAGTAATCTCTGCTTTTCCTATCATCTTCTTGCAGCCAGCAGGGAATATGGTGACTCAGTAGCCTGTCATCATCAAATGATGATTTGCCCTGTACATTTTGATATATTTAGGGACAGACATTTTTTGTTTATTTGTTTTTGTTTTTGTTTTTTTACAGCAAGTCAGAAGCTAAGGGACAGAAGCTAAGGGACATTATGAGACTTGCTAGAGAACTCTGTAGACCAGTAGAAATCATGAGACTGTTAGAGGGGACACAAATTGATATCTAAACCAATACAACCAGTAGTCTGGGGGAAAAATAAGTGAAGCAGAAATGGAAATTATTTAAAGACATTAAGGAATGTGGCAGATAGACTTACATCCAGGTCGTTATTATTTTTTTTTTTTTTAGGGAAGCATGAAAGTGAGTTTTATTGAGGAAAGAAAGATAGGATTAATAGGGCAAGAGCAAGATACAGATTTACAGAGCATCGTATATACGCCACAGATGATGACCAGACCCAGAAGGGTGCAAAAAAGCCAGCTTATTCTTTTAAAGCAGGTATTTTTATCTTCCAGTAAGGAAGGAAAATTATTTGACTTGGTGATTGTGCTTACTAGCACAGACTATAATGTTGCCACACTTCCTTGTTCCGGCAATTCCTGTTATTGAATTGCTGATGTGATTCAGAAGTATCCTGTGTCATATTTAGTAAAAGAAAAATGATTGGTAATGACAAGGAAGAAGTCAAAGTCAAGCTAAACCAAGTTTTGAGTGAGAACTAAAAGGCAGTTTAAAGAGCATTTTTAGTGAATGGACTTAGAGGATTTTGTGTCTAACTGTAAAAGCATTTTTTCAAAGGTATAAGGGATAATTTCATTCCTGAAGTAAGAGACCTTCAATTTACACATTTTTGTTTTGCATTCATTTTACAGGTGATAGTTGGGTGTCTATTAAGTTCCAGGTACTCTTCCAGGCATGGGAATGTGGAAGTGTACAAAACATAAAAATCCCTTTCCTCCTGGGATTTAGATTTTAGTGGAGTCTGACAAATAATTTAAATGGGAAAAATATGTGGCATTATAAGTGCAATGAGGAAAAAAAAACAGGCAAGTGGGGATAGTGTTCAAAGTTAGTGGGGTAGGAAGAGGTGCAGTTTTGAATAGGGTGGCCACGAATGCCTCAGTGACTTTTGAATATAGACCTGAAAAGGGGTGAGGGAACAAGCCATGTGGATATGTGAGAAAAACTGGCTATTTCGGGAGATATAGAAATACTTTATTCAGTTTTTCTAAATAAACTTCTAATTAAGCCTGTTTCTGTGTAGATATTAAACTTATAAAAATTCCTGTTGAAAAATACTCATAAATGCCAAATTTATAGAGTATCTGCTGTGGCGTAGTGCAATGGCAGCATTCCATTACACTAGCATGAACAATAGCACTGAGTAAACTGTTGGGAACAGTGACTATAATAGGTTAAGTTTATGTAATGAAAAAGTTGGGAAGTGAGGTGAAATGAAGGCTTGGACAGCTGTTCTGGTTATCTGTTACTTTGTAGAAATCTACCCAAAACATAATGTTTTAAAACAGCAGTTTATGAGTTGACTCAATTCAGTGGCAGTTTTTCCTGTGGGTCACTCATAAGGTTGCAGTTAAATAGTGTCTGAGACATAAAGGTTTCTTGTCATACGTCTGATGCCTGGTTTGTGGTGGCTAGAATAGATGAGGGCGGGTTGATCATCTGTTTTCATATGATCTGGAGGGCATGGCTAGCTTGGGCTTCCTCATTTAATAGTGGCTTCAGGATAATCAGACCTCCTACTAGGTGGCTGACTTCCTCTAGAGCGAGTGCTCCCAGAGACTTAGCAAAAGGCCCAAGCTGCAAGGTTTCTTATGACCTAGCTTAGAAAATGATGCAGTGCTACTTTTGCTGTATTCTCTTGATTGGAGAAATGACATGTCTGCCCTTTATCAAGAAAATGGGGAAATAGACTTCACCTCCTCATGGGAAAATGGCTTGTGCCCAAGGTGGGGAGAAGGGTGTGATGGAGGGGATTGATGTAGCTATTTTGGAGACAGGCTTACCACCTTACATTTTTCCCTGTCCTCCATCCCTTCACCCCCAGATTTGTGTTTAACGAAGTATTCATTCTAATTATGGTTCTAATTAGATTACATTTAACCCATAGATCGAGATTACATTTAACCCGGAGACTGAAAAATCCATTGATATTTACATTTAAATAAATCTAGATGTAGATCTATTTACATTTAACCTGTAGATTACATTTAACCCATAGATTTAGATTACATTTACCCCATAGACTGAAATTTACAGATTACATTTAATCTGTAGATTATATTTAACTTGTAAACTGAAAAATCCATTGATATTTACCTTGATTTGATTCTGTCAACAAACTGAGCATTTTACTTTTCTTTTCTTGATTATAGTACTTTCTGCCAGTTATTTCATCTATCAGAAATTAGAGTTGTTTTCTCGTAATCAGGAATTTTTTGAGCTTAGAATTCTAGTAAGGAAATTTGGTTATTTTGTCTACATGATTATAATTTAAGAAATTACCATAACTGGAATGGGACAAAAACTAGGGTTTGGGGCATGACTCTGACTTAAATGCTTTTAGTATTACAGCCTTAGGGGTGTTAAGTTTGCCGGTGTCTTGCTATGCCTAGCTCCAGGTTATCTGAATATATATTGCTATGTTCAGTGATGGAGCCTGTTTTTATTGCCTAGCTATATTGTGCCATGCTGGGAACCTTGCTGTATGTCAGTATTTTTCAAAACCTGGTCTGTAGACTATCTGTGAATGATTCATTGGGAATGCTTACAAAAAATACAGATTCAACACACTTAGTGATCAGACTGGATGAGGTGAGTGGGACCTGGGTGTCTCCATTTTTATCAAGCTACCTATATGATTACTTCTGCACATTGAGATTTGACCCTAACAGAGATTAAAGGATACTCTGCTACTTGCCTTAGGTCAGATTATTCATCTTTCATGTTCCTTTCCATGAGCGAGGATAATTTGGGAGTGCAAGTAGGAGAGGGCTTAGTATTGTTTACTGTAAATTGAAATGATCTGGAATAAGGCATTGTCTTCTGTATGAGAATTCAGCAATAAGAACGAAAATCTTTTGTGTTGCTCTTTTAGTGTTATTTCCTTAGTTTAAATATGTACTAGGTGTCTTTTGAAGTGGTTTTTGGGTACAGGTTTCTCACACTATCATTAAAAAAGTCTGCCTAATATGATCCCAGTCTTTTCAACCTAATTTTCAATATTCTGTATATTGAAAATATTCTGCTTCATCCATATTTAGGTTACTTAATGTTTCCTCCTCCTGAAATGTCTTCTTCTCCTTTTTCTGGCAAATAGCTATATACCTGCCAAAAGGTATCCTTCTAAGTTGATCCTTGGAAGTTGATCCTTCCAAGTCCATCCTAACTGTCACCACCTATGTAGCATCTCTTAACTATTTATTCCATTCCCTGTCTCGCTCTGTCCCTGAATCTCCTTAGAATGTTGTGCATCTCTAAAGGTACTTCTGTGTCTGCTTTGTATAGTAATGTTCATATGTATATGTACATGAATTTTCATACTAGATTATAAGCTCCACAGATGCTATCTATCCTTCTCATTTTTGCTTCTCTTACAGAGTATGGCATGTCATGAGAGTACTTAATATGTATTCTTTGAATTCAAAGAGGGCTGCATTTCCAGTAGATAAGAATAACAAACTGAGTTGCAGTTTGTTTCCCAACACTAATACCCCGAATTCTTAAAGTAATGGAGGAAAATGAACATAGTTTGCCCCAGCTTACTTATTTGGCACCCTGACACATGTGCTATTGGGAAATATGATTTTATTAAGTATTGTTCTTCTTATGTTGAAATAGGTACCAGTAGTGTTGAAAGTCCAGATATAAAGGTGATTACATTTGCTCTACTGAACCTAGAGTACTTGTCTTCCTTCATGTGGAAACTCATGTAAGGAGACATTCTCTTTCTAACCTTCACCTTTGTAGTACACTTCTTGTACAGAATTTCATAACCATCTTAGCATCCTGGAATGTCCTTGTTCTTGTAGCAAAGGGCTAGCTACCTGTAAAAAGGCTATCATTGATTCTTGTAAGTCCATCCTAACTATCACCTCCTCAGTAACCTCTCTCAACTATTCCATCCCCAAGTCTTGCTCTATCTTTGAAAAACTCTGTTTTGCTTTTGTCAACTTTAGAAATGATTTCATTCTCTGCATACCCTTTAATTTAGTACTGGGTCTTTGTATTAAGTTAAACCCTTATCCTAATAGTAATAATTATCCTTTGTTGAGCTCTTACTCTATACTCGATACTAGACAAAAGTGCATTAAATCTTTAGCAGTTTTACACATCGAGAAACAGAATTAAAAAGCCAAGACCCATATCGAGTAAGGAGAAGATCTAGAATTTGAACCAGATTTTATTCTAAAGCTTTTGTACTTAGTCATTATATCGATTTCCACCGGTAAAAGAATATGACCACAACAGTCACTTTTAGTACTATTCTTGATTATACTGGGTCATCTTAAAGCCTTGGTAAAGTGATACTTCTCTATAGGTGATAGAAATTTATTTGTAAAAGGTATTTAAAGGCAGATAGAATTTTCTTCATCCCTCCAATATAAAAGTTCATCCTGTGCTTCATAGGACACACTTTTTTAATCAACTAAATTTAATTTTATGGAGCTCCTGCTTTGTGTTGAGCTATTACTTTGTCAGGTGAGCAGAGTCTGTGAAGATACTCTCATTTTTAAAATGTGCAATGAGAGACTGAAAAAGCACACATGACTTGTTCATTTTACACATCTCTTGTGCTGAAGAACTGGGACTTAAAACCCAGCACTCATTCCTTTATACCTTGCCACCATTACACAGTTCCTGTTCCCCTACTCCAGATGCTAATTCCGGTATAATTGTTCTGTGAGGTATCCTGGGCCTCCCTCTTGAAATAAAATAGTTTAATGGCTTATTTGTTTTGTTATGGTGTATCTTGTTATGACTACTTCAGTCGTGTAAAATTTTAATGGTAGTTTTTTTTTTTCATTTTAAATAATTGCTCCATAAGTATATGCTTTCTTCTCTGAAGATTGCTCTCTAATAGTTTTATAATTGGGTTGTTAACAGTAACTTACTTAGGTGTCTAGTTTAAAAAGAAAAAACTTAGGCCAGTTTGAAGAACTGGCATTTATTTATAAATATTACTTTAATTCCACGGCTGGTGAGGTGCTTTTTAATGAGGAAAGATTGTTTCAGTGTTTATATCATTTTCTCCTTTCTTTTGTTCTTATAAATACTTACTATATTTTTCTAAAAAATATGTTTCTATAGAAGGGAATGGATACCTATAGTAAAAATTCTAACTTCAGATTTAAAAGAAGAGATATTAAATGTATATTTTTAAAAATCTCATTTTATGGACTTATAATTGATTATACAGTTCACCTAAGTTTTAAAAGAATCAGTATTTAAGGAATACAGATGAGATTTGCTGACGGAATACTCATCCAATTAAACTCCTTGTTACTTGGTTCCCTTAATTTGAAAAAAGTGTGTGTCATGGCTTTATTACCCAATACATGCTTGGGTCCAAGGGTAGACTACATATTGAAACCTATAAATAATCCCAAAATGTCATTGTAACTTGTAGAGATTTTAAAAAAAACTCCAGTAAGGTATCTGAATACAGCGTATAATCTAATAGGTAGATTAGCCATACTTAATTCTACTCTCTCTGCAATAGTTTCTACTTCTGGCTTCCGTGACATCAAATATGCTTGAATTTCTTCCTCTGATTGCCTGTTTCTTCTGATCCTTACATCTGATTTCTTCTCTATTCCACTTCCAAATGTAGTGTCCTGGAGTTTCAGGCAGTATATATGCCCTTATCTTTCTGCTGTTCACTCTATTTCAACTCCTCAACTCTGTGAATGTCGGAAAAAAGCAGCCGTAAACGAATGGGTGTGGCTGTGTTCTCATTGCAGTAGTTTGCTGACCCCTGTCCCAGATGATCTCTCCAATCCTAAGGGTTTAAGTATGGTGAGTGCTCACATTCAGATTTGTATCTCCAGCCCTGAACTCTCCTGTAATTCCAGACTTCTGTATCCAGCTTACCTAATATCTCTACTTTTATTTTATTAAGCAGATCAGGTGCCTAACATGTCTAAAATAGTACTTTTGCATTTTCCCCAGACTCACCCCTTTACAGTTCTTCCCCGTCTCAGAAAAATCTACTACCTTCTATCCAGTTGCTCAAGCTAAAAATTGAGATATATGTGAGTTTTTCCTCACATATTGTTCCAGCTGTAATCAATAGGCTTCTTGGGTCTTCTAGAATGTATCCCACATCTGCCACTTGTTTTGGTCTCCCTTGTAGCCATCCAAGTTTGAGTTACCATCATCTTTCTCTTTGATTACTGTTGTAGCCTCCTGGTTGGTCTTCATTTCTATTCTGGCCCCAGTATAATCCATTCTTCACCCTCCATCAAAGTGATCTTTTTTGATAACATCATTCAGACGCTGAATAAAACCCTCCTGCAGTTTACTATTGCTCTGGGAATGTTTTCTAAGTTCATTACCAAGGCCCAGAGGCCCCTTTATGTTATTCTCACTGCCAATATTGCTCTTTCCACTTATTTATTTCTTTTATTTTTTTGTTAGTTCGTTTTGGGGTGTTTTTGTTTTTGAGGCAGAGTCTTGCTCTGTTGCCTGGACTAGAGTGCAATCGCATCATCATAGCTCAGTGCAACCTCAGACTCCTGGGCTCAAGTGATTTCTGCCTCAGCCTCCCAACTAGCTGGGAGTACAAGAGTGCACCACTACACCTGGCTAATGTTTCTATTTTTTTTTTTTTTTTGTATAGATGGAGTTTCACTCTTGTTCAGGATGGTCTTGAACTCCTGGCCTCAAGCAATCCATTTGTTTTTTATAATCATAGGGGCATTTTGCTTTTCTTTGAATATGATGAGAAACCTGAATGCTGAGAGATATGCAGTAGATTGATTCTTATAATAGTAATCTAGCTGGAGAAATATTGATTTTTATATTTTTAAGAACTGACCAAAATTAGCAAAGAACTTTTAAAAAAATAATATGATTGTTAAAATAATCATGAGACTAATACCAAGGAAGGATACATGTTATACAGATGAAAAAAGCAGTATGCAATATTGCATAAGCATAAATACCAGGATTACATATGCAGGTAGACAAAGACTAAGTAGAATAGTGGAATCAATAAGTGGAAATACCTGTGTTATGATGGTAAGGTTAGAGAGATTCCAATAATTTCTTATCATCAAAGGTTAGGGAACATTCCCGTATTGTCTAAACTTTGAACATCTTAAATATTTTTTAATACTAGAATTTAAAACAAATGTTTTTTAGAATATAAAAAGAAGCCTACATTTAGCTCCCAAAGTGTATCACTAGTATTTATCAAGAAATACCAATATTACAGTCTTTCTGAGGTATAGCTTTGCTAGAGTAAAATTTTATTCATCATGGAAATTGAAGATTTTCTTCTGTGTATGTTTTTCAAAAAATGGCCCTTTTATATATTTTTTCTCTATATACATGTTACATATAGTTTATAGTTGGGAAATTGAGAGTACATGAGATATAGTTGTAGAACTACAAAACATAATATAAAATTCTTTAAGTCATTATTGCAAAAACTTATTTTAGATTCCCAAATCATACTTAAAGAATTCAAATATGTTTGTCCTTTGAAACCTCTTTAAAAACCTTTAAAAAAAAAGCTGTACTCTTTATTTTTTTCCAAAAGAAACTACTCATTTGTTAAGAGATAAGATTTATTTAATAGAGTTTAACTTTTTTGGAGGGACATTCAAAATTTAATAGTAGAGTAGGTTTAACATTGTTCATTTGTCAGAGTTAGAAATAGTTATTGAACTGAATAATTAGAAAGGAGACCTGGATTTCAGGTCATATTCTTAGATGCCTGGCCAAAGAATTGCTTGCACTTTCTAGGTCTATTTCCTCATCTGTAAAAGGATGGGATAAAATAATTCTTGAAGCTCAATACTATATAATTCTGTAAAATGTGGTTTTCTTAAAAATTTGAGTATTTTCAAGTGTTTTCCCTTTAAATCAGTTATTTCTGAATGAATGTGGCCCTCAGATTCTTTTGACATAAAATGACTTTTGCAATAGTTTCCTTTATTTCATCATTTTGGCTTTAGTTTAAATTCTAGATGGGAAACAGGATGAATTACCAGATAAAGAATCTTTACATATGTTATTACTAGAGGAATTGACTAACTCAGTCAAAGCCACCCATATGTTGTTGCATTTCTTGTGTATCACATGAAGTGTGTTTGTAGACTTTGAATCCTGAAGAAAATTGTAAGCCAATAATATTGTCTATGGGCAAGTAAGATAAGTAGCATAGAGTATAATCAGATTTCTGGATGGATATCAAGCTATAAATTATTAGGGATCATCTCGCTCATAATTTGTCTTATCTATGTACTTAGAACTTTTAGAAACTATACTTTTTAATTTCATTTCTTTATCTAAATCAACCAAGATACTTCTGTTTAAAGTAACTTTATGAAAGTCTTTATAAAAGATACTTTGTGTCTCCCTATAATATTCTTCCTTTTTAACTGAATTTCTGCCTATATGTGTGCAATAAGGAAGTATCTGCTTTTATTATGAGAGATTCCTGGAAACTTTAAAAAAAATTCCATTAAGTGACATGTTCCTTTATGTATTTTTTTGTTGGTGGTGGTGGCACTTTGTGCACTGGAAATTTGGTTTATTAAATAAACATTGAACTCCTGCTGTGTGGAAAGTGGCTTAAGGTAAAAGAGATGGATAAGATGCAAGTTCATAAGTAAGACTACAACTTAGGGGTAGGGGTGAATTAAACTATAACTATAATAAAAAGTATAATATTAGTTTATTAAGAAGCTTGAACAAAATATGTGCATTTTGTGAATATTTTGAATACAAAATATGTTGTATTTTGTATATGTGTAGGGTGAGTCAGAGGAGGAATGGGGTACATCAGGCTGGGGAATTGGGAAAGGCCTCCTGAAGGTAGGTGACCTTTCAGCTAACCTGTGAAGAATTAGGAGAATTTTATAAGTGTGGGCTTGGGAAGGTAACATAAAGGATGAAGGTTGGAATCACTTCATGTGTTTTTGAAGAAACACGGGCAATTCTGATTTGCTGGGGATTAGAGTATTAGAGAAATACAAAGATTCATTTAGTTCATTAACAAATTATTTCCACCAACCAAGCATGGAGGCATAGCCTGGAATGTTAATGTCAAGCTGAGCAGTTTGTTCTCAATACACTAGGCATTTTAGGAGCCATTGAACACACTGAAGTTAGAATGTACCAGAATTGAAGATGCAACTAAAGAAGATGAATTTAGTAGTCAAGCTAGTGATACTTGCTGGAAGGGGCAGGAAAACCCATAGAAGGTGATTGTAATATTATAAAGAAGAAGGCAATGGAACTTGGAGCAGTGAGAGCAATGGACAAAAGGAATATGGATGCAGGAAATATTGCTGTAGAGGAGTTTATGGGCTTAGCATATTAATAGGGCATATGGGCAGTGATAATGCTAGAGAGTAGACAAGATGCCTGGGCAGATAGTAATGTCTTTATTAGAAATAAAACATCAAAAAGAAGGATTGTGGTTTTTCTTCTTCAAAATTTATATAAACAACTTTACAGCAGTTAGGATTTTAAATCACCTATTATCCCACCACCCTTACACATTTACTGTTCTTATTTTGCCTATTCTCTTCCAGGCTTTATCCTTCAGTGCATATAAGTTTTATGCTTATAGTCCTGCTCCTTAAAAAAAAACAAAAAACTTGATGTAATATAAATGTTTTGAGAGCTAGCTTTATAAGGTAAGCCACCAAGTTTTTGCTTTGTTCACTCTCAGATACTGAACTTTGAGGTAGAATGAGATGTTTGAATGAATTGGAAATGTTAGGAACCAAATAATGATTCTGTTTCTACTTAAAATTTTAATGTTTTGTTCATTATGATGCTTTTGCATTAATTTTAATTTTTAAAGATTTCATTAAGTTATTTACCTTAATTACTGAATTTTTTGGCACCCCTTTAAATATTGCACCTAAAATTTTGCCTCACTCATCCTTGTCCTGGCCCTTTGTGTTTTAAAGTCTTGTGAATGACTAGACTCAGAGAAGGAAGAGCACATGGATAGAAAGAAAGGGCTGAGATAGGAACCCTGAGGAATAATCTCCATTTAGAGGTGGAAAGAGGAAAAGGATTCAGTGGAAAGTGAGAAGGGGCCATTCAAAGGAACAAATTGAGAGTTGAACCAGGAGAGGACATTCAGATAAGCTGGGATGAGGATAGAATTTTGAGAAGAAAGTAGGGTGGTCATTAATGATAATGCTTCAGAAAAGTTGAAAAGGGGGGAATAAAGCTTTAGAGGAGGTAGTAACCATTTGGTGATTAAGAATGTCATCAGTTGCTTTGAAGAGAGCAAGAGTTCCTGAAAAGATCTCCCACTGTAATCTGGAGGCTAAGGTAAAGATGAGCAAATTAGTGAGAACTAAAATGTAGGTTTTTAAAAAGAATATCAAAGAATGAGATTGATATGATGTGAGTACACAAAGCAAGAGTTCTAGTGTTGAGTTACTGTTAAAATGAATAAATCTTTATATGGGAAATAGATTCATTTACCATTTTTTTTTTTTTTTTTTTTTTTTACCATTTTGTTTTTTGAACTCCCGACCTCGAGCAATCCACCCGCCTCGGCCTCCCAGAGAGCTAGGATTACAGGCGTGAGCCACCGCGCCCGGCCTTACCATTTTGTTTTTAATGAACTCATGTTTTGGCTGGAATGTTGGGGAGGTTTTGCATTATTTTTTTTTTTTTTTTTTTTTTTTTTTTTTTTGAGACAGAGTCTCACTTTGTTGCCCAGGCTAGAGTGAGTGCCGTGGCATCAGCCTGGCTCACAGTAACCTCAATCTCCGGGGCTCAGCGATCCTACTGCCTCAGCCTCCCGAGTAGCTGGGACTACAGGCATGCGCCACCATGCCCGGCTAATTTTTTGTATATATATTTTTAGTTGGTCAATTAATTTATTTCTATTTTTGGTAGAGACGGGGTCTCGCTCAGGCTGGTTTCGAACTCCTGACCTTGAGCAATCCGCCCGCCTCGGCCTCCCAAAGTGCTAGGATTACAGGCGTGAGCCACCGTGCCCGGCCTGCATTATTTTTAAATTAAGAAATTTTCAAAATTCAAATGATTTCCGTAATTTATACCTACAGTATAGACTAAAGTGTGGTCTAACTTGTGTATTCTATACCTGCATGAATAATCGGAAGTCTTGTAACATTCGTACACCTGTATTATATACTTATATACTGTTTTGTAGTATATGCTTTTTGTATTGTACATTTGAATTTTATGATTGATTTGAAGGTAATGATTATATCCTGCAAATCTGTATTATTGTACAAGTATTAATATTTATTATTGCCATTTGGATAGCTCCTGATATTAACCACCTTCCTTTAAAAATTTTGTGAGTATTCAGTAATATATTTTTTATTTAATCTTGCTCTGGATATGGATCTTTCAAAATTTTCCCTTTTAAATTTCCAAACTTAAGAGTCTTATGATTATTAACTTTCATAATAATTGTGGGCATTCATAAGGAGTCATATCTTAGCCCTCTGCTTTTCTCCACCTATACCTAATTACCTTTGAAATCTTATTTATTATTTCTTGTGTGTACAGCTTTCTCATCTTAAAGGTGGATGACTCCGAAATGTATGTCTACATCTCAGTCTCTGAGTTTTTATCTTTTCAGCAGACATTTATTTGTTGAGTGTTTGCTATGTACCAGTTACTGTACTAGGCCCTGGCAAGCAAAACAGATAAGATCCCTACCCACATGGTGCTTATGTAACCTCTTTGAGTATCCTTCTGTCTCTTGTCTCTCAATCACTTTTATAGTAATTCCCACCTTAGTATATTCTCTCATCAGCTGTCTAGAACTGAACTTATCTTTTCCTTCAAACCTATTCTTTTTGTAGAATTTCCTCACTTTTAAAACATGTTATCATTTTTTGCTACCTAGGACTAGGACAAAAGCCAGGAAATTTTCTACATTCACCTGTGAGTCAGTTATGTACCATATTCTCTCAATTCTTCCTTCATGGTGAATCCTTCTTTTCCATTTCCTCAACAGATTATGTATAGATTACTGTGGTAGTCTGCTGCTTGGCCTTTTCTATGCTGTTGCTACGTTAATTCTGCTAAAAGACATATATTTCCATGTTGCTCAGAAATTGTTGGTTATCCATTTGGTTGGCCTGAAGAAAGAAAAGTTAGGACTGTTCCCTCACCCCTCTTCTCAGATCTTTGTATCAGCAGCGTTTGCCTATCTTTTGAACATTCTAAACTCATACTTTTTCTTAAGCATTTTCCCCATGTAATATCCTCTCTGTTTTCTTCTTTTCAGCTTTCTGAATTAGCTCAACTCAAGTCTTGATTATTTTACAAACCTTCCCACACCAAAAGAGACTGCTTTTATAAATGCTGTTACATATATACTACCAGCTTGGCATCTGTATACATTATATATCAGCAGATTCTGTGCTATATTTTCATTATATAATTGTTGTTATTTCTATTTTTAAATTTTTTTTTTCTGTGTTCTCTCTCCCAGTTAATCTTTGAACTGCTTTAAAGTCAGGTCTGAGTACAGAGTAGGAACACTTGATAAAGATCAAAAAGGCAGTGGTCACTAGAAAGCTGTCTCTTTAAAAATAGTCAAAAACTTGTTGCCTTTTTTTAGTTAGAGCTGTATATTAGTTTTATATTAAATGTGTGTCATGTAGGTCCTTTGTCTTTCACAATAATGTGGTAAACTATTAAGTTTTCTTTATATAGTTGGAGAGTATCAAATACTGTTTTATATAGTTTAGTTTCCTGCTTTGTTTGAATTTACTAAAACTTTGGTTTTGTTATTTTGTCTGTTCTCTACTTTTTATATAATTCATTATTAGTTCCTCTTGAGATTAAAAAAACTTAATCAAATTGAGGCAGTAATTTAATGCACATAGTAAATCTGTGGTCTCAAGACCACTGTTGCAGTATTATCCTGGATAGAGCTAGAGCCCATTCTACTAAATGAAGTATCACAAGAATGGAAAAATAAGCATCATATGTACTCACCATCAAATTGGTATTAACTGACTTAACTGACCACTTAAGTGCACATATAGTAGTAACATTCACCAGATGTCGGGCAGGTGGAAGGGGGGAAGAGCGGATGGATTTATTCACACCTAATGGGTATGGTGCATACTGTCTGGGGAATGGAAATGCTTGAAGCTCTGACTTGAGTGGGCCAAAGGCAATATATGTAATCTAAACATTTGTACCCCTGTGATATACCAAAATAAAAAAAAATTAGAAAGAAAAAAAGACCACTGCTACAATTTATAAATTCTTGGACAGGTCCCTTAAGGACATTGGATCTCAGTTTCTTAAGTGGTAAATAAAAGTTTCAAGTAAGTGATCTCTTAAAACTTTTGACTTTTTGCTAAGTCAAATTTCTTAAATATTCATGTTGCCACTAAATATTTGCGCCTGTCCTCTTTAGCTTGAAGCCAGACTCTTGTATTAATAAAGTTTTGTCGTCATGTTTTCCTTTTAGATTCCTGGTTAGGATTAGTCATTACTACTTTCTTTGGAATTTTTTTCAGTTCTGGATCTAGTATTGTTTTCACAACAAGCATCCATTAATCATTGAAGAGGAGAAATTAACCTAATCATGATTTATTTTATTTTTTTCTTTTTAAGGTATTTTCAAAAGAAATAATTCCAGATTAATGGATGAAATTTTAAAACAACAGCAGGAACTTCTGGGCCTAGATTGTTCGAAATACTCACCTGAGTTTGCAAATAGTAATGACAAAGATGATCAAGGTAAGCATGAGTGTAAAATTGAATATGTAACTTATGAAGATGTATATTTTGTGTTTCAGGGTTATTTTTTTTACTTATTTATTTCACTTTGCTCTGTTAATCTTTATTATCAATCTGTTAGTCCTTACTGTCAACATCTTTAATCATCAGATTTAGACTCTTCCCTGTTCATCTTGTTAAAAGGTAATTTTCAGAAAAAGATAAAATAATGATTCTCATACCAATATTAAAAAGTGAACATGTGTTAAAGATTTTATTTAACTGGGCAGATTTTATAACTGGTTCCACTGAGGATCCAAAGAATGGATGTGTTTATAGATCATGAATATTGAAACGAATATGAAAATAGAGACAAATTTGGTTTTTCTATGGAATGAGAGGGAAGATAATTGAACCCTCTACAAGACAAGAAAGAATTTGTATGTCTATAGATAAGAATTTTTCATTAGAATCCAATCAGTTGTAAAATAGCCCCCATAGATTCAGAATTTGATAATGTGTGTGCTGTAGACAAGACATATTCCACTGTAACACAGTTTTTCTACAATCTTTATTTTTTCTTTTATCCTGTGTTACTGCCAACTGTACCATAATTATAGATAGAATTTTTGATGTGTGAAAATTAACTAGCCTGTAGTTAAAATTCCTATTTTTTAGAAAATTTAGTCAAAATCTAATATCATTCTGAGCACTTTGAGAAGAAGTCAGTATATAAATGTGATTTAGGGTGCATGGATCCTTTCAGAAGAAAATAGCTAAGTCTGTTTTGATATTGTAATTGAAGGGCTTAACTGATCCTAATTACTGTAGGAATTATACTGTTATTTTGGTCCAAACTTAGTATTTATTAACACTGATTTTGAAATATATCTGAAAGAGAGTGTTTTAAAAAATATCTTGTTTGTTTTTCCCTCTAGTTTTAAGTTGCCATTCAGCAGTCAAGGTGCTGTCCCCAGAAGATGGAAAAGCAGATATTGTGAGAGCTGCTCAGGACTTTTGCCAGTTAGTCGCCCAGCAGCAAAAGAGACACACAGATTTGGATGTAGCTATGTTAGACAGTTTACTTAGTAAGTCATATATGTTTTATACAATATGTTTTTAGCTTTGTCCCACAAGGATACAGTATGAAAGAAAATATTTACATTCCTTTCACACTATAAAGCCGGACCTGATTTTTTTTTGTTCTGCCTGTTATATTTCTGAAACATAAAGACCCACATGTGAAAATGGTTTTGAGATAATGAACAACTCATTTGCATGAGGTCTTCAGGAGAGGACTTTTGAGGATTTTTTGTATTGAGGAATATTCTTAAAACTAGGGCTTCTGCTTGTCAGCCTTCCTTGTCCTGTCCCCACTGTTTTTAGTTTGAACTTTCAAGTTTGAACTTAACAGCTTTTTATGAGGTGCTCCCAGGAATATAATCTTACTATCATCCATGACTCCTTTTTATTTTATTTTATTTTTTAATTTATGTTTAATCAGATAATTTTAGACCCTCCAAAATGATGCCTTTTAAAAAAGTTGTATAATATTACAAAAATAGAAAAAAAAAACTTAATATGATTTCATTAGAGGGAGGACAGGGTAGGAAGATGAGAGAAGGTTCCTTTATTTTCATCACTGCTTTCACCAGTAAATCTCAAAAGCGCAAACCTACATCGAATAACTTAAACAGAAGTGGCATTTTCTTCATATGGAATGCAAAATGCATACATTCACATACTTACATATACATAAATATATACATATATGTTTCCTTTACAAAGTTTCAAAGGTTGCATTACCAGCATGCAAACCTCTTCTTCCATGGAAATTCCTAATACTGATGAGGAGTGCATGACTTCTTTTTTAGTATCCTTTCTATTGTGCTGTATACCAGATATGCCACCATATTTATCATACTAACAAAAAATACCATTTTATTTTTTTCTTCAGCTGTTTATCAAAGCTTTTGGTTTGCTTATTCTGTCTAGAGCCTCTAGGAACTTTTTGCCTTAACTTCATGGTACTTCTGCTTATTAGCACTATCTTTGATCCTTTTAAAGAAAGATAGTCTCTCTGACAAATTCATGTCCATTAATAGCTTCTGTACCTGTACAGTTTCAGACATTTAAATGAAAAAACATTTGTTTATTCATTCACATAAGAGTGTCCATTTACCTTAATTATTAATCATGCATTTTCTGTCTAACTCATTTGTAATACTTAACTCTTCATACTTTGTTTCTTCTACTTTGATTACATGTCAGAGCACAGAGCACAGTCCTTCTCTGTCCTCTTGGTCTTGCTGTCTCCATACTTTCATTGACCAATCACTTCTTACACTCTCTTGTATTCTCTACTCTGCCATTGCCTATATATTCAGACTCAATGAGTAATAGACCATTGAAGGGGCTCGATGAGTTTAGATTACTGGGATGTTGCCTGTTTCCTGGACTCTATGAGGCCTTAACCAGAGAGCAGTTTATAAGGACATCCTGTAAGTTGGTGTAGAGCCCAGAGGTGGGCTTCAGATAGTCCATGGAAAAGCGCTAAAGTGTTAAGCCCAGGTGTTGCCTTCAAGGATTGTAGACTCATAATAAATGAAAATGTACAAAGTCCTAAGTTAACTAACAGAAGCGAGCACTCTGAACAGTGTCACCCCTAAAAGTTCCCTTGTGACTGCACACAGTCCCCATTCCTTCCCCCACCAAAGCAGTAGCCACTGGTCTGCTTTCCAGGTATACTTTTGCCTTTTCTAGAAATTTTATATAAAACGAATTATACAAATATGTAGTCTTTATGTTTTGCTTTGTTTACTAAGCATATTTTTTAGGTTCATCTGTGTTGAATGCATTGGTAGTTCATTACTTTTTATTGGTGAATAGTATTCTGTTTTATGGACATACCACATTTTGTTTATTCATTCATCAGTTGATGTACATCAGGTTTGTTTCCAGTTTTTTAATAATGCTGCCATGACCATTTGAATACAAGTTTTTGTGTGGACATGGTTTTTTTTCTCTTGGGTAGATACATGACACTGGGGTTCCTATATTGTGTGGTGAGTGAGTGTTTAACTTTATAAGAAACTGCCCAACTTTTTTCCCAATGGGCCATACATTTCATATCTCTATCAGCAATGTAGAGGTTATAGTTTCTCCACGTTCTTGCTAAGTCAGGTTGGTTTTTTAAAAATTTTAGCTATTCTAGTGGGTATATAATAGTATTTTGTTGTGGTTTGGTTTTTTTTTTTTTTTTTTTTGAGACAGAGTCTCACTTTGTTGCCCAGGCTAGAGTGAGTGCCGTGGCGTCAGCCTCACTCACAGCAACCTCAAACTCCTGGGCTCAAGGGATCCTCCTGCTTCAGCCTCCCAAGTAGCTGGGACTACAGGCATGTGCCACCATGCCCGGCTAGTTCTTTCTATATATATTAGTTAGCCAATTAATTTCTTTCTATTTATAGTAGAGACGGGGTCTCGCTCTTGCTCAGGCTGTTCTCGAACTCCTGACCTCGAGCAATCCGCCCGCCTCGGCCTCCCAGAGTGCTAGGATTACAGGCGTGAGCCACCGCGCCGGCCCTGTTGTGGTTTTTTTTTTTTTTGAGACAGAGTCTCACTTTGTTGCCCAGGCTAGAGTGAGTGCCGTGACATCAGCCTGGCTCACAGCAACCTCAATCTCCTGGGCTCAGCGATCCTACTGCCTCAGCCTCCCGAGTAGCTGGGACTACAGGCATGCGCCACCATGCCCGCCTGTTGTGGTTTTAATTCAGATTTTCCTAATGACTAATGATGTTGAGCATTTTTCACGTGCTAATTTGCCATCTGTATCTTCTTTGAAATGTCTGTTCAAATATTTTGCATATTTTTAATGAATTTGTGATATTATTGGGTTTTAAGAGGTTTTTATATATTCTGGATGCAAGTCTATCATCAGTGATATAAGATATGATTTGCAAATACTTCTAGTCCATGGCTTTTTTGTTTTCTTAATGGTTTATTTTAAAGTGTTTAATTTTTTTCTTTCTTTTCTTTTCTTTTGTTTTTTTTTTTTTTTTTTGAGACAGAGTCTCATTCTGTTGCTTGGGGCTAGAGTACCATGGTGTCAGCCTAGTTCACAGCAATCTCAAATACCTGGGCTCAAGCAATCCTTCTGCCTCAGCCTCCTGAGTATCTGGGACTACAGGCATGCACCACCATGCCCGGCTAATTTTTTTATATATATATTTTTAGTTGTCCAGCTAATTTCTTTCTATTTTTTAGTAGAGACGGGGTCTCGCTCTTGCTCAGGCTAGTCTCAAACTCCCGAGCTCAAATGATCCGTCCATCTCTGCCTCCCAGAGTGCTAGGATTACAGGCATGAACCTAAAGTGTTTAATTTTTATGAATCCAATTTGTTAATATTTTCTTTTATGGATCATGCATTTGATTGATACCTAAGATCTTTGCCTAACCCAAAGTCACAATAATACATTTTGACTTAACTTTTGTGAATGGTGTGAAGTAAATGTTACTGGTTATTTTGTCACTGAAGGATGTTGGATTACTGTGGTTCCTTTGTTGAAAATCTGTGAGTTTATATCTGGGCTTTCTATTCTATTCTGTTCATCTTTTTTTTTTTTTTTGAGACAGAGTCTCACTTTGTTACCCAGGCTAGAGTGAGTGCCGTGGCGTCAGCCTAGCTCACAGCAACCTCAAACTCCTGGGCTCAAGTGATTCTGTTGCCTCAGCCTCCCGAGTAGCTGGGACTACAGGCATGCACCACCATGCCCGGCTAATTTTTTCTATATATATTAGTTGGCCAATTAATTTCTTTCTGTTTATAGTAGAGACGG
The DNA here is from genome assembly GCF_040939455.1 of Microcebus murinus. NCBI lineage: Eukaryota > Metazoa > Chordata > Mammalia > Primates > Cheirogaleidae > Microcebus > Microcebus murinus. The sequence goes on along the minus strand of NC_134108.1, from coordinate 41,946,782 downwards.
GGTCTCGCTCTTGCTCAGGCTGGTTTCGAACTCCTGACCTTGAGCAATCTGCCCGCCTCGGCCTCCCAGAGAGCTAGGATTACAGGTGTGTAATCCCGGCCTATTCTGTTCATCTTTATATCTGTCCTTAAATCCAAATTGTCTTGATTATTGTTGTCTTTTATGGTGAGTTTTAAAATCAGTAGTATAAGTCCTACAAGTTTGACTTTCTTTTTCAAAGTGTGTTTTGTCTATTCAGGGCCCTTTGTATTTTCGTATATATTTTGGGATCAGCTTTTTCAATTTCCAAAAAAAAAAAACCCTGCTGGGATTTTGATATGGATTGAGCCTGTATCTCATTTGGGGGAGAATTGCCATCTTAATACTATTGAGTCTGCCAATCCATGAATATCTTATATCTGTCCATTTATTTGAGTCTTAATTTTTCTTAAAACAATGTTTTGTAATTTCAGGGTATAGAGTTTCTACTTCTTTTGTTAAATTTATTCCTAAGTATTTCATTTTTCTTGATGCTATTTTTAATGGATTTTCTTAATTTTATTTTCAGATTGTTTATTGATAGTATTTGGGAATACACTTGTATTTTAATATTGATTTTTTTGTATCCTGCAACCTTGCTAAAATTCACCAAATAGTACTAGTAGTTCTTTTTGTAGAGACTTAGAATTTTCTAAATACAAGGTCATGTTGTCTATAAATAAAGTTGACCACTGCTATCTCTGCTCAGTTTTTTTTTTTTTATTTTTTTTTTAATCTGGTTTCCTGAATCTGCATAGCTTAGTAGTCAGCAAATGATTTGCACACTGGTTGTACTTAGACACCTTAAGACTTCAGTGATTTCTGTGTGGAATTTGAAAGTGCATTCAGTTACCACCAGTTCTCAAGTCTCCTTGGCTTTTGCTTTTCACTGGGCTTACTTCCTGTCCCCCACATTCCTTCCCCCTTAGTGTGTATGTAGTTTCCCAGTCAGCCATGGATGTGTGAGAGTTTATCTGAACTCTTACTTATAGGATCTCCCTGGTAAATTTCTTGCAGTTTTACAAACTGGGCCTATAACCTCAGGCTAGGAAAATGATAGGTTTTCCTCATTCATTCCTTTTTGATTTTCCCACTTTTAACTGGCAAACCATAGATTTTTGTTGTTCTCTCTCTCCCTTCTGACTACAACCTCCAGTTCCAAATTGAGTCCATATCTTTCAGCAGCAAGTGGCAAATCTGCTAGTTCTTGCTGTTAGCCCATGCTGCTGATTGGTAGTTCTCTCCCATTGATTGGTGGTCATGATGTGGGAGTTGGAACAGTCCCAGATAGGAAGGCCATGGACTCTTACCATTCTTACCTGAAGCTGTAGCTAATTGTTTTGTTTTTTTAAAGAACAATTGTTTGCCTTTGAGCAATATCTAGTACTCCTGAATAATTGGTTTTGTCCAGTTTAATACTTTTTTTTTTTTTTTTTGAGACAGAGTCTCACTGTGTTGCCCAGGCTAGAGTGCCATTGCATCAGCTTAACTCACAGCAACCTCAAACTCCTGGGCTCAAGCCATCCTTCTGCCTCAGCCTCCCGAGTAGTTGGGACTACAGGCATGCGCCACCATGCCTGGCTAATTTTTTTTGTATATTTTTGGTTGGTCAATTGATTTCTTTCTATTTTTAGTAGAGACGGGGGGGTCTTACTCTTGCTTGGGCTGGTTTCGAACTCCTGACTTTGAGTGATCCATCCGCCTTTGCCTCCCAGAGTGCTAGGATTACAGGCGTGAGCCACCGCACTTGGCCTAATACATATTTTTTGAAGAGAGAATTTGTCACCCTCTTCATATCACTATTAGTCAGAAGTTCTTTCTGGTCATTTTTTACTAAAGAGGATTAATTGCTTTTTAGGTGACAGAGGAATATGTGGTGTTCTTCCTTAGTCCATTCACTCTACCAACATGGACTTTTAAAGGCATTTTGTTATGGAAATAATACTTCAATATTACTGCTGAACAGGCCTGCCTAATCTAGTCTCCTTACTTGACAAATGAAGGAACTAGCCCTAGAGAGATTGTATGACAAGCGAGTTAGTGACAGAACTGAGGATATTAGGAACTCTTAGAACCTGGGTCTCTTGGATTATAGTATCTTTTCTGTTATACCAGTGACTCTTCAAACTTTGTTTTTAAGCAGCTGAAACATTCCTCTCCCTTTTTTCCCCAAGCCAGGTCTCATATGGGAACCAGTTCATAAAAGAGATAAAAATGATCATACCCTTGTTGAGGCAGGTGTTTGGTCTCCTTTCCCCTCTGAGGGTGCTCAGCCTCTGGGAAGCACTGAAGACATTTGTACTGCTAGGAATTGGTCTTTCTCAGTCCTTATCTATAAAATGAAGGGCATAAGGGAAGGAAGGAGAGTAGATATTTAAGTTCCTTTTCATCTCTGAAGCTATTTGATTCTGTGGCCAGAATCAAGCTACTGTGCCCTTAGAGCAGGGCCTTTCCCAGGATTCCAAGGGAACACCTAAGTTGAGTCTTGGAAGATGGATGGGATTTGGAGGGTATCATTGGGTTTAGAGTGGGAGTTGGGTTACCCCATCATATCAGATAATCAATCCAGTTAAATGGACTTTTGAGAAAACTTCCACACCTGGAGTGAACATAGATACTAAAGTATCTGTTGCGGAGGAGAGTGGGGGTGCATAGAGTCATACAGATAAAGCTTTTGAGGAAAACAGTTAAAGCATAAGAAACCAATTAGATTTGCCCCGGATCTTTGTGGGTGTTTTTTTTTTTTTGTAAGCAATGCATGTTAAATTCGTGTATATTTCTTTATTTCTAAGGTTCAAATGGTTTCCCTGATCCTGATTTAGTATTGAAGTTTGGTCCTGTGGACAGCACATTAGGCTTTCTTCCCTGGCACATCAGATTGACTGAGATTATGTAAGTAATTAAAAGTTCATTGACTTTGTTTCAATTTAGCAAATGTTTCCTGAGCCTAGCATTGTATTAGATCTAGTGGGAATTCTCAAAGAATTATTAGACTGGATACTTTACCTCAGATATTTTACAGTATCAGTGGTAAAATAAAGACATAAATTAGACACAAGAGACTGTATGGTTGTGCATATGTTTGGTTTATTATCCTAGGAGATCAGAAGTGAGAAAATATCTCTGTGTAGCAGAGTTGTAGATTCAACAGAAAGGTATGACTTGATCTAGGGTATATAAAATGGGTAGAATTTTTGTATTTAGAGAATAGGTGGGAAATATAGGGGGTGGGAAGGGAAGAAAAGAAAATCTAGGTGTGTTTTAAAGAAATAGAGAATTAGCCACAACACAGAGTCAGTGTTAGGCAGTAGAATGAGATGAAATCAAATAGTTTAGGGATGTTGAAGCTTGGAAGTTTTGAAATGCCAGCATAAGGAATGTGTATAATGGGAGACAGGCAGCAGGAAACTGTTGAGCCTGTAGATAATGTGGGAATGGTGATTTTGGAAGATTTGTTTGGTAGTTATGTATTAGATTGGATTCGGGAAAGGATAAAGTAAAAGTCAAGTGGAGAGTCTGCAGCTATATAAGTTAGATGAAATACAGTGAAGAAAATTAAATTGTTGGCTGGGCGCGGTGGCTCATGCCTGTAATCCTAGCACTCTAGGAAGCCCAGGCGGGCAGATTGTTTGAGCTTGGGAGTTCGAGACTAACCTGAGCAAGAGTAAGACCCCGTCTCTACTAAAAAAATAGAAAGAAATTAACTGGACAACTAAAAAAATATATAGAAAAAATTAGCCGGGCATGATGGCGCATGCCTGAAGTCCCAGCTACTTTGGAGGCTGAGGTAGAAGGATCGCCTGAGCCCAGGAGTTTGAGGGTTGCTGTAAGCTAGGCTGACGCCATGGCATTCTAGCCTGGGCAATAGAGTGAGACTCTGTCTCAAAAAAAAAAAGGAAAAAGAAAATGAAATTGTTTATTTAGAATAGAACTTGGCAGACTTTTTCTGCAAAGGGCCAGACAATAAATATTTTAGGCATCACAGGCTATACAGTCTCTTGCAACTACTCACCTCTGCTAGTGTAGGTAAACAACCGTAGACAATATGTAAGCAATAGGTGACTGTTCTGATGACACCTTGTTTACAAAAATAGTTATCGGGTGCATGAGCTATATTTGCTGACCCTGATTTAGAATAAAGGAGAGACTTAGTAGCCTTAAACTATATTTAAATTCTGGATCATAGAAGGAAAATATTACAAGTTCTATCTGTCATGAGAAGTAGTTACCAGGTGTGATTGCAGGCCTAGACTTTACTAATTGTGGTAAAGTTGGAGAAGAACTGAAATGACTCCTAAGTTTTTAAATCTAAGTGACTGGGCAATTAATTGTGTTATTGAGAGGAAACCAGAAAGTGAAGGGAGTATTGATTTTTGAAAGGAAGATGTAGGTGGTTTTGAGGCCATAGACTATTTAGATGCAAACACTTAGTAGGACAGATGTACAGTTGGTGCTTGGGTGAGAACTGAAGGCTAAAGATGTATATTTGGGGATTAGCAGTACCCAGGAATTAGTTAAACCTTTAAGAATTGAGGATCTCTCTAAAGTCCATGAAGGGGTCCTTTAAGAAATGCTTCTAAAGGCACTCCTTGAATCCATTTTCTTCCCCATTTTCTTCATCTGCAAAATGAGAAACATTAACAACTATTTTATATGATTATTTATATGAAGCTATGAAAGGATCTACCATATACTTAGTAATCACCAGTCACTCAAAGTATGGCTATGATAATAATTATTCTGTTGATATGTGCTTCATAAGGAATCCATTCTAGGATTTTAACAAGTAACAACAGTACCTACCCTTGCCCTTTGTTTGAGCCAATGCTTCTATTTTTAAATAGCTGCAAATTTTTGATATTCTGAGAGTTGTCATCAATAACCGGGAAAACAACGGGATCCACTCTGATTAATCAGTCCTAGTTTTTGCTAAGGAGACGCTGCTAATGGAAAGAAAAAAAAACAAAGGAATAGGAGGAAATCTACTCTGGCAAATAACCTAGAAAAGAATCAAGAGATCTAGGATATTCACCTTAAAGTCTTTATCATCCTTTATGCTCTGGCAAATAATAATAATACTAGCTTTTGCTGTGTATCAGGCACTGTCCTCAGCAATTTACAAGTATTCACTCATTTAATCCTTATAATATTAATAATTTACCATTTTACACGTTGAAAAATTGAAGCACAGAGTAAAATAACTAACCAAAGCCACGAAAGCAATGACAGAGCTGTATTTTGAACTTGACATGTCAGGTACCACAGACAGGGCAACAGAGTAGTGAGCTTTGGTTATGTCTTTCTTTTGTTTCTCTCTCTCCCTCCCTCCCTACCTACCTCCTGTTCCCCAATCATCTGGTGAAGCTGTCCAAGCCACCCAAGCAAAACTAAGGCTAATGTTTTATTTCCTTTTGTAAGTAGAATACCTCCCATACAGTTGTTCAGAGTCTAAGAATGTTTAAACCTATTCTGCCCATATCACAAAATATTTCTGGGACGTGACACAGAATGGCTTTTTAAAAATCTTCTTTGTACAGAGTTAAGTTTCCAGACAGCTGCTTTATAGCTTTATTGTCCCCCTTTAGCCTGGTTATCTGACAGTATTAATTAAGACTTTACAGCTATTGACTAAAACAAGTAGTTTATACAAAGACAATGGCAAAATGGGCGTGGAAAGATTCTTTAATGAGCCTTAACTAGGTAGCTTTGGTAGAAATGTCTGCTTGCTATGACAAAATGCCATAGCTAATAGCTTTTTTTTTTTTTTTTTAAAGTTGATAAGAAAGTTCAGTTTGTATTTAAACTGCTACTGATCTCCCATTATCCTTTGTCTGGATTCTTCCTTAGCAAAAAAGAAATCATTTTGTCAGCAAATATTCTCAGTCAACAAGCTTGATATGTTTATACACTCACATACACACACATATACAGACATTGTGTGCATTGCAATGAATAAGTGGCTTAGGACATAATATATATCATTCAGAATATATGTCACTGCTAGCAGCAGTGAGGAAGGATTTGGCTTCATTTGTGGTTTTCTAAATGAGAGAAGATACCATATAATACTATGACCCAAGAGTTATATATTTTTCTTCTTCTGCATTTTCACCAACAAGTTACTTATTTAATACTGACTCAAAATTCTGTTTTGTTGCAGTAACTGTGATAAAACATTAGTGAGGTGACTCATTGTTAAGTGATAATACTCAATCACCTGTCAGCCACTCATTAACATGATTGAAATGGTATAATGTGGCAATTACTATGAATCGTACATTCCCATCACAGTGTCTTCTCCAGCATCAATAATTGAGGATATTTGTGAAATCACAGAGGAAGGCAGAAAGATGAATTAACAAATTCAGGTGCCCACCACCTCCACTACCAGAGACTAATGAATGACAAGAGCATCTGGAATAAAAATGACGACAGTGATGGTGATAGCTACTATTTATTGAATAATTATTCTTTGCTAGGCACTGTTAAATTGTTTTACATATAGTATCTCATTTACTGCTTCCACCCAGCCTATAAAGTATGTACTATTATTAACAACATTCCACAGAGAATAAAACTGAAACTTAGAGACATGATGTAAATTGCTGAAGACCACACGACTCGTGAGCAGAAGAGCTAGGATTCAAACCTAGCTAATCTGAATCTAAACTCCATGTGCTTAACAGTTTGACTCTCCTCCAGGATTTCTCAACCTCAGCACTGTTGACACACATGCAGGATGATTCTTTGATATTGGGAGTTGCCCTGTAGGACTATAGGATGCTCAGCAGCTTAGCAGTATACCTGGCCTCTGCTCACTAGATTCCAGTAGCACTTTTCTCCTCTGCATCCCTCCTACAGTTGTGGCAGCCAAATGTCTCCAGATATTGCCCACCGCCCTCCCTCGGGCAAAATTGCTTACTGCTGCAGTGGAAAACTACTCCAACCTTTCTTTATACTGATTATATAACCTCGTGTCATTAAATAACCTTTAGAAATATAATTTTAATGACTATAGCATATTTTATTGAATACTAAATTAGTGCTACACCTAAAATATTACTTTCGATTATTTTATAAGGAAAAATTTATGTTTGGTAACTTAAAACAATCAAGTTTTTGGAAATCTACCCTTTTGTTGTATATAAGATATAGAGGTAAGCCTCTATAGTCAATAAAATAATAAGCTGGAGGTGATTTACATTGCAAAGATCATTAACTTCATTGTTTAAAATATGTCACCATTTTTCACCTGGAATACTTCAGAAGATAAAAGGAGATTTTCAGTAACAAATTTCTTTAATAGTGAAAGAGTTTATTTGGTTACTGTACACAGACATAGCCTAAGTTAACAATCAAAATATAACTGCATACGTATATTTCTGAAATGAAAATAAATTAATTATTCAAATGTTTAAAAATCAGAATTTTATTATTTTCCTGAAATGTCTAATAAATCAAAATTTACTAAAAAAAAATTCTTCAAGCTTGAGGGCCGAAGGGACAAAAAGTATCAAAGAGGCGGAAGAGAACACATAGCATGTTAGAGTCAGCAAGAACTGTAAATCATCCGGTCCTACCTTCTCATTTTATAGGTAAGGAAAATGGGGAAGAGACATTGTTCAAGCTTATAACAAAGTAGTTATTAATAGTATCCAGATCTCCAGAGTCTGAGTTCTTTATGGTGAGCATATGTTTCTCTTATCTGGTTTTGTCCAGGGGTTTTCAAGTCATTTTCCATGTCTCTCGGTAGGCCCCAAGAATGGCAGCAGTGATGGCTTGTAAAGCTGGGAGTGATTTGAAGGGAGGAAGAACAGATAGATCTTAGTTTGATCCTTGGCTATGCAGCTCAATAACATGAGTTTGGAAGGTTATTTAAACTCTTCTGTATTTATAAAATGGACATTTTAATATGGAGTTAAGGATTTAAATTGATAATGGACATTGGATACCTAGCACATAACAGATTTTCCTGTGGACTTGTGTACATATGTCTATCTTAGATCTACCACGTCATTTTGAGGTTTGCTCTGAATTTGTCTACCCTTTACCAGACTGAGCACCATGAAGGCAGAGAAAATGTCTCAGGCATAATATGGAGAAGTAGAAGGATGGGCCCCTGACTGAACAGACTGGGAAATGGCAAGAGAACTTTTGAAGCATGGAGGGGTAGTGGCACTCAGTGTTTGTTGAGGAGTGATAGGAGATGTGGCTGTTGATAGAGGGGTAAGATGAGGAAGATGTAGGAAAGTGGGGAGTTCGAGAACATTTGAAGCAAGCTTTAGCAAAAAGAAGGTCACTAAATGTGTTCTTTGAGGATATCATTTTAGTAGAGTAGGTAAGACAAGGTTAAAAGCAGAGATTATTAAAAGATAAGAATTGGGGGAAGTGGGTGACTTGGCTCACCATATGCCTTCAGTATATCATCATGTGGGGATGCTGTGCAGCTCTGCCCAGCATTAAGCCTGGTTTTCCTAAACCGTGTTTAAGTAGTCCTGGCATTGCTATAAGAGGAGTTCTTAAAGTGGCTGTGAACGAGATCCTTTATATATAGATCTCCAGCTTTGCATTAATCTAGGCTTATGGCTCAACAGGTTATGAGTCTCTAACTCCAAGTTGCTTCTCTCTTGTTGTGGGAAAAAGCAGATGAATTTTTATTTGAACTGTTTCTCAGTGAATTTATATAATCTTTTAGTAAAAATGGTTTGTCATATTCTGCTCATAATTTACTTTCTTTTGTCCTTAACCTTTGTTTTTTTGGTAATTATCCTCTGGTTTCCCCCAACAAACTGCAGTGTATATCTAATTGCTTTTTTCTCCCTGTGTTTTCAGCTCTTTGCCTTCCCACCTAAACATCAGTTATGAGGACTTTTTCTCTGCCCTTCGTCGGTATGCAGCCTGTGAGCAACGTGTGGGAAAGTAGTGATCCTTGGTCGTGTAATTCAATTTAGGCTTTTCGAGAAAAGGACCCAAGTGACTCTGATGTTTACAAAGCACCTATGAAGCCCTGTATACACCTAGTTCATAATCCTCATAATTTATCGACAAACACAAAAAAGTGTCTTACTTGAGAGTGAGTGTGTGTGTGCTTGTGTGTGTGTATGGAAATAAACATATTAATGGGGAAGTATTGGAGAAGGAAATATAAAGACCTACAACCTTGAGCAAATAGCATTATTTTAGGAGCTGACATTTCAGATTTAAAGTCTTCAGTCCCAACTACTTCCCTGTTTTTGTGGGGAGAAGGAGGGCTGATTAGAGCTGTTCTGGTTGTTGGAGGAGGGGAATGATTTTTGTTCGGTCCTTCCTAGTAACCAAATTTTAATTTTTAAGAACAATATATTGACTTATTAAATGGAAGCATTCTGAGTTTGAGGGAGCTCCAGAGGAATGGAGTTCTGTGTTGGTCATATGTTAAGAGCTTGATCACTTTCGGAGCAGAGGGAATACCTGTCTTCAGATATCCGTCCATTTTCATCTCTTCATTATAGTCAAATAATTGACTTGAGAGTATTGCTCTGGTGTCAGTGTTCTGGGTTGTGAAGATCATTTGAAAAAGAATTCTTACTACATTGAAATGCAGAATTTTAGAAATTTAAATATTGGATAGTCAAAAAAAAAATGAATAAGTTGTAAGGTTAAAAGTAAAGCTGGAAAATTTCTTATGAAAGGAAAGAATGTTTTGATTTCCTTTTTTGTTTGGTGGGCAGTATGCTATATCATACCCAAAGTTGGTTTAAAAAATATTTCCATTAGCTATTTTTATTTAAAATAAATATTTGAGGGAAGTTACCGAGGCAGCTCTTTTCCTCAAAAGTTACCTGTTCCTCTTTGGAATAGCACTTTTAGGGCCATGTTAATACCTGGGATTTTTACTCAGTAAATCCTGATGGTTACTTTGCATAAAAGATCTTTAAGTAGGATTGAGGCCTGTGTAGGGAATAAAATACTACCAAAGTATATAAAAATAATTTAAATTAATTCTATACGTTCTCTTTTATGACAGAGAACAGCACAGCACTGGTTCTGTTATTTTTAAAATGAATAAATGATTTCTTGATATGTGTTTCATATTTCTTCCCTCACTGCTGATTCTTGGGTAGAAAACCATTCTTTATATTTTGATAGACTGTTTTCAGAAAACTCTCTTATGAGCATGTGTACAATAGTTATCTAAAATTGTACATTTAGATGGAGTAGTTCAAATATTAGATTTCAGAAGTATGAAAAAGCAAAGAAGACTGGATTTGGAATTGCTTGTCAAATTCTGAACCTATGAAGAGTAAATGTTTCAACTTTGGATTACAAAACCCCATTTATGATTTTAAAATACAATTGAAATAAAAATGATTAAATTTAAATTCTAGTCATGTTACTTTGTATTTCATAGTCCTTTGTATGTTTTAAGACTTGAGTTTTTTTATCTTAATTTATTGCTGAAAGTTTGTGTGAAGCTTATCTAAACTTTATCAGAGAATTTCTGATTTCTGTTCTCCTTTCCTGTGATTTATGTTATATGGAGGCTTTTATGGCATAGGTTAAAACTGAATTTATGCCTTTTATAAACATGATAGGTATAAATGTCTTTATAAACATTCTGGAGTATGTATAGTTTAAATGAATTTAATTTAATGGGCCCAGTTGAAGTGAAGGGATTTAATATTTGTTAAAATGAAGGTAGTCAAATTAAATACCCATTAGTATATAGCCCAAGTCACTGGAGGTTTAATATTTGAATTTTGTACTTTTATTTTCTCCTTCCATTTCATAAGTGTGTACATTAAAGTATATCTGTAGCCTGTGACCTGAATCTATTGTAAAGTCCTAAGAAGAGACTCTTACAACAAGTTGCTAAGGGTTCTGAATTCAGATATAGACATTCCAGAACTTTCTGTATGTGAGCTCAACTGCTAGTACAGTCTTCACAACTTGAATGGCATTGGTTGTTCTATAATTCCTGCCAAAATTATCACAATTTATGCATTACAAGGGCTCCCTTTGATCTCCCAAGAAGAACTGATAATTTTAAAGAAAAAAGTATGTGTCTTTATACATACACCGAAGGATATTGTCTTTAAATTGTTTCTTCCTGACACTTCTCAAAATGGAAAAATTACCAAATTAAACCTACTTTCTGGCTGGCAGTTTGGAACAGAGAAAGAAATTGGAGGATTTGAATTCCATTCCTGGTTCTCTTTTTTTTATTTTTTTAAACCAATTGATTACTGTTATAAAGTTTAAAAGTTGGTTTTAATGTGAATAGCAGATTCTGGTATATTGTGATTAAGGCTTAAGAATGTCTGTTTTTAAGAGGACGGTGTTACAATATTAATGAACAGTGCCAAATACACTGTGCATATCTACAATTTAATCTTTGAATGTATGTTACTTGATTAGCTAGCTCTCTCCTCCTTCAGTGTGGTGGTACCATGCATAGAGTCAATCAGATCCTTGTGATGTTTTGTATGGACTTTGGCAACATGTAAATAATGTGTAAAGCAAGTTTTTATGATTAAGGAATCAAATTTGTTGAATTTTATTATTGAAAGTTGAACTTTAACATGTATGAACAAAAACCAATAAAAGAATATACTCTTTTCATGGACTATGGTATGTGAATGCTACATTTATTGTGAACATGTAGGGGCTGCAAAAATGTAATGAGCAACTCATATGACTAGATAGTAATACTATTTTTTTAGATGGTATGCTCTCGATTGAAATACATTCTCATTTTTACCAGGTTAAACATATTTGAAATCTTATAATGTTACTTTTTGTTGGATAATAGTGAGATAAAATTTAGCTTTGCCATTGCTGGACTTGTCAAAATTCCACAGTAATTAAAATATGAATTGATTTTCACTGAAGATGGAATTGCCAAATAAAAGTGTATATATTTATCCTTTTAAAAAGGAATTTGATAGGAAATTAAAAGGTAAGAGCTATAGTTTATCTTATGCTGCATAAAGTATTCACCTCCTAACTTGAAGATCTAATTATAAGACAGTGGGATTTTTGTGCATAGTTTTCATCTGTTAAAATCAAGTTTACCAAAGGTCACATTTTAACACTGGTTAATGGAAAATGCCTTTAACAAAAATTTCTGTGGCAAATTTCAGGATAGTTTGAAATAAAATCCAAGTAACAAGGTTAGTTTCAGCAGTTGTCCAAGATCCTGGCTGATAGGACATAAACTGTGATAAAATTGGTGGGAAAAATGTAGTGAAAAAGAATTTGCTTAAGGTTTAAAAAACTATACGTTCATTATAGAAAAAATTAGATATTCAGAGAAGCAAAAATAAAGCAAAGTAACCTCATTGATTACATTTTTGGTGATAATCCTTCCAGAATTTTTTTGTACATATATTTTAAAAATGTATCCTGTAACAGGTTTAATAAAGAAATTCTTTTTAAACGATAAACTAGAAATTGAGAGTCTTGCGTTCTGTATTTGTTTTTGTTTTGTATTCGTTTTGTACTTGTTATTGTGTCTAGATATAAACAATTACATTAGCATGTGAAAATAAAATGTTTAGAAAAAATTAATCCACATTCAGTTATCCTTAATGAATATTAAACTTTGGTCCAAATTCTTCAAGTCATTTTAATTTATTTCTTTTGTCCATCTTATAGTGATTCAGAGACTATAATTTTAGCAATCATATCCAGATGATTGCAAAAAACAAAAGTTGACTTTCAGATCAAACGATTTGAAATATCTGCTATTGACTATGTTTATATTCCCCTTCATAAGTACTAGTAATTTCAATTTCTCTTAAGAAAAATTCAGAATTTGAATAAGTGCTAATAGAATAGTTCTATATACTAGTATCTAATATTTCCACTCTGATGAAGATTTATTTCTATTGCTATATCTTATTGATTCAGAATTTGAGTAAGTGCTAATAGCATAGTTCTATATACTAGTATCTAATATTTCCACTCTGATGAAGATTTGGTTCTATGAACACTTCCTTTATCTTAATGGGTATTTTGCAATATTAATTATCAGTAACAGCTGTACATAACACCTTACTTGAATTTCTTATTTTTACATGTAATGGAGAAGTAGTTAGGTATGGTGATGATAACCAACTGTTTTCTCCAGAGAGGAACCTATGTTTTAATTAGATTTCCGACAATTAGAAAATAGGACATCAAGAAATGTAGAAGATACTTACATAGGGATGTTTGACATACCATTTGTCTAGTAGTGGTTCTCAATTGGAACTGTCCCATCCCCAAACTCCCCACCCCCCAGTGGACATTTGACAATGTCTGGAAGCATTTTTGTCAACTCAGGGCAAGGAGAGATACCATTGGCATCTGGGGAGAGGCTAAGGATGCTCCTGAACATGCTGCGATGCACTGGACAGCCCTTGCAAGAAAGAATTACTCAGCCTCTAGGCCGGGCGTGGTGGCTCACGCCTGTAATCCTAGCACTTTGGGAGGCCGAGGCGGGCGGATTGCTCAAGGTCAGGAGTTCGAAACCAGCCTGAGCGAGACCCCGTCTCTACCAAAAATAGAAATAAATTAATTGACTAACTAAAAATATATATACAAAAAATTAGCCGGGCATGGTGGTGCATGCCTGTAGTCCCAGCTACTCGGGAGGCTGAGGCAGTAGGATCGCTGAGCCCCGGAGATTGAGGTTGCTGTGAGCCAGGCTGACGCCACGGCACTCACTCTAGCCTGGGCAACAAAGTGAGACTCTGTCTCAAAAAAAAAAAAAAAAAAAAAAAAAGAATTACCCAGCCTCACATGTCAGTAATGCTGAGGCTCAGAATCTTTGGTCTGGTGTCATTTCCATAGTTTTGTTACTTTTCATTTTGGGAGGGATGGGGCTGGGTGTTGCCTAAATATACTATAAAGTAATTTTAAAAGACAAGTTTGTTTAGATTTCAATCTATAGATCCTATTTTAAAGATGAAAAAAATTCATTATATGTGCATGTTTTAATTATATAAAATGATATATTAACTTTTTTCCACTCTTGGATTTTATTCATTACATTTATCTGACATTTTGCACCTACCAGTTTTCCAAAGTCTGTCAGTTTGTTGTCTTAAATTTATTTGAAAGAAAATAATGGTTTATTTGGACAGATGGTAATGTTTTACCTTGTATAATATAATGTTATAAGCAATCCCATGCTTCACATTACCCATTATAGAAACATTAAATTAGCAGCTCTTTTCATTCACCCTGTAGTTTAATCACTTGCATTGTTCTCAAAAATGATCTTTAAAATGCTTGTTTGTAACATACCCTATGCTTGTTTTTGAGGTCACGTCTACAAGACTAATGACAAAGTCATTGTTTAATTTCTTTGCCTCTTGTTTTTAAATAATTCTTGTGGCTTTTTTCAGCCTTCCGAAAGTCATTGATTGAGGTGGTTGTAACCTAATGTGATTTCCCCAAATATTAATTGCAGTTCAAATGAGTAAATAGAGTGTGCTTTAAAAAGAGATTTTGCTTGGCCTAGAGAAAGATGACTTTTATAAGGGTTAATTACAGGGAAATAAATGTACATTTGTTCAGGTACATATGGAATATAAATGTGTATGAGAAACTAGTCCTGATAACTTTGCCATTGATTTTAGAGTATGCAGTTCAATACCATACATAAAGAATTCAGAAGATAAACAGGAATGCCTAGAAAATCTTCAGGCAAATGATTTCATTAAATATTTATGTTAGGTCATTAAATATGAAATATCTGATTTAAAATCAAAAGTGTACTTTATTATATCTCAAACAAGAACCAGTACAATTAATCAAAGTATGAGCCTAAACTATCGACACAGTTTTGCCATTTTAACAGTAGCTTGTTTATGCCAGTAGCAAAGAAGCCTGGAGTGTGAGTGGGGATAAAGTCATGAAAGGCGTTTTCCACAGCTTGTTGAGAATTGAATATTTTTCCTTGCAAGAAGTGGGCCAAAGCCTGGAAGAAGTGGTAGTTGGTGCAAAGTCTGGTGAATACGGTGGATGACAAGAGAGTTTCCAAGTCCATCTTCTGTAGTTTGAGCAGCATTGATTTTGTATCATGTGGTCTTGTAAGAGGGTTGGCCTGTCTCTATCAACCAATCTCAGCTGCTTGATCTCAAGCATCCTCATAATTTCGTCCAATTGGTTGCAGTAGACATCCGCTATAATCATTCGACCAGGTTTCATGAAGCTGTAGTGGATAATGCCAGCGTTGGACCACAAAACAGACACCATTAGCTTTTTTTGATGAATATTTGGTTTTGGATTGTGTTTTGGCACTTCATCCTTATCCAACCACAGTGCTGAACGCTTGTGATTATAAAAAGAATCCATTTTTCATCACATCTAATAATGCGGTGTAGAAATGGTTCAACTTTATGTCGTGATAGAAGAGAAAGGCAAGCCTTGAAATGATTTCTCTTCTGATGCTCGTTTAATTCATGTGGAACACACCCATCTAGCTTCTTTACCTTGCCGATTTATTTCAAATGGTCCAATCTTGTTGGACTAGTAATGTCAAACTTTGCTGCTAATTCATGCATAGGTTGAAATGGATTTGATTCCACCGCAGCTTTCAGTTCATCATTATCCACATTGGTCTTAGGTCACCCACATGGTTCATTTTCTTCAGGACTTTTTAGTTTCAATCTCTCTGTGTTAAATTCTTCCCCTGAGCCACAAATGTGGTCAAGTTTTAATTTATTTTTTTCCCCAAAATATGGGGGTACAAATGTTTTTGGTTACATGGATTGCTTTTGTAATGTTTGAGTCAGGGCTATAAGTGTCAAGGAAAATCACTCAGATACTGTACTTTGTACCCATTAGTAGGTTTTTACCCATTAGGTAGGTTTTCACCCATCCCCTCCTCCCCTTACCCCCACTTGATTTCCACTGAGTTTTGCTTCCTTCTGTGCACAGGTGTGCTCATTGGTTCCAATTTAATAGTGAATGCATGTGGTGTATATTTTTCCATTCTTTAGATACTTAGGATAATGGTCTCCATCCAAATTGTTGCAAAAGGCATTAATTTTTTTAAATGGCTGAGTAGTACTGTATGGTATACATATAACACATTTTGTCAATCCACTCATGAATTGATGGACACTTGAGTTGATTCCATATCTTTACAATTGTGAATTGTACTCCAATAAACATTTGAGTGCAGGTGTCTTTTTGATAAAATCACTTCTTTTCCTTTGAGTAGATACCCGGTAGTGGGATTGCTGGATGAAATGGTAGGTCTACTTTTAGTTCTTTAGGGAATTTCTATACTGATTCAATAGAAGTTGTACTAATTTGCAGTCTCACCAACAGTGTATAAGTGTTCCTTTCTCTCTGCATCCATGCCAACATCTATTGTTTTGAGACTTTTCTAATAAAAGCCATTCTATCTGGGATAAGGTGATAATCTCACTGTGGTTTTAATGTGCATTTTCCTTATAATTAGTGATGTTGAGTGTTTTTTTGTTATGTTTATTGGCCATTTGTCTATCTTCTTTCTGAATAGCCAAAGCAATCTTAAGCAAAGACAATGAAGCTTGAAGCATCACATTACCCGACTTCAAACTGTAATACAAAGCTACAGTAACCAAAACAGCATGTATTGGCACAAAAATAGAGACATAGACCCGTGGAACAGAACAGAAAACCCAGATATAAAACCATCCACATACAGCTAGCTCACTGATCTTTTTTTTTTTTTTCTTCACGTCAGATGGGTAATGTGCCGATGTCGTAACAAGGTTTGAGGGAGGCACATCTCACGCATGTGCGTGAAAACCCAATCATCACGCTTATGAACTACAAAAGGATCAGCTCACTGATCTTTGACAAAGTCAGACAACAATATACACTGGGGATAAGAAACCCTATTCAATAAATGGTGCTGGGAAAATTGGAGAGTCACATGCAAAAGAATGAAACAGGATCTATATCTCTCTTCACTCACAAAAATTAATTCCAGATGGATAAAAGACTTAAATGTAAGGCATGAAACCATAAGAATTCTAGAAGAAAATGTAGGAAAAACTCTTCTATATATTGGCCTAGGCAAAGAATTTATGAAGAAGACCCCAGTGGCAATCATGGCAACAACAAAAATAAATAAATGGGACTTGATTAAATTAAAAAGATTTTGCACAGCAAAGGAAATAATTAACAGAGCAAATAGACAACCCACAGAATGGGAGAAAATATTTGCATGATATACATCCGATAAAAGGCTAATAACCAGAATCTACAAAGAACTCAAGTCAATCAGCAAGAAAAAAACCACCTCATTAATAAGTGTGCAAAAGATATGAACAGAAGCTTTTCAAAAGAAGATAGACAAATGGCTTCAGGTTTTTAATCTTTGTTATTCCTTTGGTTATGTATGGCTTCTCTCCTTTCCCCCTCACTATTTAACATCTGAAAGCCTTTCACTACTGCCAATATCCTAATTCCTGATCCTCGTAACCATTTTCCCATATCACTTATCACCTAACATACTATGTGATTTGCTTAATTATTAAGCTTATTTTTTATAGCCTGCCTTCCACTAGAATGTAAGCCCAATCAGGGTGGGAATTTTTTTTATAAAAATGATTTATATATTTTAATTGACATAAAACTTGTATATATTGTGTACGATATGTGTATACATGTGAAATGGTTAAATGGAGCCAATTAATATATACATTACCACATATACTTATTTTTTTATGGTAAGAACACTTAAAATCTGCTCCCAGAGATTTTCGAGAATACAATACATTGTTATTAATCTCCTTGTTATATAATAGATCTCTTAAACTTCTCCTGTCTAACTGAAATTTTGTATCTTTTGACCAACATCTTTCCAACACCCACTCCAGCCCCTCAGCTCCTGGTAGCCACTATTCTACTCTCTGTGAGTTAACTTTTTAGATTGCACATTTGAGATGATTTGGTATTTGTCTTTCTGTGTCTGGCTTATTTCAATTAATGTAATGTCCTCAAGATTCATCCATGTTATCCCCAAAACAGGATTTCCCTCTTTTTTAAGGCAGAATTGTATTCCATTGTGTATATACACCACATTTTCTTTATCCATTCACTTGTTGATGGACATTTAGATTGTTTCCATATCTTGGATATTGTGATTAACACTGTAATAAACTTAGGAGTGCAGATATCTCTTCGACATACTGATTTCATTTCCTTTGGATAAATACCTAGTCATGGGATTGCTGGATCATATGGTAGTTCTATTTTTAATTATTTGAGAAACCTTCATACTGTTTTCCATAATTTGGAGTAAGAAAACCAGCCTTTGAACCCCTCTTATCTCCATACTGGAGAAACCTGGCTCAGGGCCAGAAAATGGGCAAAGGATTATGATTTTTTTTTTTTTTTTGAGACAGTCTGGCTCTGTTGCCTTGGGTGGAGTGCAGTGGTGTCATCATAGCTCACTGCAACCTCAAACTCCTGGGCTCAAGCAATCCTCCTGCCTCGGCCTCCCAGACTGCTAGGATTTCAGGCATGAGCCACTGCGCCCGGCCACAACAAATAACTTTTTAAGTGAATTATAAGAATCTTGTGTACAGAAATTTAATGTTTCTATTCTCTGCAATATATAACATGGCGTATGGTGTATGGTAAGACCTCCATAAACTGTTTAGATGGAGTTGATGCCTTTTGGTCCTATATGTATATTAACATATATTATCATGTTAACCTTTGTAAAACATTCTTTATTCATACAAAGTCCTTTCTCTTATCCACAGTATAAAGACAGACTCCTAACCCAGACATTCAGGAACCTATATGGCCTAAATCCAACTACACCAACTCTTCTGAAAAGTTGGTTTATTTATTGAGGACACCATCACTGCCCATTGAGCTCTGTATAAGTTGCTAGGCTGGATCTTAACCACTTCGGTAAGGCGCTCACCGGCCGCAAAACCTTGCCCACAGCCGGCACTCATACTTGGCAAGATAGTCTGTGCTGTGCATTGACTACGAATCCGTTTTGCTCTTGTGTGATGAGGAAAGCTTTAAAGCACTGAAAGCTGGTTTCACTTTACAGGCAGCTTTACTTGTAATGTAAATCAGAATAGGTAACATATACATATATGTTTTCATTACGTTATTTTTAAATGTTCACAATTTTATTTTGATAAATGAAAAATTAGAAAAGTCATATCACGGCTGTCGGCTAAAGTCGACGCTCGGCTGTGCGCCTTCATCTGTGGCTGCCGACTATAGTCGACGCTCGCTAGTACAGAAGTGGTTAAAGATTGCAGCTTCCTTTTCCTTGCTCTGGGAGCCCTGAGGCCATCAAGAGAGTGAAGGGGGTGGGAGTGGGAGGAAGAGAGAGAAACCCAGCCAGCAGTCTGTTCCAGCCATTCCCAACATGTGGGTGAAGTTATCTTGGATATTTCAGCCCTAGCTGAATGCAGCATGGTGTGACTCCATGCTATGTGGAGCAAAAGAACTTTCCGGCAGAACACCTTGCTTGAATTTCTAACCCACTAAATCATGAGCAAATAAAATAGTCGTTATTTCAAGCCAGTAAGTTTTGGGGTCGCTCATTCTGCAGGAATAGAAAACCAAAATATGTGTCTTTTTTCATAAGCAAGTTTGAAGGTCTTTTCATGTTTAATAAACATTTTCCTTTTTTGGAACATTTTCCTTTTTTACATGTCTATACACTCCCTCACCCGCTACTTACCTCCTGCTGTGCCATCTGGTTCCTAAGTTTCATGGAAAATAATTTTTCCCTGGACAGGGGGTTGGGGGTGTGTGCTGAGGTGGGGTAGCGGGTGGCGGGTGGTGGCGGGGCGGGAGGTGGAGCTCAGGTGGTGATCAGGCAGTGATGCATGGCCAGGTTCCTAACATGCTGGAGACTGGTATCCGGTGGTAGCTCAAGGATAGGGGACTGCAGATGTAGTGCAACAGCCAGCATTTTGATGGCTGTCCACTCTCCAAACTTTCCCCCCTGTTAGCGATAATATACCACGGGTGTAGTCTTGGTGGCAGACAGGCTACTATCCCTAATTATAGTAGCCAAAATGGCCAAATCTACCCTCTCCTCCTCTCCCAGGAGTCAAGACTTGGTCATGGGATCAGGGCCCAG
The DNA here is from genome assembly GCF_040939455.1 of Microcebus murinus. Lineage (NCBI taxonomy): Eukaryota > Metazoa > Chordata > Mammalia > Primates > Cheirogaleidae > Microcebus > Microcebus murinus. The sequence goes on along the minus strand of NC_134108.1, from coordinate 41,926,675 downwards.
TTGATCAAACTTTCCCACCCAGAACTTTGCACCTTCAGTGACTAACATATGCATCAGCACAGTTGGACATAATTCATGGCAGCAGAGGCAGCTGTTTCTCCCAAAAGCTCTTGTTTCTTCCCTTCAGCACTGCCTTTGGTGTTGGCCCCCATTCAAAGTTTGGTTTGCCAGCATCCCACCAATGATATCAACTCCCAGTATCCTGATAAGTTCTCTTTTTACTAGAAACAATGAGTGTTGGTTTCCCTTACTTTCAGTTTAAAGATTTCTAAAAGATATAATGGTTCTTAGTATCTTTGTGTCTAGCTCAGTTCTTAATATTTTCTTTGCAGTTCAGGCTTTATTAATGCAATAGGATTTCTGACTCAGAGATAGTGCAAGCGGGCCATCATGTACAGTCGTAAGCTTATTAATGTTGATTATATTTTCAAACCATACCAAATTGTATAAAGTAATTGAAATGTGTAAGCAGGCTTTTTTTTTTCTGACACATTAGCTAGTGTCTTGGCACCATTTTATCGCCCAGAGTAACTATAATTCTGCTTGATACTCAATATAACATAAAATGACAAGGTATTTTTGTTGAATAAGTGGATGAATAATATGGTACATATAGGAAATTATATAATAGATAAACTTATTGAGTGCTTACTTATACCATTGTTTTAAGTGTTTATATACTTATTTAATCCTCATAACAATCTTATAAGGAAGGTACCATTAAAATTCCGATTTTGCAGATAAGGAAATGGAGGCAATGGCAAATGAAAAAAAAAAAAGGCAGCTGGTAGTCTTGTTACTCCCCAGTGCTTATAACTTCAATCATGATTAGTAAGTCAGTTCTGTGAGACTTTCTGGCTTCTTAAGTGCAGCCAGGTCCAGAAAACTCAGCCACCGCAAGCTTCATGTGTCCTTTATCTGCTACTTAAGAGTGGGTTTCAAAATAGCACCACATACAGATGGTGCAGCTGGCCTAGCAGATGTAGATTGGAGCCATCTGCAGAATTTCACAAATGAATCTGTAGTTTAATTTGTCACAGGTATATAACAGTAATAGTAGTGCACTATCTTAATGTATAATCGTTTTTAAAGGAACACCTTCCTCATCTAGAAAATCATTTGGGATCACTTAAGGCAATCTCAATTTTATACCTCAGTTGAAAACCATATGGAGAATCTCGATACAGAAGTGTAGACTAAAAATAACTTTTAAAGTCAGTATGGCTTAGGTTTCATGATCAAACTGGCAGAAATAGAGAGCATTTTAAGCTGTTCTGCCCTAATCCCCTACTCTGACCCAGTGATATTTTTCCCTCTTTAGTGCAGTGGGCTAAAGGTGTCATATGGGTGGAATGGATTGTCTGAAGCATGATTCTGTGTTTTTGGCACCCTCATGTTTCTTCAGTATGCATCTGCCTCAATCTCCTCTGCTCTGTGGTTTTCTACTCATTCTCATATTGCCTCCTAACCCCTTCTACTTCTGGCCCCAACTTTCCCTTTGGAGCTTATCCCATTAGGTGTCTTTCAGCTATCCAGTGCTGCATAATAGAGTACCCCAAAATTTACCGGCTTACAACAACAACTGTTTTATTATTTCTCACCATTCTGTGAGCCAGGAATTCAGATGGGGAACTGCAGAGACGACTCATCTCTGCTCCACCTCATGTCTGCCAGGGCTATAATGTCCATGAGGGTTTCCCTACTTCTCTGTGTGCAGCCTCCACTAGGGAGTCTCCAGTGGTGGGAACTGGCTTGAGTGACTCTGCTGGGGTCATGTATTTAGGGCCTTTGTTCTTCCTGTTGTCTGGGTTCCTCACTTGTTCTCCATGTCACTCATGACATCTCCCTCCCCATAGTGTCTCCAACAGGGTAGCCAGACTTCTTGCTTGGCAGCTCAGGGCTTTCAAGAGTGCCAAAGTAGAAGCTGCCAGGGCTGCTGCCTTACTCTATTGGTCAAAAGAGGTCACTGGGCCAGCTCAGATTCAAGGGGGGGGGGATCATACGAGGACTTCTTTGGGAATCACCAAAGAACCAGAGTACCATGTGGTGTGATGACAGCATCCCAACCATGTCTGTGTCCAGACGCTGTGTGCATGCACATGCTGGACATTGGATGAAAGCATTTTCTTCATCCTTCTTGCATCAGACTAGATCTTTATTTCAATCATCTATATACAGATATAAAAATAATTATCTCACATACCATTTTTGTTATGCTATTACTGCTTCTTTGGGTTAAGTCAATTTTGTAATAATTTTGGTAAGAGGTTAATACAGAATTTAGAAAGCAATGAGTTATCCCGGCTGGTCCGAAGGTAGTGAGTTATCTCACGTGATTGTTCACAGTCAGTTACAGATTGAACTCCTTGTTCTACTACTTTCCCCCCTCCTCACTACTGCACTTGACTAGTCTTTAAAAAAATAAAAAATAAAAAAAAATAAAATAAAAAATGAGTTATCCCTTATCTTCAAAATAAGATCAGAACTAAATGAGATAAATTTCTGAGTAAAAAATAGGGAAAGCCTATGGGTTTATTTTTTTAAACCAACATTCTTAAAGTATAATATGTAATTTATAACTTATAAAATATATAATATAATTTAAGGCATGATTAACATAAACACAATGCATAAATCTTAAGTATTCTTTCCCTGAGTTTTGACAACTTCATATACTAAGTGAACACTATTCAAAACAAGACATAAATTATTTCTGTCATCCAGAAGGTGTTCTCATGGCTCCTTTCTGGGCAATTCTTTCTCACCCCTAGAAATAGCCATTGTTCTCATTTTTACCACCATAGATGAGCTTTTCTGGTTCTTGGATTTCACATAAATGTTATACACTATGTTCAGGTACAACACTAGACTTAACTGTCCACTTGATGTTTTTGAAATTCATTTTGTTTAGTTCAGTTTATTAGTAGTTTGTTCCCTTTACTAACGTGTAGTTTTCAATTGTATGAATATATTCTGTTTTGCTTCTCTATACTCCTGTTGATGGATGGTTTGGTTATTTCCAGTTTTTGGCTACTAGCAAAGGAGGCTATAAACATTCTTTTCCCTCTCTCTTTTCCTCTCCTCCTTTCTCTCTGTCTCTTTCTTTCCTGAGTCAAAGAATAAGTTTATATTTAACTTCAGAGTTCTCCAAAGTGGTGGTACCATTTTACAATCCCGATAGCAATGTGTGAGAGTTCTAATTGCTTCATGTCATCACCAACATTTGGTGTGGCCACTATCTTTAGCATTCTAATCAGTATATATATAATGGTGTCTCACTGTAGTTTTATTTTGCATTTCTCTTATAAAGATGTTGGGCACCTTTCCACACATTCACTGGCCATTCAAATACCTCTTCTGTCAAGTGTCTTCAAGGTTTTTTTCCCCATTTGTATAGTTGATTTATTCTTTTTTTTTTTGAGACAGAGTCTCACTTTGTTGCCTAGGCTAGAGTGAGTACCATGGCGTCAGCCTGGCTCACAGCAACCTCAAACTCCTGGCTCAAGCAATCCTTCTGCCTCAGCCTCCCAAGTAGCTGGGACTACAGGCATGCGCCACCATGCCCGGCTAATTTTTTCTATATATATTAGTTGGCCAATTAATTTCTTTCTATTTATAGTAGAGACGGGGTCTCGCTCTTGCTCAGGCTGGTTTCGAACTCCTGACCTCAAGCAATCCGCCCGCCTCGGCCTCCCAGAGAGCTAGGATTACAGGCGTGAGCCACCGCGCCCGGCTTTGATTTATTCTTGATTGTAGGAATTCTTTATATATTTTGATACAAATCTTTTGTCAGATAAGATATATATATTAAAATTATTTTCATCCCCAGTCTGTGGCTTACATATTCAAATTAAGGATATCTTTTACTGGGCAAAAATGTTTAATTTTGATTGAGCCTAAGTTGACAGCTCTTTTCTTTTATGATTAGTGCTTTTCATCCTGTTTAAAATATTTTCATAACCCAGAGTCACAAAGGTATTTTTCTATGTTTTTAACAGATATTCTAATGGTTTTAGCTTTTATATTTAGGTCATTGTCCATTTTGCACTAATTTTTATGTATAATGTGAGATAAGGGTTGTAGTCCATTTATTTACATATGAACATTCAGAACTATATTTTTTAAAGACTATTTTTTCCCCATCAAAGTACCTTGGCACCTTGGTCAAAACTAATTGACTATATATTTATGTATATTATTTTCTGGTCTCTTTGTTCTGTTTTCTTGACCTGTTTTACAAACTTGTATCGATGCCACACTGTCTTGATGAATGTACATTATTTTAAATCTTAAAGTCATATAGTATAATTCCTCCAACTTTATTCTTCTTTTTCAAATTTTTTTTCCCCTTTCTAGGCCCTCTGCATTTTCAGATAGAGTTTAATCAAGTTGAAAATTTCTGAATAAAAGTTTGCTGGGATTTTAATAGGAACTGCATTGAATCTACAGATCAATTTGGTGAGAGTAAAAGTCTTATCATCTTTGAATCTTTCAATCAACATATAATGGTGAATCTCTCTCTTTAGGTTTTCATTAATTCTTCTCAGCTATGTTTTGCATGTTTTTGCTTTTAGTATAAAGATTTCCACATTTCTTATGTTGTTACTTCTAGACAATCGATTTTTTTAATTAATATATCCTGTCGCATTGCTGATTTTGCTTATTAGTTTAGTAGTTGTTTTATAGAGGGTGTAGTTTATATATAATCATGCCACTTGTGATTAAGGTTAATTTTGTTTCTTCATCTCCCATCTTTATGCTTCTTATTTCTTTTTCTTGCCTTATCAAACTACCTAGGACTTCCCGTATGATGTTGGAAAGAGTATACATCCTTGCTTTTGCCAGTCTTATGGGAAATATTACAATATTTCTCCATTGTATAATGTTGGCTATTTATCAAATTGAGAATTACTCTCTATTTCTTGTTTGCTGTAAGTTTAAAAAAATAAAATCATGAAAGTGTATTGTATTTTATCAATATTTTTGCTATATGGGAATGATTATGTGACTTTTCTTCTTTATTGTCCTAATGTGATGAATTACATTGAATGATTTTGAAATATAAAACCAATCTTACATTCCTGTGATAAACTCTAGTTGGTTATTGCTGGATTTGGTTTGCTAATTTTGTTAAGCAGTTTAAAAATGTTTGCTCATAAGGTATATTTGTCTGTGTTTTTCTTTTATTATACTATATTTACTTTTGGTATGAAGGTTATGCTGGCCTCACAGAACAAGTTGGAAAGTGCTTTTTCTTCCTTTATTTTATAAGAGTTTAAGGTAGGTATTATTTCTTCCTTAAACATCTGATAGAATTTGTTGGTGAAGCCATCTGGAGCTGGAGTTTTCTTTGTGGTAAAGGTTTTGATTACAAACTTAATTTCTTTCATAGATAAAAATGTATTAAAGACATTTGATTTTTCTTAAATGAGTGTGTTTGTATTTTTCAAGGGATTTTTCCACTTGATCTAGCTTGTTGAATTTTTTAATTGGTATAGAATTGCTTATAATCTCCTTCATAATTCTTTTAATATCTGTAAGATCTATACTGATGTCCTCTCTTTTATTTGTGATAATGATAACTTACATTTTTTCTCTTTTTTGATTAGTCTTTTCAGAGGTTTATTAATTTTACTAATATTTTAAAGGAACCAACTTTTGATTGTTTGGTTCCACGTTGACTTTCTGTGTTGTTTGTCCCTTTCTTGGATTTCCACTCTTATGTTTATTTTACCTTTATTTTTTGAAACTTGGCTTTAATTTGCTATTTTTTTCCTAGCTTAAGGTAGAAGTTTAGACCATTGTTTAGCTGTTTCTATTTTTTTTTTTTGAGACAGAGTCTCACTTTGTTGCCCAGGCTAGAGTGAGTGCTGTGGCATTAGCCTAGCTCACAGCAACCTCAAACTCCTGGGCTCAAGCAATCCTTCTGCCTCAGCCTCCTGAGTAGCTGGGACTATAGGCATGCACCACCATGGCTGGCTAATTTTTCTATATATATTAGGTGGCCAATTAATTTATTTTCTATTTATAGTAGAGACGGAGTCTTGCTCTTGCTTAGGCTGGTTTTGAACTCCTGACCTCGAGCAATCCGCCCGCCTCGGCCTCCCAAAGTGCTAGGATTACAGGCGTGAGCCACCGCGCCCGGCCATGTTTCTACTTTTTTAATAATATAGCCATTTCAATGTTTTAATTGCACTCTAAGACCTGCTATACAGGCATCTCATACATTTGCATTATAATGTTATTCAGATTATTTTCTAATTTTCCTTGTTGTATCATCTTTGGCCCTTGTGTTAGTTAGAACCGTGTGGCTTAATTTCCAAATATTTGGCAATTTTCTAGGTATTTTATTGTTATCCATTTCTAATTTCATTCTTATGTGGTCAGAAAATTGCATGGTTTTATCATTTGAAATTTATTGAGACTTTCTGGCTTGACACATGGTGTATCTTCCATATATACTTGAACAGAATGTGTATTCTGCAGTTGTTGGGTACAATGATCTATATGTAACAGTTAAATCAGTGGTATTGTTCAAATCTATGTGTTTGTTGGTTTTTGTCTACTTGTTCTTCAAGTACTGAGAAGAGGTATAAAAATTTCCAACTATAATTATCCTATTTGTTGATTTCTTTAGTTTTGACAATTTTGATTCATGCATTTTGAGGTTCTGTTATTAGGTGATTACACATATATAGTGTTGTTGTATCTTCTTGATGAATTGTCCCTTTTATCATTACCAAATCACTTTATCTATAGTAATACTTCTTGTCTTAAAGTCTGCTTGGTCTCATGTAGCATAGTCACAGGCACTTTCTTATGCTTAAAGTTTACATAGTATAACTTTTCCACCTTTTACTTCTTTACATTTAATGTGTTTCTTTAACTACTACATACTTGGTCTTGCTTATTTATCTAATCTAATAAACTCTGCCTTTTAATTGGAGTGTTCAGTCCATTTTTTTAAATGTAATGTAATTATTGATGTGGTTAAGTTTAATTCTACCATCTTGCTATTTTTAAAAATTACGTCATATTTTATATATACATATATATGTATGTATGTGTGTGTATATATATGTGTGTGTGTATATAGATATATATATATATATAGAGAGAGAGAGAGAGTCAGTCTACCTTGTTCATATCTGGATCCCCAGCATCTGCAGTGTCATCAGATAGCCACGTTCCCACTGTGTCCTCACGTGGCTTTTCCTTTGCGTGCAAGCTGCTGGTGGTTGGGGTGGGGGAGATCTCTTCCTCTTTTTATGAAGCCACCGATCATTGCAGATTAAGGCTCCATCCTTATGACCTCATTGAACCTTCATTACCTCCTAATGCCTTTATTTCCTAATATAGTCACATTTGGATTAGGCCTTCAATATGTGCATTTGGGGTGACAGTGGTAGTGGAAGCAATTTAGTTAATAACATCTATTGAAGGACACCTTGGTTGCTTCCAACTTTATTTTTTGACAATCCTATAAACATCTATGTGCAGGGTTTTTTTGTAGACATAAGTCTTTAACTTTATTGGGTAAATATCATAGAGTGTGATTGCTGGATCATGTGGTAAGAATATGTTTATTTTGTAAGAAACTACCAAACTGTCATCCGAAGTGACTGTACAATTTTGCATTCTCACAAGCAGTAAGAGTTCCTGTTGCTCCACATCCTTTCCAGCATTATTGTCGTCAATGTTCTGTGTTTTGGCCATTCTGATAGATGTATAGTGGTATCTCATTGTTTTAATTTGCATTTCCCTAATGACATGTGATGTGGAGCATCTTTTCATATGCTTACTTGCCATCTGTCTATCTTTTTTTGGTGAGAAGTCTGTCTAGTCTGAGAATACTTTTGCCTATTTTTAAATTAGAAAATAGTGTTCTAATGCAAGATTTAATTTTATAGATTAGTAAACTTTTAAAAATAACCTGTGAGTCTGTAGAAATTTTTAAAATGTTGAAGCAATTTGTGAAATATATAAATATAGTCCTTACAGTTCTAAAGAATTTGACACATTTTTCATCTGGGAAAATTTCACTTTTTAGATAGTTTTTCAAAACCACATGAAAATAGGCTTTGGCTTGGGTAAATCTACACTCTACATAAATATGAGATTGTGAGGTATTTTGGTTTTTAAGGAACAGTAACACACATATGGAGGAAAAACAAGAAGGCATCTTTTTCTTATGTCTCTAAGAGCAAGGCAACATTTCCCAGAACCCTTCCCACCCCAACCACCCCATCCCATCCCACCATTCGGATTCCTTGGCTTGGATTGTGTCACACATCTTCTCAAAGCAGTCCCTGGAAAGGAGACGTTTCATTTTACTGAAACCGTGGCTGGAATCACCCCCAAAAGCTGTGACAGGTGAGTTTCCACAAAAGAGTCTCCCAAACTCCAAGATGGGGCCAGTGAGATTCCAAAGAAAGAAGCACAAATGTCAGGGTGATCAGTCCAGAGCATTTATTAGGAAACTTACAGTGCTCTCTAGGTATGTCAGCAGTGAGGGATTAGGTTATGTAGCTTATATGAAGGTTTAAGGAATTTGGCTCAGGGCTGGGGCCAGTTTCTTTGTATTTTGGGCAACAACCTAGATACCTTTATCAGTGCCTAGGAAGGTTCAAAGCCCCCATTAGGGTTCAAGCCTGCTGGAAAAAACTTCAGCTGACCAGGTCACAGAGTAGTCAAGATACTCTGTGATCTTTGATCAGGACATAGAAAGAAAACAGGGTTAATTGAGGGACCCTACAGGGGAACAAAGTCTTCATGACTGGCTTAGATCAATTAGGACCCAACCTTGGGCTTAGGGATGAAGTCAGCCTCCTCTGAATTATATGGCCCTATGGAAGAGGTGGATGTCTGAACAAAATCATGGTACTGTTGTTAGGAAGGCATGTTGGAGATAAGCAACAATGCCTGCTAAAACCCATTTCCACAAATAAGTTTACTTCCTGTGACTTTGGAAAGCTAAAAACATCTGGCACTGAGGGAGTGCTGCCACACAAGGAATCAATGCCAACCTGGGAGAGAGAGTCATATAGTAGGAAAATGGGGTGGAGAGCACAGGATGGTGAACCCCAGGTAGAGGCAGGCTCAGGAAGGGTTTTAGGCAGAGATAGTGGTCATGAAGCTGATCCTAGAGGGAGGAAAGCAACTTCAAAGGCCAGCTTGGCTGGCTGCAAATTTTGCCTTGGGCCATCAAACCCAATGTTTATATAGCTCATAAATGAACCAGCAGCTCTAGGAAATTGCAGCACAGTGATAAGTTGAGGGTCAGGACTGTGAACTGTTTCTTAAAATAATTAAGTCAGGGGGGATCTCACCTCTCTGGATGTTTTGGGGTTTTATTTACTACACAAAGGGATCGCATATGCTCATGCGGGTAAAAAGCAGAATCGGCTACGTAATTTGTAGGGCACAGTGAAAAATGAAAATTCAGGGCCCCTTACTAAAAAATTATTACAAATTTCAAGATGTTGACAGCAGAGCATTATATAAAATAATAATATATATTTTGTATGCTTGGGGCTCTGCAGCACTACACAAATCATACACCCATGAAGCCATTTGTAGTGAGGAATGTTGCTCCCGATCAACTTTAAAGAGGCACCAAGCGGCCACCATACAACCCTTTAAAGAACCCAGTACATATTTTGATACAGTAACCCCACTGCTGCCATGTAACATCAGCCGAGTGTGACGTTGGAGCACAGTGTGGGGAGTCGGGAGAAGCAGTCCCCAGCTCGAACTCCGCAACTGAGGACAAGTTATTTAACTTTTTCACATCTTGTTGGGCTCATTTGTTAGAGTTGATCTAGATCAGTAGTTTTCAAACCTTTTATTTTAAAGCCGTGGAACCTCTTTTTCCATCCAAAATTTTATTTGGAGTTGGCTATGGTCTGAACGTTTGTGTCTCCTGAAAACTCATGTTGAAACCTAATTCCTAATGTGGTGATATTAGAAGGTGGAGTCTTTGGGAAGTGATTCAGTCATGAAAGCGGAGCCCTCATGAATGGGACTGGTGCCCCTATAAGGGGCTGAGATCACAGCGAAAAAGATGGCCATCCATAAACTAGGAAGTAGGCGCTCGGCAGACACCAAATCTGCCAGCACCTTCATCTTGGACTCCCAAGCCTCCAGAACTCTGAGAAATAAATGTCTGTTGTTTAAGCTACCCAGTTTATGGTATTTTGTTATAGAAGCCCAAACTGGCAAAGACAGAGTCCTAAATACAAAACAGGTAAAAGAGAAAGTTTTCTGATTAAAGTCTCCTCTCTGATAGAAGCAGATCCTGGGATTCCACAGAATTATTTTATAATCATCTATTTAGATCAAGGTTGCAAACTACAGCCCTCAGGTTAAATCCAGGTGCTGCTTGTTTTTGTACATAAAGTTTTATAGTAACACAACCACACCCAGTTGTTTACATATCATCTTTGGCTGCTGCTGCTCCACAATGTTATAGTTGAGTAGTTTTAACAGAGCCTGCATGACTGACAAAGCTAAACTATTTCCTATCTGATCCTTAACAAGAAAGAGTTTGCCACTTCCTGATCTAGATTATTTATTTTGATGACATTGGGAAAAAGGCAAGCACAAGTCACAAAAGTTCCCACACTCGGAGAAATGGGTAGGCTAATAAGGTAGGAAGTTAGATATTAGCTAACAAGCTAGAGACCTAGTGGAACTAGTGTATGGCACATGGATCTAGATTCTGAAATAAGACAGAAACCCAGTTACTGAGATAGATATACAAGGCTGAAATGAGAAAAGCTGCAAGTTTACCTAGATGTACCTTACCTGAAGTAGGACTTAGTCCTGAAATTTCTCCCAACTGTGGTCTAGATCCCAGAGTCACGCCGGGAAATAGAGTTGGAGAAGAGAGCAGTATTGGGGCAGGGACCAAGTGGGTCCTTATCAAAGTTACAGAGATGAGAAAATAATAGCCCTTGGATAGGTATGAGAGTACAAAACAAAACATCCATGTCAGTAATAAATTGAATATAGAGAAGAAAAAGAAGGGGAAAAAACACAGAAGAGAGTAATAATTAAAGGAAAACAAAATAGACTGTTTCCTGAGTACTATAAAATGAATGGGATTACACAGATGCACAAATCAGTCTCTGATTTCAGTGATTATACATAGAAATCAGAAAATACAATATTCTGGAATATAATCCCATGCACTGGAGGCTCCCTGTGCTAGTTTTGAAAGTAGAGATTCCAAAGTATTAGGTCATTAAGTATGAAGTGTCCAATTTTCTTAAGTACTAAGTTTGACAGTTGATACCTCTGACATTTCACTTTGACACTTCTTGTTTTTTGTCCTCTTGTGAAGGTACATCCTCAGCCTGGTTTGGCTTGTGATTATCTTTCACTTTTTTTTTTAGAGAAATTTTTGTGAAACCATGGATAAGTAAAAAAATCATATTATTTTTTAATATGACTTCCCTCATGGAACCAATGCAGTGCAGACAGCTCGAAATATCATCCAAGTGTTTGGGAAGGATGTGGCTAGTGAATGCATGGTGCGTCAATGGTTTGAGAAGTTCCATTCTGGTGATTTTAATTTTGAAAGTGAGCCATGTGGGTGACCTGAGACCAGGGTGGATAATGATGAGCTGAAAGCTGTGGTGGAAACAAATCCATCGCAACCTACACATGAATTGGTAGCAAAGTCTGATGTTACTATTCAATAATATTGGACCATCTGAAACAAATTGGCAAGATAAAGAAGCTGGACAGATGGGTATCACATGCATTAAATGAGTGTCAGAAGAGAAATCATCTCGAAGCTTTCCTTTCTTTGTTGTCATGACATAAAGGTGGACCATTTCTACACTGTATTGTTATGGGTGATGAAAGATAGATTCTTTTTGGCAATTGCTAGCATTTGACGCAGTGATTGGATAAAGATGAAGTGCCAAAGCATAGTCCAAAACCAAATATTCATCAAAAAAAGCTTATGGGCCGGGCGCGGTGGCTCATGCCTGTAATCTCAGCACTCTGGGAGGCCGAGGCGGGCGGATTGCTCAAGGTCAGGAGTTCAAAACCAGCCTGAGCGAGACCCCGTCTCTACCATAAAAATAGAAAGAAATTAATTGGCCAACTAATATATATAATATAAAAATCAGCCGGGCATGGTGACGCATGCCTGTAGTCCCAGCTACTCGGGAGGCTGAGGCAGGAGGATGGCTTGAGCCCAGGAGTTTGAGGTTGCTGTGAGCTAGGCTGACGCCACGGCACACACTCTAGCCTAGGCAAGAAAGCGAGACTCTGTCTCAAAAAAAAAAAAAAAAAAAAGCTTATGGTGTCTGTTTTGTGGTCCAGCAGTGATATTATCCACCACAGCTTCATGAAACCTGGTTGAATGATTACAGTGGATGTCTACTGCAACCAATTGGACGAAATGATGAGGATGCTTGAGATTAAGCAGCTGAGGTTGGTCAATAGAGACAGGCCAGACCTCTTACAAGACTACATGTCCCAAAAAACAATGCTGCTCAAACTACAGAAGATGGACTTGAAAACTTTCTGTCATCCACTGTATTCACCAGACCTGCATCAACTGACTACCACTTCTTCCAGGCTTTGGCTCCCTTTTTACAAGGAAAACTATTCCATTCTCAACAAGCTATGGAAAACACCTTTTGCGATTTCATCGCCACTCACTCTCAGGTTTCTTCACTGCTGGCATAAACAAGTTACCATTAAGATGGCAAAACTGTGCTGATAGGTTAGGCGCATACTTTAATTGTACTGCTTCTTGTTTGAGATATAATAAATTGCACTTTTGATTTGAAATCGGACATTTCATATTTAATGACCTAATACTTTCCCAGGCCTACTGGGTCTGAGTCCCTGTGCTTGGGGCTTCAGGAAATGTGAGGAGCTAAGTTTTGTTCCTCTGCCCCTCACAAATTCATGTGTTGAAGCCCTAACCCCCAGTACCTCAGAATGTGACTGTATTTGGAGACAGGGTCTTTAAAAAGGTGATTAAGTTGAAATGAGGCTATTAGGATAGACCCTAATGTGGTCTGACTAGTGTCCTTATAAGAGGAGGAAATCTGGACACACAGGGAGGGGCACACCAGCAGTGCACGTGTGCAGGGGAATGACTATATGAGAACAGAGCAAGATGGCAGCTGCCTGCAAGCCAAGGAACGAGGAGTAAGATGACATAAAACTCGTTGAAACTTTAATCATGGACTTCTAGCTTCCAGAACTGTGAGAAAATAAATTTCTGTTGTTTTAGCGACCCAGTCTGTAACATTGTTACGGTAGCCCTAGCAAATGAACACATCATGTGTGATACTTAAAAATCTACCCAGGTAATTCTGATACTTACACTGGGTTGACAACCACTTCGTTAGAGTTAAGATGCAGACCCAGCGGGAAGGTAAGGAAAAAGTGCTGAAGAATGTGTAGAAGAAATGTTGCCTTATAGATTACAAAAAAAAGTCACGAGCTTTGTGTTGCCTGTGGGGGTCCCTGTACGTGTTACTTTGGGTCACAGTCAGTCCTGAAGGAGCTGTGTTTGCGCAAAGCCCTCTGGTGCCCAGACGAAGCCCTTCATTTGCTATCTGGTGCTGCTTCTGTTGTTCTGAGTTGAGTGGTGTCAGCTCTCTTCTTGTTCTTGGGAATTTTTGCCCCCAACCCATGGGAGCTGGCCCACTTTCCTCCTATGTGCTTTTTATTGTCTCCATCTCCTGTTGTCATGTTGGAAACTGTGCAAGAGACAGAAGCCAAAGAAGGATGGCTTTTCTTACCATTAAACAAACTGTTTTTCAACTAGACAAAATAAGGGACATTTCTGATGGAGCAATCTTGTTGCTATCCATGGCTTGTTGTTATGAATCCCATTTCTCAAAAGAGTTCCAGCATTAGCAGATTTTAATGAAGTGGTTATTAGGCATATTTGGCTCTGATGAAGGCAGATTCATTTCCTAATGATCTTTATCTGACTGAAAATAGCAAGTCTTGAATATGTTAGTCTTTGTGCAGAGAATATTAATGTTTTCTATTTTTTCAGTGATATTGAATCAAAACAGCTTGTGACTAATCAGTCAACTGAAACAAAATCTGAGGTCACCTAACTCCTGTCTTATTACTTAACATGACTTACATTAGAGTAAAATGCTCATTTTCTTAGTGGTTACAATAGAAAAGATCCACTACTCAATGATTTATTTAAATACTTTTAGCTTCTTTTAAAAGGAGATAACATCTTCTGTTAAAGACTAGGTTTTGAGGAACGATGTCAGCCAGATGGTAGAGTAGGAGATCCCAGCCTTCATCCTCTCACAAAAAATAACAATTAGACAGTTATCTACAAATGAAAATAGCTCTTGAGAGCTCAGGCATCCATTTGAGAAGCTGCAGCAACACAGTGGAACAAGAAACCCAAGAATAACTGCACAAAAGTGGTAGGAAGAACAGTTTAATTTTGCTGGCCTTATCCATCCCACGGCTGGCCCTGCTCAATGCTGAGAGGGAACTCCCAGCCCACAAGTTCCCATCTCAGGGACAAGGCAAGCAGCGTGAATGACCAACTTCTCCAGACTTTGGGGGCATTGCCTTAAGGATCTGCTTTGATTTAACCCCACCCCAGGTCTCTGGGAACATCAACACAGATGAGACATCTGGAGATGGCTAAAAACAAAGAAACGTGGCCATTCTCAGTATCAGCCATGTGGTGGGTGCTGCTGTGATCCCCAGTGGCTTGATCTCCAGCTTTCCCCAAAGTAAACCTCAACAGCCTTTGCAGCACCACACACCTCCCATAGCTTTGCAAGTGAGGACCCCATGGTGTTTGCCATTGTGGACCTCAGAGGTCTTCTCCACAAGGGTGCCAATAACTTTCACCTCTGAGAGCTACAGATTTTTGCCTTTGCAGACTCTAGCTGCTTAAGCTTCTGTCCTTCTCTCTCTCCCCTTCCCAGAACTTCCTCAGCTGGTGCCACTGTGGGTTCCCTATCCCCAGACCCAGCATGGCCACTGTGCATACATGCTTGCAAATGACCTGGGTATCTGCAGCAGGCCTTGGCTTCTAATGCTGTGTGTATGCCCATGACTGAGCCTGCCATTGTGTGTGTACACAGCTGACCCTGATACCACTGCCAGTCCCCGCTGCCATGCAGGGACCTGCAGCTTGCCCCTAGAGCCATGCACATGCATGCCACCAGCTCCATCCCCCACAGCAGTGTGCCTGCACACAGTCAGCCTTGACTCCCATCACTGGCTCTCACCATCATGCTCATGCCTGCAGTTGCTCCCTGCAGTTGAGCTCATGCTCATTATAGGATATTCAGAAGGAGAAGGCAGAGAGAGAGAAAGTAACAGAAAACTTACTTAAAGAAATAATGGCTGAAAACTTCCCAAATCTGGGAAGAGATTTAGACATTCAAATACATGAAGCTGAAATATCCCCAAAGACTTCATTGAGACATATTTTAATCAAACTATAAAAAATCAAAGACAAAGAATTTTCAAAGCAGCAAGAGAAAAGAAGCTTGACATATACAAGGGAATTTCTGAAGATCTATCAGCAGATTTCTCAGCAGAAACCTTGCAGCCCAGGAGAATATAAGATGATACATTCGAAGTGCTGAACAAAACCTCTGCCAAACAAGAATATTTTACCCGGTAAATCTGTCCTTTAGAAATGAAGCATAGATAAAGACTTTGTCAGAAAAACAAAAGCTGAGGGAGTTCATCACCACTAGTTCTGCCTTACAAAAAATAATAAGGGATTTTTTTTCAAACTGAAATGAAAGGAAGCTAATTAGCATCATGAAAACATATAAAAGTATAAAACTCACTGGTAAAGACAAATATATAGCCAAATTCAGAATACTCTAAGACTGTGATGGTGACATGTAAATCATTTATAACTTTAGCATAAGGTTAAAAGACAAAAGTACTAAAAATAACCATATCTACAAGAATTTATTAATGGATCCACAATATAAAAAGTTGTAGGCCGGGCATGGTGGGTCACATCTGTAATCCTAACACTCTGGGAGGCTGAGGTGGGAGGATCACCTGCGATCAGGAGTTGGAGACCAGCCTGAGCAAGAGCAAGACCCCGTCTCTGCTAAGAAAAGAAAAATTAGTCAGGTGTGGTGGTGCATGCCTGTAGTCCAAGCTACTCAGGTGGCTGAGACAGGAGGATCACTCCAGCCCAGGAATTTGAGGTTGCAGTGAGCTATGATGATGCCATTGCACTCTAGCTGGGGCAATAGAGTGGGACTCTGTCTCAAAAATACCCCAAAACAAAAACAAAAACAAAACAAACAAAAAACCAAAAACAAAAACCAAAAAATACCCACATAGTAACAAAGCTATAGTAAGTAAAAGAGCATAGATAACCCAGAAATAAGTCTATACATCTCATTTTTGACAAATTCACCAAGAATATGCATTAGGAAAAGGATAGTCTCTTTAATAAATGTTTCTGACAAAACTGGATATTAGGCCTAGGCAGAAGAATGAAAATAGACACCTTTCACAATATACAAAAATCAAATCAAAATGGATTAAATACTTAAATGTTAAACCTAAAACTATGAAACTATTAGAAGAAAACATTGGAAAAATGCTTCAGGACATTGATCTGAGCAAAGTTTTTTTTGAGAAAGACCTCAAAAACACAGGCAACAAAAGCAAAAATAGACAAATTGGATTATTTCTAGCTAAAATCTTCTGCTTGGCAAAGGAAACAATTAACAGAGTGAGGAGACAACATATAGAATGGGAGAAAATATCTGAAAACTATCAATCTAACAAGGGATTAATTACCTGAATATATAAAGAACTCAAACAATCCAATAGCAAAAAAAATCCAATTATAAAATGGGCAAATGATCTGAATAAACATTTCACAAAAGACATACGAATGGCTAACAAGTATGTGAAAAAATGGTCCACATCACTAATCATTAGTGAAATGTAAATCACAATGACATACCCAGTTAAAATGGCTTTTATCAAAACAACAACAACAACAAATGTTGATGAGGATGCAGAGAAAGGGAAACATTAGTACACTGTTGGTGGGAGTGTAGATTAGTACAGGCACTATAGAAAAAAGCATGGAGGTTTCTTAAAAAACTAAAAATATAGCCGGGCGCGGTGGCTCACGCCTGTAATCCTAGCACTCTGGGAGGCTGAGGCGGGCGGATTGCTCGAGGTCAGGAGTTCGAAACCAGCCTGAGCAAGAGCGAGACTCCGTCTCTACTATAAATAGAAAGAAATTAATTGGCCAACTAATATATATATATAAAAAATTAGCCGGGCATGGTGGCGCATGCCTGTAGTCCCAGCTACTCGGGAGGCTGAGGCAGGAGGATTGCTTGAGCCCAGGAGTTTGAGGTTGCTGTGAGCTAGGCTGACGCCACGGCACTCACTCTAACCTGGGCAACAAGCGAGACTCTGTCTCAAAAAAAAAAAAAAAAAAACTAAAAATATATCTACCATATGATCCAGCAATCCCACTACTGTGTATATATGGGGCATGTACCCAAAAGAAAGCAAGAGATTTCTGCAGTCCCATGTGTATTGCAACACTATTCACAATAACCAAGATATGGAATCAACCTATGTCTTGTTGTCCACCAACAGATGAAATGATAAAGAAACTGTACGTATACACCATAAAAAAGAATGAAATTCTGTCATTTGCAGCAACACGGATGGAATTGGAAGACGTTACAGTAAGTGAAAGAATCCAGGCACAGGAAGACAAATATCACATGTTCTCACTCATATGTGGAAAGTAAAAAAGTTGATCTCATGGAGGAAGATAGTAGAATGATGGCTACCAGAGGCTGGGAGGGTAGGAGACAGGGGCAATGAAGAGAGGCTGGTTAATAGATACAAAAGCACAGTTAGATGGAATAAGTTCTAGTGTTTGATAACACAGTAGGATATTATATATATATAATATATTAATAATTTATTATATATTTCCTAATAGATACAAAAGAAGATTTGGAATATTCCCAATACAAAGAAATGATAAATGTTTGAGGTGATGGATATCTCAATGACCTTGATTTGATCATTGCATATTGTATGCCTGTATCAAAATACCCCAAGTGTCTCATAAATATGTATAATTATTATGTATCAATAAACAAACACAAAAGACTAGATTTCAAATAAATATTGGTGTCCCAATCCATGACAGAAAGTTGTGATTCTTTTTACATATGCATCATGTTCATTATTTTGGTATTTCTGCATGAAGGACCTTTCTAATTTGTTGCAAAGTTTCATTAGAGGTAGAGTTATATCTATTGTGTTTATTTTGTTTTGTTTTTATGGCTAGACATATGATTTAAGAGCAATTTACTTGGAGAAATCATATATCTATTACATGAAATAGGAAGGACCGAATTCTTTCATCAGAGTATAAAAATTGATTCAATATATATTAATATATCCCTATTTTATAAGAGAGAAAAGCTTGATTTGGTGTATTCTGAGAATATTCAAGTATGGTGTGTTTCTGGAGTGAGTTCCTTGTACTTCTCAGTTACTAAGTGAAGTTTCTCTTATTGACACTGTACATCTTCATGTAACAGATTCTGTTTCTCCCTTGGCATTGGCTGCTAGAATGCTCAGAGCCAAATGAATGTGCCACTTCTGTTGAGCATTAATATCAACTCTTCCTTCATGTTATAAGTTTTAGCCTTAGTTTTCGTTAAACTCAATCTCCTCACTCACTTATTTTAGTTTTTGAAAAGCTTAGCTGGACATACTTAAGTTGTCCTAAAAAGGTACATTTTGCCTCTGCTTACACTAAATTGTAGAATAGCCAGGATGAGATGGGCATGTTACCTAGGCTTTAGAAGCTTGAGAAGTTATGCCCATCAGCAAGTATAACTCAAGTCTAGCTGGTTCTAGCCCTTGCACTTCTTTCAACTGGGCTCTGATACCCCTCCGCTTGGTGCCAGATGCTTCTTCCCTCCCTGGCTGCCTCTCTCCCTTCCCATGCACCTGAGCACAGGCTTCTCTAGGCAGATTTCCTCTACCCGCTACCTCCCTCATTCAAATCAACTCATGCAAATAGATGTTATAGGCTTGCAAACTACACTACTTCACGAAAATTCCTAAAACCCTTTTAGCTCAACCCAGATCTACATTGTAGGTTTATCCTACTTGGGACCTCTGGGAAATGTACCACCACAGAGCTCAGGGGAGTGGCCAGACTTGCTCTGCTTTCTCCACTTTTGTTTGTTTCTCTCTCTCTCTCTCTCTCTCTCTTTTTAAACAGAGTCTCACTCTGTTGCCTGGGCTAGAGTGCCATGGCATCAGCCTAGCTCACAGCAATGTCAAACTCCTGGGCTCAAGTGATCCTCCTGCCTCAGTCTCCTGAGTAGCTGGGCCTACAGGCATGCGCCACCATGCCCGGCTATTTTTTTCTATATATTTTTAGTTGGCAAATTAATTTCTTTCTATTTTTAGTAGAGACAGGATTTCACTCTTGCTCAGGCTGGTTTTTAACTCTTGATCTTGAGTGATCCGCCTGCTTCAGCCTCCCAGAGTGCTAGGATTTGTTTCTCTCCAGCCCCAGGGCTACGTTCCCATTTCAGGTACCCTAAGCACTTTCACTGCTCTATCCTTTTCTCCATCATACAGTCAGGGTGTCTCCATCTGGTGACGCCCTGCCAGATAGTCTTCTCCTCTGTGCTCTTCTCGCCTCTGACTCACATGCTATTTGTGAGATGTGGATGGAAACAGGCCAATTGATCTCCTGACACTTGAACAAATAAATAAGTGCTTCGTGAGAAAACAGTGTGTGCCGGTATGTTGTTGGGAAAAGTACAAGGGTCCTATGCCCTTTACAGATTCAAACAAAAGAGCATTAATTAAGGAGATTATACTCTTTTTTATTTGAATCTTTCCAAGTTATGTAATCAAAATGTGGTTTTATAATTTTTCCCATTCATGAATTA
Source organism: Microcebus murinus (assembly GCF_040939455.1). Classification (NCBI taxonomy): domain Eukaryota; kingdom Metazoa; phylum Chordata; class Mammalia; order Primates; family Cheirogaleidae; genus Microcebus; species Microcebus murinus. The sequence continues at coordinate 41,906,708 of NC_134108.1, read as the reverse complement.
TCCCCATTTACTATTCAAATCAAGCTAGCTCAATTAAATATTGAACCATATATAAGAGTTATAAACTATAAACTAAATAAGACATTGTTCCTATTCATAAGAAATGTTAAAGTAATACATTTGTTCTCACTTCTGGATGCATAAAATATTACTTGGCTGGGGGACTTAACACTGATGTCAGAGCCCCATTCCCAGGAATTCTGATTTAAATGGATTGAGATGCAGGCCAGGAAAATTTTTAAAGGTGACATTAATATGCAGGCAGGGTTGAGGACCATTAGACAGGGGCATGGGTTATGCACAAAATAGCTAAACTGCAGAGCAGAACAAGATTGGGCTGTTATAAGACAGATCCCAAGTGCTAAGATAAGGTTCCCATTCCTCATGGCTTCCCCGTCACCACCCACCCCTCTCCCCAGAGTCTTCTAGGTTAGTTCTCCACCTCTCTTCTTTCATAACTCCACAGTTACCTCAGCCACTTGTAAGTAACCTTTTTTTTTTTTTTTTCCTTTATCAGTAACCAGTGCATTTGCCACCTGGCTATGAGCTCCTTGAAGCCAGGGACCAAAGTGTACTGCTGTCAATTAAGATCCGGGCAGCTCATGATATAAACAAGTCACTGAACCTCTCTGCATCCCAGTTATTTATGTGTAAGATGTCAATAATAATAGTGCCTAACTCATAGGGTTGACATGAGGATGCAGTAAAATAGTGCCTATAAACCACTTAGTTCCATGCCTGGAACATAACGAGTGACCGCAGATGTTAACTATTGTTATTAGTCTTTCTCACCCCAGAATCTGGCACACCGCTTCATACTTAAGTACTTAATAAATAAAAATATCACTATACTTGACTTCCCAGGCCAGAGTTACTGAACTCTGATGGCTGTTTAAGCAATTCTTTAACAAAAAGCAGGCTGCTGCTAGTTCAAATGGTGCTGCTGTGCAACTCTGAAAAAAGGCCTTGTGCTGCTTTTGCTGTTTATTTCCAGGAACAATCTGACATCCTGCCCTAGTCCGTCCCCAGGATCCTTTGCCAACAGATGACAGTTCTGCCCGAGGGAGGCCCCAGAAGGGGATTAAAAGGGTGGAAGGTGAGATGAGAGGTGGGGCACTTATTTATTCCCTGCTCCCTCCCTGCCTGGGCCTGCATTTGTGGTGGGAGCTGCACCTGGCCACACCTGCACCTCCTGTCAAGAGGGAGACCTGTCCACCCCGAAGCTCCAGCTTTCAGTGCAGTCTTTTATTTTTCCTTTTAAAAAAATTTTAATAGAAGTATGGGGTACATGTTGAATTCTGTTACATGTGTATATTGTATAGTGGAGAAGTCTGGGCTTTTGTACCATCACCCGAATAGTGTACAGTGTACCCCAGAGGTCTGATGGCACTCGTTTCTTCCCCGGCTTCTTCAGGTCTAGGGATGGTGGTGGCTTTCTGCTCTTGATAGTGTCTGAGTGTAATATCCCTTATTGGTTTCCTTAGTCCTGTCCACACATGGGAAGGTGGGAGGTAGTCTTTTCATTAAAGTCTTTTGAACTATCCGAGTTGGACTCAACTTCCGATGAGGTGGCTGACTGATACCCACCCCTTTCTCAAAGTCATTTTACTGCCTTCTACTGGGAACTCGAGGTAAGTTAGAGAGAATGGATTTCTTCCTTCTCCCTTCTTCACTCATGTCTGGTCTCCCTGGCAGGGGTGCCAGACGCAATATAAGATGTCATAGCAAAACACCACAGGCTGGGTGGCTTAAACAACAGACATTGTTTATTTCTCACAGTTCTGGAGACTGGGAAGTCCAAGGTCAAGGTGTTGGCAGGTTTGGCTCCTGGTGAGGGCTCTCTTCCTGGCTTCCAGACATCCACTGTATCACCGTGTCCTTACATGGCCTTTCCTCTGTGCGTGCCTGTGGAACGAGATTTACCTCTCTCTTTTCGTTTTCTTGTTAAGGCCACAAATCCTATTAGATTAGGACCTCACCCTTGTGACCTCATTTAACCTTTTTATTTTTTTGAGATGGAGAGATTGCAGGGTAGACACTCTATATCCCTCAGGCTGGTGTCAAACTCCTGGGCTCAAGTGATCCTCCTGCCTCAGACTTCAGAGTAGGCATTTAACTTTGATTACCATCTAAAAGCTCTGTCTTTAAGTACACTCACAACAGAGATTAGGGTTTCAACAAATGAGTTTTTCAAGGAACAGAAGGAACACAATTCAGCACCAGTTGAATTGAATTTCAGATAGATAACAAATAATTTGTTGGGGCATATTCATATTGAAAATTATTCATTGTTAATCCAAAATTTAAAATGTACTTGGACAACATATATTTTTATTTGCTAAATCTGGCAACCCTACTCCCTCCATGGGTCTGATTTGTCCTATCAAGCATATCCCCTTCTTACTGCTTGTCTGTCACTCGAGGAAACATCTCTTCCTTAACACTAGTGTATTTGTTCCAAGTACAACTATGCCCATTCCAGAATGTGAAAAGAATAAATGTTACCATTTACGGTTGGAATGTTAATTTAATTTATTTTTGTATGATATAAATATTAAATAATTTAGAAAGTAAAAGAAAAAATTTTGTATGGTTTGCATAATTTTCAGTCTCAATCTTAGTATCTTAATATTATTTATTGATGATGAATAATAAATCATTTAATCATCTCATTTTTAATATGACATGGCTGATACACTGGTATAAATTTTTACATATCAACATTTACCTCAAGGTCCTTATTAAAACACTACCAATTATTCAATTATTTACCAGTTCAAAAAATTACAAAAATACCCCAAAAAACCCACTCAAGGACTTAGTCTATGGAGTGTCTGTCCCTTTGTTTTGCTTATAGTTTCTCATTCATTCATCAACAAATATTTTTTAATGCATATAGTGAACCAGACATTTGATAGGCACACTGTACAAACAGCTAAGACACTCTGACTGGCTTTCTAAACTTCATACTTTGGCAAGTTACCACAATTGCTTGGCAGTTTGTGTTAGTTATATGTTGCTGCCTAACAAATTAACACAAGTCTTAGTAACTTGAAACAACAGCATTTGTATCTCACAGTCTCTTCAGGTCGACTATCTGGGTAAGGCTTATCTGGATCCTTTGTTCCAGAGTCTCTCTCAGGCTGCAATCAGTGCTGACCAGGGCTCTGATCTTATCTTAAGGCTTGAATGGGGAAGGAGCCACTTCTAAGCTTACTCATGTGATTGTTGGCAGGATTCAGTTCCTCAGGGGTTCTTAGACTGAGGGCCTTCATTCCTTACTGACTGTTGGCCAGAAGCTGCCCTCAGTTTCTTTCCATATGGGCCTCTCCATGAGATAGCTCAGAACACGACAGCTAGTTTTCCCTAAGAGAAATCAAGTGTGGGGACCAGCATGATGGAAATAATCTTTTGCAACCTAACCATGGAAGTGACATCCTAATAGTTTTGCTATGTTCTATTTGTTAGAAGGAAGTTTCCAGGCCCAGTCATTAGGAGAAATTAACATTAAGGGAAAAAGCTGAAGTTATTTCTGAAATACTACTTTAATTTCTGTCCTGTTTTCCAAAAAGTCCAACTCATTGAAGTGATTAGTGTAAGTTACCTTGAGGGACAGAGCAGAATAGAGGGGGATGCTTTTCACATTAAGGAGGGAGGGTGGGAAAGATTTCCTCAGGAGGAAAGAAGTTGAAAGTCTGACCATCTGTTGAGAGCTGTCGCCCAGGGTTGAGTAGGGTAAGGAACCAGGGTTGACTCTAACTGGATTTAAAGACACTAAGTAGATATTTCTTACACATTTGTGTAAATTTGTATTATAGACTGAGAGTTATTGTTATTTATGGTATTTGTCAACATTTATTCACTTTCAGAGTTGACGTGTGATTGAGAGAGGACTAACACCAATGTTTTAAATTAACTGCATAGTCATTTTATGGATCTAAATCTTGGTGTGTCTAATTGAAATTTCTTGTTTGTAGAATTCTGTAAAGCTCATTAAATCATGTTAGGTAGAATTTGTTCCAGAGCAATTATCGTTGCTTCCACTAGACTTAATTTTCTTTTTCATAATTATTTTCCAATACATGAAATGCTATAAAAATGCCAGAACAAATAAGTTTTTGCTCATTTAATTTGCTATTTTTAGTGATCAGAATATGCTGTTTATTGCACTTGAGAGATGAAAATATTGTGTTTTCAAATTTGAGATAAAATCTTAGTAAAATGAACAAAAATAGATATCTCCCATGTCTCATTCTTATTTGTATTGTTTCTTCCATTGGGAAAAAACTCCATACATTTAGTATTACCTCTTGTTTCCTCTGCCTTGGACTTCTCAGCACTCCTTCCATTCCCATTGCTGCTATTCAGGTGGGAGCCTGTTCTCTCTATGCAGGTCTCCTGGCAGGTGCCACTCCTGCCCCTCAAACCCATCCTCTACACAGGAGGAAAGAGATCTGAAGCTGCAGTCCCCAATAGGACCAGGTTGCAAAGATCTGCTTCCCCAGCCGTGCCCCAGGAAAAACTGCTTTCCATGAAACTTAGGAAAGGGGGGCGCACAGCAGGAGGTGAGCGGCAGGTGAGCTAGCAAAGCTTCATCTGCATTTACAGCCTCATAAAGGCTTTAATGTACCATTTCTTGTTTGCTTTCATCATCTCTTAATATACGTCTCTTAGTATATATTTCTATGGCTTACATTTATTTTTAATCTCATATTGTCTCTGGCAACCTGCCAGGGAGGCCAGACGTGAGCAAAGAAGGGAGAAGAGAAGGAAGAAATCCACTCTCTCTAACTCCTCTACTGTCATCTCCCCATCTCCAAGATGAAGGGGTAAAATTGTTCTTTTATGAAGTATAAGGTTGTAAGAGGCTGTATTTACAACCTCACCTCTTCTTTTCCCATCACTGAGCTTCACACTTCTCCACCCCCCAGTGGAAAAATTGTCTTCCATAAGGAAACTGGTCACTGGTGCCAAAAAAGTGGGGGACCACTGCTCTAAAGACAAACAAACAAATGAATTCAGATCACACCACTCCCTGCTCAAAGCCCACCCAAATCTTCTCATTCAACTTCGAATAAACTGCAAACTCTTTAGATCTCCTCAGCCTGTTTGTCAATATCAGCTCCACCCCCCCTCACTCTACTTTTTGTTCTGGTCCCCCACTAATTAAACTATAAAGCCTAATTCAGGTGAGTCAAGCTCACGAATAAACAAATAAAAACAAACACACAAATAAACAAAAAGCAAATCTGCCTGAGACAAATGCTCAACTGATTATTTTCAACAGGTAAGTTCCCATTAGTTGTTGTCTTGATCAACAGACAGACAGATTCTGTCTCAGGTATTGACTTGTAGTCTATTATGACAAATGACTGATGATGATTGAGGACTTCCTGTGGAAGCAGATTAATGTAGCCTCCTCTGCCATTCTGCTCCAAGGCAAGTGAAGATGACCTATTCAGCTGTTCAGCTACTGTGTTTCCCCGAAAATAAGACAGGGTCTTATATTTACTTTTCCTCAAGAAGACACCCTAGGGCTTATTTTCAGGGGATGTGTTATTTTCCCCTCAAAGCCTCAGCTTACAGCACGCACAGGATGGCCAGGACCTGACAGGGCAAGCCGACCTTGTTGGTGGGGCTGCCCGCACATTTCTGGTCACCTCTGGGATAGTAGCTGTCACCATGGGGCAGATGAGAAGGGCTGCTCATCTTCTTTACTGCTCCTCCAGGAAATGCATGGGTTGTGCAGATACGCTGTGTAGCCACGCAGGGGTAGGGCTTATATTGCACAAATGCTTAGAAATCCTGCTAAGGCTTATTTTATGGGTAGGTCTTATTTTCGGGGAAACACAGTAGTCCTTTGCTGAGAGTTAAAAACTCATAATAAATTTATTTATTTGATAAAGTTTAGCAGTAATATCTGCAGGACAGAAATTTCATGATATTTAGAGACCAGGCAGTAGATACATGATCCTGAGGCAAACTTACTTGTTACTAATTTCTCTCTCCTTCAACTCACCAGTCCTCATGAGCAGACATATCCTACATGTCAAAATGACCTATGTGTCAACAACTTTGGAAGCCCCAGTTGGCTATATCCTTAGAAAAGGGATTCATTTTCTTGATTAAACAATATACCGGCACACTGGGTTAGCTTGAAAGAGTTAGAGAAAATGGAGTTATCAGTCATTCTTAATGCTCTTCAGAAAATGCAATTTCTATTTCAGTGAAGCAAATCATGTCTGTTTGGTCAAAAAAAGTGAACTCTAGACACCCCTCAGCTTTGGGCCATGCATGAGCCTAAGTCTATTCCATGGGACCCAACTCCCTCTGTGTGATAATTTTTTCTCGAAGTGGTTTCTACATGCTGGACAGAGCTGAGGCCAAGCTTAGATCACTTTTCCTGGAGATTTTATGTTATGACTCTTGTAGTTCTTCTAAGAATGTGCACACATTGCCTAAAGGGCTTTAATTCTCAGAAAAAAAAATAAGTGTAAGCCATAGAAATGTACATGAACAGATGATGAAAGCAAACAAGAAATGGTGCATTAATGGCTTTCATCACTTCCTACACCAAGTAAAAGAAATGCCTGTTCAGCACCAGCTGTGTGTTTCAGCACTTCACTAGGATAAATAAATCATTTATTTGGGGTGTAATAATGGCATATATACTACAATGAAGAGTATGAATAATATGTAGCATAAGAGAAAATAAAATCAGAGACTGCAGGGACAAAAAGGTTGGACTCAAGAGGGCTAAGATAATCAGCAAAGCCTGCAAGGGTCTTCAATGATGACAATGTTGGCCCAGGAGCCAATGCCTTAACCATGCTCCTTATGAAGCCTATGGGATGGTTTTCCTGTTTATTTCTTTCCAGATGACATTCCACCCCCTTGGTAGTGTGATTATTTAGGCCACAGCTGGCTCCCTGTAGAGAGACTTGGGTCCTGAGTCCTCTTGTTTATCTGGGGACTCCAGATGTTTGTGATGTAAGGTCAGGCTTTAGAGCCATACAATACCATTTCTGCTTTCAAATCTGGACTCAGGTTTCCTTGGAGGCAACACATAATAACTTCTCACCAACACTCTGTTAAAAACCTGCAAAGAACTGCTCACCACAGGACTAATCAGTCTCCTTTGTCCAAGAACCTCAGGAGCAGGGCCAAATGGCATTCTCCTAACTCCCAAAGTGACTTGTAAACTGTTACTCCTAAACGCTCATGCAAAAATTCTTTTTCTTCAGAGATGTGGCCCTTTTATCTTTCTCGTCTTCATAGCTGACATATACCAAACTCCTGGTAAAACTCCTCCCACACTCAGTAATGACTATGGACTCTGCATCCCTGCCTTCCTCTTCATCCCAACCTCCACCATTATTCTTGAGAGGACCATGGGCTTTGGAATCAAAGAGAACTGGGTTTGAGACACAGCTCTGCCCTCTACCAGTTGTGTGACCGGGGCAAGTCATATAACTACTCTGACCCTTAGTTTCTCCATATATAGAACATTTGGAGTAATGATAATGATATTTACTACGAAAAGCCTATGTGACGATGCATGTAAATTGCTCACCACAAAGCCCAACTCATAGAAGGTGGTAAATAAGTGCTGTGTATGTGTACTGTTATGATGTGAGCAGCGCACCCAGCACTCTCTTTCATGGTTCTTCAATCTCCACAGCTCTACCAATGTCCACACTACTCACCTTCAGTTTTGGGCCACACCTCAGAAATCCGAATTGCTCCTCCTGTAAAATCTTAAACATCGACATTTTTTTTCACACCACTTTTTTTCTATTAGTCTAGTCCTCTTATTTCTATACTCATGTTATATCTTTTCTTCAGCTTTTCTTAATTTCCAGTTTGTCCTTGTTCTCCTTCCTCTTTTGTTTCTCTAAAGAGTATAGACTTCATGGTGTCTATAACAATCTTTGACAACTCTCTTGCTTCCTATCTTTCCTCCACATCTTTCTGGGAGAACCTTATTCCTAAGTCAAACTGGGTGATTATGTCTTCTCTTTTCATATCCCGTCTCCAGAGAGCAATTAGAAAGAAAAATACATTTCAGTGAGGATCTATAGGTTACAGTTTCCAGCCCAGCTCTGGTGAACTGCCTCTGCCGTGCCTCACGCCACCACGTGAACCTTCAACACTCTGAGTTTCCTGCCTCTCACCTCTCTGAAAGCGCCCAGCTAAACCCCTTGACATCTACATCATGAGAGAAACTTCCCTAACTTTCTGCCACTTCTTCTATCTCAACCGTTTCCCAACTCCTCCCTCTAATGTAGATTAGAAAATTTTATATCCCATCCTTTTCTGTTTCATTAGAGTGTCATTTCCTTGTTTATTTCTGTCCTCTCCTGTTGTTTTACCCTTCCTCGACCTACTTGGTCTTTCTCTTAGAATATAAATGTGTTCAAGATCTTCCTTTCTTCATACGCTCCTCTTCCCCAGACATTATGGACTGAATTCTCTGTTTGAAACATTCCTCCTGGTGTTTCCTGGTATGGTGCTCCTGCCTCTCCGGCCAGGCTTCCTCAGCTGTCATTGTTTCTTCTCCTCCTCCTTCTCCTTCCTCTCTTTGTTCTCCCCCTTCCCTTTCCTCTCCTCCTTTCTTTCTTCTTCATTTTCAGGATTCTATTTTCAACTTTTTCCTACTGTTATCCTGGTCGTTTTATACAGAGGTGGTCGTCACAGTGTCTAACAGGTGCAGTTGGGTACTGACAAATCAGAATGGGCACTGTCATCGGCGACTCACAGCCACGTCATGGCATACCAGCCGAGCATTTGTCCTGACTCCATGGCGTCAGCATCGCCTGCGGTTTAGATCTGTGCTGCCATCCTAAACCTCTTTCCATAAGTCAAAGTGAACACATAAACTGGATATATCACAAGCACCATAAGGTTAACATTTCTGAAACTGAGCTGCTCTTTTCTTCTTTTCTCTTCTCTAAATACTGCTTCTCCTGTACTCTCGCTACTTGTACCAAAAGGAGAATGGAACCCTACTCTGTCCTGGGCACTGCTATATCACCACTGTGCCCTCAGACCCATTTTTTTTTTTTTTTTTACCTTTGCTACAGTGGGAAGAATATATATCTTAAACTGTAAGTCTCCTGCTAAAATTCTGCAATGGCTTCCTACTGCTTTTAGGATAAAATTTGAACTCCTTAGTGAATACAAGGCTCTTCAGGATTTGGCCTCTGCCTACATCTTTAACCTGACCTTTCAACACTTCCCTTGCTCCCCTTCACCCGTTGTGCCCTCCACTCCATGCTAGATGGATCAAATATCCACCCCCAAAAGTCATGCTAAGTTTTGCCTGTGCCTTCCCACAGCATCTCTCCAGTACCTAGCCTTGTTATCATCTCCCACTCATTTCTGCCTTTCTGTTAGAATAGCTCCTGCTTGTCTTTAAAAACTTAGTCAGATAGGTCATTTCTTTTCGTAGGACTTCCTTGAGCTCCCCATTCTCTGGTTTAACTGCACTCTCCCTTCTCACATTGCCTCACCACTGCCTTTTCCATTGCACTCAGCCGGAATTATTGGATCTGTCTTTTCCTTCTCTGGCTCTTCATTACAAAGTGAAATTCTTGAAGGGAGAGACTGTGTGTCCCCAGCAAAATTAGTGCTTGGCATACAGTAGGAAGCTCAACAGGGGTGTATGGATTGAAAGGCCGACTGCACCAAGCAGGAAGATTATAGATGATGAACATGAGCACATTGGTTCTGTTCATTGTGGTTTTTTTTTTTATCATTTGAAAAAACTTGAAATGAGTGATGCTGCTAACAAAGACTGCCTGGTCTTTGTTCAGTGTTTGGAGAAACTATCAAGATGCACAGAGAGTGTCCTTCAGGAGGTTCTGAGAATCTATAACTGATTAGAGGGCTCTGCGAGCACCTGCTGCCTTCCCCTGTGTACCCATGGGTGCGTAATGAATCTTGACTACTGATTGCACCTTTCTCTGCACTGTGCCAAAACAAGTCCATATGCTTTAAGTTAGTTTCACTTGCCACTCTCCTCCTTTCTAGATTTTTCCTTCACGAATTAAGAAAAGCAGTAAAATGGACAGAGTTAACATTCTTCAAATCATCTTGTTTTATATTTTGGATGCTTTCCCAAATTCTGCTTCTTTTTCATTCATTTCAGTAAAACTAAATAATTTATATTTTATGCTTCTCTGTTGTTCTGTAATTTTATTACATCCAAAGTGTGTTCCGGACACAAATTGTGATTTATCTTATTGTTCTGAATCCTGAGTTGTCTGCATCTATTTGATTTAAAATTCTAGAGAGGGGTGCTGCTTTTACTAGTCAAACCACGGTGTCTCTAGTGACTTGGAGGTAGCGTGAACATGTTGGGAAAACAGGAGTCTATGAGTGGCAAGGGAAGAGAGGTAGCCCTCAGTCATCAGAGGAGGCCAAGTAATTTGGAGCTGATTAACTGCAGAGTAATAAACGATTCTTCCTTTGGAATCATCTTTTAAATTATTACTCAAATTGTGGTTAAAACGTTCCCTTTCCTTCCCTTCCTATTCTCACCTCTCATTGCTCCCTAAGGGAGATTAACAAAAAGCAGAAAAGATTAACTTCTTAAATTTTTGAGAAAATAGAAGTTCAAGCCTAATATATTTTATAGATCATTTCATCCTTCTTGTGCAAATATTATTGATGGTAATTTGAATTTTGTTTATGACTAAAATACAAAGTAACTCTTCTTCTATCCTGGGTTCCTTGCTGGGGTTTCCTGGACTTCTTATCTGCCTCCTACCATTCTCATTTTATTTGTTTTTATTAATTCAACTAGGCCTAGTGTTGTGTTGTAAATGCCCAAATGGCAAGGCTGGTTGGTATTTATGCATTTCATATTATCAGTAAGAAATGAAAGGGAATTATCATTTATTGATCACACATGATGTGCTGTCCAGAGGTCCCCAAACTTTTTGCCACCAGGGAATGGTTTCATGGAAGACAATTTTCCCATGGACAGTTTTTCCATATGCTGCCTCATTTAAGTTTTACCATAATCTGGTGATGAGGAGATTCGTTCCACCATTTTAGATGAATGCACTGGAGTTCAGAAGGCCTAAGTAATTTGACCAATGGAGCACAGAATATGGAAAAGCCTGTATTTAAATCCAATATTGTTGATTCTGGAATCCGTTATTATTCTACTACACCAAGCTATGTCTTTTTGTGAATAGGGAGTACCACAAAATTTGATATTTAACTTTTTTACTTCTTGCTAATTTTTTCTTATAAAAATTTCACTGTTTCCTAATGGATTCTCAACATCCATCGTAAACGGTTTTGGACGGTCCTGTGTGTGTACATATACATACATGGATATCCATTAGGAATTAGAGAAAGTTTTGTTTATGTAGTAAGATATTTAGCCAAAAGCATTTTCTACTGAGAACTTTTCCCCCTTTGTATACCCCCAATTTGAGGTTTTATAAAATAATCTATAATCTGCAAAATAAAAATGTGCAACAACAAATGACTTCTCTGTACAAACTTCGGAGTACTTTACATGGTCCAAATTCTTTTGCTCTTTTGTTATCTGTCCCAACCTCCTTCCAATTTATTTCCTCTATTGCTTACTGAGTTTCCCTCCAACTTGCTCTTGGTTGATAACCAATTCCTGAAAGCTGATGGCACCCTTTTCCCCTTTCTCTTTTCCTGGGCCAGCTTGTCTTCTTTTTATGAAACCTTCCTCTATTTACTTTCCTTTCTGATCTATTGTTAATCAGAACCACACGGTTGAGTCAGCAAAACAAAGGTTAAGTGCTGTCAGCAGTCATCGTACAACTAAATCACAAGAGAAAGGTCATTGGTTTATATATGCTTTTTCTTTTTAAAACTCATCAGTGGTTGGACGAAGCTGGCATATGGTAAATCCCCAACAAATATTTCTAGCTTGTTGGTTGGGGCTGCCTATAAAGCTACACTAACATGGGGGCCATGCAAAACGGGATGTTTTCACTGTGGTTAAGCACATGTCATACACTTTGAAAGTGACCAACCCAGGGAATGGGGTGAGGCTGATCATCTTCCAGTCACGTCTAGAGTAAGGTTCTTTGGTAAGGAAAGGATTCTCAATAAATGAAATAGTTTGGCATTATTTAGTGCCACGCTAAGTAGAGGATGGGATATAAAGCATAAGCCTCACATTACTCAACGATCCTTTTAACCTATTTGTCCTGTCTTAAACGAACCCCCTGCCATGGCCTCTTAACATCTTTGTGCTATCCACCTCAGTCACAGTGTCGCTCTCCACTTTCTTGGTGAAATTCTTTAAGGTCTACGTGTGCCTCAGAGCACTGCATACACCAACTAAATTATGTGTGTGGCTGGATGATATATCAGAGCCTCCCCGGGAGGCTATACATGCTCATTGCTTCAGAGGAGAGTGTGGAGAGCAGAAAGCAAAAGTCTTCTTGTCTTGACTTTCATCTTCCAGATTTCCTCCTCCACCCTCGGGGGTGGGGGAGAAAGAACTGCATGCTTTTGCTAACATTTTGGAGGGACAAGGGCTTACCCTCTGTGGCAGAGTCTGCTGCTATTGTGCTCTCCAAAACCTGTTTCTTTTAGTCTTGGACAGACAGCTATATGACGCTTTCCAGGTTCTCTTGCAGTCGTATGAGACCATAACCAAGTCTGACCCATGGAATATTGGCAGAAATGATGTGTGCCTCTCCCATACCTGGCCCATAAAATCCTCCCAAGTAGTTCTCCACTCTCCATCTTTCCTCCTGTGCCGGCTGCATGGAGCAGACTCTAAGGACCTAGAGGAAAGTGGAGCCACAGAATGGAAGGAAAACAGGGTCCTGAATCATCACACAGAATGTTTCCTGCTGAACACTTTCAGTGAGCTTTTTGGTGGGGGCATGGGTGATAGAGGAGGCAGAAAGACCTGATACAGGTTTGTGTAACCTGAGAACAGAGCTCGAACTCCAGTTTGGTGGCAGAACTTTACCAAATGAAGAGGTATGTAGTGAATCTAGAGCCCCAGAGTATCACACAGCAGAATAATTCCCACTTCCCTAAGCACAGCGTAAACACAGTATATGGAAATGCTGCACGGGAACACCTACGTGGGTGGGTCGGGGGCCATTTCTCAGAGATGACCTCAAGGGCTGATATCAAGTATCATAGGGAGCACTGCTTGTCTCAGCAGATGCACAGTGGACAGGTAGTCTCAAGGGGCAGTGTTGCCCTTCCCCACCAATTCCTCAAGGCTTTATAAGACCCACCTCCAGAACTCTATGCAACCCATGGAAGGAAGAGGTTCCAATGGGCTGAGATAAGGTTTCTGCTACTATAAGAGAATGGAAGCTTGAAATAGAAAATAGGTTGAGTTATAGAAAAATTAAGAAGTGTATATATTTTTCACCGCTGAGTATGAGCACTGAGATTCCTTTTCACTTCCCTTGTTTGTTTTTCTGCCTTTCCTGAACTGTGAGCTCCATGAGGCAGAGCCTGTCCCGTTCACATGGTGTCCCCCGTTCCAAGCACATGGTAGGCACCTAGTGACTATTTATGAATGTGTGAACTGATGAAAAGTTCCATTTCCGTCTATCAATTGTGGCCATAGGAAACCACTTCACATCAACAAGATCAGAGAACCAGGTTGGGGAGAGCCTCTGTTGAAGATTTTGTTCTTTTCTTCTAAAGGTCAAAAAGCTAAATGTCACTGAATTTATTTCCTGGGAGACAACATCAGCTGCTGGGTCTTAAAATAAAAATTACCAATTATAGAACACTGTCACCTTTGTGAAAGGCTTACTCTTATCCAAATTTAACTCTTAAGGTGCTAAGCTAGGAAGACAATTAAGCAGATGTTCAGTGGCAGGCTTCTATTGCAGTATTTGTTTATATGAAAAAACAAGCGTATACATTTCACATACTGTGTCTCCGTTCTTTCAGTTCAATCATAATGAGCACAAGCAAGTATCAGTAGCATTTTTATATACGCTGAAAATGCTACATTTGTTAATGACATGAGAGTGGTTATTTTTGATATACTATGTGAGATAATTTCATTACTGGGTTTTCATTTTACATGATAATTATCAAATCACAAAAATAATTATCACCATTGTCATGATGGAGACTGTTTATTGAGTGCTTGCTTGAAGAATCAGTTGTTTTCAAATTACTTTTGGTTTTGAACCTATGCCTAGAGAAGCAGGAGGTGTTATTCCCCCTATGTCCTGCTTGGGATCACAGAAACTCCCAGAATGATGTGGAGGAATCAGAGTATTGGAGGCTTGTACACAGTCCTCAATGGCCTAGGCTCTCCTGAGCACAGGCTGGAGAGGTGCCAAGACTAAGAGAATTCTGAATTCAGAAGAGTAGCAAGTTGAATTGTGGCTCTCAAAGGATATGTCCACCCAGAACCTCAGAATGTGACCTTAGTTGGAATAAGGGTCTTAGCAGAAGTAGTTAAGGTATGGATCTTGGGATGAGACCATACTGGATTAGGTTGAGCCTTAAATCCATGACAAGAGTTCTTATAAGAAATAGATATATAGAGAGATGCAGAGACAAGAAGAACATGGAAGCACAAGTTGGAGTTTTGCAGTCAAGGCCAAGGAACACCAAGGGCTGCTGGTCACCACTAGAAGTTGGGAAAGAGTTGTGGAGCAGATTTTTTTTCAGCGCCTGTGGAAGGCATCAACTTTGCCAACACCTTGATTTCAGATTTCTGGCCTCCAGTATTGTGAGAGAATAAATTTCTGTTGTTTTAAGCCACCCAGTTTGTTTGATTCTGTTGTTTTAAACAACCAGGTTGTTTGTTGCAGCAACCCTAAGAAACTAATACAAGCATGGAGACAGACGAGAGCCACAGTGGCTGGGCAAGGGGCAGCCCCACAAAGCCTCATTCTGCGGTCAGTGCACAGAAATCAGCTAGGCTCCCCAGCCCAAGGGGTGCAGAGGGCTGCAGTGGCCCAGAAGGGGCTTCAGGCCAGGATAAGGGAGACCAGAATGTGGACACCTTGGGCCCAGCGCAATGGCTTGGACTCCCCCATTCTCAGAGACAGATGCCAGCACGATGCAAGAGCAGCTCAGCCACTCTGCAGGGAAACTGGGAGGGTCCCACATGTAGCAGGTGGACACCAATAGCTGGGAGGGATGAGGGATGTCATGGAGGCACATATTAGACCCTTGGTGCACAGCATGTAGTCCAAGGAACCTCTCTGCCCACTGCTGAGGTATAGTATGAGCTGCCTCTGGCGTTTTGTTATCCAGGAAGAAGAGAAAAGATAGAGAGAGGGAAAAAGCCTGAAAACTGGGTATGTACCCAAAAGAGACCAAGCACTTACCTGAAAGATACTATTTTAAACTGGAAGAGAAAGTTACTTTTAACTGGCATATTCAACTTTTCCTCCAGTATTAGTCCCATAGGAAGCTCAAGGCAAAGGGGAAGTGTAGAATCTAATCTATTTTTTTGCACATCTGGGTTGTTTGCGTGAATGCATGAGTTCTATACTTTATCTCCATCTTATCTGGGATGAGGTCTTTCTCAGGAGACTCCTGTGCCTGTCATGGCAAGATCGCCTGGTGGTTCCAAGCACCTCCTCCTAAGTCTTCCAGAGCTCAGGGATCGTGGAAACCTAGAGGGAACCCACTGCAAACACCAGGTGAGACTTTGTCTAACACGTAGGATGGCTCAACAGGTGTGAGCTCTTTCCTTTTCCTTTTTTCTCCTTCCTCAACTTAATTTTATCATGAAAACATTAAAATATGCAAAATAGTTGAGAGAACAATTGTTATACTTCTCATTCATTTAGATTCAACAATTGCCAACATTTTGCTATTCTCTAATTATCTCCCATCTATCTACATATATCTGTATAGGTAGATAGATATAGTTCTGTTCTTTAATTGATAGACAATAAACATCATATATTTTAAGTGCGGACTTTTATGAGCTTTGAAATTTGTTATGCTCTCATGAAACCATCACTATAATCAAGATAATAAATATAACTGCATCTTTCACCCCAAAGTTTCTCTGTGCCCATTTATACCTCCCTCCATTCCTTCTTCCCTCTCTTCCCTCCATTCATCCCTAGGCAACCTCTGATCTGCTGTCACTATAGATGAATTTACATTTTATAGAAGTTTATTTATTTTTATTTTATTAATCTTAGATGGAGGCAGCATAAATGAATCCATACAGTATATACTTATTTTGCTGGGGGGAGGGCTTCTTTCACTTAACATAATTATTTTAAGATGCATCCAGGTTGCTGCATGTATTAATAGTTTATTTCTTTTATTGCTGAATTGTGTTCTATTGTATGCAAACCATAATTCATTTATCTATTCACTATTGATGGAAATGTTGGGTGTTTCCAATAAGTGAAGCTACTGTGAACATTTTTATACAAGTCTTTGTGTGAACATATGCTTTCATCTCTTTTTGGTACATATCCAGGAGTGGAATGGGTGGGTCATTATACCACATGTGTATGTTTAACATTTCAAGAAACTGCTAAGCTGTTTTCTAAAGTGGTTATACCAAGTTGCATTTCCACCAGTAGTATATGAGAGTTCCAGTTGTTTCAAATCCTTGCTAACACTTATGTTCAACATTTATAATTTTAGCTGTGCTTGTAGGTATATAGGAGATTCTCCTTATGGTTTTAGTTTGTATTTCCTTAATGTCTAATGATGTTGAGCATCTTTTCATGTGCTTATTTACCTCCTCCATATGTCTTCTGTGGTGAAGTGTCTGTTCAAATCTTATGCCTGCTTTTAACAATTGAGTTGACTGTCTTATTATTAAGCTGCCAATGATCTTCATATGTTCTAGAAAAACACCCTCTATTGGATATATGTTTTGCACATACTTTCTCCAAGTATGTGGCTTGCCCTTTCATTTTATATAACAGTGTCTTTTGAATAACAAAATATGTAATATTTATGATGGAGAGTTATCCAGTTTTTGCCTTTCTTTATTTGTTTTGCACACATTGACAGTAAAAGAAAGTAAAGTGTAGTTAGACAGGCACATACGTTTTAGAGTCATACATCTGTGTGACTCTAACTTCCCCACTTTGCAGGTTAACCTCACGTGGTCTTAGTTATCTCATCAGAAATAAGGGTAAAGCCATCAGTAACAACCTCATAAGATTATTGTGCAGGAGTGTGTGTGTGTGTGTGTGTGTGTGTGTGTGTAAGATACTTAGCTTAGTGACTGGCATGTGGTAAAATGTTCAACCTTTAAAAGATAGCTATTATGTTCCTAAATTTATTTCATGCTTTTGCTGGCATGTATACTTTTTAATAACATGGAGGTAAAAATTAGCAATTTAACTAAGTCTATCAAACTTGGATAAGGCTGTCTGGGTCAGGGGAGGGGCCGGTCTGTGTTACTAGATGCTACACCTTCTTCTCCTGACACATAAACCCAGGGGTGTGCTTTAAGGACTACAAAAGACTCCCCATAACCACAGTGATGGTTGTTCATTCAGGAGAGAGCGCTAGAGAAGCACATTAGGGTCACACCAGTGTAACTGGTTTCATACATAGGACTTTCACAGTAGGTGAATGTGGTCACCACCATTTTATAGAAGACTGCAAGAGGCTGCTGCTGACGTATGTGTTTCAGTTTCTCAGTAGAGTGCAAGTTTTAAGTTGGGAGCAATTTTTGGAAGAGTTTCTCTGAACACTGGAGATGTTCCTTGGAATATGGCTACAGATCCAGCAATGAATCTTAGGAGGGAAACCATAGAGAAAGTTTTGAACATTAGAATGGTCAAAGGCCTGGTTAGTGCATGAATATGGGAATCTTATCTTCTATGTTGCACATTGCTGATAGTCTGCTCAATGGTTGTTTTTTTTTTTTTTTTTTTTTTTTTTTGAGACAGAGTTTCGCTTTGTTGCCTAGGCTAGAGTGAGTGCCATGGCGTCAGCCTAGCTCACAGCAACCTCAATCTCCTGGGCTCAAGGGATCCTTCTGTCTCAGCCTCCCAAGTAGCTGGGACTACAGGCATGAGCCACCATGCCCGGCTAATTTTTTCTATATATATTAGTTGGCCAATTAGTTTCTTTCTATTTATAGTAGAGACGGGGTCTCGCTCTTGCTCAGGCTGGTTTTGAACTCCTGACCTCGAGCAATCCACCCGCCTCGGCCTCCCAGAGAGCTAGGATTACAGGCGTGAGCCACCGCGCCCGGCCTGCTCAATGGTTGTTTTCTCCTCCTTTTTGCTAACAAAATCCAACTTTATTTGGACATCAGTTTGCCCAGCCTCAGCATGTGAATCATGACTTATCTAAGTCAATCATAGCAATCCTGGCTATGCCAGTGATTGGTTAGAGGTCTAGCCAATGACACATAAGAAGTCAGTTGGGGGATTCTAAGAAAGATCTTCCTTTCTGCAGTGGGGGGAAGAGTCTGGCAGGAAATGGTCCTTTTTGTTCCAATCCATCCTTCCTGCATTGGACCTTTTCAGGTGAAATTGTGATGCATGAAGCTGCTACAGCCACCTTGCAACCTAATGTCAAGAGAAGCTCAGAGGTGCACACAAGAGTTCTTACATCACTGAGCCACTGACCCCACCCTGGAGGTGCCTGCCTCCAGACTTCTTGTTAAGCAAGTTAAGATTAAGGAGTTATTCTGCTATGCTGTTTTGATCCTGTTTCAGTCCAGGTGAGGTTTGTTGTCTTAGGCAGAGTTTGAGAAGATAGTTTAATATAAGATCCAGTTGACAATTTCTAGTTAAGTGTTGCTCTCAGGTTCTTGTCATTATAATCTCTATACTGGACTGTGCTTTGTAATATATGGCAAAGGGAACCTGACTCCACTGATAGATATTTTCTGTCTGTAAATCAGAGCATAGTTGCTCCTGATCCTGGCATGTCTCTGATAAAAAAGCTCATTCACACAGTAGTGTTGGGGCAGGACAGATTTCCTTACTGAAAGAATCTCTAGTGATATTATTACTATTTTGTTATAAATAGGGTCATGTTTGCTGTTATAGCTTGAATAATTGATTTTACAAAAACAAACCAATTAACAAACAAAAAATTCAAACAATATTTTCCTGATGGCTATGTTTCTTTAGTCTTTATATTGGCTCTTTACAATGTTTCTTTGCCAGCCTGGTTTCTTCTTTTTTTTTTTTAAACTTGTTGAAATCTGCTGCATGCTTGATACAAAAAATGTGTTCTACTTGTCCTAATGTTTACTTAAAGTGGTAAAAAAAAATCTCAAATACAGACCGATAAACAACATAAGCATTAAAGTTACCACCCACACATGGAGCCACTCTTCTTCAATAAAAATTTTTCGTAGAATTGCATGAAACCAAAGAGAATCTTAAACCATATCTTTTGGCAGAATAGGAAATAGGCTTCCTGTAGGAAGACTCTGGTTACCTCTATTTAACCACAATAAAGACCTTTTTATATGTTTATAGCTCTGGAATACTTTCAAGTCAAAAATAGGCTGTGAAACTTGTGGAATTTTTGCTCAAATAATTTGATCAGATGTACATACTTAATGAGTTTTAGAAAAAGTTATTATAAACCAGCAATATTCTATAAAATATAAGACACACAATATCATTTCAAAAATATCCTGTAAACTTGTAAAGGAATCTCCTCCTTTAAAAAAGAGATATCTTAGTTTTGTTGTGACTATAAAAATAACATATGCTCCATGATAAAAATTCAAACTGCACATTCAAATGTTTGAATGTATTATATAATGTGGAAGTTCCCATATAAGCTCATTCTCCCAAAAGGAATCACTGCTAACTATTTAGTGCACAGACTTTCAGTTTCTTATGTATACATATTTATATAAATGGGATCTTACTCAACATACTGTTTTGCAAACTGCCTTGTCACTTAAAAATATGTATCTTAAACATCTTTCCAAGTCAAAAGTTATATACTTCATCTTTTAAAACAGATGCATAATAGTCCAATAGGTAGATATACCATATTTTATTTAACTAAATAAATAAACTAAGGAAACTTTTTTTTACTGTTTTAAATAATTCCACAGGGAACATCTATGCACCTGCATTCTTATGTTCTTGTCTGATTATTTTGTTTTTCTTTTCTTTTTTTTTTTGAGACAAGGTCTCACTTTGTTGCCCAGGCTAGAGTGAGTGCCGTGGCATCAGCCTAGCTCACAGCAACCTCAAACTCCTGGGCTCAAGCAATCCTGCTGCCTGAGCCTCCAGAGTAGCTGGGACTACAGGCATGTGCCACCATGCCCGGCTAATTTTTTCTATATATATTAGTTGGCCAATTAATTTCTTTCTATTTATAGTAGAGACGGGGTCTCACTCTTGCTGAGGCTGGTTTCAAACTCCTGACCTCGAGCAATCCACCCGCCTCGGCCTCCCAGAGCGATAGGATTACAGTTGTCTGATTATTTTTCTTTATTTTATTATTAAATTCTAAGTGGAATTACTTTATTAAAGGATAGTGCTTTAAAATTTTGATATATATTGAATATCAATTTGTATTCTTGTATGAAATGAATGAGAGGACCCACCCTTCCTAATATCCTTACTGTTGCTAAGCAGTAACACTCTTTTGAATATTTCTTAGCCTGAAAGATAAAAATACTATCATTGATGTTTTGTTCTGTATTTAATTAATGATTAGTGAGGTTGAACATCATTTCATGGGATTACTGGCCACTTGTATTTCATACTTTGTGCATTGCTTGAGCATATCCTTTGCCCATTTGTGATAGGAGTATTAATCTGTTACATACTCTATTAGTTCAGGTTGTTTAAGAGAGTGTGGGCACCCCCTCTTCACTTTCTTGCTCCTTCTCTCACCATGTGACAAGACTGCTCCCCCTTCTGCCTTTATGGGAAGGTCCCATGAAGTCCTCATCAGCTGCAGATGCTGGCACCATGCTTCTTGTACAGCCTGCAGAACCATGAGCCAAATAAACCTCTTTTCTTTATAAATGGCCCAGCCTCGGGTATTCCTTTATAGCAGCACAAAATGGACTAAGACACATACTGATTTGTAAGAGCTTTTATATGTTAAAGGTGTCAATTGTTTATTGTCATATATTTGTAGAAATTATTTGCTTGCTAAAAAAAAAGAAAGAAAGAAATGACTTGCTTGTTGAAGGTTATTTATCTAGTTTATTAAGGATTAGTTACTTGCAGAGTCCCAGTCTTCCTGAGGAAAACAAGTTGAGTTAGGCGGTACCTTCTCTTTGTTTCTCTGGCACTTTGGACATGCATCTGCTAGAATGCTTGCCTCTCAATACTGTGAGTCGTTTTCCAACTGACTCCTTCATTAGACTGGCAGGACTTGGAAGGCAGGAGCAATTCTTGTTCATCTGCATACCTTACTACCTAACATGATACTCCTAAAAAGCAGGCATTAAAAGTAGTAACAAAGGCAAGGCTACTAAGCTTTCTTTTTTCCCTCTCTCTTCTAAAGTGAAGCTCAGGCTGCTGAATCTGCCTAATAGTAGAACATGCTGTTTTGCTCCCTTTGGTTCAGTTTTTGTTTTTAAACTTCAGGATATTATGAGGGTACAAACATTTTGGTTACATGTTATGACTTTGCCACACAAAAACCTTTAGTTCAGTTTTGAGTGCTTACAGGCAGGTGTTCTAGTCTGTTTGGGCTACTATAGCAAAATACATCAACAACAAGCACTTATTTTTCATGGTTCTGGAGGCTGGAAGTTCAAGATCAAGGTGCTGGCAGATTTGGTATCTGGTGAGGGCCCACTCCTAGTTTATAGAGGGCTGTCTTTTTACTATGACCTCACGTGGTGTACATGGGGCAAGGGATCTCTCTTGTCCTCGTTTATAAGGTCACTAATCCCATGTGTAAGGACTCTGCCCTCATGACCTAATCACACCCTGAAGCCCTCCCTGCACTTCCTAATACCATCACCTTGGGGATTAAGATTTCACCATATAAATTTTGGGAGGATGCAAACATTTAGACCATAGCAGCAGACAATGCCCAGAAATGAAGGACTGGACTCCCCTGGTCATGTGCCTATTTTTCAATTCAAAGAAACAGGATCTCTCCCCACATTTTGGAAAGTAAAGGCCAAGATGTTAAAGCCACTGTCTGCATATGTAGTGCTCTATATGAAAGAGAACAATTTGTAAAAAATGATGTGCTGAGAAAATTCAGCCTTATGTCTCAAAAATGATTAACATAGCAAGGACAATATCTATGTTTTGAAACACAATTAGATATTTTCTCATTTATTTCTAGATGCAGATGTATCTAGCTCATGCAAATTAATTTTGTAGCTTTATTCTCTTTTTAGTGATCATGCTGATAACTGAAATTTTTGAAGAGCTGTTGCTAAGCAATGTGACTTGAAGCATGTAATGACAGTTTCCTATGACTACTTAAATGTAAAAAAGAGCTATCTTAATTTCACTACTTTATTATCAACCACCCCACTTTTAATGTTTTGGTGATTGCAACCTTCCTCCTTACCTAATTAAAAATTTTGTACAGTCATATAAAACTGATCTAATAATCTCACAGAAGATTATAAGGGGGAAATCTCATTAAGAAAAAAGTGTTTATATAATGACAAGGAGACAAGATTTTGGTATTCAACATTAGGTTATCTGTCATTATCCAGCTGTGTGACTTTGAGTATGTTCCTCCCTCTTTCAGAGCCCAAGACTGCATGGGAAGTCACAGTTAATATGATAAGACAAGTAAAAGAAGTATGAGCATGGAAAAAAGACATTTGCTACAAAGATTCTATCCTATTGTACATGTTGAAAATTCAAATGACCTTGCAGATAATTTATTAGACATAATAAAATAGTTCAGAAGATTTGCAGTATAAAATATCAACATATAAAAGCCATTTACATTGCCATATCAGCAATAAACAAATAATACTAGAAAGAGAAAAGAAGATGCCATACTAAGAGCAGCAAAAAACCAATGGTAACCTAGAAATGAATATGTACAAGTCATCCATGGAGAATATTAAAACGCATTACTGAAGGACCTAAGGAAAAAACAAATAGAGCCATATACTATGTTAATATATGAAAAGAATTGATATTATAATTGATGTTATTTCTTCCCAGAACAAAACTTATAAGTGAAATAACATTACAATAAAATCCCATAGAGTTTTTCATGGAACATGGAACATGAAAAACTGATCCTGAAAATTATATGAAATAGGCCGAGAGTTCTCTCATATAAAGACCAAGAGGACCTAAAACAATTTTGAAGAAGGCAAGGGAAGGGAGGTTTGCCCTTCAGATATGAAGATATATTATAAAACTATGATAACGTCAGGTGGTGCTTTTTTTCCAGAGATAAACAAAAAGATTAACAGAACAGATTGGTACAAAACAGAATTTAGCAAAAGCCTGTGCTTATATGAGCACTTGATATATAACAGAGATATCACTCTAAATTGGTAAAGAGTGGACCTTATTAAATCCTGTCAGTATAATTTTATAAAATTAGATAAATTCAAAGATAAATTCTAGGTAAATTAAAGAATTAAATAGGAAGGACAAAATTTTAAAACTCTTAGAAGAGAATATAGATGCATATCTTTATAATCTCTGCATAGGGAAGAATTTCTTAAAAATAAAGATGTGAAAAGCACCAACAATTGATAAATATAATTGTCTACTAATTGAAAGCCTTTTTTAGTTATAAAGTATTTAAAAGGCTCAAATACAATCTACAGACTGAAAATATATTTGCAATAAATATAATTGACAAAGAATTAGTATCTAGGATATGATGAAAATACCTATGAATCAACAAGAAGAAGCAATCAACCTAATATAAAAATGGACAAAAGGTAGGTATGAAGAGAAAATCTGAATGGTCAATGCACATATAAAAACAGCTCAACTTCTAGTTATGAAAAAGAAAATAAAAACAACAATGAAATAGTATCTCACAACTCACATACATAAGATTGGCAAATATGGAAAACTTGATTTAATAATAGGACATTTTGGAAGTCTTTGGAGAAATGAGAACTCTTCTCTATGGCTTTTGGGGCCCAACAGGAGGAAATATAAGTGTTTAAGAGCATGGACTCCAGAGGGAAGACTTCCTCTCTTGCTAGCTGTGTGTCATTAACCAAGCTATTTCAAACACTCATGCTGCAGCTTCCTCATCTGTGAAATGATAAGAATAGCCAAAAGTGCATAGAGCTTACTTGGTACCCAACCACGTTCTGTTGGAAGATATTTCACAGGGTTTGCATGAGGATTAAATGAAAAAGTTTAAACATGCCTTCCTGCAGAGTTAACACTATACAAGTGTTAGGTATTTTTACTATGCAATGTCTAGTAAAGCTAAGCTGTCCACACACTACAATCTGATGATTTCCTTTTGAAATGCAAACTCCTGAAAAACTTTTGCACTTGTGTTTAACGGACTAAGCACATGTATTGCAGTATTGCTTATTACAGCAAAAATTAAAAATACCCAAATGACCATCAGTAGGTAAATAGATAAATGAATTGTAGTGCATTCATTCCATCTTATAAGAGCTACATGTAACAACTTGCAAAAATGTCAAAAACAATGATAACAGCAAAGCAACATACAGACTGGTACATATGGTAAGATTCCTTTTATTTAAAGCTTAAACACATGCAAAAGAGTATGATGTGTTTATGGACAAATATAAATGTGGAAAAATATAAAAACAGATATGGGGATCTCACCAACTTCCTGATAATGGTTACATGTAGGCAAGAGAGTGGCATCAGGCATCAGGAGGATCAGGGACCCAGGCTGATGGAAACAACCATATTGTGGTTGCAGCATGGGGAACACACAACCTGCTCTGTTGCTGCAGAAGCAGACAAGCAAGATGGGGAAAACAGTAACACAGGTCATCTCTGCTCACATTTTATTGGCTAGAACTAGTCATTTGGCCTCACCCATCTGAAGGGCTTTCTTTTAGTGAACACTAGTAATGTCTCCCACACTGGGCCTGTGGTCTAAAAACAGAGAGAGCACATTCAGCTCCAGAATAAATAACCTGCCACTGTCTTTTTTGCTGTTGATTTGAAACTCCTCAATGATTCAGTCTCTCTGGGTCCTTTGATCTTTAATGATCAGATCTACCATCAAATGACTTGGATGCTTTGGTGAAGACCAACTGATTATTTCATAGACCAAACACCATACATCAAACACCAATGAGAGCAGAGGTTAATAGGATTTTATCCAACAGTGACTCACAGGCAAGTCTGGAGTGGATACACATATTTTGAAGGTTTTGTTAAAGTATCTAGAATATTTTGGATTTTTAAAATTAAATGTTAAATAGTAATCATTGTAGATACTCTTTTAAAAGTAATTCAAGATTTACCCCTTAGCAGCATAATAAAGCTCTTTGATTAAAGAGTCTTTGAGTGAGGTACATGCTGACTGGTAGATCATCCACAAACTCGGGAGGCTTTGAAAGGCTCATTCATTAAAGCCAGCAGTTTTGGCAAACACTGAGCTACAGCTTGGATTAGCATCATGTTGCTTTCTTCAGTTTGGATTTTGCATAAGTTAAAGCAGCCAGGGAAATATTTTACTAAAATCCACCTGCTCACTCAGCATCACCTACCCCTTTGGTTTTCCATAAATAGCTCAGGGTAAAGAGTTGACAGTCTATTTGTTTCCATACTCACAGCTTGGGTGACTCAACTGAACATATGGAAAGACAGAGTTTGGGGCTTTGTGGCTCTTCTTGAGCCAGGGAAGTGGGTACCTGAGGCTGCTTTCTTAATACCTTCCTTGATTCCCTTCCATCTGGCTCTCAGATTTGGAGCTGGCCTTGTCATTAAGTCAGAGCTGTATCTGGCTTTGATGTTGCCCTGGCATGCATTTTAACTATTTTCTCGATACCCTTGGAAACCAAAACTTGCATAAATCCTCCCCAGAACTGTTGAAATTCTTTATTTAAGCACCTGTGTCAATTTGTCTTTTAATTAAGTATAGGTGTTAAATAATTTGGCTCTATCATGAAATCAATTTCTATAAACAGAATTAAAATAGGACAAAACTATTCTGATAACATAGGTTATAGCTGTATTTTATAGTTAGTTTTTCCTATTACTGGTATATTCTTCACTCACTTCCATTCAAATAGTGTAGAGATTTGAGGGGAGAGGCAGGGGCACGTGGATGGATGTGCCAGTTGAGATGGTTCTTGCCATTCACCATGACGGGAAATAGCTTAATGCTTTATGGCGTTTGGGTGGATTCTTTCCATCCTCCATCAATTCTGGAAATGTATATTTTACTAAAGACAGGCCACATATCTCGCATACTAAAGACAGGCCACATATCTCGCAAAGCTTTTTGACCTCAGCTTTGAACCAGTTGAGCACTTTCAATGTCTTCTGGGATAAAAGAGGAAATGGATCCTTTATTTTCACATTCCTTATTGTTTTCTCTAGTAGAACTGGAGTAGACAGAGCACGAATGTGTCCACCTTAAGTAGAACGTGCTGGCCATGGGATGTGCCTCCCAGCTGCCCTTCAGTGAAGCACTTACTGCCTAGCTGTCCAGAGACAGCCTCCAGCTGGTGCTGCAGGGTTTGCCTCAGCTGCCGAGAGTGGCCTCACTCAAGGGCTTGACTGGTTAAGATGGAAATATAAAGGCCTGGACATTTTGGAGTGATGTGGGTCAACTCTGATGGGCAATGTTTGCTCCCCAGTTCCCCGTGGGGTTGATAAAAAGCTTTGTCACAGCTACATCAATGACTTTTCCTTCTTCCCAATACAGTTTTTTTTCTTTCCCTTCCACAGGTGTTGATCCTTAATAATTCCTTGTATGCCAAACTCTGTCTCAGCACCTGCTTTTGGACAAGCCAAATTGCAACAGAAAGCAAGGCTCACATATGCCAAGCACAGCTGCGACTTCTCCATGTTCAAAAGTGGTGGCTCAGGTGGGTGAGGGGCAGAGCACCTGGGAGGGCCATAACACTGTGGATTCCAAAGATACCCAAAGCTGAGGCTGTGGGAGCTGGAAGAGTCCTTTGAGTTCATCGAGTGTAGCTCCTGCAAAGAGGCTGGAGAGGCTGATATTGGAAATAGGGGCCTCATTTTGAAAGAGTGATCGTTAGGCTGGCAGAGTAATGTGAGGACATGAGGGGTGTGACTCCTCCCTGAGAATAAAGGGAGAGTGGCTGCACGAGACCACTGGACAGCTGGGTCGGGGTCTCCTGCGGTGTGGGGAGCAGTGGGCCTAGGGGAGACTGGAAATCAGGCTGGGGCCACAGAACAGAAAGCTGTGGTTTAGGAGATAACTGCAGCCCCCCCCCCCCAGTGCTAGAACAAAGGGGTGCATTTGTCCATGCTGGGCTTGACAGAGGGTGGACCTGGAGAACTCGAAAAGGATTCGGCAGAAGAGGGCTTACTGGAGAGGAAATCAAAGCAGGAAAAAAAATTGTCTGCGGAGGTGGATTACTGAAAGTCAGAGCCAAGTGGGGAATTTGAAGAAGGTAGTTGGAAAGCAAGACCCCCATAGGGGACTGCAAGTGCGAGCCCATTCGTGGGGTTCTCCACAAGCTCACCGAGGTCCACCCCACAGACCGAGTGAGTTTTGAACATTCAGCCCAAGGAAGTGAATGCTGGCTCAGAGCAGTCAAGGAAGCCCCCCTTTCTCTTCTCAACTCACAGCTCCCAAGAGGGGAAGCCATGGGGGAGTGGGAGGAACTGGCAGACTAAACACAGAAGCAGCCATCCAAGGCCCCCTTTCCCAGAGCAACACCTGCAACAGCCAAAGGCTAGGAGGAGCTAGAAGCTGCTAGTAGCTTCTCTGGACTTTAAAAAGTTAATATTACACTGTACTTCTATCTATTTAAGAGTGTTTGTTTTTATGCCTTGAAGTTATTGGAAGACTTTTATTATCTAGGAGAAAGGCTGTGAAATCTGCACAAGATTTTATTCAAGGAGGGGGAAGGGGTACAGGTTATACCTAGAAGGGAGCTGACACTAGAATTTGCAGAGGCAGTATCGAGAAAGGAAAAGTCGCTGTATGAACCCATGAGAACAGTGCCGTGGTTAATAGCATGGACGGTGGAGCCAGACCACCTAGTTCATCCTACACTTGTTATGTTTGACCTTGGGCAAGTTACTTAACTCCTCTTTCTTTGTGTCCTTGTCTGTAAAGTGGGGATAATAATAAAACTTATCTCATAAAGTTAATATAAGAATTACATTGGTTAACACATAACAAACACATGGAACTGTGCCAGACACCATAACAAATGTTTTTATAAATATTGGCTATTATGGGTCCAGCTCTTTCATTACCTGTTATGTAAGCACGTATGAGGACCCTAAAGATGACCATTCTAGAGTTAGTAGAGGCCAAAAAGCAG
This sequence comes from Microcebus murinus, assembly GCF_040939455.1. Lineage (NCBI taxonomy): Eukaryota > Metazoa > Chordata > Mammalia > Primates > Cheirogaleidae > Microcebus > Microcebus murinus. Next base: position 41,878,348 of record NC_134108.1, on the reverse strand, counting down.
GTTATTAAGTGAGTTTCCTCCCCTGTTGCACTAGGAAAGATTGGTCTGTGCTCTTTAGTCCAGAAGATGCAAGCTTATTATCATTCTGTTGCTAGCTCTGCAGATTTCCTTTCTCTTTAGGAAAAGGTGTGATTATGCACAGCTAGCTGTGTAGACACTGGCATACTTCCCGAGCAGGCACTGAAATGTGCTGTTTGATTTTAAATAGAGAAAACTTCCAGTGTTCCCCGAGGCTCCTGCGGCAGGGCTTGATGTTGAGGGAGGATTTCACGTACACGCCAGCAGGAGGCACTGCTCCTGTGCAAATCCAGTACAGTTGGCACATGAAATTTGGTATTCAGGACATTGTGCTCTGAAGTGAATGTTTAGCATCATTTGAAAAAGATTTCTGTTTTGTTTGTTGATTCACATAGTTTGGGAATTCCAGTGTTAGCTAATAGAAAATCTTTTTCTGTTCCTTGCCCACGACTTCAATCTGTATGTTTGCGATGGAAGGAATAGAAACCCAGAGATTTTTTTTTTTTTCATTGCTTAGAAAATGAAATGTCTGATGTTCAGAATCTATCTGGTAGCTTCTAAGTATTCAAAACAGAATTTAAAACCGGAAATTTAAAGAGAATTTGATGTTTAATTTCTATATCAATGAGTCATAGCACTTGTTTTTAACTGTGATCTAAACACTTAGCATTTAAAATTAGCACTCCATTTTACACCATACGCAGTTGAGTTAAATAATAGCCACATATGAACAAGAAGGTCAAAGTGATATTCTTTAGTTTTGTGTTGCTAGTTTGCTTGGTTCTGTTTTGTATTTACTTCTTTTGTCACATAAATGATCTGAAACATGATTTTTCAGTAGTAGGAAATGAGACTATACAGTATGATAACTTTTATATAAGAATGATGATCCAGTTATTATGACTACAGAGCAGAGATCACCTTGTGAGTGTGGAACACACACACTTAAATTAATGGAAGGTGTATAATTTGAGTTTTTAATGTATTTTCATCTCCATGACAAATTTTTGAGCTTTTAAAAAATGTAACTGAGGTTTATGACTTGTTCACTCTGTCCCCCATATTGGCTTTGAGATGAAGATTCAGACTGAGTGAATTTAGTTAGTACCTTTTTCCCCAAAACTGCTGTCACTTCACTGGAAGCCTCTGAAGGAGATTTTGCCTAGATAGGTTTGTGTCTCAAGCAATTCTTTAGCCAGCTTTCAACTGTCATGACTGGTGGGCAGGGAGCTCACATTCTGAGAACCCCTCAGTCCTCTGTAGGACCCCCAGAGGAGAGGTCTGAGCCCAACTCTCTGTGGAAGCTCACTGTGATGGCTTTCTCAGCAGCTGCAGGTGCGGAAGGGAAAGGGGAGAAAAACAGTCTGAATGGAGGAAAGCTAGCACTCTGTTCATTTTTGACCCTCACTCTGGGAGACCACCCACCCAGTATGTCCAGGCACTGGAGTCATACAGATCACCTGGGACCCACTGGATCCCTGTGGCCCAGAGTTGGGAAATGTCTGTGTGGGAGCAAAATGAAACCCCCTGGGGAGGACAAAGGTACATGGTGGGTAGAGAAGAAATACGGCACCTGCCTTCCCAGCTCAGGTCTGTGGAGATGGCAGCTGCCCCAGGAGGGGCAGAGGGCCCGGTGACCTGCCCACAAGAAGCTCCCAGCTCACAAGCAGCAGCAGCCTCTGGGCTCACATGGGTAGAAAGTCTCTCCAGCAGCTTGGGAACCCGCCAACTGTCAGAGATGTGAGTGAAGGAGAAACAAACCACTCCACCTACCCTTCTCACTGGGCTCCAAGCCTCTTGGGGGTTGATCTCTGCCAATACCTTGCTCCTTCCTGTTCTGCTCTGCAACTTCTTCCCATGCAGTCTTGAAGATTCTGGCACTCTTCCCTCAGATCCACACCTGATCTCTAATTGTCTGTTTGTTTGTATTTTCTCTTTCATCTACAACTTTTCCTTCTTACTGAGATGCTCTTGCAGCTGGTATCTCTGGTCAGTCATCATCTGTTAGTCCCTAACACTTTCAAGTAGTTTAGTTGTAGTTATATCAATAGCATCTCTTAAAGAGTTTCATTTGGGATTAGTTATTGGCATCTCATTAACAACCCACTGAAGGCATTAAAAAGTATCAGTAATCAAAATATGCCCACCTCATTCCGCTTGTGAATTAAATGAAAATATTCTTCCAGTTTTGGTGAATTTTCCATTATCATGTGATGTCTTCAGATTGGACCTGAATGCAGTGAAGATAACATTTATTCAGTTAATTTAAGCTACATAAATGGTAAAAAGAGGACTGTATTCATATACATCAGTAGTGCCATCCTGGGCTAGACTAGACACTGGGCTGTGCAGATGCCTGATGGGCTAGAGATGTTGAACCTAGAGTTATTCTGTGAATGGCCTCATGAGGGAGGCAGCGTGACATAGTTGAAAGCCTAGTGACCTTGATTTGGGCAGACCTCTTAGAAAAAACTCCAAAGCCAATGGGATTTTATGAATGAGAGCCTGAGTTAGAGTTGGATAAGTTGTACAAGACATGCCATTTAGCCTGGGCTTAACTTTGTTCATATGAAGGATTTCAGATTTTTTTTAAATGATAAGGTCTTGCTCTGTCAACCAGGCTGGAGTGCAGTGATGCCATCATAGCTCACTGCAGCCTCAAACTCCTGAACTCAAGTGATCATCTTGCCTCAGCTTCCCAAGTAGCTGGGGCTACAGATGAACCACTATGCCCAGCTAATTTTAAAATTTTTTTTTAGAGACTGCGTCTGGCTATGTCTTAAACTCCTGGCCTCTAGCAATCCTCCTCCCTCAGCCTCCTGACTAGTTCGGATTTTGATGTTATCTCAAAGTCAGGTTGCTCAACTATCACAGGGATGTAGTAATGGCATTGAAAAGAGGAGGTGTTTATCATCAACTTTAACCTGTGTCTCATTCCCAGACTACATTGACTACAGTGGATGACAAATTAATATATTATATATTTTATATAAAAATTTTAAATTAATTGTAAGCATTCAAAATGCCCCCAAAATTTGTAACCTCATCATTTTAATATGATAGTAGTCTTGCAAAGAAGTAGCTTGGCTTCTGCTATATTGTATGTAATTTATAGTTTATTTTAAGGTAGTTAGTACTTGAAAAATGCTAATTATGAGTGCATACTCCAGAGGCAGCTATTTAAATATTGCTGTCTAAATATGCACCAGAGGGTCTGTTGTTTAGCTAAACAGATGCTACAAATAATTCTTCACTAGAGAAATGAGTAGTGTTCAAGCTGTGACTGTGTGTGTGTATATATGTATATATGTAGTTGTCTAAAAAAGATTATGCAGGCATCTTCATTTTTTTCTGGAATAAACAGGACCCAGTAAACAGCCAGCAAGTACAGCAGCATAACATGTTTGGAGTGATGCCTTCACTCTAGAACTACTTTTAGTCATTTGTTTTGTCTCATAATTGAGGACTAAAAGAATTATTGATCCTGTCATCAGAATATTGTTGGATCTGCGTTGGAGTTTCCTACACGATGCTTTTAGAGTCAGGAGCCATCTTAGCTCAGGCTACTATAAAAAAATACCACAGACTGACTGGGTGGTTTACACAACAGACGTTTATTCCTCACAGTTCTGGATGCTGGAAAGTCTGAGATCAGGGTGCCAGCATGGTCAGGTTCTGGTGAGGGCTCTCTTCTTGGCTTGCAGACAGCTGCCTTCTTGCTGTGTCCTCACACGACAGAGACAGAGCTCTGGTGCCTCTTTCTCTTTTTATAAGGTCACTGATCCCATTACAGTGGCTCCACCCTTATGACCTTATCTAAACCTGTTTACCTCACAAAGGTCCCACCTCCAAATACCAACACATTGTGGGTTAGAGGGTTCAACACATGAATTTTGTGGGGAAACATTTAGTCCATAACAGAGGGACTCCCAGGGAAGAATTTATTAAGCTTACAGGAGTAGTTGTATGGCTGTTTCTGTACCTTCTTGTAAATAAACATTTGTATATGTGGCACAATTTGGTCTGACTTGTTTTCATTTAACATGCAATCTGGCAGCCAGGTGGTAGGGAGGAGGCGCAGGTCCTCAGTTCTCTAATTGTCATTGTCAACTTTGGAAGTCCTTGTTCTGAACATAATAACTTTGTTCTGTATCTTTCATTATCCTTTCTAACTGGAGGAGCATTTCTTCTCAACTGTTTTTCCTTCAGCAAACTCAAACCATGTAAACAATGTGAACATATTAATGAACTGTGTATGTAAGTAACTTAAAACAAGAACTTGAGACATTTCTTCATACAAAGAAATTATTTTTTATTACTGTGAATCCATCCTGAACCACAGGGCTAGTTAGAGATGATCACAACAGAGAGTTGTGAGGCATTGAAAATTATCTTAAGTAATATGCAGAAGGAATGGAGACAATCAATTGATTATTTAATTCTCAGTGGCTCAGATTCTTCCAGGGATAAACTTTGAACATTAATTTAATTTTTCACGTGCCTGGTATATAAGTTAGAAAGGCATTCTTTAGTGTGTTACGTGTTGTAATGTCCTTAGAAAGCAAGTTATTATTTGCAATTTATTTCTATATCTTTTCTTATTCCTTAGCCATTCCTTAAGTGTTATATATAGGCTTATGATTTTTATTTTTAAAGGGTGACCACTTTGAATCTCTTTATATGGGTGGCAACATGTTTTTAAAGAACTATTACAGATAATTTATTGACACTAGTGAGTTAGGCATGAGATATTTTGAGTGTAGAGTTTGACACAGAAATTTGAAAAGTGAAAAGAGGAACAAATGAATAAAAGATTCAAGGCCCAGATTGGTGACAAATTAGTGTAATATATTTTAGAGTATTTACTTATGCTAGATTAAGATCCTTGTCTACTAAAATCGCTGTATATATAAAGCTGAGTATAGTAACATGCAATTAGGAACTTAGTAAGTTTTTATTTGATCACAACGTTTGAAAAGAATTTCATAAAGTGCTCTGAGGCATTAGGTTAGGAAGGCAGGATTTTGCCTAACATCAAACAGGTTCTGTTTTCCTACATTGGATATTTGCTCATGTGTCAGTGACCCTGCTTGCCAGTCAGGAAATGAGACCCAGTGACTTTAGAACCTAAGGTCTCCTCTGTAGTCTCTCATGTGAAAGAATGTTAATGGCAATCCATCAGACTTCCAGCCATGAGTTCTGATAGAATATGTGTTTCACTTTTTTGTCAATGATCCTACAATTAAACTCTTTGAGTTTTTTCATAAATTTAGGATAGATTTAAAAAATAATCTTTACTTTGCTTTCTAATATCTTTGGATTAGATACCAGTGTGTTTGTTATTATTTGATATAGTATCTTTGATCTATCTGCTTCAAGGCAATTTGAAAGTGGAAATCTTAACTTTTTCCAAAGTAAAGTCCAAAAATGATATCAAATAGACACATTTTTTAAATCAAGTGCTTCTCATGTTCAAAGCACAGTGCTAAATGCTCTAAACAACAACAAAAGAAACTTTACTCTTTGCTTTTTTAATGCACTGATAGTACTTTTTGCTCTATGATTATGGAATTTTCCTTTAGAATTTGAACTTGGTTATCTCTCTTTGACATATTTAAAAATGCATTTTGATTCCTTTTTGAGGTTGTTTTTGAATTTCTTCTTTTTGTTTCTGCATAATTTTTGGTTTGCACCTTCATTTGTGCTTTGGATTTTCTTTTTTCTGCTCCTCTCTTTAGCCATATTTCCATTTCAAAATGATATACCTTCTTCTGTATAACATTCCTCCAAACCCTGCGCCCAGGTTTTATTATTTTGTCCCTTATCCCATATTTATTTGGGGACTTTGGGAAGTTGTGTTAAGTCATCTTCAGACTTCTTGGGGCTTCAAAGGGCTCTTGTTTTAAATGACAATTCTTTATCCTTTACCAATATTGTATCTTTCAATATTTTATGATGAAATAAAATTTCCCCATCATTATTATTTGGGCTATTATTACTTCTTCAATGTCATGTTGCTTTGTGAGAACAGTAATATTTTCCAGTCCAAGTTAATTTTGTCAACTACAGGACCACCCACAGAGATTCTCTAGTTTCTTCTTTGTCCAGCAAGTTGTGTTTGCAACGCTTTTGTTTTTTCTTGGATATAGCTCAATAATAGTTCTTCTTTTATGATATGTCTGTGTCTTTCCTTTAGATTTCTTGACTCTACCAAATTTTTATTTCTTCAAAGTGCTATGATGTTCATTATATCAAAAACAACATTATATGATGTTCATTATATCTTGCTTATTTCTCTCCACAGAAAGCTTTAGGAATACACATACACACATACTTTTTTGAAGAAAAAGTATATGAAGAAAAATAATCTGATTATAATAATAATTAATATTGGAGAAAATCATATCAATTTTAAAACAGAAAATATTTAAAAATAGGAAATGATTTAAAAAGATCAGTAGATCTTTGAAAGAAAAGAGATTATTGCAACGTATGTCTGTGTGCTAATTCTATTGGGATCACTCTATATAAAAATTTAATAAAAAATTTTCTGACCACTAAATAGAATAAATTATTTTTTCCCTCATGGATAGAGTTATAAAGAATCACAGAATCTTATCTGTGATGTTCAAAACACAACCCAGAATAACAGGGAGGTCAGAAGTGGCTGGTGTATTTACATATCATTGCAACATTTATTTCCTGAGGGAACATAAATATCCTAGAGTGCAAAACAGAGAGAAGCAACACTTTCATTCTCCTCCAAGCATAGTCAAATACAATTCCTTTATTTTTTCCAAAGGCTCATGTGTTTGTGCTTAATGTTATGAAGTTATGAAGAAGATTGAGCCTTCCATTGTCTGAAAATGTGAGAAATGATGGTGCAAGACAATATTTTTTGATGTTGACTTCTGCAAACCTTTAGAAAAATACTTAACAAACAAGAAGGAAAAACTTCTCTTTGGTGGTATTTCTAGTACCATGTGTTCTAGTTCAAAACACTGTATTTCAGCTTTAGAAGGAATAACAATATAAATAACCAAAATAAACCAAGAAATAAATCCTTGAGTGTTTCTCCTGAATCAGATTGTTTTCTGAAGAAATTTCTCTTTTCTAATATAGAGGCTGACCACTTCAATGAATGGCTCTGTCTTTAGGTTCCTGGAATCAGGACTGGGATGTTCTGAAAGATGATGGTAGTGTTTCCATGGTTGAAAAATAAAAGTTTTTTAAAACTGAGGTTTGTAAATTCTTAATTTCTGTGATTTTTGTCTACATAAAGTTCTGCCAACAGATGAATTCAATCAACACTATCAATAAAATCAGCAAAAATAAATGAAATTCATTTTTTGACTTCACATTCATTCATTCAATACATTTTTAGTGAGTTCCTTCTATATGCTAGATACAACTCTAATAACAGTAGCCACATAAACCATCCTGACCTCATGAAGCTTAGATTCTAGTAGGGGAGACAGACAAAAATAAATAAATACCTAACTATGTATATCTAAGCACACAGAATAGTAATTGGCATATAATACATAGGCTTTTACAAAACCCATTTTTATTGAAGCAAAATTTACATAAATTATGGTAGGTAGAATAATGGTTTCCCCAAAGATGCCCATGTCTTAATCCCCAGAACCTGTAATTGTTACTTGAAAAGGGTGACTAAGGTTACAGATGGAAAAGATTGCTTAACAGCCAACCTGAAAATAAGGAATTTTTCACATAGTGAGACCCTATCTCTACAAAAAATAAGAAAAATGATGGTGCACATCTTGTAGTCCTAGCTACTTGGGAAGTGGGAGGATTGCTTGAGCCCAGGAGTTGGAGGTTGCACTGATCTATGGTTGTGCCACTTTACTCCAGCCTGGGCAACACAGCAAGACGCCTTAAAAAACAAACAAACAAACAAACAAATGAAAAAACAAAACCAAACAAACAAAAATGGGGAATTTTTCATGGATTATCTGGATTGGCCTAGCTATGGTTTAAATGTTTGTAGTTTCCCAAACTCATGTTGAAATTTAATTGCCATCATAGCAGTATTAAGACATGGGACCATTAAGAGGTGATTGGGCCATGAGGGGCTCACTCTCTTGAATAGGTTAATGCCATTATTGCATGAGTGGGTTCCCTATAAAAGGACAAATTTGGGCCTCCTATTGCCTCTTCCCCCGCCCTCCCTTGATCTTCTGCCATGGGATGGTGCAGCAAGAAGACCCTTACCAGATGCTGGCCCCTCAATCTTGAACTTTCCAGAACCATGAGCCAATACATTTCTGTTCATCATAAATTACCCAGTCTGGAAAAGAGGTGGAGCAAGATGGCTGATTAGAACCCTCCAGCAATCATCTCCCTGTAGGAACACTAAATTTAAAAACTATCTGTGCAAGAAAGCACTTTTGTAAGAACCAAAAAAAAAAAAAAAAAAAAAAAAATCAGATGAGCAATTATAGGATCTGGTTTTAAGAAAATATCAAGGAAAGAGGCATTGAAGAGGATGGGAAAAACATTTTTCATTGCTTACTCTCTCCTTCCTCCAACCAGCAGCACCTTGCAGAGGGAGAATCTGTGTGCTTGAGGGAAGGAGAGTAAACTGACTGTGGGACTTTGCATTGGAATTCAGTGCTGCCTGTCACAGCAGAATACAACAAGGCAGAATTCTGCCAGTGCCCATGTAGAAAAAAATCTAGACCAGCCAGAGGAGAATGCTACCAGGAGAAACCTAAGTTTCAACAGAAAAGGAGAAAATATTTGCAAACTATCCTTCCAACAAGGGATTACTAACCCAAATATACTAATGAGCTCAATAAACTCAATAGGAAAGAATCAAATCATATCCTTTTCAAAAATGGGCAAAAGATCTGAATAGACATTTCTCAAAAGAAAATGTATAAATAGCCAATAGGTATATAAAGAATGTTCAGCACCACTAATCATTAGAGAAATGCCTATCAAAATTACAAGGAGATATCACCTCACTCCCGTTGAAAATGCTGTATCGAAAACATTGGCAATAACAAACGCTGGCAATGATGTGGAGAAAGGGGAACCCTTGTACACTACTGGTGGGGATGCAAATTAGTAGAGCCACTGTAGAAAACAGCATGGAGCTTCCTTAAAAACTAAAAATAGACTACCATATGATCCCTCAGTCTCAGTGCTGGGTGTATATACAAAAGAAAAAAATCAGAATATTGAAAGGATATCTGCATTGCCATATTTATTGCAGTGCTATTTACAATAGCCAAGATATGGAGCCAACCTACATGCCCATCAATGGATGAATGGATATAGAAAATGTGGCAAATATACACAATGGAATATTATTCATTCATTAAAAGAGAATGAAACCTTGTCATTTGCAACAAAAGGGATGGAACTGGAGGACATTATGTTAAGTGGAATAAGCCAAGCACAGAAAGACAATTTTTACATGTTCTAACTCATATGTAGTAGATAAAAATTTAAAAAGTTGAATTCAGGGAGATAGAGAATGATGTTTACCAGGGCCTGGGAAGGGTTATGGAGGGAGGGATAAAGTGAGTATGCTTAATGAGTACAAAAATACAGTTATATAGAATGAATAAGACCTAGTATTTGGTAGCACAATAGAGTGATTACATTTAACAATAAATTATTGTATATTTTTAAATAACTAAAAAAGTGGAATTGCAAGGTTCCTAACACAAAGAAATGATAAATGCTTGAGGTTATGGATACTCCAATTACTCAGATTATATTATTACACATTGTATGCCTGTATCAAAACATCACATGTACCCCATAAATATGTACAACTACCCATAATAATTAAAAATTAAAAAAAATTAACCCAGTCTATGGTATTCAATTATAGCAACATAAAACAGAATAAGACAGGCCCAATGTGATCACAAAGATTTTTCAAATATGGAAGAGGGAGGCAGAAGAGTCAGGGGCAGATGCAATGTGAGAAAGATTTTGGCTCTTGCTGACTTTCAGGATGGAAGAAAAACATGAACCAAGGATTGTAGGCAGCCTCCAGAAGCTGGAAAAGGCAAGAAAATGGATTCTTCTTAGAGCCTCCAGAAAACAACAGCCCTGCTGATACCTTTTTAGTGTAGTGAGACCTATTTTAGACTTCTGATCTCTAGAACTGTAAGATAATAAATTTGTGTTGTTTTAAGCCACTTAGTTTGTAGCAATTTGTTACAGCAGCAATAGAAAACCAATATTATATATACAAAACAACTAATACATATTAATACAATAACATTTATAGATCTTAAGTATATAGTTTGTTAAGTCTTAAACATCTTCACCCATAGTCAACCAATGCTATAGATCAGATATTTGTCCCCTCCAAATTTCATGTTGAAATTTGATCCCCAGTGTTGGAGGTGGGGCTAATGGGAGGTTTTTGGGTCATGGGGACCCATTGCTTATGAATAGATTAATGTCTTTGGGGAAGGAGGAGTGAATGAGTTTTCATTCTGTTAATTCCCCCAAGAGCTGATTGTGTTGTTAAAAAGAGCCTGGTACCTCCCCCTGTGTCTCTTGATTCCTCTCTTGCTGTGTGACCTCTGCACATACCAACTTCCCTTCACCTTCTACCATGAGTGGAAGCAGCCAGATATCCTCACTAGAAGCAAATACAGGCACCATTCTTCTCATACAGCCTGCAGAACCATGAGCCAAATAAACCTCTTTTCTTTATAAATTATCCAGCCTTGGGTACTCATTCATAACAACACAAACAGACTAAGACAGCCAAGTTACAGACATTTGCATCACCAAGAAATTCCCCTCACTGGCTTCTTCTAGTCTACCTCCCCTCCAAAAAGAGGGAATCACTGTTCTAATTTCTATTAAATTACTTTTGCCTATTCTTGAACTTCATATAAATGAAATCATAAAACATTCATTCTTTTGTATCTGATTTATTTCTTTCAATATACTGATTTTGAGATTCATATGATTTGAGTCTATTAGTAGTTCAATCCTTTCTCTTGCCTAGTAGTACACCATTGTAAGTACACTGCCAAGTCAGACTAGGACCATTCCTGGAACTGACCCAGTGTCACTTTTGTCATAATCTATTGGTCAAAGCAGTAACAATATCCATCTAGATTCAAACAGTTGAAGAAGAAACTTCTCTTGATATGAATGGCAAATGTCCTGTTGTGGACTGAGTTGTGTTCCCCCAAAATTTATATGTTCTGATTATCATCCCAGAATGTGACCACATTTAGAGATATGGTCTTTAAAGAGTAAATTAAGATAAAAATGAGGTCATGTTGTGTTTTCATCTTTTGTCTGTTGTGAATCATGCTGCAATGAACATTGGTACATGTAAATAAATAGATAGATAAATAAAATGTTTGTTAGATACATTTCTAAGACTTCAAAGAAAACCTACCCTCACACTCTATTATTGGTCCACTATAAATGTAGAAGATAGAAAAGCAGGAGTAGAGGAAGAGTTATCTTGTATTTCATGCACATAGAAAGGAATGTTTCCATGTCCAGAACAGTTTCATCAGTAAACTCCATAAAGGAGATTTAAGCATATTGATGCAAGGCAGATTATTGTATAGGTAGAGAGAAAATTCACATTTACCGTAGACTTGGCTGGGAAGAAACAACCATGCTGTTGAGATCAGAAGAAATGGATACACATAACTTTGTGTGGGGATTAAGAAAAAGTGTCTTGATAAGAGATTCATATCTTGTTTGATTATGGATGGCATTACCAGCTTTCCAAGAGGCTATACTAAAAAAGGGAACCTTCTCACCTTTTCAGCAATTTTCTGAGGGATTTTTATGATTTAATAAAAAGCCCAGCCAGGCAATCCTTCTGCAAATGGATCCCACAGGTTCACATTGTATGTCACCGACTAGGGTGGGTTGTCAGCACCATGTGTAATCCTCAGTGGTGGTTCTGCCACCTTGAATAGCATGTCAACACCTCACCTCTATGCTAAAAGAATACAATGTTTATTGCTGCAAATTTTAAAAAGGACAATGTTTCTACTTTTTTTTCTTTTCAAACTGGGACTCACAGTAGAATATCCATTACAGGAATCAATTGTGATTCATTGTCATGGCTTAGATGCCCATTTTTTCCCTTTAACCCCTATACTCCCTTTTTCTGCAAATTCTATGTAGACACAAACCTACATTTGTATTTACTAGAGAAACAAAGAGGCAGCAGATTTAAAATTTGCTAATAAATCATGTGACCTTGTGTAGTACAGATTTTATTGAACAACAGAGTAGAATTATGCAGATCTCCTTAGCTGCCTGAGTCCTGACACTTCCTCTTTCAGAGACTTAACTTGATTCAAGACTCTGGAAGGCAGGAAGATGAATAAGATATTAATAAGATTGATTTATGCAAAGTAAGCTGCAACAATGAATATATTGTGCATTATGCAAACCAGAGGCAATGTACTTCAGAACTGGAGTCATTTGAAATCTTAATTACAATGGTTATATGTTGAAGTACACAGCAATGCCAATGTTCCATATTAAACATTTTACTCAAAGCTATCAAATAAAAATTATAGTTTAAAAAGAAATTGTAAGAAAGCAATTAAAAAATCACAACACCTACATTGTTAGGAGCTTATATGTATTTTTTGACTTAACTAATGTGACAAGATGACAAGTGATAGAAGACAGCTGAGCATATTTGACAGGTGCCTTTCTGCTCCACGACACACCTTATATGCCTAATGAGGATATAGCCTTTTCTATTATAATATGGCTTACATCCCACTGGGAAATGAGGCAGCCATTAATGCACAGCTGTTAGCTTCTGTGTGATGGATATGGAACAAAACATCCTCTATTTAGCTGTTGCCTTTTTGTGAAACAGGAGTGAAATTTTCTACAATAACAGTAATGATAATAATCCCATACATTTACTTGGTGATTTACAGTTTCCAAAGTGTTTAGAATTTAGGATCCAAATGGCTGCCATTTTTTTCCTGCCATATGTGTCTTAGGCATTTTCCTGAGTACATTACATGAACTTTGTTGGCTTGATTCTTACCAACAACTCTGTGAGGTAGCCATTTCCACACCCTGTTTTCCAGATGAGAAAAGTGAGCTTTGAAGTGATTAGGTAACTTAACTAAGTCATATAAATAGTATAAGGTCAGTGATGAGCTCTGTGTCAGTCAAAGTCAATGGTTACTACAAGGAGAACTATGAAAAACTGAGGAAAGAAATCACAGATGATGCAAACAAATGAAAAAAAATATCAAGCTCATGGATCAGTAGAATCAACATTGTTAAAATGTATATACTACCCAAAGTGATTTATAGATTCAATGCAATCCCTGTCAAAATACCAATAGCATATTTCAAAGATCTAGAAACAATAATTCTATGCTTCGTTTAGAAGCAGAAAAGAGCCTGAATAGCCAAAGCAATCCCAAGCAAGAAGAATCAAGCTGGATGTATCACATTACCAGGCTTCAAGGATATAGTAACCAAAACAGCATGGTATTGATACAAAAACAGAGACACAGACCAATGTAACAGAATACAGAACCCAGATATAAAACCATCTACCTGTAGCCAACTGATTTTTGATAAAGCAGAAAACAATGTACACTGGGGAAAAGAAGCCCTATTCAATAAATGGTGCTGGGAAAATTGGATAGCCACATGTAAAGAATGAAACAGCATCCTTCTCTCTCACCACTCACAGAAATTAATTTGAGATGGATAAAAGACTTAAATTTAAGGCATGAAACCATAAGAATTCTAAAAGAAAATGTAGAGAAAATTCTTCTAGATATTGGTCTAGGCAAGGAATTTATGACCAAGACCCCAATGACAATTACAGCAACAACAAAATAAATAAATGGAAATGGATTAAATTAAAAAGCTTCTACACAGCTAAGATAATAACCAACAGAGCACCTAGACAATCTACAGAATGGGAGAAAATATTCACAATCTACACATCTCATAAAGGATTAATATCTAGAATTTACAAAGAACTCAAACAAATCAGCAAGAAAAAAACAACTATTAAAAAGTGGGCAAAAGACATGAATATAAATTTTTCAAAAGAAGATAGACAAATGGCCAAAACACATGAAAAAATGCTCAACATCACTAATCATCAGGGAAATGCAAATTAAAACCACAATGAGATATCACCTTACTCTTGTTAGAGTGGCTTTTATTAAAAAGCCAAAAACCAATAGATGTTGGAATGGATGCCAAGAAAAAGGAATGCTTATACACTGTTGGTGGGACTGCAAATTAGTACAACCCCTATGGAAAAGAGTATAGAGATTTCTCAAAGAACTAAAAGTAGACCTACTATTTGATCCAGCAATTCCACTACGAGGTATCTACCCAAAGGAAAATAAGTTATTTTTATCAAAAGACACCTAAACTCAAATGTTTATTGCAGCACAATTCACAATTGAAAAGATCTAGAATCAACCCCAGTGCTCATCAATTTACGAGTGGATTGACAAAACGTGGTATATGTATACCATGGAGTACTACTCTGCCATAAAAAAGATGAATTAATGCCCTTTGCAGCAATTTGGAAGGAATTGGAGACCATTATCCTAAGCAAAGTATTTCAAGAATGGAAAAGTAAACACCACATGTACTTACTCTCTAAGAATCTGGAAGTAACTGGTGGTTACACAAGTGCACAGAGGGGAGTAAAAGTCATTAGAAATCAAGCATGGGGGAGGTAGAGGATGGAGAGAAGGGGCAAAAACTCACCTAATAAGTATAATGAACACTGTTTTGGTGTTGGGCACATTTATAGCCCTGACTCAAGCCATGTAACAAAAACATTTGTACCCCCTTAATATTTTGGAATAAAAAGAAGAGAGAGAAAACACTGACCAGTTTGATGCTCACAACAAATATGTTCTAATGTTAAATGAGTATAGACAGTCCCTACTCTGTTCCTAAAGTGCTATAAACTGTTATGGTTTGAAAAATAATATTATTACCTAAAATGAAAAAAGCTGTTACTTGGCTAAAATTTTCCCTTCATTTACTTATATTAGCCTCCACACCCTCTACTCCCCACATACTCTCACCTCAGGCAGAGCCCACCATTCATGCTGTTCAGCAACCTGGAAATCCTCCTGGCCACCCAGCCATGAGCCAAACTGTGTTCAATAGGAGATTGTTCTTCCAACCCAAATATTCCCATGTGTGTTTGTGTGCATGTATGTGTGTATGTATAACTACTGGATCCAAGCAGACCCATGTTTAACAACATCATATACAAAAGAGACAACCAGTTTTTCTGTAGCAACAGTGGTAGCTCTTGCACACAACCTCTGAGATTTCTCTGAGTCATGCCAGGATATTATTCATAGTCATTCATTCATTCAGTAAATAATACTTGACCACCTACCCTATGACAGGCCTCATACTAGATGCTGGAAATATAGTGAAAAATACAGATACATTCCTGGAACCTCATGGAGCTTATTAGACCAGCTGGGAATACAGATATTACCCGTTACAATATAATGTGAAGAAGGAAGTTTTGAAAATGGTAGCAAAGGATAAGTCAGACAACAGCAAAGAACAAAGCAGCTTTTGTGGGGAACATGGCCTTCCAACTCCTAATGTTTTTACCCTTGCTGGGGGACACGAATTAGTGTTAACATCCAGCACCTCTCAGTTTGCATTTCATTCTCCAGGTGTCTCTTGTTTAACTTCATTGCTCTCCCTCCACCCTCCCCCATTTAATCTTACCTGATTGGCGAGTTTGGTAGGAGGAACCAAACACAAGTAGCCCCCACACCTTCCGCCTCTCTTCTCTGTGGGGCTCCTCTGCACAGGAAGTATATGCTCTTGTTTGCTTCTCATGCTGTAAAGTTGTCCCAGGCTGACTCTGCTCTCTGTGAAGCCCCGTGGATTTCAGCCGTGCCAGAGACTGGGTGAGTCTCTCTAATTCTGGGGTGCAATATTAGAAACACAGCGTCGCTGCACATTTAAACCACATTTTTCCATGTCAGCTTAAAGCATAATAAAAGTGATATTTTAACCCCAATGCATTTTACTTTTTTGTATTATTTCTCAATGCTTCAGAAAGCCATTTGGATGAGGAGAGACAGGTGTAAATTATTGAGTTTACTTATAGCCCAACTCTAGCCATAGAAAGTACTGATTATAACAAGTATCCTTAAAACATTTCTACTTTAGAGGAGGACTAAAAAACATAGAACTATTCTTATAACTCAATCGTCAACATGAGTACTATTATTTTGTTTCCTACAGCAATGTCATTTGGATAAAGGTAATGCTGGAATGAAAAGTCAGGAAATTGTTTTATGTTCAATTATTGGTATCTCATTCCTTTTTGACCTTTTACGACATATGTAATTATTAATTAACTTTAGCTTGCAGCTCTTTACAAATGAGTTTTCTTTATTACATAATAGTAAGCCATGGAGATTTATTTCACTTTTTTTCATGGTATAACATACATGTGGAAAAGTTCACAAAATATAATTGCCTACCAGCTCATTAAATTATCACTGGACATCCAGTTTTTAATGTGTGAATTCTGATAAGGAAAATAATATGATGGGTTTGCTTTTATGTTTGTTGATCTTTTCATGTGTCAGCGAAATCCAGGAAGTTTGACATCAGCCTATTTTTGATTATTTATTCTCATCTTAGCAACACAGCTCTCAGAATGCAGTGGATAATCAGGATACCTCCCAATGTATAAATTACCTTTTATTGACTGTGTGGGTGCTATTGAGACTCCTGTTTCCTCTTACCTTGCCAACATCTGTCATTGCCTGTGCCACTCTGTGCATATATACAGGCACACCTTGTTTTATTGCGCGTTACTTTATTCAATTCACAGATAATTGTGTTTTTTATGAATTGAAGGTTTGTGGCAACCCTGTGTTGAGCAGTCTATTGGCACCATTCTTCCAATAGAATGTGCTCACTCTATGACTCTGTGTTACATTTTGATAATTCTCACAACATTTTATACTTTTTTGTAATTATTATGTCTGTTATGGTAATCTGTGATCAGTGATCTTTGATGTTACTATTGTAATTGTTTTGGGGTGCCACAAACAGTACCTATATAAGATAGTGAACTTAATTCATAAATGTGTGTGTTTTGACTGCTTCACCAACCAGCCATCCCCCCATCTTTCTTCCTCTCCTCAGGTGTCCCTCTTCCCTGAGACAGAAAAAATATTTAAATTAGGCAAATGAATAATCCAGCAATAGCATCTAAGTGTTCAAGTGAGAAGAAAACTGATGTTGCGGGAGAAATTTGGGATAATATCTAGAATGATGTCCTTGATTAGGAGATAGAGGATATGATTCAATTTATAAGTGGAAAGATGGGCCTTAGATAGTAGCTTATACAGTTGATCATATTAATAGAAACTTGTAATAGGCAGGAAGAAAATATGTTAGCCCAGATGCAGAGTACCTTGGTTGACATGACTTCATGAGGGACTAAAGCTAGGAAAGTATTAAGAAACTTGAGAAAGCCCCTCTCTCCCCCTCTCCCTCCCTCCTCCTCCCTCCCCTTCCTCCCTCCCTCCCTCTCCCTCTCTCTCTCTCTCTCTCTCTCTCTCTCTCTCTCTCTCTCTCTCTCTGTCTCTCTGTCTCTCTCTCTCTCTCTCTCTCAGCTGTTTATCTCTTCTTGTTTGTTTCATTCTCCAATCTTGCTGAAGTCTAACATTCAACACCCAATCAGGCATATTATTGCAAACGCTGCACTATAATTCCTTCAGGTCTTCAGTTTAAGACCTTAGAGTTGCTGTGTCTCAATTATAAATTTCTGGAAGATAGCACTATATGATTTTCCCTTCTGAGGTCAGATGAAAACCACTATTTCAGTCACTTGTAGACAATAACTTCCTCACTTCTCACTCTGTGAAAACTCTCTCTGAAAAGCATATATAAGCAGGATCACATGGAGTTGGAGGTGGAATTATTTCAATTTCTAGCAAATGTGTGTGTGTGTGTGTGCATGTGCACTTGCACATGCAGGGTATGCAAGTAAAGCATACAAAGTTAATCTGTATATTTCATTTAACATTCTTCAAAATATAGCTATGCTCAAGTGAATTTAGGATTTGATTTTCGGACTAAGAACTCAAGAATAGGGAAATTATAGTTTAAATTATTGATGCATAGTTTAAATTATCATAGTTTAAACTATTGGTGCATCTTCTCTTATTAGTATTGGTTACCCTACTCAAGAATATAGCTGATTATGTGTTGGAACTCTATACTGCAAGGGATGAACCATGGCCTTTTAATTATGTGCTGTAGCTATTCCTCTTTCACTTCTGGTTCTATTACTGTGCTCCCAAAGGTCTTTCCAAAACTAGTCTTTCATAATACTTAATAATAATTTATTGTATATTTTCAAATAGCTATAATAGAGGATTTTGAATACTCCCAACACAAAGAAATGATAAATGTTTGAGGGGATGAATATGCTAATTATCTTGATTTGATCATTACACTTTGTATACATGTATTGAAATATCACTCTGGACCAAAATGGCAGACTAGAAGTAAGCTGTCTTCACTCTTCCCCACAGAAAACCAAAAACAAATGTGCAGCACTGAGATTATCACTAGCAATAGCCCCAGAAATCAAATGAGGATGAGACACTTCCTGGAGCCAAGGGAAGTGACAAAACTTCATGCAGATGGTATAAGAATTAGATTTTTATATGTGCGATGCTTTCTCCCCAATCTGTCATGCACCAAGCATGCAGAAAGTATCCTCCAGATTCACGGTAACTATATTGAAAAGACTGAGATCAAGGTGGGCAACCAGCTTTCCCACCACCTTGGGTTCCCTGGCAGAAGACCTGCCCCTGCCTCAACCCATGGGAAGTATGACAAAGGCCTGAAGGGAGAGAAATCCCTGAGGACAGCCTGAGACAAAGCAGGAGGTGGGACTAGCATCCCCAGACCAAGAACTCTGCTTTGTATCTCAGCAAAGGAGATGCCAAATCAGAGTGGCTGTTTAGCAGCACCACACAGTAGGAGATATGGTCCACAGGTTCCCTGAGCATGAACCCCTGACACTGCTGGGATATCCTTCTTGGGACCTCCCCATCTGGGAAGGGCAGTATTCTGAAGTTTGCTAAAGCTGAGAAAAACCTGAGCATAAGGCACCACCTAGTGCTAAAAAGGAGACAGTGATACAGCTCGAAAAGATATTCAACAGATGTATTGCAAAGAAATCTCTAAGGAAACATACCCAATAAAAATAAAAACAAATCAGACATAGACCAGAATAAATAATCCTTCAATGCAAATAAATAGATGCATATACATAAGCAACAATATCAAACAGGTAACTGTGACCTCCCCACATGGACAAAGCAAGTAGCAGTGACTAAACCTAATGAGAATGTATTAGGCAAGCTCTCTGATTAAGAATCTGAATTAGTACTTTTAACATAACTCGGTGATCTCTAAAATAGCAAAGAAAAACAGCTCAGAAATTTATCAGAAAAATTTAATGAAAAGATTGAAAAAATTTTAAAAAGCAAACAAAAATCCTAGAACAGAGAAACATATTTGCTGAACTGAAAAATTCTTTAGAGGCTCTCAATAGCAGAAAAGCAGAGGAAAGAATCAGTGAGCTTGACGATAGGCTATTGGAAAATACATAGAGAAGAAACAAGAAAAAAAGAAGGAAAAGAAATGAAGTCTACAACATAGAAAAATTACCTCAAACCAGGGACAGATCTGCCAGATCTAAGAATTATTGATATTCAAGAGGGAGCTGAGCAAGACCAAGGGGCAGCAAACTTATTCAGAGAAATAATAACAGGAAACTTTCTAAAACTTGAGAAATATATACATATACAGGTATGAAAAGTCAGAGATCACTAAACAGATTAAACCTAACAACAAAAGACATTGATTAGCCCAAGCAATCCTGGGCAAAAAGAGCAAAGCTGGAGGCACCATACAACCTGACTTCAAAATATGCTACAAAGCTATAGTAATTAAAATACAAAAACAGGCCAGATGCAGTGGCTCACACCTGTAATCCTAGCACTCTGGGAGGCTGAGGTGGGTGGATTATTTGAGCTCAGGAGTTTGAGACCAGCCTGAGCAAGAGTGAGATCCCATATCTACTAAAAATAGAAAGAAATTATCTGGACAGCTAAAAATCTATAGAAAAAATTAGCCAGGCATGGTGGCACATGTCTGTAGTCCCAGCTACTTGGGTGGCTGAGGCAGAAGGATTGTTTGAGCCCAGGAGTTTGAGGTTGCTGTGAGGGAGGCTGACACCATGGTACTCTAGCCTGGGCAACAAAGTGAGACTCTGTCTCAAAAACAAAAACAAAAACAATGATACTGGCCTAAAAACAGAGACATTGACTAAAGCAATTAATAGAGAACTCATAAATAAACCACATATCTAAAGTCAAATTATCTATTACAAAGGTGCCAAGAACATGGGGAAAGGACAGTCTCTTCAATAAATGATGCTGAGTTAACTGGATATCCATATGCAGAAGAATGAAGTTAGACTCTTGTCCTCACCATATACGAAAATCAAATCAAAATTGATTAAAGTCTTAAATCTAAAACCCAAAGTTGTAAAACTACTAGAAGAAAAATTGAAGAAATGCTCCAAGATATTGATATGGGCAAAGATTTTTTGAGTAATACATCAAAAGCACAAGCAACAAAAGCAAATATAGACAAATGGGATTACATGAAGCTGAGAGGCTTCTGCACAGCAAAGGTAATAATCAACAAAGTAGAGAGACACCATAGAATGGGGAGAAATATTTGCAAACTATTCATCTGACAAGGGATTAGTAACCAGAATATATAAGGAACTTAATAGTGAAAAAAATAAACAATCCAGTTAAAAATGCACAAATTATCTCAATAGACATTTCTCAAAAGAAGACATGCAAATGGTCAACAGGTGTATAAAAAATGCTCATCCTCACTAATTATCAGATAAATGCAAATCAAAACCACAATGAGATATCATCTCACCCCAGTTAAAATGGATTTTATCCAAAAAATAGAGAATAACAGATGAGAGTGAGGCTATGGAGAAAGGAGAACTCTCATACACTGTTGTTGGGAATGTATATTAGTGCAGCCAATATAGAAAGCAGCATGGAATTTTCTCAAAAAACTAAAAATAGAACTACCACATGATGCAGAAATCACACTTTGTTTTATATATCCAAAACAAAGGAAATATATGGAAAAGATATCTACACTCCCATGTTTATTGTAGCACTATTCACAATAGCCAAGATATGAAATCAAGCTAAGTGCCCATCAATGGATGAATGGGTCAAGAAAATGTGATATATATACGCAATTGGTTGTCATTCAGCCATAAAAAAGAATGAAATCTTGTCATTTGCAGCAACATGGTTAGAACTGGAGGACATTATAATAGAGAATAAGCCAAACTGAAATAAGCAAAACACAGAAAGACAATATCACATGTTCTCACTCACATGTGGGAGCTAAGAAAGGGTATTGGTCTCATGAAGATAGAGTAGTTTTGTAGTTATCAGAGGCCAGGAAGGGTAGGGAGGAGGAGGGGGATAATGAGAAGTTTATTAATAGGTATAAAAATAAAGGTAGAAGAAATAAGATCTAGTGTTCAATAAATCAATAGAGTGACTACAGTAAACAATCTATTGCATATTTCAAGATACCTTGCAGAGAATAATTTGAATATTCCCAGAATAAAGAAAATGTAAACGTTTAAGGTGATAGATATCCCAATTACCCTGATTTGGTTATTACACATTATATGATATATCAAAATATCACACATACCCCAAATATATGTACATCAATTATGTATTATTTAAAAAGTGGAAAAAGGAAATATCACTCTGTACCTCACAAATATGTACAATTATTATGTGTCAATTAAAAAAACTAATCTTGCAGCCCAAATGGAATCTGTTGTTATGCTTGATGATCACTTAAGACAAAAATAAGTGCTACTTTGTTCTAATACTTGCTAACTTTGGCTGAATTATTGAAACCAGGTGGGAAACCTGCAGTCTTAAGTTCACATGAGGCCTTCTAGGTCCTTAAGTGTGGTCCTTTGACTGAATCCAAATTTTACAGAACAATTTTTTTTTATTTTTATTAATACATTTTGTTAGTCTTTTATATTTTTAAAATGAACAGATTTAAAATACCAGAGAATACAGTGTTTCACAAAATAATCCTCCCTAATCTAATTGACCGGCACAATTAGAGCATTTATAACCTATAAGGACTAAATTGACAGCTGCTATACTCATGATTTAGTTCTAACTTCCCCCGCCTGACTGGCCTGACTACCACATGAGGCTGATTGGCGAGTTTATGGGGGTCGAGTACACCAGTCTGGTATCAGCTTTTGATATTCAAATGCAGAAGAATGAAATTGATCCTATCTCACATCATATAAAAAATCAACTCAAAATTAATTAAAGAATTAAATGTAAGACCAGAAAAGATAAAACTACTAGAAGAAAACAAAGCAGAAAAACTATAGGACATTGGTCATGGCAATGAGTTTTTGGATTTAACCCCAAGAAAGCAGTCAACAAAAGCAAAAATATTCAGATGGGTTACATTAAGGAAGGGATGGGTATATTCACACTTAATGGGTGCAGTGCACACTGTCTGGGGGATGGGCATGCTGTAGCTCTGACTTGGATGGTGCAAAGGCAATATATGTAACCTAAACGTTTGTACCTCCATACTATTCAGAAATTTAAAAAAAACCTTCTGCACTGTAAAGGAAACAACTAATAGCATGAGTTGGGAGAAAATATTTGCAAGCCATACATCCAATAAGGGGTTGATATCCAAAATATATAAGAAACTCAAATAACTCAATAGCAAGAAAACAAATAACCACATTAAAAAATGGGCAAGGGACCCAAAAGTGACATTTCTCAAAAATAGACATGCTAATGACAAGCAGACATATTAAAAAAATACTCAACTTCACTAATCATTAGGGAAAGACAAATTAAAACCACAATGAGATTATCATCTCACACCTGTTAGAGTGGCTATTATCAAAAAGACAAAAGATAAATGTTAGTGAAGCTATGGAGAAAGGTTGGTGGGAACATAAATTAGTACAGCCATTATTGAAAATAGTATGGAAGTTCGTCCAAAGAATGAGAATAGAATTACCTTATCATCTAGCAATCCCACTTTGGGTATTTACCCCAAAGATTTTGCAATCAATTTGTCTAAGAGATGTCTGCATTCCCTTGTTCACTGCATCAGTATTCACGATAGCAAAGTTACAGAATCAACCTAAGTGTCTATCAGCAGAGGAACAGATAAAGAAAATATGGTATATATACACACTAGAATATTATTAAGCCTTATAAAAAGAAATTCTGTCATTTGCAACAACATGGATAGAATTGGAAAACATTATGCTAAGTAAATAAGCCAGGCACAGAGAGACAAATATTGTATATTCTCACTTGTATGTGAAATCCAAAACCCATAGAAGCAGAGAGCAGAATGTTGGTTACAGAGGCTAGGGGGAGGGGGAGCAGGGATATGATAGACAAAGCGTACAAAATCTCAGGAGAAATAAGGGTTTTTTTGAGACTTATACAGCATGGTGAATATAGTTAATAATAGTGTATTGTACATTTCAAAATTGTTAAAAGAGTAAATTTCAAATGTCTTATTACAAAAAAGTATTTGAGGTGATGGATATATTAATTAGCTTGAGTTAATTAGACCACAATGTATTCATAAATTATAGCATCCATTTGTACCCCATACATATATACAATTATAAATTGTCAATATACAATGAAGTTTTTTAAAAAAGAATTTTCTGTTAGAATGAAAGTTTCACTATTTAGGACTTGTGGGAAAAGGCTCTTTTTATATTATGCCAGAAAGACAAAGATGTAGTTATAAACCTATACATTTGGTTTATTCGGGTAAATTAAATAAACTACCTTTATTTTAAAAATAACCGTAATTTAATAGAAGTTCAGGAGATCCAGATTCTCACTCTACTTCAAAGTAGACTAATGATTCTGGAAGGGCCAAGAGGTAAGAAGTCTTTTCTTTCAGTTATCCCTCTGAGCTGGAGGTTCCATGTATGTTCTCCCCAGCTAATGTATGTTCTTCCATGTATGTTCTCTCCTGGCTTAAGCTGTTTTGAATTACTTAACTCCTGTGTGTCTGACTTGCTCCCCTTCAAATTAAGTTGTTGAATCTGGCCAGAGTTTTTAAATCAAGAGTCCAATGTATGGGATTCAGGGTGGTTATGAATTCTGTATAATGGCATGAAATATTTTGAGTACATATGTGTGCATAATTTTCTGTGGGAGCTCCCATCCATTTCTCAAAGTGATTTGGCTTCTGCAAAATAAAGAACCACTTCACTTAGAGCAAACAGGTGTGTGCGCCCTTGGGCGTAGGGACAGACTTTCCAGGTGTACGCTGTCACAGAAAGCTCTAAGGACATCTATTTGAGTTTCCCAACTTCCTTGTGCATTGTGTGCTAAAACTAATCTTCCTGAGAAAATACAAGTAAGAAAGCCCCTTGATAGAAGACTGATTCTTCTCTCCTACCTGGAAGTAAAATTTTACATTTTCTGCTGGCATCCATGAAAGAGTGGCAGGTTAACTGGGTAGTTTGCTAGTGTAATGCCTCAAACCCTTCATAGTTCCTGACAATCATTATCTGACATCGTATTTTTGTTTGCTTACTTTTATATTAATTGTCTCCTTCTCCAGAATTTAAGTTCTATTAGGGTAGAGACTTTATCTTTTTACCCTTTGTCTTCATTACACAAAACAGTTTTTGGTACATAGCAGATACTCAATAAATATTTGCTGACTTAATAAATGAAAATCTTTTCTTACACACTGCTTCCTAGCACAACTTTTCAAATACCTATAGAGCCATTTTCCTCATCATATCCTAAAACCACACATACTCCTATTTTCCTAAGAGTTATATGCCATTTTTTTTGGCAATTGTCCATTGGTGGTACACCCAGCAGGCTCCATATCCTAAAACCAAACAAAGTCATATTTTCCCAAAGTTAATGCTGCCTAGACATTTTTCTTTCTGACTAGAATATTACTTAAAATCTTTTCTCAGTATATTCATGTTATTATTTCTTCCAAGATGCATTACTTTACATTTGTTCCTATGGTAGGAATTTAGTGTAATGTGTAACACATAGAGTAGAGAGGGTAGTACTATGGACCCTTGAGTCAAGCTGCTTCTCTGTCTAGTTCTGGTTCTGCTATTTAATACTGGTGTATCCTTTCTAAACCTCAATTTCTTCATCTTAAAATAGGGATAACAATAATGCTTAATTCATAAGGTCGAGACTGTAATCAGAGATAACATATGCAAAGTACTTAGCAGAGTACCGGGCCTGTAAGACACATTCAGTGTGTGGACTGAGTTGTCCTTGGGATTTGGTTATAGTTTTTCTTCTCTGTGATGCTGACAATGGCTTCGAGTCAGAACTCTTTGCTAACTTTATGTATATGCTCTTTGTTCCACACTGAAGGAAATTACAAAGCCAGTGACCAATAATAGGCTCAGAAATGTACAGCTCTAGGGTGTGTCACTAAACTTTTTACCCAGCTTTTTATTTGCTGCAAATGATCTAAGAACCCTTCTCCAAGGTAAAAGAGGAGCAGAAGATGTGGGAAAATCTTTTGGAAATTACAGGAAGTAAAAAGAAACAAATTTTGGTTTTGATCTGCATTTCTATGATTTATGGCATTTGAAATTTTAATGCATTTTCTTGGTCAGAATTCCCCCCAAATGATTGTCTCAGTGCTCTGCTTTATTAAAATCAGAGAATAACAATGTGTTAAAGTCTCAATTTATAAGACAGGAAACTGGCACCATGTGGTGACATGACATAAACCTTAAAATGTAGATACAAATTTTTTTTTTTAAAGTTCAAAATATTTATTGGAAAAAATATAAACAAAAGTCTCAAAGAAAAGAACATGAGAATACTTCATATTTGAAATATAATTTTCCCTAATTAATATAATTAATTATTAAATGATGCAGTTTTTTACTGTATCTTTGTACTATGCAGAAAACTCCTTAGCTCTGATCATGAGCACAGAGTGATTTCCTGCGGATGATTCTGTGTTCACGGGTTTATTCCCCTTGCCCAGGGTAATTTGGAGGACTGACAATGCCTGGATTGATCACAGGACAGATACTCAGGAAGCCTTGATCATCATCCATTTCATCTGCAGGAGAGAAAAATGGGCGCAGTGGCTCTGCAGTGGAAATTTTAGTGAATGTGAAGATAGGGGACCCATCACTGAGGTTATAAAAGGACACGGTGCCCACATCCATGTCCAGGAAAATCCCCATTCGGTTTACCCGGGGACGCACCCAGAGACCTGTGAAAGGTGTGGTGCTGGCAGTGGAGAGCTGGTCGTCTATCAAACCCACAGTCCAGAAGCCCAATTCTGAGGACAGAAGGATATCTCCTTGTCGATTAATGGATTCTTTGCAAACTCCCACGTCCCATTCTTTGCTTGTGCCCACGTCCACCTCCCAGTAATGCCGGCCGGAAGTGAACCGAGGGGAGCCCAGGACACACAGTGCATGGTTGAATCTCTCTGCATGTTCTTCCCTATGCTGCTCTGAATGCCCACAACAGACGTTCCTCAAGTCGTCAGAAACGAGGAGATGGTTGTTGCCTGTGTCCACGTCGAAGGTCATGTCCGCTTGGAACTTCCTCATTCTTGGGTTCATCTGTAAAACACTTTGCAGCTGGGGCTCCAGTTCCTTAACCTTGGAAACCAGGTCCCCCATCTGGGGAATGGCTCTGATATCACTCTTTTGAGAGACCACAGGGCAGAGGGGACACAGCAAGCCCTCCCCGTGGGGCTCCTTCTGCAGTGAGTCAACGCATCGCAGGCAGCAGAGGTATCCACATTTCAGGTGCACGGGTTTTTCGAGGTAAGTTAGGCAGAGAGAGCATGAGCTTATTTCTTTAAAGTGTTCAGCCATGGCCACTGTCTCTCTTCTGCTAGGTTCTCTTCTGGCTTCCAGCTGCATCCAGGGACAGCTCAGATCTCTAGATACAAATTTTGACCGAGTAGACTTTTATAGATCTACAGGCCAAGTTTATGTATAAAATACCTGAGGTGTATATCACTACACTGCTAGATAGTAGTGTAAGCACATAATTCTAATTTTATGTTTTATTTATTTTTAATTGCAAAGACTATCTAAGTTCCTGACCAAGCAGAAATACGGAAGGTGTCAGGGAGCATCAAGGCTAGTGAAAACTTGGACTCATCTTTCCCAAATGTTGGTAGTCCCCAGTCATGTGCAAATGAAGCTCACACAAAGACACAGTTCATCATAAACTCCACATCAACACCAGTGCAAGCAGCTGCTAAAAAAATAGACTGAAAAGCTGGTGGTTATAGATAGATTTCTAGAAATAGATGAATTTCAGAAAACAGAAACAGAAACGGCTTGACATACTCAGATGGTGTTATATTTACAAGTTGCTCTGGCAAATGAAATCGAGTGCTGGTGACAAAGCATTCACCAGAAAATAAGTAACAGCAACAGTCTCTTGGGGTTGTGATTGAAGATGACATTTTGTTATATCAGGCAGAAAACTTTCTTTAAGGCTAAAGCTAAGGAGGGTGAGATGGGATGAATACAAGCAGCAACTCCACGGTCATGGGATCAATCACAAAGGCCAAATGCAGAAATGTGTTGGGTATTCCTATAACAGCATTATTATCACCATCATCATCAGCAACACTGTGTTTGTGGTAGGGTGCCCACACACCATGCACTCTGGTTTGTTAGAACAGTACTGGTTTATTCCTGTTCTTGCCACTGGCCTGTTAGGGCTCCTTTTCACGCTAATCCATGTTTTGGTTTGGACTGTATGTTCACTCTGTGCGTGGCATATTAGTAAGCACTATGAGCCTATTCTAAGAAAGGCTGTGGCCCCTGAACTTGATGGTACTTATCAATACTTTTGTTCTTTGTGGGCACTAAGTACCTCTATGTTTCTGGAAGAGGAGGGGCACTAAGTACCTCTCTGTTTCTCTAAGAGGAGGGGGCGGGGATAATGGGGGTGGCCAGGGTAGGATGGGAGAGAGGGAGCAGGGAGCAGGGGGCATGGCACCACAGCATTTTCAGGGCTTAATAGGTGGGTAAATTGCTTGAGTTAAATACTTAACCACCCTAGAGCCTCTTGGGTTTAGGGAAATACTATCTCTTTGTTGAAAATTCTGAGGAGTATAAAGATATTGTAGGATGGACAAAAAAAGTTTTATTGAATCTTACCATGTTGGAAAGCAATCATGACAGAGTGCCTGAAAGGTTGGCTCTCACAGTACCAACATATAACTAGCCCTTCTCTTCATGCCAAGTTTAGAGTGACAATCTTTGATGATAAAAAAGTCCTGAGCATGCAAAAAGTCCCAAGCACATGCTTCCCAAAGTTAAGAACTTGTAAAGCTACTCCCTAAACCTGTTTATGAACTAAATACCCCTTTGCTGTTTATCAGAGGAAGTAACTGATTAGCTATGTCCTGAACAGAGTCTGTCATTTGGGGACATTCAAGTTTCTCATATATCACCCTGAAAATTGTTTATATATTTTTAAAACAAATAATTCACCCCTTGTAGGCATTACAGATAAAAAAGATTTAAAATCTAAGCAAGATTTTAAGCTTTTTAATAGTATCTGACTCAGGAATTTCAACGATATATAGATTTATTTCTCAAAATTAACTCCCACAACTCTCTAAAGAAAGGAACAGAAAACACCTTTGATCTCTCTGAAATAATGGACAAGTATTACTATCTCTGTTAGTTAAAAGAGGAGACAAAAAGTGTAGTTTCCTATTATTTGTCAATTAAATAAGTGTAGTTTCAAAAACGTATATATATATATGGTAAAATATTGAAGGTTTACCTTTGGTGATGATGAGAAGAATATACATTAAGATCAGGGCTGCATAGCTAAAGACCACAAGGAGGAATAAAGAATTTTCTGGCTAATTTATTTTGAACTTCATTTTTACTTAAATTATCTTGGATATTTGTCAAGTTAAAATATTTAACCCTAAGTCATTTGTCTATAAGAATCATTTATTGCTCTTCTGAAAATGCACAGCAGTTCTGAAGAATTTATTAATTCATTCCCAAAGACTTACACTTATTATGAGCCAGTCACTTTTCTGAGTGTAGGAAATTCTAATGTGAACAAGACAGTCAGAGACCTCCCTGAACTTACATGATAGAGGAGAGGCAGATGTAAGGGTCTACAAGGTAAAATGGTTAAGATGGTCTTAACCATTTTATTGTATTGAAAATACAATAAAACACTAGCCCGACTTACTATAAGATCTATACAATAGTTTATCATTAAAGTAAAAATAATATTTAAATAAAGAAACAGGGTACTTTCAGATTGGGATAAGTGCTATAAATGATGAACTAGAGACGTCTACAAGCTTTTGGGATTTTAGACTAAAAACTTCAGGATGGTGAAATTTAAGGCAAGGACAGAAAAAGAGGTGAGAAAAACAGTCACCAGACTCAATTCAGGTATTAGTTATCATTTTTCTTTTGCTAGCTACCTTCCTTCAATGCGGAATGATTCCTAGGTTCCCCTCAATTAGGCTGTTTCCTACTTTCTTTATATTTAAGTTGAGATCCTCTTTGACCCAAGGACTCCTACCCTGCAAATCTTTTACCTAGCACAGGAACACTTTGTAATCCAAAATCACTTTTTACACACTTTTCTTTGATGCTGTAAACCTTGGTAGAGTGTGTCTTTGTGCTTAGTCCTTGTAAGTATGGTGATGTTATGCTCATTTGGTTTCTTCATGGAAGTTGCTCAGGTGCACAAAGCAGGTGGCACCAAGACAGGCAGTGATTGGCAGCCACAGAAGTTTGGGTGGGGCAAGAGCACTTTTATCTTCTGTTTAGCTCCTGTTAAATTTCACTTTAAAAAATATTTTTCTTGATCCCTTTGGATATTTTAATCACATGTGCTTTAAATTTCCCTTTAGAGTATTCTATTGTCTAAAATTCCTGTTGTGTAAATAATCCCTCCTTTCCTCCTTTTTTATGCACTGACTCTCTTCCAAGGGTGGTTTATTTTCTCACACACCTTGGAATTTTTGAATCTAGTTCATTATAGACAGAATCACTTTCTGTGAAAATGTTTTGAGCCTTGAATTTTGAGTCTCCTCTTCTTCCTCTGGTCTCGTCTCCTCTTTCTTGTTTGGTCTCCTTTTCCTCCTCCGGTCCCGTGTCCTCTTCCGGTCTGGTCTCCTCTTCCTCGTCTGGTTTCCTCCCCTCTTCCTCATCTATATAGGCAATATTTAAAGCCCAGCCTTCATTTAAAAAATATTTGTCTAGATTTAAGATGTAGGTCAAATTTTGGACTTTCTCTTGCTAAAGAAGAGGCTGATATGGGACATATCAAAATGGGAGCCACCATTTGCTTTATGGTTCAGAGGTAGAAAGAAGACTATTATTAAAATGCTGTCATCCTATTGGGCTTAGTCTATTTTTCCTTATTGCATGTAGTCTTTGTAACACTTGGTTGCCTATTTGTGGTTGTTGATTACATTTAAAAAGTAATAATATTTAGAACATTTTTATATGATCAAATACTTTCAAAATTAAAGCACTTTATTGATAGGATGAATTGTATAAAGTGAGTTAAACATTATAAGTTTAATTATTTATTTATTTTTTTAATTTTAGTGTATTATGGAAGTACAAGTGTTAAGGTTACATATATTGCCCATGCCCCTGCTCCCCCATCGAGTAAGAGCTTCAAGCGTGTCCATCCCCCAAACACTGCACATCTTACTCGTTGTGGTTGTATATACCCATCCTCTCCTCCTCCCTCCCACCCTCCTGACACCCGATAAATGTTACTCCTATATGTCCACTTAGGTGTTGATCCATTAATACCAATTTGCTGGTGAGTACATGTGGTGCTTGTTTTTCCATTCTTGAGATACTTCACTTAGTAGAATGGGTTCCAGCTGTATCCAGGAATATACAAGAGGTGCTATATCACCGTTGTTTCTTAAAGCTGAGTAGTACTCCATGGTATACATATACCACATTTTATTAATCCACTCATGAATTGATGGGCACTTGGGTTGTTTCCATAGCTTTGCAATTGTGAATTGTGCTGCTATAAACATTCGAGTGCAGGTGTCTTTTTCATAAATTGACTTTTGATCTTTTGGGTAGATGCCCAGTAGTAGAATTGCTGGATCAAATGGTAGATCTACTTGTATCACTTTGAGGTATCTCCATATTGCTTTCCACAGAGGTTGAACTAGTTTGCAGTCCCACCAGCAGTGTAGGAATGTTCCTCTCTCTCCACATCCATGTCAGCATTTATTGTTTGGGGACATTTTATGTTTTGCTGAGAAACAAGACAAAATAAACAAACAACAAACAAAATAGCTGCTTCTTCACCTCTGACCAAAGTTCTCCATTGATGCTGGATGGATATCAGATATAAAATGTGACTGAAACTTCATTATTCATTTTACTTTAAAGCAGAAGAAATGACCTTATCAAAAATGCATTCTAAGTAGTTCACTACTATGATGTAAGAATCATTTAACCAGATTTCCTTCCTTAACTCTGATGTCTACCTTAATGATATCTAATGCTAATTAAAATTTTAGGATCAGTTATGCTTGGGTAAACCACAAGAGCTACCTTTTAGGCTCAAATTCTTGAAATTTTTATAGCAAATATCATGTGTAATTAATCTTTAATGTCTTGTTCTGTGACTTCTCACAAGTAAATATCTTAACTTAAAAGCATACCTGTTTGTTTTGTGGGAAAGTATTAAACACTTTAAAACATTTATTAAAATATAGTTACTGGAATTATATTTCAATTGACTTATCATAAGAACAATAATGCAATATACAACCAGGGGATTTTTTATTCATGGTCATTTGTTATGACTAACCATCAAAATCTGATTAATGTTACCTAGGGATGAAGGGTCCATTGAATGTCAATATTTATACAATTTTAAAACTTTTACTCATGTATATAGTCTGTCAAATGTTAATGGAAGTTACTATTGGGCATGATACAGTTCTCATTCTAGGAAAAACTTAAGTGATTATGGGAGAGAGGTACCTCAAATCCAAGATTTTGACTGTCATTGACTACAAGCAATGTAATTTAATGAAGTATTACACTGTAGATTAAGTGAAATATTAATTTATGTTAGTTATTCCAAAAATGCTTATCCAATAATCACTGAGAAATAATTTGAAAGGCTAAGACTTGTGTGAGCATTTGATGAATTAATATTTTCGATTACCTCCCTGGAGCATTGAGGAATTCCAATGGTTAGGATTTTTCCCTTTACTTAAACTGGAACCAGAGGCAGTTTGAGGCCATGGACCTACCACTGAAGAAGGAGAGAGCCTATGTCTCTGCTTTCATGCCTGCAGGAATTTATCAGTTCCTTATGTTCACATCTTCCCTGGAAAGATTAAACCCTCGTGCTGTAAAACCACCCTCTGTTCTAAAGATACACTCTTTCCCATTTTGATCTCTCTCTTCGGCTTTCAGGAACTTTTATAGAAATTTGTTGGAAAATAGCAGCCACGTCCACAGCAGCCACTATTGTGAGCAGTTCACTTACCCCTGTTGTTTTCCCCTTAAACGGCTCCAGGTGGGTACATAAGGTAATGTGGCGTCCATAGCATCTCGTTGCACCGGGTTGAGTGTACACCTCTGCACATGCCCCTGCTTTAATGTTATACTGCAGATGCAAACCTAGTGCTCTTTAATATAAAGAAGCAAAGTATTTTTGTTGTTCATTTTTACCCTTTGCCTTCTTTTGGTTCTCCCACATACATGCGTTTTCTCTAAGGAAAGAGGTCACCCAGTGACCCTTTGATTTATCTTGTAATTCCCAACTGTGCTGCACAGAATAAAAAATCTTTTCAAGAGGACAGTGGGAATATTTTTCTCTTAGCAATTCATTACTATTTCTGAAGGAAGAAAGCCATAATAGAGTGATGGTTATATAGCATTAAAGGTATAGTTGTTTCTTACTCATTTCTTTCTGGAAATTCTAAAAGTAGAATTTTCTACTGCTGGTGGAAGAGAAAAAGGGTGTGTGTGTGTGTGTGTGTGTGTGTGTGTGTGTGTGTGTGTGTGTGGTATGAAATAAAATGAAACAGTTAAAGAACTGAGAAGAAGGAAACCACTTTTCACTTCCTTTCCTTCTTTCCCACTCCCCTTTCACTAAGAATGTCCACATACTAACCAACTCTGCTGAGCACCCCAAGAATGTCTCCATAATGACTTCATTAGGCAGCAGAGCCAACACCTGATTATGCTCTTTTGTCAACTAGTAGACATTTAGTTATGGGGATGGGGAACAACCATTTGAAAAGATTTGACTTTCCCCTCTAAAAAATACCTCAAATATTTTCAAAATGGTGATGCCTTAGCAAATACAATTGCCTTCTCCAAATTGGATCCTGCCTGGCTTCTCTTTTTTTAACTCTTAAGCTTCCTCCACACTTAACTTGACTGTGCTGAAGTGGTCTTCACATTGTCACCTAGGCGATTTGCCTTTGGCTTATCTGTTTTCTAGGCAGTCTTTTATTTATTTATTTTTATTTCAGGATATTGTGGGGGAACAAACATTTTGGTTACAAATAATGACTTTGCCTTGCCCAAGCCAGGGCTGGAGGCATGCCCTTCCCCCATACAGTACACACTGCACCTATCAGTTGTGAGTTTACCCACCCCTACCCCCCTACCTGACTGACACCCAGTGAATGGTGTTCACTGGGTGAACATATGCTACCATGTGAACACATTAGTGTTGATCAGTTTGTAACAATTTGATGGTGAGTACATGTGCTTATTTTTCCATTCTTGTGATACATCACTTTGAAGGAATGGGTTCTAGCTCTATCCACGATAATATATGAGGTGCTAGATCACCATTGGTTTTTGTAATTGAGTAGTATTCCATAGTATACATATATCATATTTTATTAATCCATTCATGTATTGAAGGGCACTTGGGTTGTTTCCACATCTTTGCAATTGTGAATTGTGCTGCCATGAACATTCAAGTGCAGATGTCTTTATTATAGAACATCTTTTTTTCCTTTGGGTAGATGCCCAGTAGTGAGATTGCTGGATCAAATGGCATTTCCATGTTGAGCTCTTTGAGTTATCTCCAAATTATTTTCCACAGGGGTTGTACTAATTTGCAGTCCCGTCAGCTATGTGAGAGTGTTCTTATCTCTCCATATCCATGCAAGCATTTGTTATTTTAGGACTTTTTGATAAAGGCTATTCTCACTGGAGTTAGGTGATACCTCATTGTGGTTTTGATTTGCATTTCCCTAATGGTTAGAGATGTTGACCATTTTTTTATATGTTTTCTGGCCTAGGCAGTCTTGACAATTAAACAATGGCAACACGGGAAGGGGCTTGATACTTTGGCAAGACGATCACATTCTTTGATAGTGGTGACACACCACAGGGAAGAAAGTATATTTTATAGAAGTCTTTTGTGAAGGAGGTGGAGGTGGTGGCTGGGAGTGAGATATTTAAAGTAAATCAATGTCCAGTTATCAGTATTTAGTGGGCAATGGCAGGGATGCTAACACCCTAAAGAGAGTGGGGCAACTTTATAAAAGGAAGAATTGTCCCATGAAAATGCTGAAAATGCCCCCCCCCCACCTGTGGAAAGCCTTGGGTCTAGTGTGTATGTGGAGAAGGAAAGAAGGTTGTCTGAAGTCCTTCCTGAGTTCCCCAAATGACAGTTGTTCCTCCTGTTCCTATGCAGCCTATTGCTGCCAGTAAGGGGTCGTGAATCACTTAGCTTCTAATCACTTTCTGATGCTCCTGAACACAGTGCCTTTCAGAGAATATTGCTCCCTCCATGAGAGAGGGAGCAATATTCACATGTCTCTGTATTCTCAACATTCTATCATCCATTTCTTATTTGAATCTGTCAAGATTTTGGCATAACCAAAGGGAATGACATTGTAAATAGGAAAATGGTTAATATTTTATACTAAGTATAACTTTCTCCATAGTTCAAGGGGAAAAAAAGCACTAAAGATGATGACCTTGCTAACCTGTTCTTAGGTCTGAGATGCTCCAGTAGAATATCCTCTTTTAATCTCTTCTGTGTAAATCCATCTTTCAGAAACATTGTATTATACTCACAGCATTTATCTTGCCCCAGATTCATCACCATCCTCAGTAATACATTTTCTGAAGTCTGGGTAAGTCTATCTAGAATTTTATATATGTATATACAATATATACACACATATATACACATGTTGATGCATACACATGATGTTTATTAATAAGTAATAGCATTTTTTCAAGTTATAAATTATTTTTTCAAATTATATAAATAAAATGAAAATTATATTTAATCATGTTGCTCTAACTCTACAAAGACCACCTGTAACATTTAGGTTAAAATCTGAAGTCCTTATCACGACCATAAACTCTGTATGATCTACTTCTCTCTCTCTGTATTTGTTGCCATTCTGCTTGCACAATCCTCTCCAGCCACTGCGGCCTGTTTGCTCTCTTGTTTTCCTATCAAGCCCTTTACATTTGTTCTCTGTGACTGGGATTCCCTTCTTCCTGATATTTTCATAGCTAGTTCCCTTGCTTCCTTCAGTTCTCAAATGGCACACGTTGAAAAAGTGTTTCTTTGGCCACCCTATGTAATATAGCAGCAGCTCCTCCACGTTTCCTTATCCCCTTACTTTGATAGAATATTTTTCATTGGACTTATTGTAACAGATATTACATTAAATATTTCTTAGAATATGAACTCTACAAGGGCAGGCATTTTTACTTTCTTGCTCACTGTTATATTGCTAAGGCCTAGTACAGTTTTAGCACCTCTAGGGTTTCATCAAAACTTGCTGAATGAATGTGTGAATGAATGATTTGTTTGAATTCTTTGTAGATTTTGGATATTAGTTCTTTGTCAGATGTATAGTTGAAAATATTTTCTCCCAGTAGGCTATTTACTCCATTGATTATTTCCTTTACTGTGCAAAATGTTGAGTTTAATTAAGTTCCATTTATTTATTTTTATTGTTGCTACATTTGCTTTTGGGGGCCTTATAAATTCTTTGCCTTGACAAATATCTAGAAGAGTTCTTCCTACATTTTCTTCTAAAATTGTTATGGTTTCAGGTCTTACCTTTAATTCTTTAATCTATCTTGAGTTAATTTTTGTATATGGTGAGAGATAGAGATCCAGTTTCATTCTTCTGTATGTGGCTCTCCAATTTTCCCAGCATCTATTATTGAAAAGAGTGTCCTTTCCTCAGTACATGTTATTGTCTGCTTTGTTGGAAATCAGTTGGCAATAGCTATATTGTTTTGTTTCTGGATTCTCTATTCTGTTCCATTGGTTTATGTGTTTACCTTTATACCAGTAAGATGCTATTTTGATTACTATAGACTTGTATAATTTGAAGTCAGGTAATGTAATGTCTTCATATTTGTTCTTTTTTTTGTTTTGTTTTTCTTTTTTTTGAGACAGAGTCTCACTTTGTTGCCCCAGGCTAGAGTGAGTGCCGTGGCGTCAGCCTGGCTCACAGCAACCTCAATCTCCTGGGCTCAGCGATCCTACTGCCTCAGCCTCCTGAGTAGCTGGGACTACAGGCATGCGCCACCATGCCCGGCTAATTTTTTTTTTGCATATATATTTTTAGTTGGTCAATTAATTTCTTTCTATTTTTGGTAGAGATGGGGTCTCGCTCAGGCTGGTTTCGAACTCCTGACCTTGAGCAATCCGCCCGCCTCGGCCTCCCAAAGTGCTAGGATTACAGGCGTGAGCCACCGCGCCCGGCCTGATATTTGTTCTTTTTGATTAGATTGTTTTGGCTATTCAGGCTCTTTTTAGTTCTGTATGAAGTTTAGGGTTTTATTTATTTATTTTTTTAGATCTGTGAGAAATAACTTTGTTATTCTGATGGAAATTGCATTGAATCTGTAAAGCAGAAAGACAGCATGGATATGTTAACAATGTTGATTCTTCCAATCCATGAGCATGGAATGTTTTTCCATTGGTTTGTGTCACCTTTGATTTCTTTCATCAGTGTTATATACTTCTCTTTGTAGAGATCTTTCACCTCCTTAAGTTTATTCCTAGGTATTTTATTTTCTTTGCAGCTATTGTAAATGGTATTGAGTTCTTGATTTGACTCTCAGCTTGACTGCTATCAGTATATAGAAGTGCTATGATTTGTGTACTTTGATTTTATAACATGAGACTTTACTGAAATTATTTATCAATTCTAGGAGACTTTTGATGGAATCTTTAAGGCTTCCTAGAAATAGGATCCTATCTGGCAAACAGGGATAGTTTGACCACTTCTTTCCTGATTTGGATGCTGTTTATTTCTTTTTCTTGCCTGATTGCTCTGGGTAGGACTTGTAGTACTATGTTGAACAGGAGTGGTAACAGTGGGCACCATTGTCTTGTTCCAGTTCTTAAGGAGCTTTCCAACTTTTCCCTATTCACTATGATATTGGCTGTGGGTTTGTCATATATGTCTTTTATTATTTTGATGTATATTCCTTCTATGCCTAGTTTGTTGAGGGTTTTATTCATGAAGGGGTGCTGGATTTTGTTGAATGCTTTTTCTGTATCTATTGAGATGATCATATGGTCTTTGTTTTTACTTCTGTTTATGTAGCAAATCATGTTTATTGATTTGTTTATGTTGAGCCATCCTTGCATCCCTGGGATGAAACCCACTTGATCATGATGGATTATCTTTTTCATGTGCTATTAAATTTAGTTTGCTAGTATTTCACTGAGGATTTTTGTATCTATGTTCATAAGGGATATTGGTCCGTAGTTTTTGTTTTTGGTTGTGTCCTCTCCTGGCTTTGATCTCTAGGTGACATTGGCTGTATAGAAAGAGTCAGGGAGGATTCCCTCCTTCTCAATGTTATGGAACAGTTTCAGTAGAATAGGAGCTTGTTCTTCTTTGTAGGTCTGTAAGAATGAAGCTGTGAATCCATCTGGTCCAAGCCTTGTTTGGTTGGAAGATTTTTTTATTACTGTTTCAATCTTGCTACTTGTTATTGATCTGTTCAGGATTTCTATTTCTTCTTGATCTAGGCTTGGGAGGCTGTGTGCTCCCAAAAATTTATCTATCTGCTCTAAGGTTTCTAGTTTGTGTGCATAGAGGTTTTCATAGGAGTCATGAATGATATTTTTTATTCCTGTAGTATCAGTTGTAATGCCTCCTTTTTAATTTCTGATTGAAGTTATTTGAATCCTTCTCTTCTATTTCTGGTTAATCTAGTTAGAGGTCTACCAATTTTGTTTATCTTTTCAACGAAGAACCATTTTGTTTTGTTGATCCTTTGTATTGTTTTCTTGGTTTCTATTTTGTTTAGTTCTGCTCTCAGCTTTGTTATTTCTATTTTTTTCCTATTATCTTTTTTTTTTTGAGACAGAGTCTCACTTTGTTGCCCAGGCTAGAGTGCCATGGCATCAGCCTAACTCACAGCAACCTCAATCTCCTGGGCTCAAGCGATCCTTCTGCCTCAGTCTCCCAAGTAACTGGGACTACAGGCATGTGCCACCATGCCCAGCTAATTTTTTCTACATATTTTTAGCTGTCCAAGTAATTTATTTCTATTTTTTTTAGTAGAGACGGGGTCTTGCTCTTGGTCAGGCTGGTCTTGAACTCCTGAGCTCAAATGATCCACCCGCCTCAGCCTCCCAGACTGCTAGGATTACAGGCGTGAGCCACCGTTTTGTCTTTTTTCTCGAGACAGAGTCTTACAGTGTTTCCCTGGCTAGAGTGCAGTGGTATCATCATAGCTCAGTGTAACCTCATACTCCAGTTCTCAAGCAATCCTTCTGCCTCAGCTGCCCAAGTAGCTGGGACTACAGGTATCTCAACATAATATCTGGCTAATTTTTCTATTTTTAGTAGAGATGGGGGTCTTGCTCTCACTCAGGCTGGTCTTGAGCTCCTGACATCAAGTGATCCTCCTGCCTCAGCCTCCCAAAGTGCTAGGATTACAGGTGTGAGCCACCGTGCCTGGCCTATTATGTCCTTTCTTTTGCTAGCTTTGGGTTTGGTTTGTTTTTCTTTTTATAATTCCATGCAGTAACACTAGGTTGTTAATTTGTGATCTTTCTGTCTTTTTCATGTAAGCACTTAAGGTCATAAACTTCCCCCTTAGCACTGCTATATTGTATCCTGTAGATTTTGGAAGTTTGTATCATCTTCGTCATTTAGTTCAAAAAATCTTTGGATTTCCATCTTAATTCCCTCATTGACCCTAGGACCATGCAGCAGCAGGTTAATTTCTGTGACTTTGTGTAGATTTGAGAGTTCCTCCTGGAATTGATTTATAGTTTTATTCTACTACAGTCTGAAAAGATACATACTATGATTTCAATTTTCCTTAATAAGCTGAGACTTGTTTTGTGGGCTAACATATGATCTATCTTAGAAAATGTCCCATGTGCTGATGAGTAGAATGTTATGTAAATGTCTGTTAGCTTCATTTGTTCTGGTGCTCCATTTAAGTCCAGTGTTTCTTTGTTGATTTGCTCCCTTGATGATCTGTCTAGGTCTGTCAGTGGAGTGTTGAAGTCCCCAGCGATTATGATGCTGTTGTTTATTTCCTGGCTTAGATGTAGCAGTATTTTATTAATAAATCTGGGAGCTCCTGTGTCATGTGCATAGAAATTTAGGGTTATTATATCTTCTTGCTAAATTGCTCCATTTATCATTATGTAGTAATTGTCTTTGTCCTTTATTTACCATTGTTGATTTGCAGTCTATTTTATCTGATATGATAATAGATGCTCCTGCTCACTTTTGGTTTTCACTCATGTGGAATATTTTTTCCATCCCTTTATCTTGGGGCTATGAGAATCCTCATAAGTTAGATGGCTTTCTTGGAGACAGCATATATTTGGTTTGTGTTATTTTTTTCATCCATTCAGTCAATCTATGTCTTTTAAGCAGAGCATTAAGACTGTTTATGTTCAATGTTAGTATTGATATGTGAGAAACTGTTCCATCTATCATGTTGAATGATACCTAGTTGCTTTGCTTTCTCCCTAGCATTACTGTTTTATAAAGCTGTGAGATTTAACTTTTGGACATAAACAGTCAATAACAACTATTACCACATCAAATTACATTCTGGGAGCTGAAGAGAAAAAAAAAAACCAGAGGATGTATATGTGTGAGAGAAATTCTTAAAGTATAATAAAGGGTAGGATAATCTGCTGGGGAGATAGCCTGCATCTTGGACATAGTTGGCACTTGGTAGAGACCTGGAGTTCTAGAAGCAGAGACTTCAATAGTTGGAACCTTAACTTAAAGGAATACCTTTTCTTCTTTTTTGTTTTCATTTTGAAGAAGCTGCACCTGAGAATTTGAGCAACATCATAAGGGAATTTGGAATCTCTCCCCGTTGCTTAGCATTTTTCACTTCTCCATTATTAATCATGCTTAAGTAGGCATCAAAAGCTTCTATCAGAACAGTAGGCATATTCCTGATTATGGAAAACCATGTTTCCTCTACTAATTGAGGTGGTGTCCTCTAATCACCTTAATGTGTGAAACATATTTAATGGTGTATTTTTAGTTTAATTATAAGAGTCTTTTCCTTGAGGCCTTATAGTTTGACAATGTGAAGTCCCAGCATCCTATTTGTCTAGTGCAATGTTGTTCAATGAGGAGTTGTTGGTCAAGGGTACAAAGTTTCAGTTATGCAGGATGAATAAGTTTTAGAGGTCTAATGTATAGCATGGTGACTATGTTTTTTGTGTTTTTTTTTTTTTTGTTCTTTTTTGAGACAGAGTCTTACTTTGTTGCCCACCCTAGAGTGAGTGCCATGGCATCAGCCTAGCTCATAGCAACCTCAAACTCCTGGGCTCAAGCAATCCTCCTGCCTCAGCCTCCCAAGTAGCTGGGACTACAGGCATGCCCCACCATGCCCGGATAATTTTTTCTATATATATTAGTTGATCAATTAATTTCTTTCTATTTATAGTAGAGACGGAGTCTCACTCTTGCTCAGGCTGGTTTCGAACTCCTGACCTTGAGCAATCTGCCCGCCTTGGCCTCCCAGAGTGCTAGGATTACAGGCGTGAGCCACCACACCTGGCCAACTGTGGTTAATACTGTATTGTACTCTTGAAATTTGCTAAGAGAGTAGATCTTAAATGTTCTCACCACACAAACATATAAAAGTTCAGGTGATGTGATATGGCAATTAGTTTGATTATAGTAATCATTTCACAATGTGTACATGTATCAAAACATCATGTCATACACCTTAAAGATATAAAATTTTTACTTGTCAATTATACCTCAATAAAGCTGGGGGAAAGAATTTTCTGCCACGATAGAGATGTCCTATATCTGCTCTGTCCAATATAGTAACCACTAGCCACAAAGGGCTGTTAAGCACTTGAAACATTGCCCATTTCACTGAGGAATTCAAATTGAAATTTATTTAATTTTAATTAACTTAAATTTAAATTTAAATACTCACACGTGACTAATAGTTAACATAATGGACAGTGCAACTCTAGTGTCTAGCCAGAAAAAAAAATCAATTTCAGATTACCTTTCAGTCTGTTATTCATGCTGAATTCTTGTCTTCAAACAGAGCTGTTACCTCTGTACAATTATGTGATTCTTTTCTCCTGTTACCTCTTTCAGTTAACTTTCTGTCATCACTTGTTTCTCAGCATTTTTCAGCCATTGTCTGCATGCTTCTAGCAGGAATTTCAAAATTGCTTTAGTGGACCATTTTCATAGGAGCATCATTTTCCCAACTTCTTTCCATATTTGGAAAATTAAAGTAGTAGTTTGTAAAAGGTGTTTCTTTTCATGTTTGTTGTTAATGCAAAGCAGTATTTCCCAAAGTGTGGAGCATGTGCCCTGGTAGCACAAGAGACAATTTTAGGTGGTACAATGTGAAGCATTTACATAATTACATTACTTACTTTTATTTTAATGGGTATTAGAAAAATGTGATTAGCACTTCAAATGTGTAATTTCATGGATATTTTTGCTCAACATGAAGCTAAAGTAGGCATTTACATTTTAAAGAGTCATTTAAAATAATATTAAGTAAATAGGAGTAGAGGTGATACAGAGATATAGCAAAATTTATTAATTTACTTAAAAAATGGCTGAACCCTGGAAAAGCAGTTATTAAATAAACTTCCATATCAACTCTATCCCATGCTCTTCCCTCACATTCCCTGACTTCCATCCTTGTGACTCCACTGTGCACTTCTTCTCCATCAAGCCTCTGTGAATTGGTTACTTCTGCCAGGAGTGACCTTCTAGTCTTGACCCCTCACTCTGCACCAGGTAAAATTCTACACAGACCTCAAAGCCAGATCATCGCTGGAGAAATCATCCCTGCAAGCTCTTCTTCCCTAACTCTTTCATAGAGCGAATCATGCCTACATTCTTATCCTCTTCGTGTGTGATTCATCCTTCCAGTGCAGTGCCTATCACATGACAATTTGGTTGTCTATAGATCTATTTTATTCACTAAATTGAGAATTCTTTGAAAGCAGACACACTTTTTTTCCCTAAGAGGTATCATCTTTATTTTATCCTACAGTACAGAACATAGAACATAGAATTTATTAATAATCTCTATCCAAGATTAACTTTATAAAGCAAACACATTATGAAAATTTAAAATGTTAATACCTCCTAACCCTAAGCTTTTATAAAGTAACTGGTATGTATAGTGCATTGCACAAGGGACTAGAGTAAAAATTATTATGTCAGTTCTCCCTCACATTCATTAAAATGGTCACTACTAAAATAAAGCAAAAATAACAAGTGTTGGCAAGGATGTAGAGAAATTAGAACCCTTGTGCACTGTTGGTGGAAATGTAAAATTGTACAGTCGTTATGGAAAACAGAATGACAGTTCCTCAAAAAATTAAAAGTAGAATTGCCATCTGGCCCAGCAATCCCACTTCCAGGTATATATATCCAAAAGAACTGAAAGCAGGATGTCAAAGAGATATTTGCACACACATGATTTTATATCAGTATTATCCACAATAGCCAAGAAGTGGAAACAATCTAAATATCCATCAGTGGATGGATGAATAAAGAAAATGTGGTATATACATACTGTGGAATATCATCCAGCCTTACAAATGGAAGAAACTCTGACACATACTATAACATGGGTAACCTCGAGGACATTGCACTAAGTAAAATAAATCAGTCACAAAAAGACTGTATGATTCTACTTACATGAAGCTGTATTAGCCCATTTTGTCTTACTATGAGAGAATACCTGAAGCTGGGTAATTTATAAAGAAAAAATGTTTATTTGGCTCCTAATCCTGATGGCTAGAAAGTTCAAGATTGAGTATTTGCATCTGGTGAGGGTCTCAGGCTACTTCCACTCCTAGTGGAAAGCGAAGGGGAGCAGGTGTGTGCAGAAAGCACATGATGAGAGAGAAGGAGAGTGCAAGACAGTGTCTTAATCAGTTTTGTACCTTAGAATCAATCACAGTGCCTGGTACATAGTAAATGTTTAAGAAATATTCATCAAGGGACAAACCCAGGTTTTAATTTAAACTTAATTATGTGAAGACAATTTTTAAGTACTCCTCTATCCCTCTCTTCCTCTCATATTTATTACATTTTCAGACAACCTTTGGCTGCACTGGACACTAATAAATACTCAGGGAAGCAAGTTACCTTTAGTATTTGCCAAAAGGAAACAAATAAATATGTGAGGAAAAAATTACAAAGCTTTCCAAATCTGAAACAAAATGAATATATGTAATTACTTTCACCTCTGCTATCAAAGAGTTTCTAAAGTAAGAATTTAACTTATTCAAATAATGCAGGCTAAAATAACCTGCTTTATTTAAAAACAACAAGTATTTTGGCTTGAATTATGAAGTTTGTCTATGTTAATTTCCTTCACCAAGTAATTGCTGAACTCTTTTTTTCACTGCGTCCGGTTAGCCGCATTACAAATATTCTATTATGTAGCCCTTTGCCATCAAGGTTAGACAACAAGATATATGCAGAAAACATCTGAAGATAATAAAGTTTCAATAAGCCTCCTTATGTGAATAAGTCATTTAGTTATGTCTAAAGCAATAAATATATGCAAGATAGCTAGAGCTTATAGGAATAATTTCTGTTTAAATAAAAAAGTTAACTATATTACTTTCTAGAGAGTTCTTGGCCTTTTCTTAAAGTGTTTTCTA
This sequence comes from Microcebus murinus, assembly GCF_040939455.1. NCBI lineage: Eukaryota > Metazoa > Chordata > Mammalia > Primates > Cheirogaleidae > Microcebus > Microcebus murinus. Next base: position 41,833,973 of record NC_134108.1, on the reverse strand, counting down.
GCTTGTATAGGCAATATATTTGTTCAGGAGATATTTCCTTTCCTTTTAGCCTTTCTCTCCAATCTTAAATGAGGTCTAGTACATAAGGTCTGACTCCATCTATTTTTTTAAGTATCATATGATTTTAAGAATGTGTAGGATAAACTCCTAAGGCCATTTCTTCATTATCAGTCAGTTATTTGACAGATACTTACTGCATACCAAGTACTGTACTAAGTGTTGGGAAAGAAGCTACATGAGGCGACAAGTTAATTTAGCTAATAGAGCTTCCAGTCCACAAAGAAACACATTAAAAAATTGATACTGTGATGTATTCAGAGAGGGCTGTGGTTGCACAGATGAGGACAACTAATCAGGCTATGGAGTCAAGGATGACTTTCTGGAAGAAGTAATTTATGAGATCATTTCTTAACAATAAGTTGGTGTTAGCTAAATCAGGAAAGGAGGGAAGGCCATTCAGAGTGAGCAATATTTGGGAAAGTCCAGAGACATGAAAAAGCACTACATAGTAGGGGAATTGAGTATTCTGTTTGGCTGGAGTACACACTAGGGAGTGGGGGTTGGCAAATGGCCAGAACATGAATGAGGCTTCCACTTAGCTAAGGGATTTGACCTTTATCTTGAAAGCTGATGGAGCTATTGAAGGGCTGATAGGAAAGGAAGTGACAAGGTTAGTTTTGTGTTCTTGACAAAGCTCTTTTGTGGGAGCCCAATTCAGAGACCATTAGAGTGATCAGAGACATGACAAGAACTGGGGCAGGCTTGTGATGTCAGGGGATGGAAATGAATGAGAGAAGTTTTTAGAAGATAATACTGCAATATGTAGTGACTGTGGGGCGAGTGAGGAGCATAGTGTAGGCGTCTCCTAGGGGCTGGGATTAATGTTATTCACCAAGCCAGGTGTCAACAGCAGGAGAAGGAGGTCAGTATGAAAAATACGAGACCACAGTGTTTCTAATGTGGTTTTGGGACATCAAGTGTTTGGATTAGGGATTATCAGAGAGTTCTGAAACATAAATAGAGGAGGTCCCTGGAAGTAGCAAGTGACAACTGGAGCCATAGAGGTGGATGGGATAAGATCACCCATGGATTGTGCATTGAATGAAATAAAGTAGAGGGCCAAAGTTGAAGCTCTATATAAAACCAACAGTTAAGCAATTAGAGGAGGAAAAAGCATGTAGGTAAGATGGAGAACCAAAGAGGTGAGAGAAAACAAGAGAAATGTTCTCTCAGAAGCAGAAATAGATCAGTAGAAGGTCAACAATACCAAATATTGTAGAATGTCCAAGTAACATAAGAACAGAAAAAAGTCCATTGGTATGATGGCTAATTTTATGTGACAACTTGACTGGGCTAAGGGATGCCCATATATCTGGTAAAATATTGTTTCTGCATGTACCTAGGAGTGGTTTCTGGAAGCGATTAGTATTTAAATCAGTAGACTGAGTAAAGAAGATGTGTCCTCACCAATGTGGGAGGCATCATCTAATCCACTGAAAGACCAAAGAGTGCTAAATGGTGAGGACATCAGAGGTCCTGATTCTCAAGCCTTTGTCCTCAGACTGCATACCTATTTGCATTTTGTGGTTCATGAAAATAAAACAAGATCATTCAGTAGGCTTGTGTGTTCTCTTTCAGCAACATTCAGTGGCTAGGTATGTGCACAGAATTAAGTAGGTAAATGGATTTTAAGCCAGGTAGAGTTTTGTTAGGTAGATGAAGGGAATTAAGGTAATTTGAAAAAGAGTGATTATAATAATGTCTCATGGAGTCTAAATTAGGTAAGGATGGAATTGAGAACTTGAAAGGAAGTCTTGAGGTCAATGAAATGCTAGAGTGAAAGCACTAGGGGTGGTGGTCGGAGAATGGGATTTTGATACACATGTTTCAGAGGGGACTCAGTTTGTTGTGTTAAGGATCATGGAAGTGAAGGAAGAATCGAAGGGAAGATCACTGGAGCCAAGGAAAACCTCAGTGCTGGATGACATAGGCATTATTTTAGGACTGGATCAACATACAAATGGTTAATAATCTTCACAGCATCTTCTGACCTTGCCAAAACTCAGCTCTAACTGAATTTGACACGGGAAAGAGTCATCTTCAGAAAGGCTTCTGGCTTCTATTAAGTTTATCATCAAGTAGATGATATGGAATGCCTACATCTGAGTCAGAAAATAAGAAACTGGAATCAGGCACAAAGTTAGGAGTTCACTTAGGTTTCTAGGTAAACAAAAATAACACACAAATATATTTTTGTATATTTATTGGTAAGAGTAGGTAAAATTCTTTGAAAATAAGGACAATTTAGAAATACATGAGAAATTATTACTGGGTTGGAGGTAGACTATTCACCTTTTTAATGTTCTATAATTCAATGTTTAAAGATATCCAATATTTGATAACTTATTCCCATTGACTTTAAACAGCCCCATTGACTTGTATAAGCCTAAAGGGAAAAGGGAAATCTACTACATCCAGCTGAATGAATAAACTCAACTACATTTAACTTTTGATTTGTAAGGTGAAAAAACAAATACCATGTTCACTATCTTCCTATCTTCCTCTTCCTTGCTGACAAAGGATGTTAACTAGAAAATGATGGCTCATTGTTCTAATAATACTCTATCATTTTATGTCAACTTAAAATACAAGAAAATGTTTATTGAATTCTAGCTGAATTTATGTATTGTGAAATTGAAGGGTTATCATTGAAGAAAAAAGATATTTCTAGAGCATGGAAGAATAATTAGCAAATTAATGAGTCCATTTGTAGATTTACTGTTACAATTATTTGTTAGCCTGAATAACAAACTCTTCCAGCTCTAGCTATCAACCCCAATTTTCTCCCTTAGCTGCAACCTCCTCAGGAAGGTACCTTAAAAACACCAAGGACTCAGTGGAGGAAAGAAATGTGTCAGGATTGATTACACTTGTCTATTTTGCTTTCTTTTTTAATAAATGTTAATTTTTTTAAAGCTATAGCTGCACATGGTTTAAAGAGTCAAATAATTCTAGTTGACAGCTGCAGATGAACACTCACAGCCCAGTGTCGACTATAGTCGATAGCCACAGATGAATGCGCACGTCGACTTTAGCCCAGTCGTGCTATGAAGGCGCACAGCCAAGCGTCGACTTTAGCCGACAGCCGTGATATGACTTTTCTAATTTTTCATTTATCAAAATACAATTGTGAACATTTAAAACTAAGGTAATAAAAACATATATGTATATGTTATCTATTCTGATTTACATTACAAGTAAAGCTGCTTGTAAAGTAAAACAAGCTGTCAGTGTTTTAAAGCTTTCCTCACCACACAAGAGCAAAATGCATTCGTCGTCAATACACAGCACAAACTATCGTGCGGACTATGAGTGTCGCCTGTGGGCAAGGTTTCACGGCCAGTGAGGCCGGTGAGTGCTGTACCGAAGTGGTTAAGCAAAACAGCAGTGCTCCTCCGTCTTCACCATTTTCCCCTTTACTAGAGGCAATCACTTTCCATTGTCTTAGTTGATTCTTCTATTGAGTTTTCACTATGGCAGCTGTGCGTTTAGCTTTCTGTTTTCCTGTCTCCAAAGATATATATGTATCAGTTTATCCTGTCAAATATAGTTAAACATTTATCTAGATCAAAATTTAGTGTCTATGTTGTTATGGCTCAGCAAACACTACTTAGCTTAGGCAATTAGTGAACTATGATTATTGTTAGTCTCCTGCCTGAAAACTCTTGGTTATTACTGGAGTTAATAATTATCATTTTCTGAAATTATTTTTACATGTCATTAAATTCAATTGTAAATTCTCTACCACTTATCTAAATTCACTCTCAAGAAGTTAAGGTCCATGTGGTATCTATATCTATCTACATAAAATCAATTTCATGTCCTTAAAGATATCTCTCCTAGAGTCTTCTGACATTTTCTCAATATGAATTATTTGTCCTTTATTACTTGTGCACGCCTGTAGTCTTGAGATCTCCCATTATTATCCCAGGTATTCCCTTTGCTTCTCTCCTGTGTTGGAGCTCCCTGTTCCCGTTTCTCTTTCTTCATTTACTCTCTGGTTTTGGTACAGCACATCAACAAGTAGCTTCCTGATAAAGGGTGCATAGGAGGGAAATATTTTGAGACCTTGGATGTCTGAAAATATCTTTATCTACCCTGATAGTGATTTGACAATTTGACTGGGTATAAAATCCTAGAATGAAAATAATTTTTCTTCAGAATTCTGAAGAATACTTCACTGTCTTCTAATTTCCACTGTTGCTATTAAGAAGACCAAAATCATTCTGCTTTCTTTTCCTCTTCTCTGGAATCTTGAAGAATATTCTTTTGTCCCCAAATTATTGAACTTTCATGATAATATACTCACTGTGGTCTACTTTAATCTTCTGTTTTTGGTTCTATCAGACTATCAACTCATGTTTTCCATTCTGACAAATTACTGAATTTATTTCATTAAGGTTTCCTTCCTTCCATTTCTCTGTTCTGTTATATGGAACACCTACTTTTCAAATGTTGGGCCTCCTTAACTGATTTTCTTATCTTTTCCCCATCTATTTGGCTTTTTTCCCCTGACTTCTTTGAGATTTCATCACCTTTATCTTTGAAAATCATCTGTTGAGTTCTTCATTCCTCCTGTTGAAACCTGTTGCCTATTGCCTGTTTCTCTGCTCTGTACATAACTTTTCATATCCACTGACACCACTTATACACTATCTGCATTGATAATGAGTGCTCACTGAAGTTCTGTGCTTTGACATGCCAATTATTTTATGCATTTTTGGATGTAAATGTAAAGACTTACCAAATTATTCCTCTTTCTTTTTCCGTTTCCACAAATTTCTCTCAGTTTTGCTTAGTTTTCTTCTCTTATATTTAAGTTCAATTATGTGAATCAAAACTCTGAAGCTCTATCATTGCAGAGGCCATGCATTTAGTACTGCATGTTAAATAGATTCAACCAGATTTAGGAGAGAAAGAAAAAGATTAAGAGAATGACACACAGAAAGCATATGGGCCACTGGGCATTTGCAGCAGCACAAGCAATTCCGGGCAATTGTTCAGCAATTTGGGAAGGATCATCAGTCACCTCTGGAGCATGACTCTGAAACTTTTCTCCAACACAATGCACAGGTGCAGTCTATGCTAAACAGATTAGTCAAAATGCCTGGTGACTCAGGTCTGAAACACAGGCCAAATTCTACTCTTTCCTACATGAGTGGAAATGTCTTAAAAATGAGCAACACTGAAGAAGGTGTAGCTGATAGCCAACTTCTGCTTCCTTAAGGAATTCAACAGAACTAGCACATGTCTTAAGAAAAACTCAGGTAATGTAATGGTTGGAGTGGCAGAATTTTTTGTGGAATGGAAATTTTGCAATAGCATTGTGCCACTAACCACAACTGGTAAGGGAGAGGGAAGCTGAGTAGTAAGCGTGTCCCTGGAACCCATATGCCACCACTAAAAACTACATAAAGATTCCCAAACTGTTCCCCTCATCTCTTTTCTTTTTGGTCATGAAGGATGGATTTTTGAGGCCAGGGGAGACAGACAGGATCCTTGCAGCAGGAAAGGGGAAACTGTCCTTTTCTGTTAAATTCCATGTCAGGCACACCATTATAAAACTTTCCCTTTTGACACATTTCCATATCTCAAGTGCTACTTAGTTACTACTTTTTGTTTTAGAGATAGGTTCTTGATATGTTGCCCAGGCTGGCCTCCAACTCCTGGGCTCAAGAGATCCTCCCCCTTCAGCCTTCTGAGTAGCTGAGACTATAGGCACATGCCATCATGCCTGGTGATTATCTATTTCTTAAGAGATGAGCATGAAGCATAGAATCAGAGAGTAAGAAGGGATCTGGTGTATCCCCCTATAAAGGGAGTAACAAAAACATAAGGCTTGGGACTGCTTCGAGGTCTTTTGTTACCAGCAGGATTGAAATTTTACATCTCTTATCCTGTTCTCTTATCTTGATTTTCTCCCTTCCTGACTCAGTGGAGATTTCGATCATTTGGATTCAGTAGTACCTCTAGAGAAATGACCAGATGCAAATGCAGACAGTGAAGTGCAGACACAGCACTGAGTTGTGATGTGCCAAAAACATTCAAAGGGAAGCAAGCCAAATGTGAAGGAAGAGGGCACTGAAGCAACCAGTCATTCAAGGCAGGCACCTGAAATTACCATAAATGTTGTTTTAATAGAGAGACTTCCATCATTACTTGCTGCCAGGTTCAGCTGAAGTGTACTTTTATTCATGTCAGCTACATTTGGTGGGTCCCCTAAGGGCAAACTCATGGTGGACTATTGGAATTTTAATGTCCGTGAGGTTACAAGCCTTGGTCCTATTGGTAACAACTTTTCAGAGTGTCCTGTGCAAATCAGAGGTGGAAAAATAAGACTACAAAAGGTTGTTGAGAAAGACTGAGAGGTGTTAATTATAAAAAAGGAAATGTTCTAATTTGAGATTTTTATTTTGTAGAAAGAAATCTCAGGGATATTTCAGGTAGTAACTAGGTTTTACATATAGATTGGAGAAGTTTTGTGAATGTCTGTTTTCTCAGATTTTTTGATGGTAAGAAAAGGACTCCCAACATTGTTAAAGTGATGGGAACTTACTTGTTAACTCAACAATTAATCCCATCTTTTTATCCTTCCCTATCCCTTTTCTCTTCAGTTGAGAAGAAAAGCCATTCCTTGTTTTGAATATTATTTTCTGTCTGACTCTCTCCCACACCTCATGGCAAATCTTGTCACCCCTATTTTTAATTTGCTGCTATCCAGGGCATTTGGATTCAGTGGTGGCATCAGCATGTCTTAGTGTGAACAAACCTACCTATTACGCTTACTCAGGGAAATTAACTCCCCATATTGCATTGCAGTGGACAAATTTTAACAATGCATATCGTTTTTACAATGCAAGGTCCCTATCCAAGCAGTCCAGATAAAGGAACATTTGAAAATCTTTTAAGAATCAATTATTAATTGGGATCTGGATCAATAGGGATAAGAAATACCTGGGACAGAGAGCCAGTTTCTTTTCTTAGACACATAGTCCTGTCCAGGTCCAAGATTTCCAAATACACAGGGTTTTCCCTTTTGGAGGTGGGGGACTATTAGAGGAGCTGTTAGGCTCCCCTGCTGGGTGGTTTACCTCATTTAAGTCTTACAACGCCCCTGGGAGAAAGACTCGAGGAGAGTAGTCCCTCTGCACAGAGGAGAATGCTTTAGAATTTAAGTAAATTGCTTAGGGTCTCTGGGCGAATAAGTTTGAGACGTGCCACTGGAACTCAAGTCTGCCTATGTGTCTTTCACAGCGCTACAGTGCCGCAAACAGAGACGTTTTGAGTTGGTGTGATATGCTTTTCCAGTTCCCAGAATGGATTCTTTGTGAGAAGTTGTTTCCCTCCCATTTCCTCCAGGCTATTATGGTAAGTGTAGTTATAATAAGAGACTCAGTTTGGGTTTCTAATCTGGGGCCAGCACCTGTCTCGGCGGCGTCCTGGCGCTGCTGTCCCAAGCAGGTGGTGCTGGATTCCGTGGTGCTATTGCTATCGCCGGAGCGAGGAATCCCCGCCAGAGGGAGGGTCTATTCTCAGCCCCACCCGAAACAAAACAAAACCCAAACAATGACCACAACCTAGACTGTGGGCCTCTGCGGACTAGGGAGAAGAGGGTCGGGGGCAATAAGGCACCTCGGGAGCGCCCTCTGGCGACAGCGGGGTGCGCGGCCCTCCCCCTCCCCCGCGCCGCCCCGGCGCCCCCGCCCGGCTCTCCCGGTTCACTCTCGGTCTCTCACTCCGTGAGACACAGACGGCAGCTTTCCGAGCGCGAGGGGGACAGGCTGCTGCCGCTCGCCCCGAGAGGACCCGGGCGCGGGGACAGAAGGCGAAGCCCGGAGCCCCGTCCTCCCTCTCCGCAGGGTCCCCCGAGCCGGCAGGCAGCCCCGCGCCCCCGCGCGCCACCCTTCGCAGCCACTTCACCGGGCGTGCCAGGACTTGGGGACGCGGCTCAGCAGGAGCCAGGGCGGGCGGCACAGCAGCGAGGTGCGGCACTGGGACTGGAGAGGAGCGAGTGGCGCGCCGGGCGGCGGCCGTAGCCGCGGGTGCCTCCCCGCCGCGCTTCGCAGGCAGCACCGCCTCCCGGGCCGCGGCCGCCCGGCCGGGTCCTCTGCGCGTTCCCGGGCCCGGAGCCGGCGCACGATGCGCCCGGCTGCGTTCTGATCGCCGCCGCGCCTCCGTCTTCGCCGCGATGATCCCCCCCGAGCCGCCGCAGCAGCAGCCGCAGCCGCCGCCGCCAGCCCCGCCGAACCATGTGGTGACCACCATCGAGAACCTGCCGGCCGAGGGCAGCGGCGGCGGGAGCCTGTCCGCCTCCTCCCGGGCTAGCTTGCGCCAGAGGATCCGCAAAGTGCTGAACAGGTGAGCGGCGGCGCCGAGCGAGCGAGGGCGCGGAGGGCGGGCTGCGGGCGCCCGGCCCGGGGTCCCCTCTGTCCCCCGGGTGGCCCGTTGGTCCTTTGGAACTGGGTCGCGGCTTGGGGAGATGGGGAGGTCGGACGACCACGCGCTCAGCGGGGGCAGGGAGGCCGCCGCAGCTTTGTCCCGGCGTGGGGAGCCCGGAGTGCCCGAGCCGCGGCCGGTCCGAGGAGGGAGTTGGGGAGAGGCGGGGTTTGCGTGCCTGGCTGCCCTGCGTGTGTCCGCGCTCACACCCTCGCACTCGCATGTGCCTCACTTTTCTTTCCCACTCCTACCCTAGCTTTGCGCTCGGGGGCCAGAGGGGACGCGGGGACATGGCCGGGCGGAGGCGGGAAGGCGCCGGGCCGCGGAGATGGCGAGGAAGTCTCCAGCCTCCCGCTGCCGCCGCCCGCCCGCCTCGTAGGCTCCGACCAGTCACTGGGGGATGGGGCGCAGCGACCGCCCTGGCGGGAGGGAGGGGAACCCACTTCTGCCGCCTGACGCTCCAGTCGCGCTCCGGCGCTCGGTGGCCGGGAGCGGGGAGGAGCCGGCCAGAGGCCTGGCACAGACCCACGCAAAGTGCAGAGCGTTGCGGGCAGGGGGTGAGAAGGAGGCGCCCCGCTATTCCCAAGCGTGCTGAGCCGGAGGCGGCGGACACTCCAGTGCTGGAATCTGCGTAGTGGATCCATTCAGGACCGAGGCTTTTTAGGTTTAGGACCCGCGTTAACGTGAAAATGGGGGCCGCAGCGGCGGCGCCCCAGACTCAACTGTGATGTGAAAGGGACTTTTTCCTCTTAAGTAACTTGAAATGTTTGATGAGCTGACACATAAAAAAAAATCACACAGGGAATGGGTTTTGTGTGGTTTTATTTGGGTGCGTGGGTGCTTTTCGACACATCTGTACGGGTAACTCTTCTGGTGCTGTGTTCACACAGGTTTCTGTGTGGCACTGTGTAGGGTAGCAGAGATTTCCCAAGGAATTCACATGGAAGTGTCTGGGTTGGGGCGGGGGGTGTCTAAAGCTCTAGTGGGAGCACAAAATATGTACAGAAATAGAAGCTTGAAAAATACCCTCATTTTGGGCGTATGGTTTAATTTACTTCTATCAAATCCCAAACCATTCAAGAATCCCTTGTGAAGACTTAACGTATATTTTACTTGTGGGTACCTCTGTATGTTTCCATTTATTATCAAACAAGAAGAAATTCACTCTGAAGGGAGACATGAGTTGGTAATATTATAGAAAGTCGAGTCTTTCCTTTGTGGCTTAAAATAACACCTTCCAAAATATTAAGTTTAAAAGATAATGAGCAGAATAAATCAAGAAGATGCTGGCTCATTACATATTATATGGGTTTCCTATTCTTTATGAATACCTGTGGGTTTTTTTTTTTTGAACAGCAAATTCCTTGATATTGGCTTTAAATTTTTAAACAGAGTATGTTTTTAATTATTAATGTTTTCCTCATCTAACTAGAAAAAAACCTACACAATAGTTCATTTGTCTTTGCTTATTATAAGTTATTATTGATTCCATGAAGAATATTTCTTGATATACAATGAACCTTGGAGACCAGAATAACAAGATGAGTGAGGTAGGTGTGAGGGGACTCCAGTTGTCATCATACCTCTGCCCATAGCTTGCCATGGAGCTTGCCCCAGAGCCTTTATCTCCTCAGGTTTGGGGTTCTTCATTTATAAAATATGTTTAATGATACAGTACTTGCCTTACTTCTCCTATTATGATTTTGAGAATAGATAATGCTGAAGAAAACACTAGGAAAAGTATAAAGCTTTACACTAATTCATTCATTCAACCCATTTTTTTGTTGTCTTAAGGTGAGTCTGAATCTGTGGGAGCAACATAGGCAATACAGTGAAGTCATGGTACTTTATGGGTAGAACTTTGTGCTTTGCTTTGCCTGCTGATATCTGTGACATGGGTTGTCCTATTCCTAATGTGCAGAGGAGGAATTTAGACTTAGATTGGGTCAATAGCGTTTCATCTCAGGTACATCTATGAGTGGAACCGTAGGGTTATGACCTTCAGACTTAAACTGAAACAATTATTTATTTGTCTTTCCAAGTTCTCCAGAATTTTCAATATAATGTTTTGTATTGAGTAGCTGGCTTTTCCTTATCCTTAATGGATAAGAAGAAAATATTTCTTTTGAGAAAGTACATTTTGAGTAAGGAGACTGAAAAAAATCTGAACAAATTTTAAAATCTCAATGGCACAATTTCTTTAGCATGCTGATAGGCGTGGCCTTCATGTCATTATTGTGTCATAACAGAGAGCATTAATAGTGGCTGTGCAGTGATTTGGCTCCAAGTAAAAGTAAGAATGGAATTTTAGAGCTTCTGTGCAGTGCTTAGGTGCGGCTCCCCTCTGGTTTGAACCTTCATGGTATGTTGGACTTATCAGTATGGCTATAAGGCAGGCTCATTGGGGGTCTAATCAAAAGCATCTTTGTCCATTTTCTAAACACTCAAGATCTGCTCATTTTTGCCTTCTTTTCTGCCTCTTTTCTTCTTTCTTCCTTAATACTTGCCCTCATTGCCTTGTCTACTCATTGTCTTTAATTATTTCCTTTCCTCTGCCCCTAGCATGCAAGATCTTACCTCTTAGCAGAAATTGCAAATCTGGAAGCTAGGACCCCATATAAAAAATATCCCTCCAACTCTGACATGCAAATTTCTTGTTAGGAGCATTCTATTGCTGTGAGCTGGTTGGGGTAGTCTCTTCAGTGACAGAATGGAGAGTTGCACTATTAGCTGCTAACTATTAGCATCCCTTTAGGCCAGAGGGGCAGCACTGAGAGACAGGTTGGTGCAGTGGGATGAGGAGTGTTAGACTGTGAGCAAGGCAAGCCTGGTGAACTGCCTGCTATTGGTCACAGATGATGGCAACAGCTACTTGCCAACCCAGAGGAAGAAATACAAACACACACATTATCTATATCCTGATTACCTAGGGAGAGTTAAAGAGAGAAGTACTGATTAATAATTAATTAATGGTACCACTTCTCAAGAAGCTTGCAATGAAATGTAGTATTACCTTAATAAAAACCTGCCTTACATTATCTTGCATAAGTTCAGTTCCTTAGTATAGCTCCAGTTCCTCTCCCCTTACTTTAAAGGCTTGTAGAGTGGATTGGTACATTTTGTACATGACATTAGGGGCATCTCACTGATTAACTACTCCCTTTCTAATTGAAGCAATTAGATTAGAATATAATTGTATCCAAGACTTTGGTGAAAGAGGAGGTGCTAGATAATGTTTTTCATCCAGTTAATGGGATACGTCACATTCTTTCCTCTGCCCTACTCAAACTTGTTTTGGCAATGGGGATATAAGAAATACAAGATGATTTGGTTGCTGGGGTAATTACTACTTCTTTAACTTCTAAAGATGTGGTATAATGTATTGATTCAAACAAAGAAAAAGTATGGCAAACTGTTCTTCACTTACTTCTTAGCATGGAATAGTATTTTTACCCTGCTACAGGCAAACAAGATATGATGAAAAGAAAATACTTCAAGGGTAACAGTTGATATCCCTCTCATAGAAACTGCTGATCAGGTAGATTTCTTAGACACATACAGGAGTAAATACTGATCTATATACTAAAGTGCCTAAAGATTTTCTCTTCTAAAATGATTTCTTTTCTTTTTTTTTTTTTTTTGAGACAGAGTCTCGCTTTCTTGCCTAGGCTAGAGTGAGTGCCGTGGCGTCAGCCTAGCTCACAGCAACCTCAGACTCCTGGGCTCAAGCAATCCTCCTGCCTCAGCCTCCCGAGTAGCTGGGACTACAGGCACGAGCCACCATGCCCGGCTGATTTTTATATTATATATATTAGTTGGCCAATTAAATTCTTTCTATTTTTATGGTAGAGACGGGGGTCTCGCTCAGGCTGGTTTTGAACTCCTGACCTTGAGCAATCCGCCCGCCTCGGCCTCCCAGAGTGCTAGGATTACAGGCGTGAGCCACCGCGCCCGGCCCTAAAATGATTTCTTAATGAAATATTTTTGAGAAATAAGTGATAGCTTGTTTTGTGTTTTGCATATGTGTGCTTTTATATTTTCCCACTTGAATATTAGTTTCAGTTCTTAACACATATAACCATGAATTTCTAGTTTTGATCTACTTTCTTCTCAATAAGACATATAATGGGATGTCTCAAGTTATAAAGAAGTCTCTGCCTTTTTGAGTCTTGTAGTGGGGATGTTTAATCATTAGACTGGAACCACTGCTGACTCTGAGCCTTCCATTTATTTAATTTAGAACTGATTGCCAACTTACATTTAGATTTATTTTATTAATTTTCAAATTTCTGAAACTTTTTTGAGTTGTAAACCAAATGGCATTGAGGATGATACATAGGAGAGCTGGAAACAAGGTTACATAAAATCAATGTGCAAGTGGGGAAGTTGCCATATAAAGTGGGATAGCCTTCCTGAGTCATTAAATAAGGTGGATAGAATATTGTGAACCAATGGAATGGCTCTCAAGGAACAGGGATATGCCTGATCTCCAGATATAGTTAATGAAAACATACATTTTAGTTTAGATGATCCTTTCTTATTAAGTGAGAAGGCTTTTGTTAAGAAACTGATGGTGAGGCTCTTCTTCAAGCTGCTGCTTCTCACAGATGTCAAAATGAAAAGAGGAAGATCAGCTAGTAATGAGAATAATTGATACAAAATATTCCACATGGAACTGGGTGGTGTTATTAAAAACAGACATTTTAAAATTAGTAATAAATAATGTCTGAAGGATGCATTTATATTTAAAAGGACAAAATTATAAAACTAAAAGGTCATCCAGTATACTTGTATTTATGCACTGTGGTTGGAGAAACAAATGTTCATACTAAAGGAGTATTTGGCTTATCTTGGATGAAGATGTTGCATTTCTGAGTAATTAGTGTGTAATAAAATAGACATATCTTTGTGTAATTTTTTGTTGGCCTTTTACTTTCTCAAAATTCTTCAGTACCTTAAGGCCATCATAATAGATGTGTATTTTTACTATACATATCTATAGATGTAGATGGTATAAGAAATCGAGCTGTCTGCCCATATAGTTCTAAAGTTACTTAATGCAAGAGATGATTTATTATTTAGTTGTCATTTCTCATAAAAGTTGAATGCAGAATATGAAAGTGCCATCATTAGATTTTAGTTTAGCTTGCTCATTCGAGTTCAGGCCAATGAACATTTGTTGTATATTGTTCAAACACATTAATTCTTGATTATGCTTCTAAAGAAGTATGCTTAGGAAGTCAAACTCTAGTAGACATATGCAAAAAAATCCAAAAATATTTGACATATTTCTTGATTGTAACATGAACATATACAAGTATATATTCATTTGTTCTTAAGCAATTACTGTGTGCTAAGCCTTCTTCTGGAAGACACATATATGACAAAACATTATTCTTGGACTGAAGGACCTCAAAATCTAACTGGGGAACTTAACATGTATGTCACTGCTTAGAGTGAAATGTTATAGTCCATGATCTGAATTGCTATACATTGCTATACATAGCAATGCTATGCTTCCACATGTCTAGACACTGGAATCATGTAAATAACATGTTCAGCATGCAGTCCATATTAACTTTCTCATTCTGACACTTTGGCTTACTTCAATGTACGATAGTTAGGAAGAAATTTCATAGGAAATGTCAAGGAGAACATTATAAATAAATATATTTATTTAATATATTTACATTTATAAATTTATAAATATATTTATTTATTTAATATATTTATTAAAACAAAAGAAAGTTTGAGAAGCACTGGTCCCAGCCAGACATCCAAGTGGGAGTAGCAGTGAGTCTGGATCTAATCATGGCTGGGAGGGTCCTCACTGGGGGGTGCTCAGGCTGGTGCCAGTCGTGGCCCTGCAACTCTGTAATATGAGCTGGTGAAGTGGAGGCAGTAGTATAGGCCTGATTATAGCGACATGAGGTATCAAGGCCTCAGCCAAGTGGCCTGGAGTTTCAGTTCGGGCTCCTGCCTTTAAGGGGTGCCCTGCAATGTTAGGCAGAGAAACTATTTAGAAGTGAGAAGGGGTACACGGCAGTATCCCAGATCCGCAGAGTGCGATATACATGGAGAATACTACCTGCCAGTGACCACACAGCTCAGGAGAGCAGATTCTGTGTCTGAGTGACAGAAGGGTGGGTCAGGGTTACATGGGGGCCCAACATGGGTGGCTGGACCACTGATACGGCCTCCCCTCAAGCTCTGAGGAGCACGGACTATGAGCCACCCAACCATTCAATAAATAATTACTGAGTCAGGTGAGAGGTGTGGTCTAGCTGTTGGAGATGCTTGGGGAACAAGACAGAAAAGACCTCCACTCTCATGGAGGCTACGTTCTAGAAGGGGGCAGGCGGTAAACAAAGCATAGAAAAGATACCCAACACCGGCAAATACTATGCAAAGAATTAAAGTGGGGTGATGTGACAGAGCGGTAATGGGTGGTTCTCTAACTTCGGTGGTCAGAAGAGGCCCCTCTCTCTGGTGACAGTGGAGCTAAGATCGGGATGGCCAGAAGGAACTGGCCATTGGAAGGTCAGGAGGAAGGTCCCTCCAGGCAGAACTGCTAAGGTGAGACCAGCAGGCATGAGGAACTGAAAGAAAGGGAGGCTGGAACGTAAGAAACAGGACAGAGCAGTAGGGGAGGAGATCAGAGAAGAGGGCAGGTGCCAGTTCTAAGTAGGATGGGGAGCAAGGGGAAGATTTTAAGCAGAGGAGCTATCTGGTTAAGTTTTGAGAAGCCCACTCTGGCTACTGCTGGAGACTGGACTGTGGGGGAGATTCCTGCTACTGGAGGAAAGAGGTGTTGGAAGCTGGACTTTCTGGCAGCAGTGGAGGTGGAGGGAAGTGGTTGCGTTTGGAGTGATTTGCACTGGGAGGTGGAGTACACAGAACTAGATGAGTGATTTGATGAGGCAGCTGAGGAGGAGGAATAAAGAAAAATTTCCAGTTTTAAAACTGACGTATGAAATTCTGGAAAGGAATCAGAACTTGATACTGGATTTGGGAGTCATGGGTCCTGGAAGTGCAAATGGCGGAGAAGATGGGTCCCAAGAATAATCATGGGAGCACAGCAACCTGCAGAGTCAAACACAGGGGAGGACACAGGAAAGGAGTTGGGGAAGGAGGGGTCCGAAGTAGGAAGAAAACCAGGAGAGTGTGGTGTCCAGAAGCCAAGAGAGGAAAGTGTTTCCAGAGGGAGATGGCCAGCGGTCCACTGTGCTGAGAGTAATTAAGGAAAGGACAGAGAAACGGCCAGTGGCTGGGCTGCATGGAGAACCTAGGGGGCTGTGACAAGCACGGGGTCAGCAGAGTGAGCAGATGGAAACCCAGATGGGATGGTTTGGGAGGGAATGTGAGGTGAGGTTCAGAACATGACTTTTGAGAAGTTTTGCTGTAACAAGGAGCGGAGTAAAGGGGGAGTTGTTTAATGGAGGAGATGATACAAAGGTCCATATGCTGATGGGAATGGTATAGTGGAGAGGGGAAAATTGCATGTGAGGGAGGTGTGTCGCAAGACAGACAGAAGCCTTGAGAAGGCTCGGGTGGTGGGATCCAAAGCACAGGGTGGAGGGGGTGACCGATGAGAGGAGCCAGGACACTGTCCATGGTGCAGGAGGGGAGGCTGAACATGTGGGTACAGATGACAGTACTTTGGTAGATTTGGTGGTGGCAACAGACGGCACGTCCTGTCTGGTGGTTTCTCTTCCTCCGTGAACTCTGAGGCCAGAGCATCTGTTGTGAATGAAGGTGGTAGGGAGGGGTGTAGGATGTTTGTACAGAGAGAAGTGGGAAATAATCATTTTGAGGAGTCAGAAAGGAAGCATACTAAAGAAATGTTATGTGTAAATTTGACATTTGTCACCGGGATGTGGTGGGAGGTGTGATGGGTAGGAAGGAGCTGCTGCTGTTTCTAATCTGCCTTGAAACGGGTTAACTCAGGAGTAGATCTGGGCCCAAGAAGCCAGAACTATCATCAGATAAGTGAAGATATTGGGGCAGAACGTATTTAAGGAGGCTCGGGAGGACTTGGGTCCTGACTGTATTTGGGAGTGGGGTATGAGAGAGAGAAGAGGGAATTAAGAGATTTCACTTAGCCGTCACCTAGAGATTTTGTGCCTGGGCCACTGGAGTGACGGCGTCCCCTTTAGAATGGGATGTATGTTCTGTCTTAGGCAAGTGACTTAACTTTGGGGGCTTCCATTTTCTCACTTGTAAACCGGTTAAAATAATCCTAGTTCTTCATTTGCTATTGGATGTTTGGGGGTTTTAAACGAATAACACTGGGGAGAAGGCTCGGAAAACTGCCAAGCACTAAGCAGTTGTTATCCTGGTCACAAAATTAAAAGGAGAGCCTGAGCGTTGGCGACTTTGTGCTGTCATCAGGGCTGTGATAAATGCTGACCGGCCTCCTCAGCACGCAGTGGGCTTTCATATGCGGTCACTGCTCTGGCTCATGAGCCCTGTCAGTCATTCCGAAGTGAAGCCCACTGATCTGTGAACAGGCACTAGTCTGTTTACTTCAATGTGCTCATTTTTTCAAGCTAGATATATTTAATTGTTTTCCTTTAAAGAAAGCCTCTTCTTGGGAAGATGCATTTGGCATAAGGCATATGTTCTGCTGTCTAGTTGTGCCTCTCAGATTGATGGAGCTTTGAGGTACCTGCGGTTTGTGAAGGACAGTGACAGGTTCCAGGAAAGCCTTCGTGCCTCTGGAACTGGGGAGGTTTCCAAAGGAGCGTGGGCCTAAAAGGCTCCATAGAGGCCGGTAGCAGTGGATGGACAGAGCGGCTCTGAGGGAAGGGACTGAGTCGCTTTAATGTGCTAATGAGGGGAAGCCCAGATGCCAGCGGGATCAGAGGAGCTCTTTGTGGTGCTGGCTTCCCCGGGCTGGCTGGAGTCTCTGTCCCTATCTGGATCCTGCCACAGGCCCCAGAAACACTGCCCTGTCAGAGGGGCCCTGTCCTCCACAGACCCGCTCACTCACTCGGAATGCCTAGGGCGGCAAGATCCCAGGGTGGGGTGACTGCTGGAAGACAGGGGGGCCTCAGGTGGGGGCTGGGGGAGCGGTGTGTGCAGGGCGGAGGAGGGGAATGGGGACGGTTCTTCTGGAGGGTGTGGAGTCAGGGAAAGCTAGGCAGGACCTTTGCAGCTTTGCAGAATTGACCATTTTCCCTCCACAACTGTGAAGCTTGGTGAGGGGCATTCAAGCCCCTTTAAAAGGAGGTGATCTATCCTTGGAATTAGCGTGCGTTAGTTTTCAGCTAGCTGCGGAGTAAGTCTGAAACTTCACAAAAACCAACCAAACAAAAACGACCACCATCTGGTGATCCCTGGAGTGAAATTCATGTTCTGGTTATTTGTTTCTGGAATGACTCCCAAATTGCTAGGTGGAAGAGGTTAGGACACCCATTGCGTGGAAGCTGGGTCAGGGAACTTGTCTTGAAGTTGTGTTCGCATAGCAAGAACACAGTATTTACCATGAAGGTATGTTTACTTGTACTGACCCCATCTGCTGATGGAGAGATTGGGTAACCAAGGCACCCCTAAATCACCCCTAAATGCTGCCTCTAGACCTCATTGTAAAGACTTGGGTCATTATTGTTTCTCGAAATATAAGTTCCAGATAAGATGGACAAATGAAGATCATCAGTCTGTGGTATCTTGACCATTCTCTGTGCCCTATTTTTCCTTTGTGAATATTTCTAGGGATATATACATGCACATATATTTAAATATTATATATATATAATATATATAAGTTACTTCTCAAATAATGTATATTAGATATTATTTGTAATGAGTCTTTGTCTATCCATCTGTGTGACTGTCTCTGTCTTACTCTGTTTCTTTGTGTCTTTCTCTCTCTTTCACACACACACACATACTTGAACTAATAGATAGTGGATAGTTTTCCATTTGGAGTAATTTGTCTTCCTTATTTGACGATAGTCCCCAAATTTCCTTACCATAACATCTTTTGGGGAGGGAGCTCAGAGTTGGTTCAAGAAGAATACTTTATTTCTAAAACGTTTCATTTCTATTTTAGAATCACACTTAATTGATATCACCTAAGAAAATAGAAATATTCAGTGTGGATGACCTATGAGCTAGCTATATCTGAATTGTCAATAAACCTATAGAACAGCCACCCCATAAGGATTTTCCTCCACTACCTTAACCCCTTTATACTTTCATTATAACACATCAGTTCTAGATGACGTTGAGTACGGTGGCTTGGCTTTAAAATTTTACCTCCTTTTACCTCTTCTGAATCTAACAGTTTGTATGATTTTAATGCTTTTCAGGCAAAAATCTATTTTTATAAAAAATATTTCCTTCTTTCCTTGATGTTTCCCATTTATTTCCTGCCCCTGATAACTCTTGGATTGATCTTCCCTAATGAAAGCTGGGTGCTCTCTAGCCTAAGGAAGTACAGGCAGTGAGGTGCTTGCTTGCACTGGTTTTAGGAAATCGATCATTTGCAACTCTAATGCTTATAAATGGACTCATTTGTTTCCAATGTGAAGAGACCCTAATTATTACCTCCCTGGCCCCAAAGTTAATTGCAGCCTGAGAGCATGCCTTCTATAATGCAGAAGAAAAGCACCATTTAAAGCATTTATAGCAATGGGTATCAGATTGCTCATTTTGGATATTAATTTGTCAAAGAAAACAGTGATTATGAAAAGTATGTAAATGGGAATACAGGCAGAATGATCCAGTGTACTGGGTTTGCAGTTTGCTAGGCTATCGGTTGGTAAATTAATACAACTACAAAAAAGATGTCTTAGCTAAATTGTCATCTCCTGTTTTCCATTTGTTACAGCTAGAAAGAAGTTTATTGGCTTTAGGAACACAAGGATTCTCTTCCTTTTAGTTGCTATTGGGCAAGCAGATAAAGGGGCTATAACGTACTTTTTTTTTTCTTAAAAAAGAAATTTGCACAGCCTGATATACTCCTCCACAAAGGGTTGTTGGGGAGCTAAGATGATACTTGTTTAATTCACTAATGGTGGGGTGGGGAAGGAAAGCTAAGAGTCATATGGTAGTTATTATTAGAAAGTCCTAGCTCAAAGTAAGCAAGGGGAAGGGAGAATAACATTTCTTATTCCCAGTCAGAAATATTTTCCTAAACAATTTCTACCAGTTAGAAATTAATTTGAGTTAAATTTCTTCTTTATATACATAATCTTGGGAAAAGTTAACAAAATTAGATGTATATCCTTTGCCTGTCTACTTTAAAGAAAGCCTAGTTCTAAGTGTGGTTAGGAGATGCCAACACATACGAGGTTAGGTTCCTGCTCATGAGTATATTTTAATCTAGTTAATCAGTTATTATTTTAGTAACCAATTAGATTGCTTTCCTATTAGGAGCTAAAATAAGTCACAAGGAAGGATGGGAGCATCACTCGAAGACATCTTTGGAACTTGGAACATTGGGCTTAGGGCATGTCTGGCTGGAATGTTACAGTGGAGGAAATTGTTCCACTAGAGAACTCTGAGCATTCTGAGCTGGAGTGAAGAACACACAAACAGAGGAGAGTACCAGAGATCAATCTTGCTATCTTTGAAATATGTCTGGGACCCTCCACCAGTGGGATCAAGCATCACCTCACCAGAAGGTTTTCAGAGGCATACTGGTCAACAGATGTCTGAGAATGTAGCTATGCAACAACTGTGAGAATTTTGAGTTATCTGAAATACATACTATCTAAATGCCCTCTAGCTCTTAAAATCTGTGATTATACATGACCATACAGCCCAAAGTCCTTCTGAAAACTCAAATGAAGTTTGTTTCTAAAGCATATGTGTAGTCTTTTTTTTTTTTAATGTGTACTCTTTCTTCTTTCTGTGCTAGTACTTCGGAGTGAGATCACAGCCTGGCAGTTTCAGCGGTCATTCATATGTGCTTGTGTCCTGAAGGCAAACAGCCTATCCAGAGTTGAGTTTAGAAGTTAAAGGTTCTGTGTGCTAAATTAGAGCTCCAACCAAGGAATTATTAGACAGCTCAGTCTATTTAGGTAAATCCTGCAAAAGTAGGCTGAGCTTAACTTGACGAGTTTTCTATACCACGATAGACTGGAAATTGGCATACATACATATTTTTAAAAGTGTCAGTTAACCTACTTGCCTTTTAAATTCCTGCTCCAGAAAACACAAATATGACACCCTGAGGAGCAGGGCAGTGTCAGAGGGTTGCTAGCTATGACAGCCTTTCTTTCCCTCTCTCCAGGATTCGTTGCTTCACTAAAGCAGGGTGTTTTATCCAGGGTGAAGTGATGGAAGCTTGCTTTATAATATTATCAAAGATCTGCCAACATAAAAAAGAGTAATGAAGTCATTTGGCTTACATTCTTGATATCATTTGTATTTCCTCTGTGCAGGGTTGAGTGAAACAGTTTCTATAGCTGCTGTAAGCAATATGCCTCTAAACGTCAAATGCTGACTCAACACGAGCATGGCTGCAGAAGAAGATGATTAACTTGAAGAGAAGCTAGCGTCAGCAAGAAGGAATACAACCACACATTCAAAAGGAATATAGAGTATTTACATGTGACATCTTCAGGAGCCATCTCAGAAAGAGAAAAACATAATTGTGTTAGATGGAAATAGGTGTGTTCTTTCTTTTCTATCACTGGCATTAGAGATTTTGTTCTCCAAAGTCCCTCATTGGTTCCTTCATCCATTTTAACCCAAAGGTAAATATAAGCCACTTAGTTCATGCAATAATCCTGGACTCCAGGGCTTGGAGATTGTTGTTGGTCTTAGGGTGGGCAAGGTCCCAGGTTGGCCCCATCAGGTTGAAAAGAAGGAACTTGCATTTGGTGGTGGGGGAAGGGCCGTCTCTTTCTCTTGCTGGATTTAATAAAGGAAACAGCCATCTTGCTACTGACTGTTACAAGCACTCACCTTAATGATTATGAAGGAAATCAGCTTTAGGATGTCACTGATGCTAAGGACAGAAGAGTGGAGAGAGGGAAAGTGCCGAGGTCCTTGAAGATATTATTGTGCAACTTACTGCAGTGCCACATGCTTGGAGCTTGCCCTGTCACTGGACTTTCATTATATAGGATAAACCTCTTTAAGCCAGGTTGAGTTGGGATTTTTTTTTAACTTGCAGTTGAAAGCACCCCTAACTGATACACATCTCTTTACTTTGCCCTGAAACTGGTGACCTTTGAATACCATTCAGGTCCTTTTCATTTTTGTTTTTTTTTTTCAGTCTGGACACATCTGCCAAGGAAGAGCAGGGGCAGGTTTGCCCACAACCTATGATGTGAAGGGTTGTTTGCCCAAGATGTGGTTCCACCAAAAGTAGAAAGAATAGGCTCTTGTGACTAGTAGATGTCGTGTATTTCCATACCAGTCTGTGGCACCTTTGCTAATCCTAAGCTCTTCTGAGTTAGGCAGATATGTTGAGGAAGATGGAGCGCTGGGTGAACAGCTTTCCACATCTCATCATTCATTTATTCATTTGTTTGATAAGCATTTATTCTGAGCCTGCTTTGTGCCAAGCTGGTACTGGGCACTGGGCATATGAAAGATCTCACCCAGTATAATGGAAAACCATGGGAGCACCCAGTAAAGGGGATGGGGGAGGAGCTGTCATATGCATTTGAGCATATGACAGCTAAGCTGACAACTGGAGAAAGAAGAGGACATAGCCAGAACAAAGGTAGGAGTGTGTGTTTGTGTGTGTATTTGTGTGTGTGTGGTGGGGGGTTGGAGGTTATAGGGAACAGTGTTTAAGGCCGAGGAAACAACATATCAGATGCCTTTGAGTGGGTGAGGGCATGGCACATTCTAGGAAATAAAACCAGTTCAGATGGTTGCAGCCACATGTGAGAGTGAGAGATGTCAGAGGCTGGAGGGTTAGGGTGGGGCAAGGTCATGCAGGGCTTTGGAAGCTTGTTATGTTGTGTGTGCTTTGTCTTAGGAGCGCTGAGCTGCATTGGAGACTCTGAGCAGAAGGTTAACATGACAGATTTACATGTTCATAAGATCTGGCTGATTTCAGTATAAAGTGAATTTGAGTAGAGTGAGATTGGTTGCAAGGAGTCCAGCTAGAAGACAGTTGCAGGAGAGGAATGGAGACTTACGATGTACTCTTAACCAGTCCTTCCTGAAACCATGGGTTTTGATTTATAATTTCAACATACGAGAAAGGTGAATCGGGTTGGATCGTGGTCAGTATTTGCTTTCATTTGGTACACTACCCTCAAGACTTCAGGCAAATTATCTAAACTCTCTGAGCTTTGGTTTCATCATCTGTGAAATTGTAGTAAGAACACCTACCTTGTAGGGTTATTGAGGAGGATTAAAGAAGCTAATATATTTATAGCTCTTGGCATCATGCCTGAAACATGTTAGCTATTATAATTATTAATATTTAGCCTAATAAATGTGTCAGAAAAAAGCACAAGAATAAAGGCAGAGAAAGAGCTTTTTTCTGGTTCCTTCGTAGTCTGGGAGTTGAGAGTCATGTGAAAATCACAAGGCAAGTATAACTATGGTGCTATCATTTATTCTTTGGGAGTAGGACTTGTAATTATTATGTAAGCAACAGATTTCTATTAATTCTTGCTCCTGGAAGGAGCAGAAGTAGAAACAAGGACAAAAAATGAGAAATAGGTGTGCTTATTTTTGGCTAAGGAGAAGAGAGGAGAAGGGATATTGAGCCCTGTCCCTGGGAGATGCTGGGAGCTGGGTTTTCCAAAAGACTGGTAACTTCTCTGCAGTGAGAACATCCTGAAGAGACACACCTGGAAGCTGATGAAAGCAGGTGTACTTCTTTTAGGCAGGGACTTCTATGTGTTTATTTTTCTAATCATATAGAACAGTGCCTGCCAGATGGTAGATATTGTAGTCAACAACTATTCACTGAATGAATGAGTGAAAGATGAAGAGATTGATGTGCTTCTCCCAAACTTTGAGTTGTGGGGTCAAAATTTCTTCCTGGGGCATAGATATGTGCTGGGTCAGGCTCCCTCCACTTGCTGTCTACAAAGCAGCCTTATATTTTCTATCACAGCCATTAGAGAAGCTAATTAGAGAAGTTAATCAATAGCTGATGAACTGATTCACGGAGATAGATTTCTCAAGCCAGAGTTTGAAAGAAAAGAACAGATTCTTTCTTTGGGCTGTGTAAGCAGCTATTTTTAGTCAGCAGGTGTTGCAGCTTTTAAGAGGCATTTGGCAGGGTTTCCTTCTACTCCCATTTCATCCAAAATATGTAACTTTCATCACTTCCATTCCAGAAACATGCCGCTTTGTGAGTGTTTTATGAGTAGAAAAGGGAATTCTGGGAAAGTATAATCAAGAAAAAATACATGAAGTGCTTAGCTCAGAAACTAGCCCCATGGTAAATGGGCAATAAATAAGAGTGAATATAGAAATGCTGTTCAGAGTGTGGATGGAGAAAAGAGACAGTAGGTAGACACTGCTCCCTGTGGAACATGGAGGAAAGTTCCCTGCATCACTGGAGACAATGTGTTACTTTCTGCTTCCTCAGTCTGAATCAATTTCTGTATCTAGAGCCTTGGCTTATAATTTTAGATGCCAATACCTATTAGTTAGGGTAGGGCCAGTTAGTTTTCTTTGTGCATTGCTTAAAAACAAACAAATCCCCTCCAAATCAATTGGTGAAACACAGTAACTTAATGCCTTGAAGAAAATGGGTCCCCAGAAAACAATATGGTACCAATTCTGAGATGAGAACTAAGCCTCCAGAATAGTTATTTCTCCATGATAAATTTCTAATTATGGATTAGATTTATGCCAGAGATTGGTAAAGCATAGATATTATTATAGTTTGCTCTGTGTTCATATGTTCCACTGTGAGATGCCAGGCTTAGGTCTTTGATGATGACAGCTTGGACAATCTTGCTTCTTGGAGAATAGTTTTGGAAGCCAACCAAGTATACATGTGGCTTGCTTCAGCAAACTATACATGGTCTGCAGTTATGGTTTATATCTGACCAGTGCTGCAGAGGGTTTGGGGAACAGCTAGGCAGTCATGATGATTGTATCAATCAGGGTTCTCCGAGATACAGAACCAATAGGATCTAGCTCTCTATTTGCACTATATATATATATATATATATATATATATATATATATATATATATATATCTCCCCATAAATATATATGGGAAGCAAGAGAGAGCTTAAAGTCAACTGATTGTAAATGTTAAGCACATCTATAAAATACCTTTATAGCAACATCTAGGCTGATGTTTGACCAAACAACTGGGCACCATAGCCTAGCCAAGCTGACACATAAAATTAAACATCATGGTGATGATGGTAATAGTGATGTGGATAACTCCCAAATGTCCTGGAATTGTCTTGCATCAGTCACTTCTGCCACGTGCTTTATATGTATTATCCTGTTTAATCCTCCTAAACATTCATCTCCATTTTAAATATGAGGATATTGAGCCAGAGAGGTCTGCTAAATTGCCCAAAGTCACCTAGATACTGAGTTGCATTGCTAGGGCGTGAACCTGTTTGGATTTGAGCCTGAGCATAGCATTCTGTAGAGCAGATGTTAGTTGGTACCATTTTGTTTCCTCCATGTGATAGAAACCTGATTCAAGCTGGGATGAGCAAACATGCAATTTATTGTCTCAGGCTCTTGGGAAGTCTGGGGTAACTGGATCCAGGAGTTAAAAGGATGTTACTGGGACTCTGGTTTTTGCTCCATCTCTTGGCTCTATTTATTTCCTCTCAGCTTTATTCTGCAGACAGACTGCCTCTGAGAGGACTCACATCCTCTGACTCAAAAGTGCAGTAGAAAGGGGCTTTGCTATTCCACAGCTTGATAACAATTCCAGAAAATGATTTTGGATTTGCTTCGATTATGTATTTATTCGCGGTGTAATTCCTAGGTCCAAGACATGCAGCTCTGTGTTGGCACTACTTGGGGCGTGGGGGCCTGGGCGCCAGTGCATGATGATGGAAGCCACACCTGACAGGCAGAGTAAGGGGGGCACTGCAACGCTCAGCCTCCCACCACCACGGGGGGGTGGGGTGGACCCCTCCTTGGAAAGGAAACTCCCACATGGGCACCTCCTAGGCCTGGACTGAGTGTGACAGTTTTACATTTGCTCAGTGGGTAAAAGTATCCTGAATCCATCTTTTGGGAGCACTGTTATTAGTGCCTTGGGCTGTTCAAAAGGAAAGCCCTAAACTATTTAGAATGAAATATGGACTTTTAAATTTTTTCCTCTGATTTAAGGCACAGTACCCAGACAGGCTTCTTTTCTAAGCCTTAACGCTAAATTAGCTTCCCAGCAGGTGCCTAAACAGCAAAAACAGTCTTAGGGAAGGTAATAGTTGGACCTAATGCTCATATCACTTCATCCTTTGTGATGGCTGGTCACAGCTTACCTTGAAATATCGTTGTTTGCATTCCAGTCTTATCTTCCTACTAGAATGCAGCTATTGGGAGGCATAGACCAATCTTATTTCTCCCTATAGTTCCTGGCATGGATTTCTGTCACAGTGGGTGCTTAGTAAGTGCTTTGGAGCAAGTGAATGAATCTGAGTCATAATGGAGTAAAATAATCCATTGTGTGTAGCCCTCGGAGAGTTCTGCCGGATAATTTTCTGAAGGGGCATAGCACAGAGCAGAGCAAAGGGCACTGGTCTGGATCAGGCTGCCTGGACTTGAGCCTTTTATTCTTTGCTCTTTTAGGGTCTGTACCCTCATCTATCACATGGATATTATAATAGTTTTTACCCCACAGAGGTGTTATGAGGTTATATTGTAAACACGTGGTCCATGGTTAGTATTCAGTAAAACTTAGCTATTATAATTATTGTTGTTGTTTGGTTGTTTTTGATTCTAGAAGGTTACCAGGCCCTATTTGAACCTGGCAAGAATTTTATTTAGTTGTGCTTATAACTGTGCCTCTATCGTATGTCAGAATTTAAGTCTGTTCTTGCTAGCATTGCAAAAGTAATGTCTTCCAAAAAGTAAGTTGCTCTTTTTTCTTGTATTAAAACAATACTAATGTATATCTCAATAAAGCTGTTACAAAAACAAACAAAAACCAATAATAGTGTAGAGGTGGTTGTTCTCTAAGGATCTCTATCTCAGGCATGATAAAACTGCAGCTGGTTTATCTTGATGAGCCCCAAAGACAGTCTTCTCTGCAAGTCACCTAATTTATTTTCACTGTGAATATGGCCCATTCCTCTCTAAGCTTATGGTTGACTAATGGCTTAAATAGGTCATGTTCATTCTCTTATGGTTTAGTCACATCTAGGAAGATCATTTGATAATAGTTACATTCCAAATTCATTCACATGATCCACAAGGATTTTTCACTTTGCAGGTAGATGTAATTACTCATGTGAGGAGGGGAGCATGGAGTGGACTGTGTCCAGGCTTCCGTGGAATTCACTTTGGATTTCTAGAGACAGCGGGAAGGACTAGAATTGCCTGCATGGAAGTCTTGAGCCCTGGTCTGTGTAGTACAGACTACTGTTGTAAAGGAACTACTGTATCCAACTATTGCTTAATTATTGCTATTGGTTTTTAAGAAGCTGTGGATAAAGAGGTACCACCGGATCAAGGCAAGGAAATGCTCTTATTGTTTTTCACTATTGTTACCTAGTACATTGCTGTGGTTGCAATGTGTGTGTCCCTCCAGTATTTACTTGGGAACTTAAACCCTAAGGTGATGATTTTAAGAGTGGGGCCTTTGGGAAGTGATTAGGTCACGAGGGTGCTGCCTGTCAATGGGACTAATGCCCTTGTATTGTAAAAGAGGCTTCAGAGAACTGCCTGGTCCTTCCATCTCTTCTGCCATGTGAGGACACACCATTTATTCCTTTTTGCTCTCCCACCATGTGAGGACCCAGCAAGAAGGCACCATCTTGGAAGCAGAGAGCAGCTTTTCTAGTCACCAAATCTGCTAGTACCTTGATCTTGGACTTTGTAGCTTCCAAAACTGTGAGAAATAGATTTCTATTATTTACAAATTACCCAGTCTGTGGTGTTTTGTTGTAGCAGCAGGAACAGACTAAGACTTATATTTCATTTTTATTTTACTCTTATCTTTATTAGACAGAGAAGGAAACCAAAGCACATAAAGTTTAAGAGAACAAAGCAAGTAGCAGAGCTAAGATTTGAAAAGATGATTTGGCTTTAGCATGTGTTATCTTGACCATCATACTATACCTACAAAGGTGGCAAAAAAGAGTACCTGCTAAAGCCTGTGTGGTCTCTGCACAGATAAATTAACATTCTATACCGAAATCTAAGATGAAAAATGGGAGACAAATTAAATCTCAGACATTGAGACTTTGCTTCTGGGATGACCAAGGCATTCAAATCCTTCATTTCTAAAAAGTTACTTTTTAGTGTAATTTATTGGTATCTGAACTGTATCTTTTCAAAGATGGTACGAAATTTTTAGGAAATGAAAAGACCATGTACGACTGTCATTGTAGTAACTTGAGGTTGATCTGCATTTTCCTTTGGAGGTGATCAACAAATGTGATCTTTTTAGGAAGCTCTTCTGATCCAAGAAACACATGCACCATTTGGTTGGGGTTCCAGGGCCAGCGATGCAGCACTTGGCCATGGCCTGCCTCCTGTCCTTCACCATCTCTAGCTACCTGCTGGACTTCTCAGGTGGTGCTGCTCAGAAAGCTAGCAATAACAAAACAAATTTCTTATGTTGATTTTGCTAAAGTTCTAAGGACAAGCTCAGAACCTATTTGAGCTTGAATTCCTCTTCCTCTTGTTTTCTGCCTTCCAACAAAAGCAAGCTCTATGAAGCACTCCAAACTGTATTGTTTTAGAGTAGCAAATTGTCTTTAAAATATCAGTACACCTAAGGGACTCCCATTTTCTTTTAAGCATTTTTTTTTTGAAGAAAGTATACCACATTCACAATATTTCTGAGTAAGCATAGATGTCTTATGATGTGGTGGTTGCCATAGTAATTAATCACCTCCCAAAAAGAATAGTGGAGAATATAAATCCATGTAAATTACCCAGAACACTGGTTAGATCTGCCCCTGGTTTATGAGAAATTTTGGGAAAAAAGGGATATTTTCTTCTTTTTCTCTTTCATGGGAAGAGAGATAGAGAAAGCTGCTTTTGTGCTTGGATTGCCCAGGCCTGTCCCTTCCCACTGGCGAGTGCCAGAAGGTTGAACAGCAGTCAGAGTGTCACTGTAGTACACAGAGAGGGCTCTTGTGATAACAAATTGCAAAATACACTCGGGCATGTTGAGATCCATCACTTTATGAATATTCTGCATTCAGATTCTAAGTGCTGGGGCACTTTCTAGGGCCCCGTGTGAGAATGCAGCGTTCAGTGCTCGTCGTTTTGGTGGATGCTCTTCTGCTTGTCCTGACCTATGTCTTGTTTCAGATTGAAGTGGAATTTACCACTGATTTCTATTCAAGAGGAATAACAAAAGTGGAAATTATTTTGAAGATTAACTGTTGAGCAGCAGTCTGCTCAGACAGAGCAAGGCATTGTAGAGGGAAATTCATGAACTACAGGAAAAGGGCTGCAAAGGGAGTGAGCAGCTGAAGGGTGATTTCAGAAATCTAAACTATATTGTGCAGTTGCTGTTTGGCATCTAGGACAGGATTCACATTTTTAACTGCTCCTTGTAAATCAAAACCTCGGAGCTTTCAATCCTTTTAAAGACAGTCTGTGTCCTTCAGAAGTAAGGTGTGGTGTGGCTAGCATACAGAATTGTTCTGATTGAAAGGATTTCTTATAGATAGGCTAATGGAAGCAGGTTAATAGGGTGAAGGTGTTTTTAGCTAGGACAAATGCATTGAGTCATATTAAGAAGATATTCTGGATCGGTATTGGGGAGACAAATTTTCATAAGAGAATGTCTGATAATTATTAAGGATATATTTTTAGATAAACAATAGTCATGTATTTCATATATAGGTATGTCTCACTTTGTAGAAGTCACTTTTAAAAGTCGCTTGTAAAGTGAATTCTAGTTTTAATAAGTGTAAAATTGCTTTGGGAAGAATTTAATTCTCAGTTATGAAATTCACAATTTATTATTTTGGGTGAATATTTGTCTAAGATTAGAGTAAAACAAACCATTGTATTTAATGGTTTCATTTAAATGAAAATGACTCTTCTCTGATATTGTTGTACAAAAAAATTTTAAGATAAGAAATTTTTTCATGTTTGACTCAACAGTAAGATACAGAGTTCAGTGTTTATCCTGATAGAGCCCTGTGGCATGAAGACTAGTCACTCAGCCACTCTCAAATAACTTACACACAAAGTCTACACCAGAGAAACCTATCCTCTATTCCACTGGACTGATTTTTACTCTTGTATAGCCTAGACTTATTCTTGGATGAAATAGCTTTTCTAATCTACATGATGATATTAATTATACAGTTATTTTTTTATTATTCACAGTACTTATGCTCTATAAAGTTGCTGCAAATTAGTGAATTGTAAATACTGAATTAGTGAATAGAGAGCCATTGCTTCTAGGAGAAACACAGGGTTAGGCTCCTCTGAGCTAGTAGTTACACTATTTCCATCAACTTATAATGCATAACCTTTTAAAATACAAATTTCTGGTCAAGACAGCTTACTTAATATATATTGTTGAGTTCATAAACATTGAACTCATGGTCAACAGCACTATAACTCATTTTTGAAGGAAGCTTGTCTAACAACATGTATTTTCTCCATAAAGCACATCACAGCCTTATAGTACTTAGGAAAAAGACAGCACTTCAGTGCTAAGCTTGGGTGCCATTTTAAAAAGTGAAATCACTGAAAAAAAGCAAAAAGCCAAAAAAAAAAAAGTGAGAAACATGGCACTAACTAGACCACAAAAAGGACACTTGTTTATAGTGTGGGGGCTCAAACAAGAAGGCAGAGTGTCGCTTCGTTGCCCTCAGCTGGGAATGTGCATGCTATGTGACTCAAGTTTTTTGCCACTCTCTATAATGTCCTTGAATGACCATGAAAGTGGTGGAAGTATTGATTTTGGGGTTACAAATAAATTTTAGCAAGTAGACGAATTTACAAATACAAAATCCTCAAATGAAAGTCACTTTTTGTTTGTTCTATTGAGTCTGTTTCTTAAGATGCTTGTGATTCTCTTTATTGAATTTGGTGACCTTTCTCATGGGGTTGGTTTTCTTGAAGTATTTGATGATTCCTGCATGTGCTCATCCTTATGTTTGAGATTTCTTGCTTACTTACCTATAAATACTGTTTCTGTTTACTAGAATCGGCCGTCTCTGATGGAGGGGGAGAGCTGGGATGTACTGCCAGATGAGGTGTTCAGATACTCCTTTTCTGGAGATGGGGACTTTCTGCTCCTTTTGGGCCCTGATGATCCAAGTCCCTCTCTAGTCTACTCTCCTCACACACTGCCTCGGCCCAGTGTGGGCACTGCTGCTGTTGCTGTTGGCGGTTGGAGTAGTTGGCGGTGGGGTTATGGAAAATGGGAGGCTGGGATATTGAACTGTTCACTAGCCAATTCCTGGGTCATTTCCTCAGGACTCCTTCCTGCTACCTTGTCTGACATTCCTGAGTTTTGAGTGCCCAGAGTTTCTCTCATCTTTACAAATGAGTTCCTCTACATGTATCTGGGTTGTGATTTTTCCCATCAATATGATTCTGTCAGTCTTTTTTTATTTCTGGAAATCCTCAAAATTTTTGTTCGTCAATTCCATGCATTCTTGTTTTCTAGCACTGTTGTGAGTTTACTGTTTTTAAAAACATTTTCTGATATCTGTAGGAAACTGAAGTGGGAGTAGACAGGTATAAAGACTTAGTCTGTTGTTTTGATCTAATCCTCTATTATTTTAATTAGAAAAAAATACAGTTCTTAAAAAAAACTTTGTATTTTTAAGATGTTCCAGACAAAGATGTCCCAATTCTGGATTTTAGGACAGCATTTGCATGGAATCCTTTATTGATGGCTTATGTAGGCATCTATAAGAATAAATAGTAGATTCTAATTTTTTATTGTTACTGTTGTATTTATTGTTGTATGTATGATTTTTATCTTCATAATTATTCAAAATGCTTTATGAATTATATTTTTATATGAGTACCTTTTGCACGCTAACACATTTGCACCATAACAATGGATACCAGACACGTTATCATTCATTATCTTATTTAATTCTAATGGAGACCCTATAAGGCAGTGGTCATAATTCTTATTTTGAGGATGAGAAAACAAATCCACTGACTTGACTTGCCTGTAGGTTTCAAATAGGTTATAGGGCTGGCATCTGATCTAACAACTCACTGACTTCAAATTCATAAATCTACCATACTCTTATGGAAGATTGGCTCTCATTCCACATCACTAATTATTAGCTTTCTGCATGGGTGCTCGTACACATAGAAATCAGGAATGTATGCAATGTACCATGAGAAATTAGATCTATATTGGAGGGACTTCGTGGTAAACATTGAAGCATATGCTATAGCCTTCTATTATTGGGTTCTTCATCTTGGAATGAATAACCGTTTAAAAGTTCAACTTTCCAAAACAACTTAATGATCAGTTTAGCATCATTATCAACATTAAAAAAAATTCCTGCCCAATTTAAGGCATAGCAATCAAACATTTATTTAAGGGAAATAATTCTGTTCTCCCCAGGGTTTTTCATTTGAATAAAGAGATAATAAATCAAGAAGTATTATACACAGCAGGCCGCTAGCTCCAAGCAGCTCAAAAATTCCCCCAATGTCTATGCAGTAAAAATACAGAAGAATTACTTAATGATTGGATTTAAATTGGAAAAATACTTCTACTTGTATTCATAGAGATGATGAATACCTTGGGCAAAAGCAAGAAGGTCCCAGTTTCTAACTTTCCATTTTGAGCTGTCCAAACTCAGAACTCACTCAAATTTAGGAGAGTTCATGTAATTTCAGGCCACGGATGACCTCCATGCTGTAGCCTCCACTTTCTCTACCCTCCATTTCTCCTGGATGTGATTGGAGGAGAATACTGAGGTCAATACTCTTTTCCAGTCTACACCTCCCTGCCCGTATGCCATCTCACACCCATACTTTCCAGGCATAATGTGCTCTCTGGGGGTCATGGAACCATTTTTAGAGACTAGTCCATTTATCTATGATGTAAAGTGACATAAAATTAAATACAAGCACCTTGAAAATCAGGTTCTGGGCAACAGGCCTTAAAAAAAAACTTTAAGTATCCCATGGCTTCCCTATTTCTTTACTTTTTTTTTTTTTGATGAGGATATGGAGGAGATGATTTGTTGACATCCAAAGTGTTTTATCTCATCCAAGTACTAGTTGCTAACCTGTTAGTCTAAATGCTCTGAGAAACGTGACAGAGAAATAAATCTCATTGAATTTAAACTGGATATGTTTCTCAGGACCAGAAAAAATTGTCAGCTCTCATGATTTTGGTTAATACTATTCTACTGGATTGTGTTGGCATTAATAACAAAATCTCATTGTCCTAAACCTTGATTTGTTCCAACAGAAGCTTCAGTCTATTCTGGTAAACTTTCGAGTGTTGTCTCGCAGGCCTCACAAGTCGAGCAGGTACCCCTTGCACTGCCCGCCCATGCATTCTGCATGGAGCCCACCACCCCTCTGGAGCGCACTAGACCCTCCGGCCTGCCCTGCCTTCCTGGTTGACATTTGGCCAGCTGTGGGAGCAGCAGATCCTGTTCAGTCATTAAGGCTTCTGAGAAGCTTGAACCTGCTCCTGACATCTTGGCCAGCTCTTGGGAAGTGGGAAGGAAGGTGTTTCTTCCTTTTTGGTAATACTTAGCTAAGAAGGTCCCAGATCAATGGTTCTTGGGCCCAAGATTACAGGTGCGAGCCACCGTGCCCGGCCTTGACAAATTAAAAGTGGAGCTACCATGTGATCCAGCAATCCCACTCCCACTCTGGGGTCTATATCCAAAGGAAATGACATTAGTCTCTCAAGGAGATGTCTGTGCCCCCATGTTCATTGCAAGATTATTTCACAATAGCCAAGATATAGAATCAACCTAAGCATTCTACAACAGATAAATGGATAAAGAAGATGTGCTTTTTAAAATTATGTCTCAGCATTTATAAACTTTTATTAAAAATATAGTAATGGCAACTTGCATTTGTATCTATATGGTGCTCACTGACCTGAAGGCTGGACACCAAATTTGATCCCTGGTCATGGTTTCTCTCCTTGTTTGATATTTTAAGACCTGGTATCCATATGTTGGCTATGCTACTTACATTTGGTTTTAAGAACTTAGACATATTTTTTTGATTTGTAAGTTTCATATTAAAGAAAGTGTTTTCTAAAGCAAAATGCAAGCTTTTATTTCTTCAGAAAATCTGTATTTAGAATCAATTATTTTTAGGCTTGTCTGCTTTAGATGAGAAAACATATTGGAAAGACTTTCTGCTATTTTTAAATGTTTAGTAGAAGCACATTAGTCTCACCACATTGTTTAACTTCAAGGTAAAGCCCTTGAAGAATGAAAATAGTTATTTCATTTTCTGTTTTTGTTCTTCTTCTGTTTCTATGATCAAGATAGAAAGCTTTACTGAGTAGGGGTCACATCTCTGATGAAACTGCAAAGTCCATCAGTAACAATAGCAAAACCGATAGCAATGACTACAACAACCACCCTTCAAGTAAACCTAGAATCTCAGAGATGTCAAGGGCAGCTCATCTGGGTGTGACATGCCTACTTACCTTTAAGCCAGTGACTTTCATTCCTTTCTTTTACACAGTATTCTATTTGCCTTTGGAAAGTATTGATACAGTTGCTCATAACGCAACAAATTAGTTCTCAGTTAAGAAACAAATTTATTCCATGGAGTGAGTTGTTCAAGTACTGCTGAAGATTTAAACTTACATTTAAACACCATATCTAATCAATCATATTTCTTATTTACTTGAGGCTTTTTTAAATGAAAACAGACCTCCCTCCCCTCCAATCTGAGATTCCCCATTCAGATCTGGAAAATATGGATAAAATTAATATGATTCAGTAGCTGTTGCTGATCACCCAGGAGTCAGCTAAGCAGATTTTCTTCTTCACCATCATATTATTATTTAGATGATAGTTACCTTATGGTTGAATACATCTGTGTACCAACACCTCTTTCTCAAGATCTTAAGCATCATCATCGAGGAGAAGAATAAAGTGGCAGAAAGGCCAATAATATGCATATTTTATCAAAATTATCATTTAATCCTCTCAGCAACAATTGAGGTATCACATCTTTTTACAGACACTGGTTGGTACTGGCCTAGCATTGTCTCAGCCACTCATTTGAGATTACACAGCTAGCGGTGCACTGAGGGCTTGAGCTGGAGTCTCACAACAAGACCCGTGCACTCATTGTGGGATTTTGACCTAATTCTATTGTTGTTAATGAATGTGAATTATGTGAACACTGTGAGCTTAGATATTGTAAATATCCAGGAAAAGAAAGGAGAGAACAACTTTTTGAACATGTAGTCTATAGATTAACATCATTTTGATACAGAATCTTTTGGCCCTTAGAATGTTTGTGACAGTGTTCATGAATTAAAATTTTAATACTTAACACTGATTAATTGTAGTCTTTTCTAGGAGTAATCTTCATTCTATACAGAACAGTTAATTCCATTTTATGTCTATTTTTAATTTATTGAAATTAATTTATTTGAACCACTTACATTTTGTATAGTTTTCAAAACAATTATTTAATATATTATTCAACTTTCTGGCATGTATTAAAGTGTTAATGATTATAGTTGAAGTTGTTATTTTATGAACTCCAATCCTCTTGGTCAAATATTAACATGATTGCAGTTTTACCAGGCAGATTTAATTCTTTAATCAATGGTTAGCTGTTGCCAATTATATATTATTTTTACTAAACCTAATTTTCCAAAATCAGTTTGGTGGTTATCATTGTTATCACCAATATAACATGTAAGGTTGTAGCTATTGTGAATTTTATGTTACTTATTTTTACAAGTAATGCATTAACAGAATGAATTAACAGCTGATCATTTTTATTTATTTAGAAATGAATTAACAGCTGATCATTTTTATTTATTTCTTAGCCAAGCCATGAGAAAAATATGATTAATTTCTCTTAGTCCTCAATTTGTCCTTTGTCAATATACCATGCCTGTCTCAAATTCTTTCAGTTCTACCGCAGTCAATAGTTAAGTGCCTCTGAGACAACCTTTCCTGTCAAATGCACTGATCTTGTTATTGATCCATTTTGGATTGGGTCTTGCAGATCCTGCTAATGGTTTTCTAAAATACACAGTGCTTTATTTCAAATTCCATTTGAACATGCTGTGTGTATCTCTAGCCAGATTGTTTGGTAGATCATTACTGTTGATTGATATTTCATGTTAGGACCAGACCTGTGGAAGTAACCAAAAACACATTTCCTGAACCAATTTAAGTGTGGTTGTATTTTTTTCTAATAACTGCTAAGATTTTCAGTGAAGCCCCAGCTTATTTGCTAGAATTTAGGTAAGTGACACAATGATCTCCTCTGCATGAATAAAATACATGTTGTTACCAGATGAGCAGTTCACATTTTCTGCTGTAACTTTTGCTGGATTAAAAAAAATTGAAAAATTTAATATCAGGGAAATTGAACAGATTGTATTAATTCTACTTGTTTAAGGCTATGCACATTGCTGTCCATGTGAAATTTTGTGTGAAGTTCTTATAGCTTGAAGCTTACATCAGTAGCAGATCAGATAAAATTATCTTGCAATGTAAATTACCTAAACCTGTTGCTGAAAGAGTTTTCTCTATTTTAAATATTCTGTGAAGGAGAAGTCTCTTTATTTGATTGTTGCAGTGAACTGGCCAGATCCAAACAAAATAAAAGTTTCCCACATTTGTAGGTCTGAAAATGTTCTTGAGCCTGAGGTTATGTTAAAGCAATTGGTTTTGCTGGTACTGGAAGGAGTTCCTAAAGCTTTACATCACTTTTTGTCATTATATTTGCCTTTAGTTGCTTCCCTTTTGCCTATTCTCCTGTGCTCTGATAAGCATAAATCTGAGTTAAAGATGGTGTGTCAAACATTATAAACATCAGTCATTGCAGCATGAACTCTGGCAACAACACTACCATGAGAAGGTTCCTTCACCATCCACAGGTCTGGTATATTAATGAAGATGTGAAATCTAGCTTTAAAAGCACTAAAAATTGATGGTTTCATTGTCATTTATTTTTGAAAAGCAGAATAAGTGGCCAATATAAGATAATTTTTTTACAATTATATTTGACACTCATTCTATATTTGTGCTTGCTATTCAAAAGCAAAACATGGAGAATTCTGGCCAGGTGCTGTTGCTCATGCCTGTAATCCTAGCACTCTGGGAGGCTGAGGCAGGAGGATCACTTGAACTCAGGAGTTTGAGACCAACCTGAGCAAGAGCAAGACCTTGTCTCTACAAGAAAATAGAAAAATTAGCTGGATGTGGTGGTGTGTACCTGTTGTCCCAGCTACTTGGGAGGCTGAGGCAGGAGGATTGCTTGAGCCCAGAATTCTGAATTTGCAGTGAGTTATAATGATGCCACTGCACTCTAGCCATGGCAACAGACTCTGTCTTTAAAAAAAATTCTTCTGTTTGCTATCACTTTGCTTACTATGTGTTATTTGTATACATCGTTGGCAGTTAAAAGACCATTAGTAAAGAAAAGATAAAGGATCTGGGTGTAAGGAAGGGATGAATCGTCTCTGAGTTCAAAGTTGTGAGGTCAGAATATCCCACTTGCCATACAATCATATGTATACTATATGTATAGTATAAATTCAATTATTGGGCTCAGTACATCTGTGCTGCAATTGGAAAATGTTGTGAATAGCTTAAAAGTTCAAAATATAGTGAAAATATACTGAGCAAGTGTATCATACTGAAAAACTAGTTGCTATTTCCGTTTTTATTTTACAAAAAGATATTTCAGTTTTGTTATTTGAGATCCACCTCTTGCAATACATACACACAAGCGTGCACACACACACACACACACACACACACACACACACACACACAGAATATCCAAAATGCGAACACATGGTAAGTATTTGTTGATTTGTTTCAACTTACTTTACTACGATCTTTATGGATGCATCTGTTCTGAGGAGAGAATGCCTGCATACAAACAAGGGAAATTTAACTAAACTTTACAGGATTCCAGTTTTAAAGAGTAATTTGTAAGCAGTTTTTGAGATGTGATTCTTATTTCACTATGAAGCCGTTCTTACTTTTTGTTTCAATGATGCTGTCTAAATCCGAGTGTTTTTACTGTGTTTCTGGATTCTTGCAAAGATGTTGCTGGATGTGTCTTTGACAAGGTACAGCAGGTTTGGGGGTTAGAGGGCAGAGTGGGAAAATCCCTCTTGGCAGGGCACTTGGACATGCTGCCGGGCTCCACGAGCCAGTGCTTTTCTCATCCATGGGACATCTGGCAGTGGCCCAGCCCCTCTCTAATCCTGCCCAGTCTCAGTTGGAGTGCGCTAACCAACTCTCCTTAAGTCATTTAGTGATGGAGCTGGCCCTATTTGGAGAGATCTACTACAACAGAGGATACCTTTCTCCTTGTTTGAAGTCTTTTTCCCCCACTTATAGTCACAAATTTACTACTATTTACTCAGTACTTGCTATATACATATTATCACTTAATCCTCATCATGCAAGGTAGACTGTAGTCATTATCCCATTTTACAAATGAGTGGACTGTTATTTAGGAGGAGTAACTCATAATATTCCTCACAGCCTTTCTGAAAAATAAAAGTCAACTTCTCATGATGGTTATTTTAGAGACAGTTGCAATCATTTAAAACGATCACTTCTTATATATTAGAAGCAGCATCCTTTTCCCTATTCCCTAGTTTTTAAACTTACAAGTAAGACATGCTTCCAGTATGACAGGCTCAGCGAGCCTCTCCACTGTCTTTGCCCCACTGCTACTGTGCTTATTCCAGTTGCCAAGTGTCTTCACAGCAGGTCTCCAATGGGAAACACTTCTCTTCTGGATAGTAACAAGTTGTGCCTTTCACTTTGTAGGGACGTTTTATTTTTTTTTTATTTTTTTCTTTTTTATCCAGATGAATTGGTGTAGGATGTAGGGACGTTTTAAATTCGGGAATAAGCGTAAGTTGTTCAATGTTATGGTCCCCCAGAATGAACTTTTAGAGATGGAGCTCAGAAGAGCCGAAGTCAGAAATAGCACAAGGAGAGAGACCAGGGTCCTAAGAGAAAATGGTAGTTCTTAAAATGACGAGCATTTTCCATGAGCTACAAGAAGTTTTTAAAGGAATTGCAGTTTATGTTGTTATCTTAGAACTGAAGAACAGAAACTCTTACTCATTCTTTGTACTTCATTATTCTGAGCAGACTTAAGTATAAGAATAAAGGAAAATGAGCTGGATTGGTTCCCTAGTGACACCTATTTCCCTTCGTTCTCCCCACGCCTAACTTCCAAGTCCTGACCCATTTCCCGAGACTCTGTTTTGGAAAAGATTGAGGGTTGAGTAGCAGAAGAGAATAGTCTGAATGGATTTGTACTTAATCCCCAAAATGTGGAGTTTAAAATTATTCTCTTAATGACAATGAGATAAATAGAAATAAAATGACTGTGAAAGCAATCTGTGAATTGCCATTCAAATATAATCCTTACAACTCTAAGATGAGACAGAATGGCTGATTTTGTGTTTCTTAATTCAAACATGAGTCATTTGAGGGTTTGGGAGATTGACGGCTTTGTTCCCAGAGCTCTGGGGCCGGAGCTTGGAGAAGAACTCAGGTTTCATGACCCTCAGTCCAGTGTTCTTCAGTTCACCATCACTTTCCCACTTTAAGCTGTCATAAGTTTGAAAGACCATATAATATAATTTTCTTTGATGTGACAACCTCCATGTAAACTCTTTTAAGTGGTTTGACCTGGAGGAAAACCATTAGTGGCTAATTGAAAACTGTACTTTGTGACATTACTGAAGAAGTAGGGATGATTGTCCATAGAAAAACATTGACCCCCTTTTGGGTACTAGGCCACCAGAGGCTGAATTGCAACCATTGCAGACCTCTTTATCAGTTACGGAATAATATTTATTTTTATTTTCAAAAAGCAGATCTGGAAAGCAGGAAACCTATTTATGAAACTGATTCGTTCATTTAACAGGTATTAACTGAGCACCTCCTTTGCACCAAACACATTTTTAGATTTTGGGGAAACAATAGTGAACAAAGTAGACAAACATCTGCTTTCATGGATTTTATATCCATGTGGGAGAAGACAGACAAGGGTAAGATACATATATAAATATCTGTTACGGCAATGGCTAAGGGGGAAAGCTTGAATTGAAAAGGTGATAAAAAGTATGGAAAGGCTGATGACATTTTAGATAAGGGGGTTAGGGAAGGCCTTGCCGAGAAGGTGACCTTTGAGTAAAGACCTAAAGGACATGAAGGAACAAGCTATTTTGATATCTGGAGAACAGCTTCCCATACAGAGGAAACAATAAGTAATATTTGGGGCTATGGTAGCCTGGGATGTTCAAGAAATAGCAGGCGGCCAATACAG
The DNA here is from genome assembly GCF_040939455.1 of Microcebus murinus. NCBI lineage: Eukaryota > Metazoa > Chordata > Mammalia > Primates > Cheirogaleidae > Microcebus > Microcebus murinus. Next base: position 41,793,901 of record NC_134108.1, on the reverse strand, counting down.
CTGGAAAGGATTGGGAACATAGAAAAAGAGGTTCTAGAGATGAAAAGGGGATTGGTCATTGGACAAGAACACTGCAGACCATTGTAAGGACTTCAGCGTTTACTCCAAGTGAAATGAAAGTCATTTGGGGGTTTTCAGCAGAAAAGAGGCGTAATCTGATTTATGAGAGCTCTTGTGTATAAGATCACTCTGGCTGCTGTATAAAGAAGAGGCAGTCATGGGTGGGCAAGAATTGAATTAATAAAAATACATCATATCAGATGTGACCAGGGTTTTAATTTTTTCTGAATGCTTTTTTCTCCTCTTTCCACAAATTTGAATTTAAAGTCTCATTGTTAGGTTGGCGAGTCTACTACCAAGGTTGGTTGCCATCTGATCCCTTCCAGGAGCCCATGGCTCAGAAATCATTTAGAAGGTGGCATCCAGGTGTGAGATGATGGCAACAGTGTAGGTGATGAAAGGTGGTAGGATTGATCTGTTTGAAGGTGGAGCCATGAGGATTTCTGGACTGAATAAATATGAGCTGGGAGAGGAGATGAGTTAAAGGATGGTTTGCAATCAGTTACGATGGGAAGGGTGCAGTGAGCAGGAGTGGGGGAAAGGTTAGCAGTTCAATGTTGTATTTGGAATGTATATTGTATATTCCTGTCAACTTGTTGAGTAGGCAATTGAGTGTAGGAGTCTGGAGGAGGAGAGAGATCTCTCTGGGCATACACAGTTTGAGTCATCACATAGTTGATATTTAAAAGCACAGTACTGGATGAAACCTCCAAGGATGTGAGTGTAGATGGAAAGAAGACAAAGGACTAAGCCCTGGGTCCCTCCCACATTAAGAGCTTAAGAAGAAGAGGAACCAGCAAAGGGATTAAGAAGCAGCCATCTGTGAGGTAGGATAAATAAACATTTTGTGTATTATTAGATTAATTCATGTTTCAGTATTTTAAAAATTATGGAACAAATGATAGTAAAGGAGTCCAAAACAAAGAGGTTGGTGGTATAGGGAAAAACCAGGAAAATGTTCATAAATGACAGAGCCTTGACTAAGACAAATCTTAACTGTGTTAAGTGGCAGAATAAGTGCATGGGGGCCAGGGATGAAGAAGCAACACTTTCATTTTTTCCCAGCCTTTGCTACTGAAGACCTGTGAATTCTAATTACTTTGAGCTAATACTCAAGTTTAGTCTTGAAAGATCAATAGGAGTTTTCTGGTATTGAAAAATGATTTAAGCTATGATATTCTGATATTTAAGCTATGATATACTGGTAAACAGTACCTACTCTTTTTTTTTTTTTTTTTTTTTGAGACAGAGTCTCGCTTTGTTGCCTAGGCTAGAGTGAGTGCCATGGCGTCAGCCTAGCTCACAGCAACCTCAAACTCCTGGGCTCAAGCGATCCTACTGCCTCAGCCTCCCAAGTAGCTGGGACTACAGGCATTCGCCACCATGCCCGGCTAATTTTTTTTATATATATTAGTTGGCCAATTAGTTTCTTTCTATTTATAGTAGAGACGGGGTCTCGCTCTTGCTCAGGCTGGTTTTGAACTCCCGACCTCGAGCAATCCACCCGCCTCAGCCTCCCAGAGAGCTAGGATTACAGGCGTGAGCCACCGCGCCCGGCTCCTACTCTTTTATTTTACTCTGAAGTCGGGTCTATTGCTCTCTAAATTGTTTTCATATACTGGGGGAAAGGTTGATTGTTTTCTCTGACTTGCTCCCCAGTGATATACTTTTCTTGTGGTGCTTGAGGTAAGAACATTTTGGGTTCTGGTAGAAGGTCTAGATTTGTCATCATGACCTTTACTCATTTATTTCACAGACATTTTTCAGAGTGTATTACATATGAAGTTTTGCCCTTGACATTGGGGATACAAGTATCAAATAAGCTAACTCCCTGCTCTGAAAGAGTTCCCATTCTTGTAATTATAATGGTAATTATAATGTCGTGTCATGTGTGCTATAGTAGAGATGAGTGTTGAGGGGGGATTTGTTAAGAAAACTCAAGGGAGCGACCAAACAACTTTCTGGCAAGAGTTGAAGAGTGCTTCATGCAAGAGCTAATACTCAAGTTTAGTCTTGAAGGATCAATAAGAGTTTTCCAGGGAACAAGAGAGCAAAAGATATTCCAAGCAGGGAAGCAGTGTATGTATGGGCAAATAAGTATTACAGGGGAAATGTGGAGTTTAGAAGGCATATGGGGGTTAAAATCAGCAGAGTTAATAAGTGCTGGGTCATATAGGCCATTTTCTACTCAATGCTAGGAACTGTTCTTAATGCTTTTTGTGTATTTACTCACTGAATTCTCCAATTACACTCTGAGGTGGTAAAGTATTTATATCATTTTTGCAGGTATGTTTCCTAAGGCATAGAAAAAACTGAGTGGTTTCTCAAAGTCATATAGTTAATAAGAAGTAGAGCTATAATATAGGCATCTGATACTAATAGTGTTAGCTCATTAGTCCTAATGCCCTTCTTAGAATTATTAGGAATAATAATACAAATGATAACCATTGTGGATTATTATTTATTCTTCTGTCATCATACTTGCTGTCCTCCATCATATCAGATGTGACCAGGGTTTTAATTTTTTCTGAATGCTTTTTTCTCCTCTTTCCACAAATTTGAATTTAAAGTTTCTTTGTTAGGTTGGCAAGTCTCCTGCCAAGGTTGGTTTATGTGAGATGCCATCTGACCCCTTCCAGGAGCCCATGGCTCAGAAGAAACTTCCATCTTTTAGCACCATGCATAGAACCTGCTGTTCACACCTGATATGCTCATTTCCCTCATGTAATTATCACCTTCAGGTTGGATAAAGTTTGAAAATATCACTTGTTCACCTGTATCCCGGAGGCTTTCAGTTTCCTAACCTTTTACTGTAGGTGTCTACTGAGTGAGTTGCAAATAGTCGTGTGGGTGGCATGGATCCAGATGGCACACCTCCTGGATAGCCACAGGAGATTGACATTTGCTCATCTTCAGGAACACATGTCTCTCTCTGGAAGACAACAGAGGTCTGTGCATTTGATAATGCATCCTCTTTAGTGTTCTGTGGAATAAAATGCTGCTCCTTTTGCAGGTATGGAGGAGTCTTCCCCCAATCCCTGTGGGCAGAGTCTCACCTTTGTTGAGTAACTCATCTCCATTCACAACCTTTTAGCTGGTTCTGGATTCCATGCTACCCATTTTTTTTTCCCCATGCCCATGCCCCAGTCTTTTTCTTCTGGGCATTATTTCTGCCCAGGGATTATTCATCTTCTTTAGTAAGCTGGTAGGGATGTTTTCCTCCAGCTTTTCACATTCTTCCCTAAGTAAGGAGTTTGACTTTAACTAGCATTACACTAATTGTGGGAGGGAGCACAGAGCACACATTTGGCAGGGGCATGCCTGAACTGGCATTTCTTCTACACTTTACTGACTTCTAGGTTTTGGATGCTTGGTGTGGTTAAGTGATACTCCAGAGCACACAGTGCCATTGTGTGGAGGCTTGAACCTCAATCAGCTGGACTCCAGAGCCACAGCTCTTGGTTACTGTGTTCTGCCACTTCTTCAATTCTGAACATTAAGTACTACTAGTTTTGCTAGTTTTGTTTGATAAATACTTATTGAGCATCATTTATTGAGTACTCTGTGCCAGCTGCCAAGTAAGATCCTTGGCGTACAAAAGTTTCTACTTCCAAGGAAGCTCATACTCTTCAATGGAGTGACCCAAAGATTGATGTACCTGGCTCTGGCCCCTGACTCATTTCAAACAATCCTGGCACATGTGACCATTAATTCAAGTAAAATAGAGAATTTCCATTATAAAACTAAGATAGTAGATATAGGGAAATGATTTTTAAAATTTAAATGAATATTAAACATTAACAGTAAACATGATCAAAATGTTTAATTTGAAAATGTACACTGTTGGAACTATAATTCCCTACATTGCAATTAAGACAAAGCAGAAAGCAGGTGTTGAAACATCAATGTTGATAAATAAAGGACTTTTAAAATAGTCTAAGTCATTTCTAAGAAATGGAAATAATTTTTTCAAATTCTTTAACATAGAGTCAAAGAATACATTCTTAAATATGTCTAAACTAAAATAAAAATTACAGATATGTACAGCTGAATGAATTGCTTTACTATTCACTTATGTCTGGATGTTCTATTCTTAGACTTAAATGGGAATGTTTCTTTTCATAAGGATTTATTTCAATAGCATGAATGTGATCTATGAAAAGATGTTTTGTAGGTTTGTGCAGAACCTAGAATCATTCCAGAGTATACTGAGGGAGCTTTGGAGCAAGGCTGGAAAAGTCTAAAGGTTTAGGGATGAAACTTAGTGCCTAAATGGAAGGGCTTAATCTGCTTTTTCTTAGGAAGAAAAGCAACAACAAACCGAAGTCATATTAGAAGGAGTAAAGAGTTTTCTACTGGGTTGAGGTTGAAAGACTTAGTTATAAACTGTCTTGATAACAATGTGGACATTACCCATTGCATATAAGAGTTGTGAAAATAAAATTTGGACATAAAACTGTCCCAGAGATGGAAAAGCAAAACTCACTTACTGGAAATTTGGTAGTGTGATTTTATTTTATCAAGAAAAATAAACAAAATCAAATTCAGTTTATTGAGAGGAATTGAATAATGTGCGGAAAACTAGGAGTATGTATAAGGCATAATATGAAATGTTAACATGCCCTAAGGAAACACAAAAATAACCAAAGAAAAAAGTAAAAAAACATTTCTGCAAGTTGAAAGCATGATCTAATTTTTCTTTCTTTTAAATATCTGGCTTCTTTGAAAGAACAATTAACTGGCTTGCTTCTTTGTGCTCTGTAGGACAAGGAATATGCTAAGGATAAGAGACTGGGAAAAGACCCCCGTTCAAACCTAGGCCAATGTTCAAGGACCCCACACTAATGCTCTTTTGCCAGAAGCCTAACCCTTTGCCAAAGAATGGCAGTGGTGCAATCAGGGTGGGTAGGAGACCAGGCCTAGGGAGATGACAAGGGATTCAGTCCTGATTGCCCAATGGACTGCGCCTAAAGCTCTCCATTAAGCCCAAGGGATTCCCTGCGAAGTGTCTGCTGGTGGAATGTAGAGCTACTGAAAGGAACCTTAAAGTACAGCTGGGAGTGAATGCTGCCTGTGCTGTGGTTGCCAGCCAGCAGCCGGCCTCACGCTGTGCCCTTCTGCAGAGCAGCCATCTGCTACAGCTTTAATGAATGAATCTCTCGCGTTTTTTTTGTTTTTTGTTTCTGTGGGGCTTTTTTTTTTTTTTTTTTTTTTTTTTTTTTTTACACAGAACAATAGTTTCTGTGGTGTGATCTGCATTCTGATGATGGATTGAGTCCTTTGTGTGTGGGAGGGGCGGCGGGGGGTGGGGGGGAGAAGAGGGAGGAGGTGGTGTAAGTGTGAGACCTCTTAGGTGGCGCTTTGGTTGGTGGATGCCATTGAGGTTAATATTTTAAGTTTGTTCTTAACTGGAATGAGCAATCAACTTTTCCTTTGAAGACTCGTGCAATTGGGCTGCTCCTCTTTCCTCTACATTTTGCATATATGTGGTCCTCTTTTCACAGCCTGAACACTGAGGGATGGATGGATTCACTTCTTTCAGGAAATGCTAGTGAAGTATATGTCTATGGAATAAAATATTTAAGAGGATTTTTTTTCTTTTTCTTAAATCACCTAACATTAACTTGGGTTGATTAATCCCTTCTTGTTGCTCCTGCTTTGGCTGGTGCCTGTAAATCCATTTGGCTGCCTTTGAAGCAGTAGCTGGAGGAACCTCTGCAGCAACTGTCAATATCTCTTTTCCCTGTGGTGTTCATCAGACTCAAGACTGGTTCTTCTTAATTACAAAGGAGAGAAAGAAACACCCCAAAAGACAAATCAAAAAGTTTACCAGGAGAGGATTGATTTGGTCTTCGGTTTAATCATCCTTAGAAACAGAGAAAATCCTATTTTTCCTGTCAATAATGGTCCTGTGGTTATAATCTTTAGCCTAACAGAACTAAAGGAGAAGCTAATTTGGGGAAAAACTTTTGAAGATTGGTTATTGGACTCAATAAGATCATCTAGTGTCTGGTTTCCAAGAAAAAATTATTTCAAGTAAAATATTACTCAGAACCTTCACATATAACCCAGATACAATTGTAACTGCTCTGCATGAGGAAGAGAAAAGAGAGCAGGAAGGAGGCCCCAACCCTGTGCACAAGCTTTGTTGGGCAGAGTTTGTAAAGATACTCATCAAGGGTATTTATTTTTCTTGGGATGGGATTCTGTTAAAACTATAGTGGAGAGTTATTATTGTTTATTTTTATTCTTCCTGTTAGCAGAAATGCTATTTTATATTCTCACTTCCTCTCATGGATTTGGGATCCAGTAGGCAGAGGATGGAATAGGTGGCAACTCTGATAAAATCCTTTCCATTCTAAAAATACAAAAGCAAAATATTTTTAGTTTTTTTGGTGGCTATATGCTGAAATTTTCTTACATAGTTGTCACATGACAACCTTGCCATTAGATATTTTATTATTGTAAGTACTGTGCTTTGATTTTGATTGAATTTATTTTCCTAAATATGTATTTACTTATATATATCTATAGATGTTTTTATTTATACACTTGTACATATGCATAAGAGACATATTTGTGTAATTCTTGCATAGTTCATCCTGAGAGACACGTATCTCTAGGGGTAGACAGTAATATGGAACAGCCCTGAAATTCCTTTTTCAAATCCACTTACCAAATCCTAAGAAAATCCTTTTAATAGGCCCAACTCACCTGTCCAGAAGCATGACAAATGTAAAACTTATCGCGGTTTTCCATCTAAGAGTCAGCCAGGGACTAGAACAATGGACCAAAGAAGCAGGCATTTTTAGTTACATTAATATGTTTTATATGTGAATGTTCCAGAGTCTGCAAGTGGTTCTGGGACTTCAGTCAATCTGGGTGTGGGGGGAGAATCACATCTCCATCTAGGTGCTATATGAAGGTGCCTGAGTGGGAGGGTAACCTGTCATTCTCATAGTGCACATAAAGCGGATAATTTATTGATTTAACTGGGATTGTTTTGAGAGTGAAAGGGAGCCATAACTAAATGGAATCAACCAGGGCCTCAACCAGGGCATGTGGTCATCCTCCTAGTAGTTCTTACTATCTCCGAGGGCTCTGTGGATGAAGAGCATCTTCAGCCGCATGGATTTAAAAGTATAGCCTTATGTTATATAAGCAATTAAGAAGAAAAGTTCAACTACTGTAGAAAACAGAAGCTGTAAAGATTTGTAGCAATCTCAATAGGTTATAATGGCTTTAGCTTGATCACTGATTATAAATGCAGTGCAGCGAGAGAGACTGTTGAATAATCATCAGTAATGAACGTGGTGGCCAAGAAGACAAGGGTTTTTTAAAGAGTCCTCAAGATAATGTTGCTCAAGCTAGATCTGCAGAATTAAAAGATTATAAGTTAAGAAGTAGGAGTGACTGGTGGAAATCCTTCCTCCAGCTGGATGTTTGTTCTCTTGCCTCTTAACATCGTAGTACACAGGAATATGTAGACTCAAAACTCCTGTATGATGGCTCGTGATCCAGACTTCGCATTGAACAGTTTGATGGTGCCTAATCACTGACTAAGTCCTTTTGTTTCTTAGTTTTCTCAACTATGTAAATGGGTAAATATGCAAGAAATACAGTGTTGACCCCAAGATTTTCTTACTCATTGACTATTAAAATATGCTTAGTATAAAATTTGGAATTAGGCATATTTTCTTATAACTCATTGAAAATATTAAATCTTAATTCCTCTATAATTTAATTTAAACTTCCATTTGCCTTAATATTATATTAAATTAAGCATAACAATCCATTCTTAGACTATTTTAAGTACCTAGGAGCTAATATTTCATTTTAAAAACTTATGAGAAAATTCTTTCTTATAGCTGATACATTTTTTAGTGTTAAGTTGACTAACATTTGAACATGACATTCATGCCACTTAGTCTATTATAGAATTCTTGAGCTATTTTATATCTCAGATCTTGTAACTCATAATTTTTAAGAGATTTTTTAAATTGCTGTTGCCAGCAGAAGTACCTTGTTGAAATGGCAAGTAAATATTAGCACTTGAACTGTATTTGTAATACTTATTCACTCTGCAAATTATAGGGACTCTATTTCCAAAGCTAAACTTGGAACCCATTGTCTACTGCATAGTCTGACAAGTGGTCTGAGAAATGGATTCACATTTGGAATCAAGACTGTCCCAGCCTATGGTTATTGTGCCCAGAGCTGCTGAGATAGTGCTTTGCACATGCTCAGTGAAACTTTCTGTAGTGCAGGATTATACTGTATCTGACTTCAAGTTCTCTATTGCTTCTTTGAATCTTGAGAAGACACATGATGCTCTATAGTCAATAATCACGGACAAGACTTACCAGTGCCCAGTGCTATTTCAAGAACTTTCCCCACCTCACTGCTTTGCCAGAGACCCAAGGTAAAGGAAAGAGGTTAGGGTCATCAGGAACTAGAGAGGATAAGAGAAAAATGAGGACTGTGTTAGGAGTCAAGTTCAGTGCAATTTTGCACCAGTTCAGTACTAACCACTTTGGCTCATACGTACCTGTGCTGACTCAGTCAATGCCTTTGTTACCTTGCTCAACTGAAAGTTTCCTATCTGAACTCTAGTGCAGGCACGCAGTCCTGCCTGAGGTGGTGTGGTCTAAGGTAATAAGCAGAAGTAGTAGCATAGAATTAAGGACTAAGCATATGTGCTGGCATTTTATATTTGGAAGTTCATCTGCCAAAGCAACAATAATCATTAAGAGAAATGGCATGAGGGACCAAAACTGTGTGAGATTAAACCAGCCTGTGGAAATGGCGATGTTTTTCCACTTGGGAGGTGTGTATGAGCTGCTTTACAGGAATATCAGGAACCTCCAACCAGAGCTGAAGGTAGTCCCTGCTTCTAGGTGCACTATTTACATGTTCATTCTGAGTCTGTGTTGGATGTCCCAGGCAAGTTCACAGGCACCACCTGTCCTTCAGCTCACCGACAGGTACTGGCCTAGGTATGGCAGGGTATCTTCCTGGCAAACAGAAGGTTGCGTCTCACGCTCTTTGTCTCCAGTGCCCTGCCCCTCTGGACAGCAGTGTGCTGGGGCAATGTGGGCATCAGGCTTGCCCAGAAGTTGAGCAAGCCCTGGTTCTTTTGCCTTGCAGCTGGAGAGAACGTATAAGGGGCAGTGTAGAGGGATGGTGCTGTCTTTTGATGTGCTGTCAGACTGCCTTGTGCAGGAAAGATTCTGGCCCTTCCATTGTGGATGTGAAACTGCGATTAAACCTTCAATGAGTGCTCCTTTACTAGGCAACAGGGGGACGGTGCCTGGAATCTAGTCAGTTCATTGATAAAACTCGAGGTTGAAAGCATGACTGTTCCTTTGTGTAAGTGCATCCAGGCCTCATTAACGGGCTACTGCCCAACTCTGCCATCCGACTCAGCCGCTGACTAATCGGAGGCATTGCAGAGTCCATTTTCAGACGCCTACAAGGGAAGCTTTTAATCTCTCATTGGAAAAACTCAGGACTTGCAAAATGTCACTAAGGCCCCTGTCAGTAGGTTAGGATTTTAGCAGAGGCCTTGGAAGGCTAACATTTCAGCAGATCTCCAGGATGGCAGGGGAAACTCTACCCCTTCTGAGTATACACATTTTCAGTATTTTCTTCAAGGAAATATCTAACTTCAAAGCCAGACATTTGTCATAACTCTTACCATCAAAATGAAGGCTGAACGAGGAAAGAAGATGAATGGGGATGTCTGTTTTTTCTACTTTTGCCTGTGGAGCAATATTCTAAGCCCACGCCGCTGACTTCCTCCTTGGCCCTGCGAGGGTGGTTGTCCTTTAGCCATATGCCTGGTGAGCGTCTCTCCCCACGACTCCGGTGTCCTGAGTGATTTATGACTCTGCCTGTGCGTCCAGCATGTCATCATTTTTTTCTTCCATCTTCTCCAGACATAGTTCTGGGTACAACGAACATTTATCAAAAGAAAGAATGACCCCAATCACCCATGTGAATATTTTAATATTTCTTGAATCCATCTTCCTTGTGGCCACTCTTCATCTCTTGCAGAAATACTTTGGTCACATTCGGTTTTCAGAGGTTACTGAGCCTCAACTGTACAACACTGTGCTTTAGAGAAAGCCATTTTAAGAATTAAAGAAAAGAAAAAAGAGCACTAAACTATAAGGCATCATAATAGTACTTAATATGTGTAAGAATTTTCAAAATAGGTTCAACCAAGCATTCAAAAGAGCTTGGATTTTAGATGTGAGATTGATAGAAACATCTGAAAAATAATTTTGTGGTATATAATCCATTATTCCTCTGGAATATTTACTGAGAAATCTAAAAGATTTATTTAGGGTTATTTAAGGTTGTGAATTTTTGGTACTGGCTGTTAAAATATAGTCATGCACCAGCATAACGGAGTGTTGGTCAATGAAGGACCGCATATACCACAGTAGTCCCATGAGATTATAATGGAGCTGAAAAATTCCTATTGCCCAGGAGGTCATAGCTATCCTAACATGACACAATGCATTACTCATGCGTTTGTGGTAAGGCTGGCGTAAACAAACCTACTGCACTGCCAATCATATCAAAATATAGCACACAATTATATACAGTACATTATACTTGATAATGAAAATAAACAACTGTGTTACCGGCTTGTGTATTTGCTATACTATGCTTTTAATCATTATTTTAGAGGGTAATCCTTCTACTTATTAAAAAAAAGTTAACTGTAAAATAGCCTCAGGCAGGTCCTTCAGGAGGGATTCCAGAAGAAGGCGTCTTCATCAGCTCCATGTGTCATTGCCCCCGAAGACCTTCCAGTGGGACAGGGTGTGGAGGTGGAGGACAGTGACACTGGCGCGCTGACCCTCTGTAGGACTAGGCTAATGTGTGTGTTTGTGTCTTACTTTTTAACAAAATTTTAAAAAGTAAAAAAAAAACAACTATTAAAAATAGAAAAAATCCTATAGAAAAAGGATTTAAGTAAAGAAAATAGTTTTGTACAATTGTACAATGTGTTTGTGTTTTAAGCTAAGTGAAAAGAGTCAAAAAGTATAAAAATTAAAAGTTTGTAAAGTAAAAAAACACAGTAAGCATTTATTAGAGAAAGAAAAATATGTTTTATAAATTTAGTGTAGCCTAAGTGTACGGTGTTTGTAAAGTGTACAGTAGTGTGCAGTAATGTCCTCGGCCTTCACATTCACTCACCACTCACTGACTCACCCAGAGCAACCTGTGGTCCTGCAAGCTCCATTCACGGTAAGCGCCTTATATAAGTGTGTTGGTTTTTATCTTTTTTTTTTTATTTTTTTATTTTTTTATTTTTTTTTGAGACAGAGTCTCACTTTTGTTGCCCTGGCTAGAGTGAGTGCCATGGCGTCAGCCTAGCTCACAGCAACCTCAATCTCCTGGGCTCAAGCGATCCTTCTGCCTCAGCCTCCCAAGTAGCTGGGACTACAGGCATGCGCCACCATGCCCGGCTAATTTTTTGTATATATATTTTTAGTTGGTCAATTAATTTCTTTCTATTTTTAGTAGAGACGGGGTCTCGCTCAGGCTGGTTTCGAACTCCCAACCTCAAGTGATCTGCCCGCCTCGGCCTCCCAGAGTGCTAGGATTACAGGCTTGAGCCACCGCGCCCGGCCGGTTTTTATCTTTTATACCATACTTTTAGTGTGTCTTTTCTATGTTTGTATATGTTTACACACATAAATACCTACCATTGTGTTACAGCTGCCTACAGTATTCAGTACAGTAACATGCTGTACAGGGGAGAACCTGTGGCCTTGGGGCCACCTGTGTCCTTCTGGATCCTTGAGTACATACAGCCTTTTGACTGAATCCAAATTTTACAGAACAAATGCTTTTAATAAAGGATCTGGAGGGCTACATGTGGCCTTGAGGCTGTAGGTTCCCCACCCTATATAGCTTAGGTGTGTAGTAGGCTATACCATCTAGGTTTATGTAGATATGCTCTATGATGTGTGCAAAATGACAAAATCACCTAATGACATGTTTCTGAAAATGTATCTTCATTGTTAAGCAGCACATGACTGTATATCTCTTTAAACTGTTAAAAGAGTAACAGTTTTACATTTCACCGTGTGGACAATTATGGTTAGCCACAATGAGTACTTCAGTAAAAGACTGTAGCAAAATATGCATTCATTTGGTAGCACTCTGCATTTAGAGAGTTTCTGAATCCCTGACTAATTTGTTCCATGACTGTGGAATTCCTATCCCGGAGAGGTAGTTTACTGAATTGTGAAGAGAATGGACTTCAGAGGCAGACTGCTTGGTTTGCATCCTGACTTCTCCACTTGTTTGTTGCATGAATCACTTAAACTCTCTGTGCATCAATTTCTTCATCCCTAAAATGAGGATATTCATGGAGCTCTTATGAGATTTATCGAATTGATCTAAATAATACATGTGGAATGGTGTGATACATGCAGAACACTATGTGAGTGTTCACTATTTCCTAACATTCTAAGTCCCTTAGATGGGTACAACAGTGCACTCTGAGCGGGACAGGGAATTGCAAGCGGGGAAAACTGAGGTAGCCTCCTGGTTCTTTTATCGGGGCTATGTTTGGGAGTTGAGTATCTTGCTTTTTTAAGCACACTATGCCAAATGCTGTTCTCTGGGTCCAGGACTTGTAAGTGAGACTTCTGTGTAACAAGGGCCATTTGACATTTCAGTAACTAAATTGCTGTCTGTAGCACCAGAGGCAAAGTTCCCCAATACTCAGGATTGTTCCCTAACAAAGAGTTTTCCATCCTGGTTCCAATGTGTCATACCTGAGGGGAAGAAAACAATTCTAGCATCCAGAAATGCACATGCTTTGCCATACTCGAGCTATAGGAAAAATAAATAAAATGTGTGTACATAAATACATAGATATAAAAATAGGACTCGCTAAATAAACTTTTTGGCTAAATAATATGTGGGATAAGAAAAGGAAAGCACAACAACATTTGAAATTTTTCTCTTTTATATACAGTTGAAAACTAGTCTGTTGAACCAAGAGGCTTCAATGTATAATACCTGACATAAATAATTGCATAAATAATACTGCTTATAAATGAAAGCAATTATTTTTGATCCCCTACTATGTGATAAACACTTTCACAAGCTTCCTCAACTAATATTATCCATAGATATATGTTACATATTATTGTTTCCTCTTTAGAGAGGGAAAACTGAGGTCATGAGAGATTTATTTGAGGTTATATATAGCTAATAATTGACAAGGCAGCACTCAGACCCAGGAATTTATGACTCGGAATCCACACACTTTTCAGTATAATCTTGTTGTCTTTCAAGAATAATTTAGGTCAGTCCATTGGGAAACTCCTAAACTCCTATTGTGGGCAGGGCACTAAGGAGGTACTAGGGGTACAAAGCAAGCCAGACTGGCATGGTGCCCACCTTCTAGAAGCTGGTAGTCTGGGAGATGACGAATAGTAGAAACTATCTGTTTTCATCTCTTTTTCTTTCTGTGCATTCCTAGATGTGTGGATTTAGACACACCCACTACCTTGAGTATAGTTTAGACAGTTTGTAAGACACTGCATTCCCTTGCAGATGATATTTTTAAATGTCCTTATTTGTACAAAAAAAATGTGCACATCTCACATTCTCAACCTTATTACTTAACATTGCCACCTGACAAGGTAGTTTACAGGCTAGATTATGTACATTATAGGCTCACGATTGATTTGGTTAAAGAATCAGCAGGAGAATTATAATTTAGCAAGTTATAATGCATTTCATGTTAAAATAAAACATCTTATTATAACAGCGTTCCTACTCCCAACTCAATGCCAGTGAAACTGTATGTGATTTGTCTTGATGTAGTGGAGCTCACTTAGAAAGTGGGAAGGAGGAGCAGAAAAGCAATCTCTCTAGGATATCCCTCCAAAAGTAGGTGGGCTATGGATGAAGTATCTTCTCTGTAGAAAGAAAATTTGTGTGTCAACTTGTGGTTGAAGGAGAAAGGGTAAATTTTTAGTACAGGCATGGGAGAGGCAAAAGTCAGGTGGCCAGAGAAACAGGGAGAAAATGAGAGGTGATGGGTGTTTTAGACTTATTTTAGGAATGATTGCATTTTTTTTTCTTCTACATTGTTATATGAAACTTTCATTCTTTCATTGACCAGGGTCTTTGCACCTAGAACTATTCTCCAGTTTGACTTGAGAGATCAGGAAGAGAAAGACATGTGGCATATTATACCCTGCTCTGAGTCACTCATCTTTGACTAACCTGCACAATTTACTATAGCATTACAATATCTGCTTCAGGTCTACACATGCACACACACAAAAATAGTTAATGGAAAGGGAATCAAAAGGAAAATAAGAATGTGTTACATTTCTCTTAAGTGATTGCAAATTTCCTTTAGGTCTAGCTTGTTTTCTTTCTTTTTTTTTTGTTTTTTTTCTATCCTCAGTACTTGGGCGATTGCTCATTTATAATGGGAACCTCTATAAGGAACTCCAAAAAAATTTGGAAATGAGACAACTGAATCTCCATGAATGGATAACTAAAGAATCTCTAGCAGATTCAGTTATTCTGACAACATTTTGATTCTGCTTCATCACTGAAACTATTCAGAAAGCCAGAATGATTGTAGGCAGGACACCAAGACCTCTGGTCATCCCCACAGGATGAGAACATTTAATAAAACCAAATGGAAAACTTCCCAGCTGACGCTTAGGCAGTCTGCACAAAGGACAGAACAGAAGAGAGCTAAGCCTCAAGCTCGGGAGTTGTTTGGTGGGGTCTAGAAGGGAAGTGATTTGCAGGGCCTCTCATTCTGAGGCCTGTGTCTGTTCTTTCTCCTCTCCTCCTCCTCTTCTGAGTTGCCTTTTGTGCTCAGTTAACATAAGGCACAGATACACAGTGTTTCCCCATGGACTTGACTGCCACTTTTCTTGATTCCGCTACCAGTTTCTTTATTCCAAATACTGGTCCATTCTGAAGTCACATGTTAGATATACAACCCAACATATGCAAATTTAATCTTTCCCAGTTATCCACTGTAAAATGAGAGATTGCTTTCGAGGATTGAACATACTGGTGTGTGACACGTCTCATTTTCTGTAATTGTAATTCAACACAATTAAATCAATAATAGCTCTTTTTACATCTGTATCTAGCCTGTAATGACTAGTCTTACAGATCATAGATAAATATATATGGAGAAGAGTCTTGGCCAGAGTAAGATGGCAGTAAGTGGTGGCAAAACACAGTCTGCAAACAGAATCAACGTCTGCAGTGATTGTCATTCGTGTGTGTGTGTGAGGACTTGCGTCTTGATGACACTGTCGAGGATGCTGTAGTTATGTTTCTAACATCTAGACATTTACTGACTCTTGGATTATGGACTGACTCACTCAGCTTCCAGTTAGAGGTTTGGAGTCCTCCATATATGGCGTTGCTTTAGAACTCGGGATCAGCCCATTGCCAAGCCAGGATGTGACTGCATCGAAGAAGTGAGACAGGCAGGGGCCTCCCTTTCTCGTCCTGTGTACCAGTCTCCCTTCTTCACTACTGTGTATGGGTGAGGAAGCAGCACAGCTCATAAAATATCCCCCCAGTATTTTAATACAGAAAACAAAACCCGAGGTGTAATGTTTTGTATGATAGTGAGAATTATTTATTTTTTTCCTCACTTCTTAAAAGTCCCCATTGTTTCTGTAGCTCTTTCAGCCTGTTTACATTTTTAAATGACCCCCTTCCCTTGCTTTTTAAAAATGCAGGTCCTTGAACACCAACACACACAAAAACACACAAAAGATTTTAAGATTCAGTCTTCTTGGAAGTAAAACCATGGGGTCTTGTATAATCATCTGCTCGCCCGGGGAGCAGATGCTGCTCTCTTTCTTGGCAAACAAAGCTTGGATGAAAAGGGCAACAATGCAGGGAAGATGTTAACTCCCACCACCCCTCACCCCGACAGGCACGGGACTTCCCCGGAGGGCCTGCCAGCTCATGTCAGCTGCTAGACAGACAGGGTCTTCCTGAGGGGTCGAAGCAGAAAGTGTTTTCAGACTGTAGTAGAGAAGAAATGTTGAAAAACATAGAGGGTGTGAGACTTTGGATCAGCTGAGGCACTCTTTATTGTGGTGGGCTGCTCTGCCCGCCTTCCATAGTGCTGGAAGCCCTGCTTCATGTGTGGAGAGGGCAGTGGTTGAGAGCTTGTGCTGGGGGACCCAACACTCCTGGGCTCAGAGCCTAGCGCTGCCACTTCCCAGCTCTGTGATCTGAGCAAGCATCTTAACCTCTCTGAACCCCAGTTTTCTCATGCTGTAGGGTGCTGGTAACCCAACAGGATGAGAAGGAGAGGAGTCGGGGATTGCCTTTGTGACACTTGCCAATTTCGATGGTGTAACTATTTCCACTATGACAATTTCAGGTAACCTACAGTTGTGGCTTGCAAAACTCCTGAATATTTAACAATAGGAGGCTCTGTTTGCTGGCTCAAGCATAACATTGCTGATCTATAAAATATAGAATTTACCTCATAGGTAAATTAATCCTCATAGGTGAAGATTAATGAGACAGTGTGTGCAAAGTTATCAGCACCTTAAGTTCTGGCGTAGAAAAAATACTTCATGATTAGCAACTGTTTCCCTTGTTTTTTAGCTGCATACCACTTTTAGGGAGTCTTTGTGTTAGTGATTCTAATTCTGGCTTCAGGGTATTACATGTCACCCCAAAATGTTATGATTTAAGACACATATTCTAAGGATAAAATTAATCTTTGTTTTAATTCTTAAAATAATCATTGTGTACTACACAACAATATTAGAGGGAAAAGAGGGATATTTAAAAATGTGAATATGCATTTCTGAATAAACTGTAAATTGATGCTTTTTAAACTCCTAAAGACTTTGTAGATAATTTTTTCCCCTTGAAGATCTTTTGCCAAATCTTGAGTATTTTCTGTATTTTTAATGAATGATCTGATCTCTGCTTTTTTCCATCGGTGAGCCTCCTAAAGGAGACTTCACTGATGAGCCTCACTTTTGTTGAGTATAAACATGAGTTATTTTGCTTGTTGGCTTACCACTTTTAACTGTGCCCTCACCTTCTCCTTGCCCAGCCTTCATGACATCATGGGAATGTCCCTAACCTTTATTAATAATTTAGCCAGTCCGGGTTACAGTTTTACTCTCACATCTGATTCAAATCTTCCTCCTTCCTCCAGTGCAATCTTCATTGTGACCTAAGGGCTTGGAGGTGGGGCCTACATTATTTATACACTTGTTCCTCCCTTTTTTTCTATGTAAGCTCCTCCAGTATTGGCTGCAAGAAGAGCCTGGAAAGGGCGATGTTTCATCATGTAACTGAGTAAGGCACAGTTCTCGCCTTTTGCCATTTCTTTGGACGATAGTGGCTAAAAATTGGAGCCATTGAGTGGCCAGCATTCAGATGCTGCCTTTCCTGTAGAGCACAAGGACACTCTGGAGGACCCTGAGGGCCTCTCAACTCCACCTTTCCCTGGTGTGAAGGTTTAGGGTGTGTCTTGATCAGCTTGTCCCCACTCAGCTCTGGCCACCAGCACTTACCCCACAGCCTCTGCAATGGGGTGCCAGCAATATGTCACAAGTCCAGCAGCCTCTGGGGAAGTACACACAAGCCATGGACAGTTCACAAGTCCTTGCCCCATCCAGTGACAGGAGCAGACATTGAGCTACTGGCAAGCCTTGTCTCAGTCTTGCCAACTCTCTTCAGTTCTCATGAGCCTTGCTCAGATAAGGCAGAAATAGGCAAGGCTGCTGCTAAAGCAGAAGTCCAGCTAGGGAACAAAATATTCATTTCCCCTTCTTGCATTTACTCCAGTCTTTCCGAATGAATAACCTGAAGGCCCTCTCACTTGTATTAGGGAGGAAGAGCATCCTCCTTTCCTCCCCATGGGGTTCTCTACTGTGAGCTCTGGTCTCCCACAGAGCTGAGGACTGTGTCTACTGTGGCAGACAGTGGTTGGTTTAATTAGTTTGCTAGGGCTGCTGTAACGAAGTACCACAGAGTGGGTGGCATAAACAACAAAAATATATTTTTTTCACAATTCTGGAGGCTAAATGGTCAGATCAAGATGCCAGCAGGGTTGGTTTCTTCTGAGGCCTCTCTCTCCTTGACTTGGGGATGGTTGTCTTCTCCCTGTGTCTTCACATGGTCTTCTCTCTGGATTCTGTATCCAAATTTACCCTTCTGGGAAGGCCACCAGTCATATTGGATGAGGGACACCCTAATGACCTTATTTTAGCTCATTTTCCTCTTTAAAGACTCTATCTCCAAATACAGTCACATTCTGAGGTACTGGGGGTTAGGACTTCAACATATGAATGAGAAAGGGCCACAGTTCAGTCCCTAACTGGAGGGGCAGGTGGTTTCTGCTGGTCCCAGGTGGCTCTCATGCTTCTCTTTAGAAATTTTGATGTTTTTGGTTTGATTCAGCTTTGGGCCTTATCCCTCAATTCTGAGATGACAGGAAAAGCTCACCCAAGATTCTATTCACTTAAAATATAAATAACTAATGCTGAATATTTTTGAGACCTTTACTTTGCCTACCTCATCCAAATACTTGAAAGTAGAAAACCTTTACTTTGCCTACCTCATCCAAATACTTGAAAGTAGAAAACATACAAAATAGGAAATTACTAGAACATATGGCAAAAGAAGCTGAGAAGAATGAAAGGAAAAATTAACTATGAAACATGGTAAACAACTAGAAGAAGGGATAGAAAAATCCTAGGAAAAACCAAAAATCTATTTTGAGACCATAGAAAAAAGTTTTACGCTATATTTCTAAAAATCGAATAAGCAGGATTCTGCAATCAAAAATCTCCAATGAAGAGAGTGTTTTATGAATTTAAGTAATCACCAAAAATGCTGTTACTATTGCCTATCAGTAGATTGTTCCTGCTGATTCTTCTGTTCTGACCCATTTTATGGTTTATTTACCTAATGTTTTGGCCTTTCTGGAGGTCTCTTAACACCTCAAGATAATGTTTGTTTAACTTGACAAATTGACCATTGTGTCCCTGTTTACTCTTGTCTCCAAAGCTAATTGTTGACATTTTGGCAATTTCTGAGTGCTAAGAACCATTAATGTTCTTTTAAATAAACAAGCCATTGAGAGTGAAAGTATCAGTCGAACAATCTCATGCAATGAATGAGTTAGTGAAAGTTAGCTCAGTAAAACTGCTTCTTGGAGGATGCAGATACCAAAAGGTGAGTTGTAAGGCCATGCAAAGAAGAGAGCTTGGAGTAGCTTGGGGGAGCCATTTCAATCCAATGTGAGCATAATAAAGAAACAATTATCTGTCTTTGTTTCAAAAACTCTTTGTTTTTCATTCTTCACATAATTAATTATAGGGAGGAATAGAGATATGGATGTGTGTGTGGTGCTTAAAGAAATATTGTAAAGAATGAAGATGATAATATTTTCCCAGAGCATGATTTTTATTCCATTTCTAAAATAAATAGCAGAGAGATTAGCATAAACTCTGATAATCATTCCAACATTAGGTGTTTAAATGAATTGTACTTGAGTTCTGTACCCTAGCGGACCTCTTTTGTTTGCTTAAAGTACTGCAGAAATGCACTTATGTGTGTACTCCAGACAGGACTATCCACTCTTTTGTCCCTCTTCTAGATCATATTCCTATTTTTTCTAAAGAAAATGAGAACCTTATTTCAATTCGTAAAAATAGTAAATCTTGCCAGATTAGCTGATGTTATTGGTTTTCTCACTGTGAACAGACTTTCATATTAGGGTTTCATGAACAGTGCATTTTATTTGTCCCTCCTTTGGGAGGAAGTTACATTACTTGGTGTTATCAGGAATCATATCATTTTAGGCAAATTCAAGTGAAAGGTGTTTCATCGACAAGATCTCTTTTAGATGAGAAGAGTGGTGGGGGGGGGGATGAAAAAGAAATTGAAGAGAGGTAAAAACTTGCTTGAAAGGAGACTCTACCAATATTTCATGTTAAAGTAACTAGTGAAGTACATTTTATTTGTATACATCTAGTGAGATTTGGATGGTCACTGGTATGCCCAGAAGTAATTTGGGACATCTAATACTCAACCCTTTGTATGTTAAAAGACTTCTGAAAAATATGGTCCACAGTCTACCTGCCTCAGAAACATCTAGGGTACTGCCTAAACCTACTGTTTGCTGTCTCCCTGAGATTCTGATTCAGTATAGTGATATCCAAAGACCTGTATTTGTAGAGGGCTTTCCAGATGATTCTGATGCACATAGAGGTTTGAGAATTGTTTTGGGAAATAATTCTGCTCACAGACAATTTATTTTGGCAGCATTGAAGCCTGCTTGTCTATTAATTTCTTTTTTCATTCTTTCTCTCTGTTATATAAGTTCATCAACTACTCGTTTTGCTCCAAAGAGGGGCTAGGCAATGATTCTTTTATATGGGTAGCTTATATAGCTCAGAATTTTTTTTTTTTATTGGCTGAAAGTTATTTCATTATTTAGGTGCTCGAGTATCTCTCCCATGTGTCTCTTAGTCTCGGATGGATGAATTTCAGCTGACAGAAACAAACTGAGAGAGATGTTTTTTTTCTGGAGCAGGAAAGAAGAATTTTATTATAAAGCATGTTCCCATTTTCACAATAAATTTCTCTGTAATATAGTTCAAAATTTTTACCTGTAGGCTGAAACAACTTCATGTGTGTTTAAACAAAAATATATTCTTTATTTTTGTTCATATTTTCTGAAAGGACAAACTGAGACATGAATGTACCCAGAGATTTTTCTTTGGTTTTAGACCAGAACTCTAGTAACATGGTTCATCTTGTAAAAGAGGAAAACATTTATTCATTTGTATTTTCTGATTTATAAATGTTAATATATAGACATTGTAGAACTTTTGAAATATAACAAAAAGTATAAAAATATATAGAACCCATTTGCAATTTCATGACCCAGAGAAAAACATTTTTAACTTTTTGGTGTGTTTTTTCTTTTCTAAAATATACATAGTTACTGTTGATATTTTATACCTGAATCTGTAGGCATTTTGATCATTCTTTTAGGATAAATTCCAGAGAGTATAATTCCTATAAAAAAGAGACATTTTCAGGGTTTTTGAGACATATTGCCAAATTTATTTCCAGAAAAGTTGAGCTAATTTGTATTCTAACAGTTACATGGATAATCAGACTTCACTGGTTCAAGAAGGTATCTTTTTTTTTTTTTAACTTGTAAAGTTTCTTAACTGTCCATTTTTAGGAATTTCGTATTTAGCGATTTTGTCTGAATTTTGTGACTACTTTTTGATGCTGAGGTTATTGTGATCAGTGGATTGAATGGAGTAGTATAATTGGACAATGTGTTCTGTCGTGCCAGTGACTGCTAATTGCAGTGTCTGAATGAGTGTGTTGTTTACAGGGTTCACCTATAATACCTAATCTTAACTCACTCTCTCTAAGGAGCTCCTGACTGTAATCATCGTGAGAAGTACTAACATCAGCAGCACACTGCAGCTGCCAGGTATAGCCTCTTACTCTTCACAACTCATAAAGTGCCTTAGCTAAAGATACTGCCTCTTATAACATTCTGGAATGTGATAGACATGTATGACCTTGAAGTTTTCTATATACTTTTTCAGTAGTGTCTTGTAGGTTAGTCTCTTTCCCCCCAGCTTTTTCTTGTCATTTCTTTGGGGACAGGGTAGGTTGACCACAAACTGTAATTCTATCTGGTGTCACCTGTGAGCCACTCATGCCTAGATTCCCAGTGTGGAATCAGGTATACTCCTGTTTTTCTTTGTAGGCAAGTACCTAGATATTACACTTTAATACATTTACAAGAATTATGAGAGATGTTAAATCTGTAGAATTTTAAAAAGTATAATTGAGTGGGAGAGTTTTGCTGGTGTTTTAGTCTGTTAGAGCTGCTGTAACAAAATACCATAGTCTAGGTGGCTTAAACAACAGAAATGTATTTTCTCATAGTTCTGGAGGCTGGCAGTCCAGGATCAAGGTGTCAGCAAGTTTGGTATTTTCTGAGGCCTCTCTCCTTGGTTTGCAGATGGCCACCTTCTCACTGTATTCTCATATATTTTTTTCTCTGTGTTTGCATGCCCCTGGTGTCTCTCTCTCTTCTCTAAAAAGATTAGGGTCCACCCCTGTGAACTTATTTCACTTACTTCTTTAAAGGCTCTATTTTCATATACAGTCTCATTCTGAGGTGAACTGGGGTTTAGGACTTCAACAATTTGGGATGGGAAAGGACAGAGTTCATAAAAACTTAGTTATTCATTTACTTATTTATTTACCTAAAAATAGATGTCACAGAACGTGGAAAGATGTTTTGCCTGAAAGCTGGTTTGATAATGGTATGGTTTCTGGGCCTCTTTCCACATTTCAAAATCAAAACTTGTTTTATAGAAAATGTATTTTAGGATTAATTGGTAATAACAGGGTCATTTATTCACAACTTTTATAACTATGACTAAGTTAAGGATGACTCCAAATTCCTGTCAGTCAAATCCTTTAGTCCAATCCACAGAATCCAAGAATAAACAGTCAACTCAAAGTGATGGTTTCTTTCAGTTCTGCCAAGGCAAATTAAGCCCAGTGAATCTTCATGTTGCTGTGGGTCTTGCTGCCTCACGTGCAGCTAGTCTGTATGTCCAGGTCCAAGACCTGGCTGCACGGTGCCAGTTACACTGTGGAGGTTATATGCAGAGATTCTGCTGGTTTGAATCCAGGCTCTGCAACTTATTAGCTCTTTAACCTTGGTAAATTGCTTAATCTCTCTCTGCCCCAATTTCCTCACCTGTGAAACAGTAATAATAATGGTACATGGGGTCCTTGTTAGGAATAAATGGTCATGCCAGTAAGCACTTAGAACAGTGTCTAGCACATAGTATGTACTTAATCAGTGTCATATCCTACTATTTAGGGGCAGCTGCATATACATTTTTTTGATGCTGAAAAGATACCACTTTATTTCCTCAAACTAGTATGTACCAAACATAGCAGTATTTGCACATGATAGATACTCACTAAATTCTTATTGAATGAATGATATTTGAAAATTTCTTTTTTTTTTTTTTTTGAGACAGAGTCTCGCTTTGTTGCCCAGGCTAGAGTGAGTGCCATGGCATCAGCCTAGCTCACAGCAACCTCAAACTCCTGGGCTCAAGCAATCCTTCTGCCTCAGCCTCCCGAGTAGCTGGGACTACAGGCATGTGCCACCATGCCCGGCTAATTTTTTTCTGTATATATTAGTTGGCCAATTAATTTCTTTCTATTTATAGTAGAGACGGGGTCTTGCTCTTGCTCAGGTTGGTTTCGAACTCCTGAACTCAAACGATCCGCCCGGCTCGGCCTCCCAGAGAGCTAGGATTACAGGCGTGAGCCACCGCACCCGGCCTGAAAATTTCTTATTAGGTAGTTACGTACTGCATTGAAATTGAATTTGGATTCTGAGTAGCATACAGTCAGACATAAATGCCTTTGGACTCTGGAGCAGAGCAGAGGGTTGCTTTGATTCTGAAAATCCAGAAAGATATTTTGGAGTGCTGATTTCAACATTAACATAACTTTTTACTGCTAAGTTAAAATAGTGGTCTGTGACAGCTCTTCTCAGGAATTTTGGCCTGGAATCTATTTGCAGTCTTTAAAGTTATTGGGAACCCAAAGAGCTTTTGCTTATGTGGATTATATCAACTCATATTTATCCTATTAGAAATTAAAATAGAGAAATATAAAAATATTAGGTATTATCCAAATAACAAAAGTAAACCTATTAAGAGTTAATATAAATAGCATGTTTTTATAAAAGATAATTGTATTTTCAAAAACAAAAAAACAGTGAGAAGAGTCAGATTGTTTTATATTTTTGAAAATATCATGAATGCCTGGCTTAATAAAAGACATGTGGATTCACATATCTGCTTCTGCATTGATCTGTTGAAAAATTTGCACTGTATACTTGTAGGAGAATGAGAATGAAAAAGGCAGATAATTTGTTAGCATGATTATGAAAATAATTGCGACGGTTTGGACCTCCGGAAAGGATCTTAGGGACTCCCCAGACCATATTTTGAGAGCCACTGATCTAAGTCAAGTCTGTCAGGAGTCCATAGCCTCAGAGTTTTGCAGTCTCTATTTATCAGCACTAATGAGCTGAACAGATGGAAATGTTTACTTCCTTCTATTGATGTTTGGAAACAAGTTGACTAAAATGATTTCCCAATGTCATTCACTCACCCTTCAGTGATAATGCCCATCCTCAAAATAAATAAGAACATTAAATAGCTAGAAAAAAGTTTGTTGAAGTTATTTAACAAAAAAGAAATTCTGATTAGCATTAACTACATTATAAATGCCTAAAGACAGCATGCTGCCTTCCTCAAATTTAGAGTCCTTTGACCTGGAATACCAATTAAGCTTTAACCTGGAATTGGCTGGCAGCATCCCAGGAAAGGCTGGTAGTGATGTGAAAGTATAACATAGGTCCTAGTGCCTTAAAAAATTCTTTTCACTTTCACATGATCTTCCCACTCTGATGTGTTAGAATTAACTGTGTATCTCAGCCTGTCAGTCAGATGTGATATTACTATAGTGAGTTGCAATAAAAAGCCCCCAGCTTAGAGTGATGGGAAATGTGATTCTCTTTTTTTGGTAGACGGAAATCTACCAACTACATAAAAGGGAATTCCTTCTGTCCTACATGTGCCCTGTGCTAGATTGAGCATATTGTAGTCTCTCTTCTAAATTATCTCTAATTTTATTTTGTTCCTGGCCAAACAAGTTTGTTTTTTCAAATTATTTTTATCTTTTAAGAAATGATTTATGACTCTTTGTAGTAAAAATTTATAAAAGTGACTATCTTCTATCATTTCGGAAAAGCTTGACTCCTTTTCTGGAAATGCTGGCCCTTACATGTGAGCACAATAGAGCATATTTGCCACGGGGGAGATGATCGTGTCCTCCACTGTGATAACCGTACCAGTGGCAGCAGTGCAAGAGAACATTCACATTGCTTCTCATGAATTTTAAGACAAGCTACAACTCTGCTAAATGTCAGGCACTTTCCCATACAAATGCATTGTATGTTGAAAATCTCAATAATAAGGCATTCTGGATGATTTTACTTCGAGGAGTGTGGTCTTCTCTGTCTGGTGAGCACAATTGTGTCTTCCCCCTATGGTGAAATAAATACACTGAGGTTTCTTTCAGCTCCAAATAGATTCTTAAATTTTCATCCCATGTCACAAGAGGGCGCTAATTCATATTCATGTCTAAAGTGGCAACAATAAATTTGAGACTCAAACCTCTTATCTGCAAGGTTGAACTGGAGAAATGGCTGAAAGAAAGCTGCTAGTTGGTTTCGTTCTGTTTTATGAGAATAAATTCACATTTTACAAATTTTAGGTTGTAGAAAACCAAATAACATATCACATAGTTGTTGGATTATGTGGTAAACTTAATTTTGAGGAGAAAATTTGATTTGGGGCGCAAAGATTTTTTTGTTTTCTTTGTTCAGTTTAATTCTTGTTCACTTTTTACTGTATTATTGAGATAACAATAGACAAAGTTGCAGGACACAGGTAATCTATAAACATGTAAATGTAAATGTTTAATAAATACCAAGGTACAGGGTTCTTAGATTAATCCATGTTCCTTGTTATAATAACACAAAATTTTCTAGATAAAGCTAGTTCTGCCCATTTTCTCCCCTGATTGCAAAAGTAGTACACGTTTATTATAGAAATATTAGAAGATACAGGAAAAATATTTAAAGGGAAATAATAATTACTTCATAATCCTGCAATTTATGTAATCACAGTTGATATTTTGGTATATCTTCTTCCACTCTGTTCCTATATAATTATGATCATGCTATATAAAGATAAATAAATATAGTTGTATGTGCTACTTTGAAAAACTTAATGCTATATTAATTATTTTCTAGGGTCATTTAAATTTTTAAGTGCAATTTTAATGTCTAGTGTTCCATTTTAACTATTCTCCTATTATTGAAATGCATATGCTTTTCCTTTTTTCTACTATAAATAATAGTGTGATAAATACCTTTATTTATGAATCTTTGATAATGCGTCTGATGTCTTCCTTAGGACAGATTCCTACAAGTGGCATTCCTAAATGGAAGAACATGATTATTTTTAAGGCCTTTGATATATACTGCTAAATTACTTTGTAGAAATTTTTTTTATATTGCTTTAATACAATAAGAAAGTGCCTGATGCTAACTACTCTCATTAGTGTTCAATATTTTAATTTAAAAAATAATAGCTAATTTGATAGGTGAAAATGCTAGCTAATGACTGATGTAATAAAGATTTTTTTCATTGCTAGAGAAGTTAACTATTTCTTATGTTTATCAGCCACTTTTGTTTCCCTCTCTATGAATTATCTTTTAATGACTTTTGTTCATTTTCTAATGTGTGGAAGATTTTTTATCTTTTTAAATGAGCTTTTAAGAGTGTAAGGGTAATATATCTTCATCTGCTATATTTGAGATATTTCCAAGTTTCTACTTTGCCATTTAATTGCTTATGGCTTTAAAATATATATGTATATACATTTGAGCAGTTTTAAGTTTTTATGTATTTAAACCTATTAAATACCTTTGTAATTTTGGCCATTGACTTTTCTCGTAATGCATTGAATATTCATATAATTCTTTATTAAAATATCTTTTATGATACAGAAAAATTTTCAGAGGCAGAGACTTTTAAATTTTAGCTTCATTTAGTAATAGATTTCCAGGAGAAAAAAGCAGTTGAAATAATAAACATCGAGGAGAAAAAAATTAGTTTTATATTAATTTGGGAGTAGATTCAAATTTTATTTGAATTTTAGGAAGACTGTGCTTCATATTACACCAAAGTCTTTTCTGGTAGACCAATAAAAGCATTTATTACAGTCTTTTTTTTTCAGAATAAATTTTTTATTTCCTCACGTCTGCTTATCTGGATTGAACTTAATATCCTACTGGACCTATCTTCCCCTGACAAAGCAGTAAAGAGGTGTCTCATTTTTTCATGCTTGAGAAATGCCATCTAACAGAAATAAGGGCCTATTTTCTCTTTGGTTCCACATTGAAAGAATATTTCTATGGAAAACAACTCTTACCCGTGCCTTCCCCTCACCAGCCAGTTGATGCTCTCTCTAATTTGCCAAGAAAATAAATCTTGCCAAGCTATCAGATGTGTGGGGTCTGTCATAGACTCCAGGTCATCACATTACTCTATGTTTTTCTTTGGGTTGGGTTGTCCCCTTTCCTGTGGACACTAACACCAGGCCCCCTTCCATGCTATTTATCTACAATCAATACTTGCTCATTATAAAAATCTTACTTCTTTTTCCTTCATGGCTTTGTTTTCACTGGCCCTTTTGTTTGGCTCCTAGCTTGCTTCAGACCTAGATCATCTTTCCCTGGTTCTCATTCTCTCTCACTTACATTGTCATTCCCTAGCCTCCCTCATTCTCTCATTTAAAGCCATCTTAAGTCCCATTTCCCTCATCCCCTTAAGTCCCATCCCTCATCTGGCTAGGTTGCCAGATCTGGCAAATAAAAATTCAGGACACCTCATTGAATTTGAATTTCAGATACACAGAGAATAATATTTTGGTAAGAGCATTGCCCAAATTATTCTTTACATACCTGCAATTCAGATTTAACAGGGTGTCCTCTGTTTTATCTGACAGTTCTGCCTTCATCCTGTGGCTTGTTTTGTGGCTCCTTTTGCTTTCTCCTTCATGGTGATGGGGTGCTCTGCCCTACTGGCCATGCCTCCTGCCTGATCTCTCAACCTGGTTCCACCAGGCTGAACTCTTTCCTGCATGCCTGGTGTTATTCTTTTACATAATGTGAATACATTTTTCAATTGATCCTATACTGTTACCTGACTCACTTATATGTTAGTATTGATACCTGCCACTGTGGTCAGTTTAAACAGAAATCCAGCCTCTCACTCCCCCCAAACACGTGCTTTCCTTGGATATCACCTCCTGTGTCAGAGGGCTTCACCTAATTCTAGTTCCAAAAGCTGATGTTGGTGAAGCCATGATTCAGGTTCGTGAGCCTTTCTTTGGCAGCCCATAAAAGTCACAAGCCTCTGTTACCCCATTGGAAGATTTTCTCAGGAGTCAAGTGCTAGTTCCTGGTCCCTTGAAAACTATTAAGATTTTACTGTATGTGTCAGGCAAATAGCAACAGATATAGCTTACGGATTGGTTTTGCCTCATAATATTTTTTAAACAGAAGTAGATTTCAGATGCATTTATTTCACCATACCAGCATCTAGGAAGTATTAATAGCTCTTTTTCTTTCACTAACACAGCTTGTTCTCTAGTAATCAGCATTCTGGTTTGTTCCCAATCCTGGTGTGTCCTGCTTTTACATCAAAAAGAGAAAATCTTGCTTAAATCACTCTTTTTAAAGCACAGAGGCATTAAAATTCTGTTATTATTTCTTCCTTTTCTTTTCTGAGGCTTTTAGTCCAAGGCTGTGTAAGAGGGTCCATGCTAGGAGAGAAGAGAAAATCCAGTTCTGTTTCCACTAGGATGTGCTGTGTGATCATCCCTGTCATTGTTTTTTTAACTTGTGTCCATTGGATCCCGTTTATGAGGTTTCCAATATTGTAGCCTCTTTGTTTCCCAACATGATGAGATAATGGAGTTTTTGGTACATCTTGGCAGGAATATTTGATTCATCTTTCTCCTTAACCCTGCCAGCAAAAATTTCTGATAAGAATTCTTTTTTCTCTTCATTGTGGTAACAAGTTGTTGTTAGTGCAGTTTATGAAATACCTTCCATCGCTGTGCTGGGATTGGGGCCCCCAATTCTTTGTGCACACTGGATGGGTTTCTGCTTGAGCATGTTCATGGTGGCCGTGGAGCCCATTGCCCTGCAAGGTTGTCCAGAGCCTGACGTGTAGCATCGCAGCAGCCAGTCAAGGACTATTTATGATGCATTCTTAACATCTTTGATGGTTTTGAAACAACATGTGAGGGGAAGCTTCAGAAACCTACATAACTAAACCTCTCCACTGAGGTCCAGGTGATCAGATAGGCCAGATGGCTTCTGAGGCCCCTGCTAAATCTGGGATTCTAGGATGCACATTATTAAAGAAATGGGGGGGGGGATGGCGGGAGCTACAGACACTCTTGATTTTTCTTGAGGAAAGCGTAATTATTCCCATCTCATAAAGTCCTGATGACATAGCAGAGTTACAAAAATTAGGTTCTGGTTCTAATGTTGTATGTGTTGAGGTGCCTGGCTAATTCAATAATTATGCATTTCAGTAGAGGATATTACAATTTCTAGAAATGTAATGGGATACAGGAAAAAAATGAAAATGGAATAGGGAGGAGTTTCTGTTTCCATTCACTTATTTATCAATTGTTAGTACTCCCTGCTGTGCCTGGCACTGTGTTGGCTGTTGGGCTTATAAGGTATCTAACTTTAGGCAGCTCAATTTTTTTATTTTTTATTTTAGTGTATTATGGGGGTACAAGTGTTAAAGTTACATATATTGCCCATGCCCCCCGCCCCCCTCGAGTAAGAGCTTCAAGCGTGTCCATCCCCCAAACATTGCACATCTTACTCGTGGTTGTATATACCCGAGAGAGCTCAAATTTTAAAGAGAAGATACACACGGAAAAAGTAATCAGAATATATTGTAGGAAAGACTGACTAGAAATGTCATGTGAGTATGGAAGAGTTCATGAAAGAGAATCAATTGCATGGGGACCATTTAGTTTTTCAAAGTAGGTGACATCTAAGTTAAACCTTGATAAAGTGGACGGGTTCAACAGGTAGTCCCAGAGAGCATTCAAGGTAGTGGCAGGGACATGAATACAAATGCATTGTGAGCTACTTTTTTTAAATTGCAAAGATGTTTAGAGATTTCCTGTGGCAACAGGGAACCCAGTGATTTTAAGCAGTAGAGAGACATCATCAGTTCTGAATTTGGGAACAAAATTCCAAATGCAGTAAGACCGGCTGGTGGACTGCGATGAAAGTGTGCAGCAGAGGCAGAGGCCAGGAAAGGAGAGGAGAAGCAGGGGATTCTGAGAAAGCTTTGGTTGTGGGGGAGGAGGAGAAGATGCCTGTCCCCACATAACCAGGAACTTTGGGGTTGCTGTTAAATGAGATGGGAAACTGAGGACATAAAGAGGTTCTTTCTGTTTTGGCCATGTTGGATTAGAGGTGGGACTTGCAGTTGGTGATGTTGGAAATCCTGAGCTGGAGGGCAGGGGAGAGATGGTGCTGGAGACATAGACGTGGTCATTACCCAAACATGGGTGACGGTTGAAGCTGTGGTCCAGGAGGAGACCACCGGGAGAATGCAGTGCATAAACCAGGGCAGAATCCTTTGGACATTTGAGATGGGAAAGGGAGCAAGAGGAGCAGGAGAAGCAGACTGCAGGTAGGCTGAGCAGAGGGGCTTCCATGGGTCGTAATGGCGTGTGAGGGAAGATGTGAGGAGGTGGCATCAGGGAGGGCTGGGCATAGACAGCTGGAGTGGAGGGTCAGGAGGGATGCTAATCAGCCTCACAGCTGTTATTGGAACATTGGCATCAAATCGTGTAGACACCTCCACCTGGTTCTATGCCCAAGCATCACCAGAGGACTTCTGTGTGTATATAGGAGAGCCAAACTGTGTGGGTTACTAGCTTTACTTAGCAGTGATGGAAAGAAAAGTAGGTTACATGACATGGATTATGGTCAATCGTTAGTGTTTTATTTTTAGAGTCTACATTAGCTTTTCCTTTTATAAACTCTGCTAAAGAATATGACAGTGGTTGAATACATTTTTTGTATGTTTACACCACAGCCTACACTATTCTATTAGAACCCCAGTCTTTAGAGTAGTTATCAGCATTGCTTTATACCTTGTAAATTGCCTTTATTTTCTTTTTTGTCAGGAGATCATTTTAGGGCAGGTGGGAGTTCTCTGTAGGCTCTGTGGCACCTCTGCTGCCTGGTGGGGGCTAAGCATACCAGGCTGACGGGCCAGGCATAGCGTTATCTGCGTCTTCTGGGATTGCAGCTTCATGCTCACACTTTTAAGGACATAAAAAAATACCAGCTTCACATTTAGTCTATGATCTATTACAATCCCCAAATCTGTTTCTGTCAAACTTATATTTAAAATACATTTATTTAAGGTTTCTGTTTTTCTCTCTAAGTCAATTAGCCTTTTCTGATTTCTTTTCACATTGACGTGATCTATCTTTTAAAAATCAGTTCTGGGAAAGGATGTTGTTTTGACTGTCACTTCACTAGGTATATTTCTGACATATATTTCTTGTTAGCTTTCCTTTCTGAGATGAAAAGAAGTATCTTTGAAAGCCACTGAAATGCAGAATGTAGGAAAGGAGACCAAGAAGTCAGTATTTAATGAGGATTTGGATTAGCATGGAAACCTTTATTTTTAAGAAATAAAAATTCCTATGATTTCAGAGAACAACAGGTTCTTTCTTTCTAATGTTCATTCTATATTTCTCTGTACACAAAATTTTGTGAAAGTAAGAAGAAAGGCATAGATAATTTCAATTTTCCCTGCCAATAGCACCCAAAGCATTAGCAATGGTGACTAATGTGGGATGATGAGTTGACATTGAATTGGAACAGAATCCATGGTACCTCAGAGGAGCTCAGACTTCAGAATAGACTCCGCTCTGATTGGGAGGTACTTCCAACTGGCAGAATTATATGAACATTATCACTGAGAACTTCTCAGAAGGGAGAGCAACTAAGACATGGGGTCTAGCACATGGGGTACTTCTGCTCAAAGAGAATGAATATGGAACAGATATAAAACCCCACACTGTTTTTTGTTTCCTTCAAGCTTTCTATACATCATCACTTCTTGAAAAATATCAGCTAATTAACCAATCTAATTTGGGATCATTACCTGGGAGACTCTCTACAAATACATTTATTAACATTTCTGCATCTTCAGGTTCTCAGCTTATATGATCTCCTTCCTCACCCAGCATTACACCATGACTAATACCTTAATGAGGTGATAACATTTAAACTTCTTCATTTGCCTACCTTTCTTGATTCTGTTCATTAAATTGGAGAGACTTGGCCTGGAGCACTTGGCGTAGAAAAAAGAAAAACATAACTTTCCCTTCACTGCACGTCTGTCAGTAGACTCGTAATTGTACTCCCTTGGTCTCAAAGGGGGTCAGGATGGTGACAGATGAGTCTAAAGCCAAGGAAACCAACACCAAGCATGTGTCTTTGGACAGGTGGCTGGTGCACTATCTTTTATGGATGGAGAATTGTCAATTCTTAATTGCGAATATAAATTGTGCTCCTCCACCTAGGAAAGCTCTTTTAAAAGTGGATTTCCTTAAGTCCCAATTGGTCGCTTGGTTCATCTGCCTTAGAAAATTAAGAAGCAGTTATAAATCCATGCCATACTTTTTTAGATAGGCAAGAAACTTTTTTCCTGGTCCACAAAACTTGCACCATTCTTACCTGACTGGTGAGCTAGAAAGGTCTTTAAAGATAAAGTAGTAAAACCCATTTGTGGGATACATGAGATATTCAAACAGAAATGGTTGGGTCATTTCTCTTTTTGTTTAATTAAAATTCATGCTGATCCTTCCTTTCCATTGTGACTGGTCTAGTGTTTTGCATGTTAGGCATGTAGGTCCACCTAACTGGTGTATCTAGGCTGCCAGATGGGATTGGACTAGCCGCAGATGGATGCTACAGTGGGATAATTGGGCTTCTCTGCTCCTTCTTGAATCCTTTAATAGATATATTCTATCTTCTCATGGGCATTCATTCAAAATTTCCTGCTATAATCTGCCCTCTGATGGCTGTTTAAACTGTAGGAAATAAGTAAAAACACATTTACTTAGAAAAATCTCCTATATATTTGACAGTAACACAATCTCTTTTCTTTTTTCAATTATCATTATTAATACTAGTAACATTTTTCAGTTTGCTGTGCAGCATGTTCACTGCCTGTTTTTGTATAGCTTGGGAGCGAAGAATTGTTTTTACATTGCTAAGTTGCTGAAAAAATCAAGAGAATAATATTTCGTGACACATAGAATTATATGAAATTTCAATCTTAGTGTTCAGAAATTAAGTATTACTAGAACACACCCATGCCCATTAGTTTTATTGTCTGCAGCTGCTTTTGTGTTACAACAGCAGAGTTGAGTAGTTGCTGCAGAGCCTAATATATTTACTCTCTGGTCCTATACAGGAAAAGTTTGCCAAGCCTTGCTCTATACCATACACTCTACAGATGTTAGCTCACTTAA
This sequence comes from Microcebus murinus, assembly GCF_040939455.1. Taxonomy (NCBI): domain Eukaryota; kingdom Metazoa; phylum Chordata; class Mammalia; order Primates; family Cheirogaleidae; genus Microcebus; species Microcebus murinus. The sequence goes on along the minus strand of NC_134108.1, from coordinate 41,760,523 downwards.
TCCTTACAACGACACTGTGCAGTATTTGCATCTACTGTTTTTACTACAGATGAGTAAACTGAGGCTTAGAAAGAATGTGAATTGAGCAGAGTGAAACAACTAGAGAATGGCAGAGCTGGGAGAGCAGCCCTTGTTTGTCTGAGGTGGAAGTGCAGGCCCATCATCTTGCACTAAATTGCATCTCTCTTTGGCTACTGACTCAATCCATTTCTGCAACTATGTTGCTGTCTTCTGCACTACTGCTTAATTCTCCCATCTCTGTTAAATCAAGAGTCAGTGAATGCACACCACTGCACAGAAAACCCGAGTGTAATACAGATTACAGTTTGATCAGTCTTTTCTTTAATTGAATCAGTAATCTATCAAACTCTGCAGTTGACTGAGTCTTTGGTACCATATCTGTGAGAGTAAAAAGAGAATGTGTTTTTTCCCCCTGTTCCATCAGTACATATATGATGAACTTTCTATAGTAAATGCTGAGCAAACTGATATGAGTGTAGGTTGGAACTTAAAGAGAGGTTGAGTCACAGGAGAATAATACCATGAGTCAAATTAGTGCCTTGAATTTGGTGCCTGTAACTTGAGCTTTTTAAATTGAGTAGCGAATGTATAGATTTCTCTATTTCAATTGCTAATACTCAGCTATAAACAAACGTTAGACAATTCACTTGTAACAGGCATATGGAGGGCAAAAGTGCTTGAGAAATATTATCTGAATTTATAATTCAACTTGTATGCAGAGTTGTTTTTCATGTGGAAAAAGGCAACAATTAAAAAGTCATTACATTATACCTTTCTAATTGGAGCATCTCAAGATGTTCATTAAACAGCATAAAGGATCATCTGAGGCCATTGAATACCTGTAGTTGAGTGGTATAACTATGTATAGATACATACTTCTAAGCCATATGCTCCACATGTTCTTAAAATATCTTCAAAGAAACCGTGAATAGCTATCTCTATCCATGAACTCATTTCTTTTTGACTTGCAATTCTTTCAATTAGTGAAGAAAGAAAACAGTTTATAAAATTAGATCAATTTCTTTTTTCTCAATGATTCTTTAAGTTTATAGAAAAATAAAGTAAATAAACATGCACTTAAATTAGGTACCTGTCTTAAAGTTAGGCCTTCCTTTCCTTCAAGTAACAGAAAATATCACTCTCATGAATTAAAAGGGGAACTTTTGTAAACAGAGATGGGATCCAGGGGTAGCTCTTGGAATCCAAGGGCAATTAATGTGATAGGGTTTCACAAAGGACTGGGCAGGGCTGGAAATGTTTGGAAGCTAGGCAGCTATGTTTTCATCTCTTTCTCACTCTGTCGGGCCAGATGGTCTCTTGTTTCGGATTCTTTGTAGTGTCTGCTTTAGGCTTGTCTTTTCTGCTTCTCCATTTACATATTGGAATATGGCCTTCTCACAGCTCACCAGAGACTAAACCGTGTCCCAGTTCCTGATTCCTGGGAGAGAGACTCTGTTTGGCTTATCTTGGATCAGGTGGCCTGGGATCTGGGTCCCATGATTCAAACACCTCTGCCCTTATGCATCCGAGGGCAGTTGGCTCTGCATGGCTGCGTCCAGCCTGCAGGGCACACGCGATCCTGCACCGTCACTGGTGGGAAGTTGTTAGTCTAGCCCTTCACACTGGAGAATTTTGGAAGATGAGGAATCACTATATTTACCTCACTTGTTAAATGTGACAGAAAGCATCAAATATTTCCGAGGTGCCACTTCTCTCCAGCAGCTCTTGACAACAGTAGCAGCTCCCACCACTGGAGGTGATTTCTAGCAGCCCATGTTGGGCTTATTAGGCTTAATTCAGTTCTTACCTACTAAATGACAGGCAGCATGTGGATGCTGGGGACACAGACAGGTGAGGAACTGATTTCCACAATTAGGTAGGTATTGTCTTTAAAAAAAAATGCACCTGATACCAAGAGCGCAGAGGAAGGACATTCAGCTAAACTGCTGGGGCTGAAGTGATGCTTCTTGCAAAAACCATGTTACAGGAGCAAGCCTGTGCCTCACACTGAACTGCTTTCTCGGTGTCAGTTTCCTCTGTCCTGTAGGATCACCCTTGCCACAAATCAGGCAACTATGTATATGTGGATCTGCTTTGGGCCCTATCCACTCATTTGTCTATGCTTGTGTCAATTCCATGCTGTCTTAAGTATTGTAACTTTATTATAAGTTTGATATCAAGTAATATAAGCCTTCCATTTCCTATCCTCCTCTTCCTCCTCCCTTTCTTGTCCTTCTCCTTCTCCTCTTTCTTCTTCCCTCCTTCTCCTTATCTCTCTTCTTTCTTCCTTCAGGACACCCACCTAAATCTCTGCATGGATTAAGGGCTTTCCTGGAGCCTTTGAATTTGAGCTTGCCCCACTTTGCAGTCCTTAAGTGATGCATCACAAAGCCTGTTGGTTACCTGCTTAGAAATGGGGTGGGAGTGGGGTAGAAGAGCAAGGGAATAGACACTCCCATAATTATTGTGCCCTGCAGATACAAGCCACTTGGACAATAAAGTGCTGTCCTCTCCCAGACATATAAAGATTAAGCTTGTGAATCATCTTATACCAGGCAATTTCTCCAAAACACATTATTTTATGTTTTCTTAAATAACTGACAATTTTCATTGGCAAATACAAAATTATAAACTTTGTAGTCCAGGCAGTGCACTTTCTAAGGCTGAAAAAATAGCTTTTCTTTCAGGAGGCTTGAAGCTTAGAGTGTAGAGTCAGAGCCCACCAGTGGTGGGACCTCAGAAAGGAATGACCAGGATTTCCAGCTCCACAGACAGGAAAGCCCTGCAAGCCTCTGCCACTCCGTGGAGGCTACATCCTTCTGAGAGTGGTTGGGAGGACACACGTCACTCCTCGAGAGCTCCGTGAGGCCAGGGAGTGGGTGGGCTCAATCGCTGCTGAGTCCCCTAGCAAAGTGCAGGGCACAGCAGGTGCCCAACAATATTGATTAAATGAACGAACTAAGTGTAGGTGTAAAACAATCAATAGCTCGTGTTTAAATCACTTTGAGCTACGATATTATTTTATCCTGGGTTGGGAGGCAAGATGTAGACTTTCTGCTTGCAGTCATTTCTCTTCGGCCCCAGAGCAGCATGCCTATCTAGGCTAATACAACCTCATAATCCATTCTCTCTTGCTTAATTTAGTCCCAGTCAAAAATGTAAGGCTTTCTCTAAGCCATAGAAGACCTCTCTTAAGGGGAAAGTCAAAAGAAAACCTAATTAGAATGTAGTAAGACTCTCAAATCTCCCAGCTCTATTTGTGCCTGTGCAGAGTTAAATGAGCAGATTTCCCAGCCCCAGTGCCTTAACCGAGATGATCCTTGGAGAGAAGCCTGAGGTGTGAAAGTTGTTTCAGTGCTAGTATTTGGATATCAGAGATAGTAGATGTGCCTATTTTATTAATATTGACCAGCCTGACCATTAACTCTGATATCTTTTGTGCTACTGAGGAATGTACCAGCGCCAAAGGTTTCCCTTGAAGATGACAAATGCCATGGCTTCCTAATGTGGGAGAAAGTGGCTGGGGTGAGAGACAAATGGGGAGTCATTGTTTAATGGGTGTGGAGTTTCAGTTTGGGATATCAAAAAAGTTCTGGAGATGGATGATGGTTGCACAACAATGCACATGTACTTAATGCCACTGAATTGTACTCATAAAAGTGGTTAAAATGGGCAAATGTTATGCATATTTACCAGAATTAAAAAAGTTCTATTTTGTGACTTTTTGGAGGTGTCATATGTTGAAGCAGTTGCGATTATCTCTATGATAAGATGGGTAGAGAGGAAGTTGGCAGTACCCAGGAAGCCGACGGGGACCCAAGTCCCAGATGATTTGTGGCCAGTGACCTCTCATTGGTCACCTGCATTCAACAATGCCCCACTGCCTGCCCACTCCCTAAATCCCAGCAACTCGAGCATTACATTGTGGTAAATAATGAGTCTCTGTCTCTAGACAAAACTGTTACACTAACAGCATCCCTGTACCATTTTTAGCTGAACACATTTTATTCCTTTCCCTGTCCCCAAATGGGAGACTGTCTTGGTGCTGTCAAAGCGTGCACTGTGCTTTCTGAAAGACTGTCGGCGGTGGAGGAAGTACTTCCCACTTGTAGCCTGTCAGATAATTTGGGATTCTTCTGCATGTAAAGTGGCATGTCTGGGAGAAAAAGGCCTCCTACTCAAAATAATTTTTGGTCTAATTTTCATATGTAGTTTTTATTTCGAGGAGGTTTTAGCTCAGGCATTTAATTTTGGGACATTTTGAGGCCTTTTTGGTTCATGGAGGGAGTTTAAAAAATGGAAATTGAATTATAATTTCTGACCTTACAAATTATTTGCTTTTTTATTAATAAAAATTTCTTAAAATCCTAAGTACAATGTTTAAAGTTAAGTATCCTAAAACTGGGAACAACTACTAAACTTAATGTTGGATTTAATTCATTTTTTCAATGAATATGAATACAAATTTGTAGTTATACTTTATAGGTAGAATAAAGTAAAGCAATAAATGTTACCTACACTAATAGATATTTGTTGTGCTTTAAGAAAAGGGAGAAAAAAATGAAGACTAGAGCAAAGCCTGTAACTTGATTTTTCTAGCAAAGTCCCTGCAGAAATATTAGGTTTATTTGGTCTGACAAATGACAATGGTTTTGTATTTTGCAAGCTGTTTTATTGTGTGTGTGTGTGTGTGTGTGTGTGTACACATACATTTACATACGCACACGCTGTATATATTTTTGGTAGCAGAGCTGAATGCAACTTAGCATGTCATTGTGACAGTGAAGCATCAAAATTCAGACTTTTTCTTTTGCCAGAATATCTGACTCAGAATGGCAGCTGCCAGTTTTCATTTCCCTTGGTTAAAAGTGGTTAAGTGGATAGTTTTCATTTTAAGAACACCTGAATCATTTAATAATTAAAAAAATAATTTAAAAGGCATCAGGTGAAGATCCTTCATCCCAGTGTACTTCTACTTATTTTTAGGGCAGGACTAGAATTCTGAATCCTGAGCTTTGGAGTCGCAATTATTTTCTGTAGGAAATATCTCGACCTATATACTAAGGAACTTTTGTCTCATTCTGGAGGCCATTGGGAAGTGAGAGTAGTCTTAGACAAGAATTTCACGCTTAGGCTGGGTTTGTACCATCTGTTTCTCCTTCCTTTCCCCTCCCTAGTGGAATGTCTAGTGGCAAATTTCCATGGAAGTTACTAGATAAGTGAAGAAATATATTACTTCAATAATTTCAAAATTCACAAAAGAAATAGGACATTCTGTTGTGCAAAATAGTGCAGCTCTAGGCAACTCATCAGTTGCTCCTTGTTTGCATTTTTATCACAATTTGCATTTTACAGTGATTGCATGTACACCAGCTCATTTATTCTTGGAATTACCCTGCGAGCAAGTACCTACTGGGTTCTGAGCCCTGGGCTGGGTATCAGAGGGCTGTAGGGCATGTAAAAGAAGTTGAAGAAGGCCTTCATCTTTTTAAAAACCATTCTTGCTTTTTATGAAGTGTTAAAGGTCTGGGGTATTAATCAATGAGAGGTTGTATGGAGAGGTGAGAGAAGGCCCAGACCAAGCTGGGGAGCTGGTGTCTCTGTATTAGCTGCAATTAGATGTCAGCCCCATCCTCCAGTCTGCTGCTGGTTTTGTTGTAGATCTTCATAAATGACCAGAACTTGATGAGATTTGATCAACTAGTGGGGAATGATGGTATTGTCCCCTAACTATCAAAAATATGGGTGTGAATTTATAAAGTAAGTGGTGGTTCTTAACTTTTTTCTGATAAGAAAACTAAGTGGACATTCTGATTGCAGAAAATATTGAAAATGCAGGAAAATATAAAGAAGCACTAAGAATCGTTTGTAACTGGGACTAGATCATGACTTTCAAAGGCATTATGCAATGAGTAGAACAAAGCACCCTCAAACCACATTTGTATTTCAAAATGAAAACAATACTAAACTGTACAGCAAATGTAAAGAAGTACAACTGCGTTCGGATTTTGCACATGGTGACTAATTCACTGCTCTTTGTGTTTTTAATCATGAAGTTCTTTCAGAAAAAAAAAAATTGTTGCATTTGCTCTGCTGGTGCCCTGGTCACCTGCTGAGTAATGTAGCACTACCTTCCCTCCCACAACCCAAAGACAACTGCTCTTCCTATTTTGGCATATATGCTTGTAGAGTTTTCTTATATAGATAAAAATAAATTTTATAACCAAATTTGGGTGCTGCACATGACATTTTTTTCATCTTAATTTTTCACTTACCGTATCATAAAGATACTCTTGTAAACATATACCAAATTTTAATAATCCACTCATGAATTGATGGGCACTTGGGTTGCTTCCACATCCTTACAATAGTGAATTGTGCTGCCATAAACATTCGGGTGCAGATGTCTTTATAATAGAATGTCTTATGCTCTTTTGGGTAGATGCCTAATAATGCTATTGCTGGATCGAATAGTATTTCTATTTTTAGCTCTTCGAGGTATCTCCAAATTCTTTTCCACAAAGGTTGCACTAATTTGCAGTCCCACCAGCAGTGTAAGAGTGTTCCTGTCTCTCCACATCTTCACCAGCATTTGTTGTTTGGTATATGTTTACAATGGAATATTACTCAATTCTAAGAAACGACAGTGAGCTAGCACCGCTTATATTATCCTGGATTAAGCTTAAGCCCATTATCCAAAGTGAGGTGACACCAGATCAGAAAAATGGGCTCCACAGAAAAATGTACTCGCCATCAAATTGGTACTGACTGATTAACACTATGGTGCTCAAATGGTGGTGGTGTTCACCAGGGATTCAGGGGTTAGGGGAGTAGACCTACATCTGAGGGATGGGGTGAGCATTGTGGAGGGAAGGGCATACCTCTAACCCTTGTTAGGGAGAGGCAAAGATATAAAATGTAACCAAAATGTTCATACTTTCATATTTTCTTGAAATAAAATATAATAAAATGTTTCATGTTACAGAAACAACTAAAAAAAAAGATATTCTCTTACCATTAAGAAATCTTTGAAGATACTATCAGTGGCTCAGCCATGGTTATAGTTAACCAGTCTCTGAGTGTTTCTAGTTTCGTATGCTTAAATAAGGTTCTGTGAACAGCCTGCTGCATACGTCTTTTAATCTATTTCTGATTTTTATTTGTGTTCATTACTTGGAGCTGGTTGGTATGCCTGCCAGCAAATCTGTCTTTTGGTGCCTTTGACAATCCACAGTGGTGTTATTTTAAAAAGGAATAAAAAACAACTTTTCTCATTTGATAGAAAAATAGTATTTTATTTTATACTTGTTTAGTAGTAGGATAAGTTTTTTTTATATATTCATTGACCATTTTAAAATTTATCTGTTTATGTCCACTGAACATTTTCTTCTCATGGCATCAGATTTTTGCAAGCTCTAAATACTTAATCTATAATAAGGATATAAAATAATTTCTTTTATATTTGTTTGAAATATTTCCTCTCTATGTTTCTTTGCTTTTTAATTTTTTGGCTTATTTGATATAGAAAGATTTAAGTTAATATTGCCCAACTTATCAATATAGTTTTTTGAATTTGTTCATTAAAAAGCCTTTTGCCATCCTGAGATCTGATATTCAAGTAGATTTTCTTCTGTTTTTTTTTTAAATGTTTTGTTTTCATTTTTTAAAAATTTCTTGTGACTAATGTTTTGTTTTACACAAGGTAGTGTTTATTTTCATTTGTAAATACTTGGCATCATTGTATTAGTTCAGTTCTTGAGTTTGAGAGATAAGAAAGGATGATCTAAGGAGTCTACCAAAAGGGACGTCATCCTATGACTTCTCTTAATATTCTGAAATCTTCTCCCATGCATTGGAGCAGGTTTGAACTTTCCAACCACTCTTTTAATACTTCTTCTTCCTGATTCTTTCCTTTGCTTCTCTGTCTTCACTTCTCATCTTCCCCAAATTATCATTTGATAAATCTGAAATGTATCCTTTGCCTCCTCAGCTAGGCAGGTTTGAAGATCTTGGTCCCAAGGAAATTAAATTAGGAAATTTGGTTACTCTGTACATGATATGCCTTTCTGACTGAGAGAAATTGTTGACTTTTGTAGACATTAGAAATACTTCCTAATTAGCTCCATATATTTTTCCATGAGAGAGGTTTTTAATGGAATGGTTAATGGTGGTTTTTTAAATGCCACGAAGAGATATACAGAGTAAGAGATTTTTAAAGCTAGCATGGTACAGAGAGAAATTCAATTTCTTATTTTGAAATTAATTGATAGTCTTTCCAGGAGTCATCAGTATCTCTGAAGAGTATTTTAGTTTTATTAGCTTCACCCCTCTACAATCTGTATCTGAAAGATAGGAATTTTGCAGATGGCATTGGGCCATGCTTCATTTCTGGTCAAATCACACCATAATGATGCCACTTATTCATCCATAAAAGCTTATGGAAGTGCATTGAACATCTGCACATAAAGCAGCCATTCATGCAAAGAAAGCCGAGGACCCCGTTTATCACAAGGGATCTGCGAGCTCTCTTTTCCTGCTCAGTTGGCCTCAGAAGTTTCAACTGCCCTGGGAGAGAAGTGCCAACAGCCAGTCTGATGAGCCAGTTCATAGAAACACGCTCTCTCTGCCCTCGTGGATGTGTGGCCAGAGCTGGGGCAGAGCCAATGTGCATTCAGTTCTTCTGGAGGCTGAAAAGCAGGATCTTTCTTTAGCTCCACACTCCCAAACCACTGCTTGGACATATGGCTTCCTATGGTAATGTTTACCCTTAACTCCATGGTCTTCATCATCTTTAGGCAAAGCATATTTGAACTTTTTGAGATTATAGACATTCCTTAAACAGGTGTTTTTACAGAAGCACCAACCAGTTCAATGAAAAGCATAATAATAGTTCCCTATGTCCAGTCATTATAAATATTCTTTTATTTGTCCAGTTAATAGGCGTTTATTGAGCAGCTCCTGTGTGCCAGGTACTATGGAAATAGCACTGAGCAAGGACGAAGTCATTTTATATCCTCCAGCATAATTCAAGTGTGACAAATGAATTTGGAGTAATCCTTTGAGAACTTTATTGTTTTCCCAAAGAGCAACTCAGTTTTCACATCTTCATAATTATAGCATAATTTAGGTCCTAGCCTGAGGAAGTCTAGAAATCTGAGCAGTCTCACTTTTGATAGTTGTGCTCACCTTCTTCACCTTTAATTACTTTCCTGTTTCCTTAACAGAAATGTATTTTTCACTTACCCATCACACACTACTCAATCCATGTTTGCTGTGAATAATAGTGATGCAAAGGGTAGGTAGTTCTAGTCCAAATGCAAGGATATTACCTTTTAATGTTGATGCCATAACAAACTGTCACACACTTAGTGGCTTAAAGCAACACAGATTTGTTATCTCACAGTTCTTTAGGTCAAAGGCTGAGTTGACTTGCATGGTCTCTCTGCACTGGGTGTCATGAAGCAGAACTCAACATGTGGGCAGGCCTGAGCTCTTACCTGGAGGCTTTGGGGGAGAATCCACTTCTAAATCTATTTAAGTTGTTGGTAGGATTCTGTTCCCTGTGGTTGTAGAACTCAGGTCCTGTTTCCTTGCCCACCTGTTGGGAACCTCTTTCAGCTCCCAAAAATCACTTGCACTCGTATCTTCAAACGAGCAATACCACACTGCTGGGAACCCAACACTTTGAATCTCCCTGACTTTCTCTTCTGCTGCATCTCTCTCTGGCTCCAGCCAGAGGAAGTTCTCTTAAGAGATCATATGATTAGACTGGGTCCACCTAGATAATCTAGGATAAACTCCCAGTTTTAAGATCCATAACCTTAATTCCATCTGCAAAGTCCCTTTTGCCATGTAACATAACATACCAACAGGTTCCAGGGACTAGGATATGGACCTATTTGAGGAGCCATTTTGCCTTTTTCAAGGACCTCACAGTAGCTCTTTCTGACTAAATTCTTACCACAACCCTATGAGATAGGTACTATTAGTAGCCCAATTTTGTAGGTGGAGAAATTAAAGCTCAGAGGGAGCAAGGTACATGCTCAAAGCCTTGCAGCTGATAATGTCGGCATTGAAATTTGAACTCAGTCTGTCTCAAAAGCTACTGTGTCATTTGCAAAAAAAAAAAAACAAAAAAAGTATGAAATGTTGTTGACTGGTGGAATGCCTGTCTGTTGAGATAATTAAATAATCTGGCAAAGTCAAATTTCATCAGAATGCTTTGGGATCCCCTAAAAACTAAGAAAGATGAGAACACACAGGCCTCATCTTAAATCATTCCTGCATCAGAAATTTACATTCCTTACTTTCTTTCAATATTCAAGCAAGCCAATTAATAGAATTTCAAATGTTATTATGAAATAAATGCCAATGCCTCAGCATTCCTATATTCAGTATCTCAATAAATATTCTACTCTGTAAGTAAAATTTTATAACAGTAGCCCTTCTTGAAGTAGAATACCTCTGAGGGACCAACTCTCCTGACTTCTCACTTGATGCAGGAATTTCCTATGTAATATTTCTGACTTTCCAATATTATCCAGCATGAGTTTTTTGTCACTGCTAGAATACTAACAGAGTCACAGAGTTTTCACTATTTTGCAAGGTAGCTATTTTTAACCAGCAGATAGCTGTAATACTCATGTCCTCTTTTGTTAAATAAAAATTTTGCTTCTGCATTTTCCACCACTGATATTTATTATAAATCTAAAATTCAAAATGTATTTTCCTATTAGAAAGGTAAATTGGACAAATATATCCAAATGTTTTGCTAAATACCAATGAGAGCTTTTAAGAATTTCACTTCAACACAGTTAAATTCGATGAAGGTAGGGTTGTCATCTTGTACAGTCAGTGCCTAGCACCTAACACGTGACAAGTGCTAAATAAATATTTATTGAATGAATAAAGCAATGAATGAATTTCCACTTTCCATATATACAAAGAGGAGAAAACATTATTCAAAGTTCTGCTTAAGAAATGGCTAAATGCATTTTATTTGGACATTTTGATAGATTGGATGGATTGTATTGTATCAAAAATTATCATAGCATTCTTTATCTGAAGGTGTGCATGCTAGAAAAGCAGGTACATAATTTCTGCTTTTCACAAAAGCAAATTACTTTTGAATAAATCTCAATGAAATAAACTATCAAGGGATGGGAGGATTCATTCATGCCATTTCCTATCTTTGTATTTACAGAAACAAGTGCTCTCCATCGATAAGGGAACATTGCAGAAGCTATATAAATGTGCATTTAATTTCTTCATATTTTCAGCATATAAATAATTATCTATTCAATATGAATATTTTGTCCTGAAGTACCCACACACATTTGAGAAAACATAAAAACTCTACATTTATAGTTTTTAATATAAAAATCTCAAAAAATTTTAGTGTTAAGAATTCTGCAATGATTTTAGCACAATCTTTTGAAATTCAAGGGTTCTAATTTAGAACAAAAGCAAAAAATTGTACAATTGAGCAAAATAAGAAAAATTTCTTTCTAGTTTAAATAATTTCCTAGTTTCCCAAGGCCATATTAGACCCATCTCAGGTGACTTTTTGCTATCAGAGGCAATGTTTAGTGAACTGACAATAAGGCTGTCTTAAATTACATACAAAGAGGTATATTGTTATTATTAGCAGTCTTTGCAGGTCTTGGATTTTGCAAATATAGCAAGCAATCTAGATAAATGTGCACCAGATCACCTTCAATTCGTTATATTTTCACTAAGCATTTATTTCTTTTTGAAAGTTGATAATTGCACAGGATCATTTAGGTAACTGGCGGGCGCTATTTTGAAGTTTTTCTTTTTGTTCATTTAAAATCCTGAAATTGAGTAATCTCTCTAAATGTTCTTGTGGAGATAATATCAGCAAAAACTTTTGGGGTGCCACTTAGCACCCAGATTTTCTATTTTGTCACAGAGAGTTTTAGCAGTGATTGAAAGTGCTAAGTTAAATTGTGGCTATTTTGCATATTGTGTGAAACTGAAATCCTTATATGGTATGCTAACCCTTGTAGGAAAACAAAGTCCTAATCATACCAGATTCTGTCCTACCATCACCTAACATTCAGGTAAACTCAATTCAAAATTCATTCAACAAATATTTATTGAGTGTCCATTATGTACCCAGGTAAATTCTAGTTGCTGGGCATACAAGATCAAATAAGGGAGTTGACAGTCTCAGGTGGAGAAACAAACAAGCACATGAAAATTAAGCAACCCAAGTGCCCATCAATATATGAGTGGATTAATAAAATGTGATTTATGTATACCATGCAGTACTATTCAGCTATAAGAAACAACTGTGATCTAGCACCTTTTGTATTTTCCTGGATAGAGCTGGAACCCATTCTTCTAAGTGAATTATCCCAAGAATAGAAAAACAAGCACCACATGTACTCACCAGCAAATTAGTATTAACGGATCAACACCTAAGTGGAAATATAGGAATAACATTTGTCAGTGTCCATTTGTCGGTGTTGGGCAGAGGGGAGGGGGAGGAGGGGATGGGTATATGCACACCTAATGAGTGCAATGCGCACCATCTGGGGGATGGACACACTTGAAGCTCTGACTTGGAGGAGGGGCAAGGACAACATACGTAACCTAAACATTTGTACCCCTATAATATGCTGAAATAAAATTAAGGAACCTAATGGATGTTGTGACAGGTATTTATTTACAGGTGCTAGGATATGACAAGAAAAAGGTATTTTTCTGAGAAGGGTCTCCTGAGGAGGTGACATGGAGAGACCATTTGACATATGACTAGAAGACAGAGAAGAGCAGGAAAGGCTTGGGGGAGCAGAGCTGCCCACAGTGTTCAGAGGACTGCTGATAGCACGGTCCCGACGCGTGTGTCTGCTCATGTGCGTACGGGTTGTGGAGAAGAGAGAAACAGGAACAGGGGCCAGGTCACAAGGAAGCCTTCAGTGTGCCACTCAGGAGCTTAACTGTTATTCTAGAAATTGGTGTGTGCGGAGAGGGGACAATGAACAATGTCTTCCCTGTTTCTGTCAATGAAACCATTTTTCTCCCAGTCACGTAGGTTTGAAATAACATAATGTCTTCTCTATTTTTTTGTCTCTCTGATGTTACTGTTCAATAACTGTCCTTTTTATTTGCCTTATTCTTTCTGGTTCTACCATTTTGCCTAATTTTAGGCTCATCTTCTTCATGCTGGGACCTTGGCTGGGTCCCCCGAATGTTCTCCCTCATCCTTTCCTACCTCCCTCCCTCTGTCCCTCTTTTCTTTTCTCCAGGCAGTTCTATCCATCCCTGACAAGTTAACCTACTTAAACCACTTTGGCTTTAGAAACCTTTAGCAGTTGGGAGGCCGCATCTGGTGAAGGTCTTCTTGCTGGTAGGGACTCTGCAGAGTCCTGAGGCGGTGCAGGGCATCACATGGTGAGGGGGCTGGGTGTGCTACCTTGTCTCTCTCTCCTCTTATAAAGCCATGCATCCCACGCCTGTGACAACCCATTAATCCAATGACCCATGAATGGATTAACCTATTCACGAGGGTAGAGCCCTTATGACCCAATCAACTCTTAAAGGCCCCACCTCTCAAACTGCCATGTTGGAAATTAAATTTCAACATGAGTTTTGGAGGGGACAAATATTTAAACCATAGCAACCACCTACTATGTGCCGGACTTTGTGGTAGGCAATGGAGAGCATGTGCTCTGCCACATAGCTGTAATCCTCATGGTTGCTGTGATTTTATAGGAGCACCGTTTATTACGTGATGGCTTGTGATATTCCCATATCAGCCATAACTCTGAGTATTAAAGGACAGTTCAATCATGGAAGGCTGGAGTCCATCCTTTCTCACGAGTTGTACTGAATTTCACTTTCCTTATCACTCCACTCATCCAGAAAATTTCATAATGTGCTCATGATTTTTTATCTATTGTGTTAGATTTCTATTGCTGTATAACACATGGCCACAAACTTCTTAGTGACTTAAAATAAGTGCCCTAATGTTACAGCCCTTTTAGAATTTGTCCAGCAGGCTTTCCAGTTTTCACCACAAAACCCTTCATGCCCCCTGGTGAAAAGAAAAGAAAAAAAGACCCCAAGCACTCATTTATTATCTCACATTTCTGTGGGTCAGCACTCCAGGTATGGGCTAGCTGGGTTCCCTGCTCCGGGTCTCACTGGGTTGGGCTGCAGTTCTTATCTGGAGCCCAAATTAAATTTCGTGTTAGCTCAAGTTGGAGAATTCAGCTCCTTGCGGTTAAAGGACTAACATCCCATTTTCCTGCGGGCTGTTGGCTGCAGGCCACTTCCAGCATCTGGAGGCCACCCTAGTTCCTGTGGTCTCCATGGGCCCTTTCAGCACTTGGATATTCGCTTTTCTCAGGACAGCACTAGTGCGTCTCTGACCACTAATCCTCTTCTGGTCAGCTTCCTCAGGGGTTTCTGTAACCATAACTTAGATAAATGTTTGAAGCCATGGATATCCCAGTTACCCTGATTTGATCATTATACATTATATACATGTATCAAAATATCACATGTACCACCCAAATATGTACAATTGTTATATAGCAATAAAAAGATTTTTTAAAAATAGTACCTAATACAAAAAAATAAAAAGGTAGTAGGTAGTGAGTATCCTGTCATATTACAAGCTCTGTTACAAGCTCTGTCTGTACTCAAGGTAAGATGATTATGCAAAGTGTGCACTGCAGGGGGCTGGAATTTTGGGGGGAATCTGAGAATTCTGCCTGCTAATACCTGTGCATGACATTGGTATGTTGGGGTGGATATTTAAATTTAATTGCATGTTTGATATTTAAAAACAAAGCGGAATCGGGGCCAGCAGGAGGCTGCCATCAGTCTCACAGGGTGTTGGGCTGGGTGGTTCGTGCTATGGCTATGGCTGACCTTGTGGAGCCATTTAATGTTTTCGCTGAAATAGTCCAGGGGATGAAAACTTAGCTCACAATTCAGAAAAAGATGAGAAGCTTTTGTAGAATTTACTTAGAGGAACAAAATTTCAACTTATATTCAGTGCTAGTGACAGACCAGATTAGACCTGAGCAGATGGTCAGTGACAACTACAGATGGCAACAGCCTCAGTTTAAAAGTTTATCTATTGCTGCGGGGAATAACAATCTTTAATGTTTTGCTTCCACTGTCTAAACTCCCTCTGGAGTTGGTTTCTTTGTACTTTTCCTTAGAATCTGGCTCTTCTGCTCATGTTTTTGTTTCTGTGTGTAGACACTAAAGACCTATGTGAAGAATTCTGGATGGTACTATTATAATTACCGAACATACCACATTGGAGGACTTAAAAACTACTGATAGTCTTTGGACATATTTGTTGTGTTGACACCTATATGCTGCCTGAAGTACCGTTTATCATTTTCTGTATGTGTGGCCCATTAACAACTAATAAATTGAGTGAAAGAGAGATGTGTTGGTTTTGGTGTGCAGGATTATTCATTTATTCTACAGATATTTGCTGAGTGCCTGTCACATGCCGGGCACTGTGCTTGTGCTTGGGATACAACAGAGAATGCAACAGACCTGACTCCTGCCTTCAAGGGGAGGGAATAGAGAGATTAGACAGATTCAAGAGATTCTAAAGATGGTCATATTCTTCTGTTCTCTAAAATTAGACATTAGGTTTATTTTACAGATGGTTAAATGATAGTACATCAAGGAATCAGGGATACCTGAGACCAGGGTAGAGACAGTGCCATTAGTAATGAAATACCAGAGTGCCAACTGGTCTAGCCTGTCATACCATCTCCCAATTTTTAAGTCTAAGGACAGCTAAGTGAAGCTGTTTTGATAGCATAAAATAAGTATAAAGAAAATAATCACTGATCTGTTCTGTTTCTTTGAGTTTCTGTGCCCCATACTAGTGTGATTGGGCAATTTTGCTCATGGTTACAGAGCTAATTAGAGGCAAGACAGTGATTTCAATCCTACAAGTCCAATCATCTTTTGACTATAGCTCCATAAAGTACTTTAACATCCTCTATTCTTTTGTCCTTCATTGTCATTTTCTAGTGTGCTTATAATTATCCGCTCAGTAAAACTGCTTTCAAAATGACAACCTTAGTTCCTTAGTATAAATTTCATTCTCATTTTCTTAAAAAAGTTTTAGTTCAAATTGGTCTAATTGTATTTTCAGTTATTTTCTCTTAGATTTATGTTTAAAACTAACATATACTTGCATAGGTGGGAGTTGAGTAAAAAAAAAATCTTTTTAATTAAATTTTATTTTGATAGCACATAGAGGAAATTAGGGTTTAGAGTCCTAATTCTAGAATCTGGATAGGGTAAATTTTCCTTTTTGGTCCAAGAAGGTCTCTATATCCTGGACCTAAGTATGAATCCAGGATTTACTGAGGTTTTGACACAAATGTTCTATTTAAGGGCCTGTTATTAGTTTGTATTATTTTGGAACAGTAATGCCACTTGTTTTTATATCTGTTTCTTCAGTGGGAGATGATAACTTCTTCAATATTAATGTTCTGCAAGGATTAATTAATTGTTTGTGAAAGCTCTTGAACATATTTCCAGAGCTGGCTAATACATCCTTCTGGTAAAGACAAACATGAGGGAAAATAAAAGTGGTTTATGATATTTCAATAATGAGCTCCTATTCTTCATAATTTCTTTTACCATCTTATTAGGCCATATCCATAAGTCGATGCCAAAAAAATGTTGGCTTGTTAACACATACAAAAGGTAGAAAATGCAAACAGGTTCTGTTAGGCACAGTCCACTTATGTTGTGTAAGATGTATGTTGCTCTTTCATGCTTTTATCATCATTTTATTTTTCCTCTAAGAATCTCAGAATGCTTTAACCAGTCTTGTGGTGTTCACAGCAATTCTCTCAAGACCAATGTCAGGTGGGTAGAAATTATTAAAGAAAATAATGTCTCACCTCACCGATCCTCAGCTTCATCCCTACCTTGAGAATGAGACACACAAAACTCAAGATAATCTCCTTCCTTTTCCAGCTCACACAAACACACAGAAGACCAGGCAGTATGATCTAGACAAGTGCTTTTCAAGTGGGGGTGATTTTGGGTATGTTGGGGTATGTTGGGCAATGTCTGTAGACATATTGTTTTAGTTGTTAGAACCTGGAGGGAGGGGAGTGCTATTGGCATCTAGAGGGCAGAGGCCAGGGAGGCCCATGCTGGCCCGGCATAGCTCAGAATTGTCCAGCCCAAAATGGCAGTGTTGCTGTCCTTGAAAACCCTGCCGTAGAGGCAGAAGCGTTGGGCTGAGGGGCAAGAAATATGAGATACCTTTATTTGTCTCTGCTATTTAGAAAAAAGAAAGAAAAAGTGTTTTGTATTCTCAGAATGAATACTTTATAGGTATAAGGCTTTTTAAACATGATGTCAATATTTTTAATGTTGTTTACAACAGGGTTGATAGCATTGATGGATCCTTAAGAAAAGGAAAGAAATCTGGAAAGATAGTATTAGGGAAAAAAAATCATTTTTAAAGTCTCAGTATTATGAAAAGTGACATCCTATTCCTTATTACCTATTGCATCAGTGACCCAGATAGAAAGAAGAAGCGGGAGGTAAAAGAATAGGAGAGGAAAGAGACAGAGACATGTGCAGTTACTTGTTCATTTAAGATTTATGGTACATTTTACCTTTTAAAAAACTTAGCAACTGTCATTTTATTCATCTTCCTCCTGAGCTTTGAGCTTCTGCAGGAAACAACATGTAGGAACAATAAATGGGAGAAAGAAAACAAGAAAAACTAAATGGAAGAGGAAGACCCTTGGACACATGACTGTGAGACTCTTGGGGTGGCAGTAGCAGGAAGGAAGAGCAAGCTGTCGCCCCCACCCCAGTGTCTGGCTGAGCTGCCACGCTTTCAGATGCCTGGCTTGGTCTGTGGACCCAGTGTATTGATGGATCCTGCTGCTTCCGTTCTTATTTATACTTGCTAACTTGCTAAGTGGCTCCTGGCAAATCACTTAACCTCCCTGAAGTGAGAATATACTTCGCTTTATTTGCTTTCTGTAATTCAATGAGAATGGTGAGATGCAGTGAGAACTCTGAATTCAGAGCTATGTGCCATTTTACAGGTGTCATTACTTAAATCATCATTCATTAATAACATGTTCAACCACCAAAAGGGAAATGAGGGATACTATTTAGTACAATCCATTAAGCACTCTGCTTAGATATAAAACCTTTTATATTATCCACGGCAGTAGCTGCAAATTTTGCAAGCAACATCTTTTTGCCAACACGAACCTTCTCTGGTGGTTACTTGGAATATGGATAAGCCGTGATTTTTTTTTTTCTTATTGAGCAATTTGTTCATTATGGCAGCAGTAATCATGAAAATAGGTCAGAGCCCTCTTAGAGTTGGGTTCTTACCCCCTGCCCCAAGAACAGCACTTAAATATTAATAGCATCACTGGGAAAACACGACAGCTATTTCCCTGTTTTCTGTAGCTCAATGAAGAGTTGTTCAGTGTGGGCCCCAGTGCTCTCGCCTCATGAATGGACGTGATTGTGAGGAAATGATCTCCTACTAAGGCGAAACGTGACACTGAGAACAAAGGCTGGTTTCTAGCCTGATGTGATGAGCTCACCCCAGTGCCCATGTGGGGACTTTGAAGCTCATCCAGGTGCCAACTTTCTGTGTAGATGACATTCTTGGGGGAGCTTTGGAGACTCAGCAGCAGGCCTTTAAACATCGATCTGCAGTGTGTGAATTACAAGGTCAGATGGGGTGAGGTGTCATAATTTCTACTTAGCCTGAGTTTCCTCCAGAGGAGACATGTTTCCCTTACCCTGAGCAAAGGGAAGTCACAGTGCTTTCAATTTAGCCAAACTAACAGGGGCTTTTAAATTTATATAATTATTCGTTGGGTGAGTATGTCTATAAATAAGAAAGTACATTTCTCCTTTTCATTATCTGCCACACCTTTTGTGAAGCTATGCTAATACTTAGGAGAATTACAACCAGGAAACTAGGCTTGGGATAGCCAGTTGAAAGGGGAAAACCTCAAGGAATCTGTTTTTGATTCAGGTGATGTCTTAAACCACTTTGAGTGTTGTTTTTTTCTCATTGAATTGACTGATTTATTATTTTTATTATCAGATTCTAATCATAGCTTATCACATTGACTCTGTGACAAATTCATCCAACTGTGTGTGGATCAAAGTGAAATAAATGGCATCAGTTTTTTCCTCCACTCATAGAGAATTTACAGTCACATGATATATTGTGTGCACAGGTAGTTGATTAGGAAACTATTGATACAGTACACCTGATACTGTGTTGGGTGTTATACAAATTCAGAACAATAGTAATTTACAGTATAAACTTATGAGAAAAACATTATAGAGTAATCTAAGTCTGCTTGGTATATAGTGGGGAAAAAGGATGGGCTTTGAGTCAGAATTGGGTTTGAATCAAGATTTATTAGCTAAGTTATCTTAGGCAAGTTATCTTAGTTGGCCTCTGAGTTTCGTTTTTCCCACTTGTGAAATGGGTATAATAATACTTACCTTGTAGGCAGGTACCTTATAATCAGGATAAAATAAGATATTTTATACAAAACACCCAGCACAAAGTGAACACTCAGTACATCTTACCTACTGTTATGAAGATCCCTACAGTTTGAGGGCCGTCAGGATTCAGAGAAGTTTGTCCTCTTCATGGATTGGAGGCATTTGCGAGGAATTCTTCATGAGAATTAGCAGGATGGACACCTGCCTAGAAAGTCCTGCTCTGAAACCGAAAGCCTTCTGTGTCCTAGTAGATCTCCAGGCTTTTTTTGTTTTGTTTTGTTTTGACCTCTCCCTACTTCTTTTCATCCATTCTGAAAACAGCTGTTCTCTAAAACAGTTTCTTAAATGCAAGTCTTTTCTTTATATCTGACCTCAACTTTCAAGAATCAGCCTAAATGAAAAGATCTTGTTTCCTCAGCAGGAAATAATCACACCTCTAAATTCTTTTTTTTTTTTTGAGACAGAGTCTCACTTTGTTGCCCTGGCTAAAGTGAGTGCCGTGGACTCAGCCTAGCTCACAGCAACCTCAGTCTCCTGGGCTTAAGCAATCCTTCTGCCTCAGCCTTCCAAGTAGCTGGGACTATAGGCATGTGCCACCATGCCTGGCTAATTTTTTTTTGTATATATATATTTTAGTTGGTCAATTAATTTCTTTCTATTTTTAGTAGAGACGGGTCTCACTCTTGCTCAGGCTGGTTTCGAACTCCTGATCTGCCCACCTTTGGCCTCCCAGAGTGCTAGGATTACAGGTGTGAGCCACCGCGCCCAGCCACACATCTAAATTCTTTTAAGGCACATTCCCCATTCCCACCTGAGCCCATAGTTCTCTATTAGACTAAAAACTCCTTAAAGGCAAGGACTATACTAGTACATCCTTGTATTTGGCATAGTTTCTCAGAAATCACCAGTGCTTCTCATAGTACCATGAACAGCTAAGAAACCCAGTTATTGGCTGAATCTATCTGTATGTACCCTCTTGGAAGATGATTTACAAAATTAATCTAATTCTCTGGGGATGATTGTATTTTAAAAACTCTGTTAAGTATGAATGATCATGCCTGCTTTTTGAGAAATAACTGACTTCCCAAACATCCACCCATTCTGCAATTTTCCTACTCAGTGATTTCTACTTCTTGAGAATTCAGCTCATTCCTTGCTGTTTCCCACACCTTATAGTCTTGGAATCAGTTTGCTGCATTTTATAGGAGTCCTTCTCTAACCCAAACATTAATATTTTCTCCAGTGGAATGTTTTTAACTCAGCCTCAGGGAATCAGGTGATCCCCAAAGTGGGCGTCAGTCCCCTGTGTCTTGAGTGAATGTTTTTACAGCCACAGCCTGATATTACCACTCATGCCTCTTTTGTGTCATTTTGATCCTTGGGTTAAACGGCATGCTGAATATTTACTGTTTCATGCTGAATATAGAAAAAAAATATTCTTTATATAATATTGTTTCCTTCAGAAATACCAACTTAAGGAAATGCTAAGAAATCTGAATTCTGTAAGCACTATATATATTTAAAAACATTTTGTCAAACCTAGTTTATTAGCAAGGGTGGGAGAGAAAGTAGCATGATGTATGTCCTATTCCTTTTAAATTGCATAGAATTCATTTCTTAAATCAATATTTTAGGGTTGAATTGCAAATATTCTTTCTTCAAGAACTTCTATTTTTATAGACGACTTTGGTTCCAAGCCACTGTGTGAAAATGATTCTGTAGAATCAGTGCCTGTATCATGTCTGGTAGTTAATATTTGCTTAATGCTTGAATTAATCAGCATTGGATTCTTTGCTGGTGTCCTGGGTTGTTCTTATCCAAGAGATTATTTTTTTTAAGACTCATAAAATAAAAAAGACTCTTGGTAGCACTTTTGAGACTAAAAGGCATGGCTTCTAATGAATATTTTCAAAAGGAAGAGGCTCGAAGCCATTTGCCTCCTTCCTACAATCACCCCACCCCACCAGAAAAATTTCTGCCACCTCCCACATCAATAAGAAAAAATCCTCCAAACCCCAAACTCCTCTTGTGAAATTGCAGGATTGCTTTCCTTTAATGCGTGGCTGGCTCAAGATATCAGGGTGATTGCTACCGACACAGGCCTGCCAGGTGAATAGGATCTGCGTAATCCTCTTTCTGTCTCTGAAATATTTCTGGAAAAATTTATAGTTGCTTTAAGGACCAATCTAGTAGAGGAAAAATAGGCCCAATGTCTTGAATAAATTCTGGAAATGATGTGAACTGGTGGTGTTCTGAACGTTGCCTCATGTAGGCCTGGACTACATCCAATGGCCACATTAGGACTAATCTCTGGGGCCTTTTTGAGCTTTTTTGAGGGTGAAACTGCTAGCAGGGTGTGATCTGGGGTGTGGAAATAATGGGCAAGCACATCCATACCAGACTGGGTACCTTTGCACTGGGGTTAAATTTCCTAAGAAAGGAACAACTGTACTCCTTTGTCTTTTTTTTTTTTTTTTTTTCCACATTGCGGAGTCCTAGGCAAGCCTAGCTAGGAATGTGTCTTCTCATTAGGGACTTCTCAGCAATGTTTAGTATTGGCTCTGTTACCAGCTAGTGAAATTCCCTGGAATTCACAGCAGGAGCATCTGCTCTTGGGCCACTATTCTTCATTTTCTACTGACTGTGATATTCAGTGGGTAGCAAAAGCTCAACTTCAAGTAGAGAGTGCTCTTCTAAATAATAGCAACTTGGCAACTGCATGAGCTCGTACTAATTATGTTTCTGTCACTCATCTGTGGTAGATCTTTTGTGGCTCTTGTATAAAATAGCTCCAGGGTATTATTTCTGCACACTTATATAAGCTCTGCTCATTAAATAAAGTGCTCTATGTTAAGTTCCCTTTTAATTTTGTTTTCTAAGATCATCATAATAAGAGAGAGACTGGACTGTAGTGAGCCCTTTTTGTAGAATAGTTAATGGCAAGTTAATGTAAGAGCAAATTTTAAAAAATGCATAAAGTCAATGGGTCTTATCATTATTTTACACTTTGCTTTTAAAGTCCTCCAGCATTAGCCCAAAGTGGCATAGTAACAGTTCATATGGTGCCTCATAAGTAGTCATTATCAGAATCTGGGTTCTTTAAGTGGAAGGAGTAATAGACTGGTAATCAGAGGATGAACTTTATCTCTAGCACTTAGAGCTGCATGAGTCCCTCAATGTCTCTGAATACATCTTTTATCATTCGAAAATGGGTATAATAATTCCTACCTTACAGGGTTATTATGAGATTAAATGACTGATTCCTTTATGTATGTCCAAACCATTTTGTAGACTGGCCAATTATATGTCTTTGTTATTGTTATTTTTGTTGTTGTTATTAATGCGAACTGCTTCAGAGACAGATACTTTAAACACACTTTTGTACATAAGCTAAGTGTTTTATGCTTGGGGGCCTAAACATAAGACTTTACTAGATTTTTTGAATATTTCTTTTAATAAGAATAATGATAATGAGCAACATTATGTGGGAAAATCTCACCCCAAAACTCCATGCTTTGCTACTGACTCCATGGAGCTAGCTGGTGATGTGTGGCTAATGGAACCAAGTGCAGCTGCATGGTGTCCAAATTTGTATTGTTAGGTCACACTGTGCACATCCTGGATTGATTGACCTTTACTGATTCTTTCTCAACTTGGGAGCTTTGCTGAATTTTACCAGATCTAGAAAGAAGAACTATTATCTATCCTGTTGAAACTGTTCCAAATAATTGGGAAAGAGGGAATACTTCCTAAATCATTCTATAATTCAAAGCAAGTATTATTTTGATGCCAAAACCAGGAAAGGACATAACAGAAAAAGAAAACTACAGACCAATATCTCTCATAAACATAGATGCAAAAGTCCTCAACAAAATACTAGCAAACTGACTCTAAAAGTACATCAAAAAAAATTCACCATGATCATGTGGGTTTCAGCCTAGGGATGCAAGTGTGAGTCACCACACACAAATCAACAAATGTGATTCACCACATAAACAGAATTAAAAACAAAAGCCATATGATCATCTCAATAGTTGCAGATGAAATCCAGCACTGCTTTATGATAAGAACCCTTAACAAACAAGGCATAGAATGAACATACCTCAAAATAATAAAAGCCGTATATGACAAACCCACAGCCAACATCATACTGCATGGGTTAAAGTTGAAGGTGGTGAAGAGGGTGTACACAAAGAAATATTGGGAAATAATTTTGGACAGATTTGAAGGGAAGAATTATGGGGGGTCCTTGAAAATAGAATGCATTGACTTGATGAAATGGGCAATAAGGAATTATTGCACACTTCTGTGTGGTGAAGGAAGTAAAGGAAATTTGTTAAGATTAGTCTGAATGCTATAATTAAAATGTTTGGAGGGCACAAGATAGAGCCTGGAGAGTAGCCAAGAGATGGTTGCTGTAACTCAGTTGGGGATCTGGACTCAGGGGAGGGGTGGCAGCAGGGGTTGAGATGAAAGGACAAATCAGAGACATTTTGAAACAAGCAGTAATGGGATTTTAGAGAATTTAGATATGGAGGACAGAGTAGAAAGGGTGAAAGATAACTCATACTGTCCTAGTCCAAGGTGCTATAGATGGGACATTGAAACAGGAGAACCATTTTGGGATTGGTGGGCAAGTAAAACCCTTCATCTAGTACTTTGGTTATGCATGGAGGAATTTTTCCAATAACCAATACAGAGCATCCTGAGTGATGTTAGTAACCTGCATGTCCTTGTGGTCTTCTGCATTGTGAAAGGGTAATTATCATCAAAGGGTGGACCTGGAAGAATGTTATCATGGTAAAACACCACATGGTTGCAGAACTCAGGGCTTGTGGTGTTCTGATAGACATGCAGTCTATTCAATATGCATAATTATACTGCACTTGCTAGGGATGGTTATATTGTACTTGCTATTGGATAGCTTAATACAGACAGAGATCATGCCTCCTTTTATGCATGGAATTCTGCACACACAGTTACCTATTGTTGCATAACAAACTATCCCAAGACATAATGACTTAAAACAACAACGGTTTTATTTTTGCATGATTTTGTGGGTCAGCAGTTTGGCTGGGATCAGCTGAGCAATTCTTCTGCTGATCTCATGTGGGGCCACTCAGCTGGTTGAAGTCATCTGGTGGCTCAATTATGGCTGGATAATCTAATATAGTCTCTTTTCCATGTCTGGAGTTTGGGCTTGGCTGGGGGACTTTGTCAAATCCCTGGAAGCTTGAGTTTAGAACTCCCACAGTGTCACACTTTTGCCACATTTTGTTGGTCAGAGCAAGTCAAAAAGCCACCCAAAATCCTGGGGAAAAATAATGGTTTCCATCTCTTGAGGAGTGGATTGCCAAAATTGCATTGCAAAAGAGTATACATACAGGAGTGGAAAGAATTTGTGGCGATTTCTAAAAAAAATTTGCAATGTATCACAGAGCATGATCAGATTTTTATTGTAAAGTCTTCATAACTAGAGCAAGAAAATGGATTTGGTGATCGGGAACAAAATTTAGCTTGAAAACCTGGGGTCTAATCTGGAAGTTATTGTAGTAAACTGAGAAGATAATTGTTGATGTATTAATGACAGCAGTGACAAAGGAGATGGACACATGTGAACAGACTCAAAATCAATATTAAGGTGGCAAAACTTGGAAATGAATTTGATATAGGGAAGGGTCAATGATGACTACCAAATGTCTGGGTTGGACAGGTGGAGAGGAAAGTGATGACATTCACCAACACAGGGAAGACTGGATGATGGGCAGGCTTAGATGTGAAGGTGGGCATGGCTGAGTAGTGTTCTCTGAGAGGCGTTAACTACATCCATGAAGAAAAGAGTAGAGCTCTCACCTAAGGAGGAAAGGGAAATTGATAGGATTTAAGTAAACTGGTGAAATAGCTGTCATTGGGAATGGAGACCACAAAAGACTGGGGAATATGGGATTATGGACAGTGTTCAAGCGCTTGTCAGAGAATGGAAATCATCCATGTGAGTGACTCAATGCTGTAGGGTTGGCATTTTTACTTCGTAATGCTCAGCCACCCTTATACAGGCACAGAGAATGCAATGGATAGATCCTGACATTTGGTAAGTGCTCAGTAAAATTACTTTGCTCAATGTAAGGATAAGTTTAGTCAGGGATTTCTGAAGGTCAGAATAAGATAGACTAATGGAAGTGGTGAGCATTGTAGGGAGGAAAGGGCATACCTCCAATCATGGTTTGGATGTGACAAAGTCATAAGATGTAACCAAAATGTTTGTACCCCTATAATATCTTGAAATTAAACAAAACAAAAATGGTTACAATGATAAACTGCATGTTAAGTGTATTTTACCCCAATAAAAAATTAAAAAAAAAAAAAGAATAAGATATCCTAAAAGGCAATGGACAGGACTGGCTGACTAATTTGCTGGGTACAATGCAAAATGAAAATGCTGATCCCTTTGTTAAAAAATTATGAAGAGCTTGAGAAGGTGACAATACGGTGTCAAGCCAAGATCAGGGCACCTCTGAATGTGTGGCCCTGTGTGGTTGCATGAGTCACACTCCCATGAAGCAGGTCCAGAAATGGGGAATCCATCTAGGGACCGGCAGAACACAATCACTGAGTTAAAATCTGGATGTTTCTCTTCACACATCTTTTTCCTTCCTCCTCTTCTTTTGTCAAACATATAAATAACTATGGTAATAAAAATGATGTATGCTAGGGAAGTGGAGGGCATGGGAAGGATTTAGCAGCATGATATATTTAAGGGTTGACCCTCCCTATTCATCTGTGCTTATTTAAATGGAAAAACCAATATCTCTTACCTCCAGTCCTATATCACAGTGTCTATATCTATCCTATATCACAGTCCTATATCACCCATGACAGCTGGGTGAGGTCCCAAGCAATGTTAATATTAAGGTTATCATCTTAAGCACAATATTCCTAAAGTCCTCTGTTTTCTTACAAACATGTGAAGCCTCCCTCTCCATCCTTTTCCTACTATTTGAATCTGTCAGAATGCTGACTTCTTTGTGCTATGTAAAAGGAAGCCTTTCTCTCATTTATTGAAGACCATTCCCAGAGTGAAGGGAACAAGAAACAAATTTTGAAATCAAAGTTGAGGTGGGTCTGCTGGACCCAATGAGTCATGTCTTCTGCAACACAATTTCTGTTGCAGAGATGTGAATGCCCTTCCCTGTTTCCATTAATTTTAACGAGTCTACCTGAGAGGCTGTGGGGTTGCTGGGGAATCAGTCTCACTGTACTTATTGTACTCGGACTTTGGATTTTGTAGCTAGAATAAATTTAGAGATAAGTGACTATGCATTATAATCTTTTCATTTTATAAATGAGAAATCTGAGACCCAGCATTGTGATTTGTTCCAGCTCAGTTGACTAGCCAGGGATGAGTTGTGAGACTCTAGGGGACCACCCCACAGCATCATAACATCCTAAAAAACAACTAAGCAAACAGTCCTCTCCCAGTTCTTTCTACTGCATTATCCTTAACATAGCTATAATTTATGCAAAGAAGCTCATTAAGATCAAAAGAAAAGCTTATTATTCTAGCAATGAAAAATGGTTAAGATCTTAGCAGTGTCAAATTTCTTTCCAATTTATTTTGGAAGGATAGTTGTGAAAATTAAAAATGTAAAAGCCTTTTTTCCTTTAATAGTAAGATATAGTGTCTTTTTATTTGGAAGGGGGAAGAATATAAATCAGTCATTGTCTCAAGTCTTCAGTTGTATTTCATTTTAGATAAAGCTGACCACAGAGTGAATTTCTATAAATAATGTCATATATTTTTCAATAGCTTTCAGTATAAAATTGCATTACCTCTTTGTGAACCTAAGGTAAAGGAAATCACATGCAATAATAAAGCAATTATTTAAAGTTATACATTTAAAAGCAACAATCTTAGAAGAATTATTAAAAAATACTAAGCTTGGCCGGGCGCGGTGGCTCACGCCTGTAATCCTAGCACTCTGGGAGGCCGAGGCGGGCGGATTGCTCAAGGTCAGGAGTTCAAAACCAGCCTGAGCGAGACCCCGTCTCTACTATAAAAATAGAAAGAAATCAATTGGCCAACTAATATATATATATAAAAAATTAGCCGGGCATGGTGGCTTGTGCCTGTAGTCCCAGCAACTCGGGAGGCTGAGGCAGTAGGATTGCTTGAGCCCAGGAGTTTGAGGTTGCTGTGAGCTAGGCTGACGCCATGGCACTCACACTAGCCTAGGCAAGAAAGCGAGACTCTGTCTCAAAAAAAAAAAAAAAAAAAAAAAAAAAAATACTAAGCTTACTTGTTTAGAAACTTAATCTGCGACTCTTATTGTGGAATAAAATATGATGGGGGATGTCTTTCTCTCTAGAGTGAATCTCATAACTTAAATCTTGTATCACCTAGAATAGTTTTGTATTTTATTATAACTTTTTAACATATGAAATTTGTGTATTTTTTAAATACAATGTTTATATTTGATAGTTTGGGCTTTACGGAAAAATTGCAGAGATAGTACAAAGCTCCTATGTACTCCCTACCCAAGTTACCCTGTTGTTAACATCCTACATGCATATATTATAATTAATGAACCAATAATGATACACTATTATTAACCAATTTCCATACTCTATTCAGATTTTATTTATTTTCCCTAAAGTCCTTTTTCTGTTCCAGAGTCCTATCTAGGATAGCGCATTACATGTGGCTGTCGTATCTTCTTAGGCTCCTCCTGGCTGTTACTTTCTGACTTTACTTATTGACAATCTTGACAGTTTTGAGGACCACTGGTCAGGTATTTTGTAGGTCTCTTACTGAAATATTTCTGACTTTTTTTTCAAGATTAGACTGCCATTATGTGTTTGGGGGGAGTAAAAGTGCCTTTCTATCAATATGACTCGTTGTTGATGTTAACCTTGATCATCTGGCTGAGATGTCGTGTTTTCAGATTTTTCACTATAAAGTTAACCCCTCCATGATTTCCGTACTGTACTCTTTGGAAGGAGATCACTAGGCATAGCCCACAATTGAGTGGGAAGTGATGTTCCACCTCTTTGAGGGTGGAATGTCTATGTGAATTATTTGGAATTCCTCTGCTTGAGAGATTTGTCTGTTCTCCCCTATTTATTTATTTATTTATTTATTTGTTTATTCATTCATTCATTCATAGATCTGTGTCAGTGGGGACTCATGGAGATATTAATATAAATGTGTATATGCACACGTACACATTTATTTTTGATTGTAACTCCATACTACTTTATTTATTTTGTTGTTTAAAGTCTTTTAGTTTTGGCCTTTGGGAACTCTTTGGGTTGAATTTGTGTATTTTTACCTGATAGTTCTCAAACCAATATGATGCACTTCTAAAAGAAACCAGGATTTATCTTAAATTTAGAGTGAGTCTATTACATTGAAACAAAATAGAGGTCAGTAAGATTTTCGAATGGGCCAATTTTCTGTGATTGCACCGGATTTTCTGTAGTTGCGTTAAATAAAGTCTAAGTTTAACATTCAAACCTTCAACAAATGTTTACAGAGCGCCTGTTACTTCCAGGTACTCAGCTAGTGCTGTGGGAGGTTTGAGGATGACTTACGCTGTCTCCAGCCTTCCTCAGCCCACAGTTAATTAAGATGTTACCCATACAATTGTAGCACAGAAATTTAGAAATCATAAGAGAGATGCAGGCAAAGGGCTGTGGGAGTTCAGAAAGGGCAGAGACCACTTTCAGTCCTGAGGATGTTTGAAAGGATCCTGAACTTTTTAGCGTATGAGCTAGACCTTGAAAGAAAGAAAGGATTCGGATGTGATGAGATGAGGAGAAGGGGGTGGTGTGACCTGTTGAACACACTGAGCTGGACTCGGAGGTGTGAGAAGAAAGGCCACAATGGGGACAGGCACGTAGATCAGTTTGACTGGAATTACTAGTTTCTTTTGGTGTTGATTTATACATAGTATGTTTAGTTTATATGCGTGGCTAAACTTTTACAGCTGAAGTTCAATTTTACCTTGTGACTGTTGTTTTGTTTTTAAATGGGAAAAAAAAAGTCATTTTGACTTTAGGATGTGTTAATAACAATATTGACATCACTCTTGGCGCTCTGCTTAATTTCTTATTTTGTTCATACCCTCTTTGTGAATCCCAGAGTTGTTAAAATTTTGCTGTGAAAATTTTTACTCCTAATTTGTTTGCGACAGGAAACTGTTAGATCCAATCTTAACTTTGTTTTTATTATTTAAAAGATTTGATAGTGTGTTATTAAACAGGTGCTGAAAAGTTATTTCCGGTAGGAAGATGGTTGGGGACAGAAATTAACAAGGAGATTGGTATATGTATACCATGGAGTTCTACTCAGCCACAAAAAACAATGATTATCTAGCATCTCTTATTATCCTGGATAGAGCTGAAGCCCATTCTACTAAGTGAAGTATCACAAGAATGGAAGAACAAACACCGCATGCACTCACCATCAATTGGTATTCATTGATCAGCACTTATATGCGCATACAGTAGTGATAGTCATCGGGTGTCAGGCAGATAGCAGGGAGGGTATGGTTCTCTTCACACCTAATGGGTGTGGTACGCATCATCTGGGAGATGGACAGGCATGAAGCTCTGACTTGGGTGCGGCAAAGGCAATATATGTAACCTAAACATTTGTACCCCTGTAATAAGCTGAAATAATAAATAAATAAATAAATAAAAACAAGGAGGTTGAGATGAGAAAAATTAAAGATTTGCCTTCATTTTTTTTTGATTTTTAAAAACAAGTCTTGATTTTTTTTAAAGTCAGATTTATTGAGGTATAATTTACATACAGTAAAATTCACCCCTTTTAGGTATGAAGTTCAGTAAGTCTTGGCAAATGCACTCAGTTTTGTGATCACCACTACAGTCTCAAAGGATAATAGTACATTTCCTTATCTCCAAAAGGATTTTGGTCCCTTCTGTAGTCAATGCCTTTTCTCACCGTCAGTCCTTGTAATCATTGATTAGACTGATCGCCTTTTCTTTGCTACAGAAATAGAGCAGACAATATGTAGCCTTTTGGGACTGGCTTCTTCTACTTAGCCTAATGCTTTGAGATTCATCCTTGTTGATGTATTTATTAGTAACTCATTCCTTTTTATCACTGAAATATTTCATTTTATTTGTTTATCCATTCACCAGTTGATGGACATTTGGATTGTTTCCAGCTTTTGGCAGTTGTGTGAAAGCTGCTATAAACATCCATGTGCCATAGCTTGGACATATGTTTTCTCTCTGGTGAATACCTAGGAGTGGGACTGCTGTCATATGGTAAATGTTTAACTTTGTAAGAAACTGCCATACTCTTTTGTATAGTTGCCATACTCTTTTTTATTCCCACCAGCCATGTATAGGAGTTCTGCCACATTCTCACCTAAACTTGGTAAGGTTAGTCTTTTTAATTTAAGCCCTTCTAATCGATGTGAAGTGTTATCTTATTGTAGTTTTGCCTTGCATTTCTCTAATGAGTAGATGATAATAAACATCTTTTCATGTCTTTATTGACCATCTTTATCTCTTCTTTGGCAAGGTGTCTGTTAAATCTTTTGTCCTCCCCCTTTTTTTTTTTTTTTTTTTTTTTTTGAGACAGAGTCTCGCTTTGTTGCCCAGGCTAGAGTGAGTGCCGTGGCGTCAGCCTAGCTCACAGCAACCTCAAACTCCTGGGCTCAAGCGATCCTCCTGCCTCAGCCTCCCGAGTAGCTGGGACTACAGGCATGCGCCACCATGCCCAGCTAATTTTTTATATATATATCAGTTGGCCAATTAATTTCTTTCTATTTATAGTAGAGACGGGGTCTCGCTCTTGCTCAGGCTGGTTTTGAACTCCTGACCTTGAGCAATCCGCCCGCCTCGGCCTCCCAAGAGCTAGGATTACAGGCGTGAGCCACAGCGCCCGGCCTGTCCTCCCCTTTTTAAAAAAAGGTCTTCTTATGATTGGATTGTAAGAATTCTTTATATATTCTAGATATGAGCTCTTTATCAAATACATGTTTTCTAATTGTTTCTTCCCAGTCTGTGGCTTGTCTTTTTTATTCTCTTTATAGTATCTTCCAAAAAGCAAAAGGTTTTGATTTAATGAAGTCCAATTTATATTATTTTTTCTTTTACGGTTCATACTTTTTGCATTCTATCTAAGAATTCTTTGCCCAACCTAAGGAGATCACTAAGACTTTCTCCTTATTTTTTTTCACCTAAAAATTTTCTTTCAGGTTTAGAAATTACATTTTAGGTCTATGATCCATTTTGGATTGATTTTGTTTATTGTAGGACTAAGTTACTGGTTTATTTTTAAATTCTTTGGATTCTTAGACTTTATATTCAAATGCAAAATCCAAAATATATAATCTGAATTTTTTATTATCTTATGTACATTATCCTGTTCCATTCTGTTAATGTGTATAATAGACAGTTGACTATAGTATATTGACTGGGAGACAAACTCTTTAGAAAGTTTGTCTGTTTGTCTCCTGTATTCTCTAATCAACATCAGTGAGACTGTCTTTGTAATTATGTTTCCAGTTTTTATCTTCACCCTTTTACAAAAGACTTTGAGGCTCTGGAGACGGTCGTAAGATCAGGGAAAATAACCATGGAGGAATAACAGAGGCTATGTGGAAAACTAAAGGAAATAGAAATGATGAACAGGAGTAAGCAGGTCGGTGCGGGAGTGAAGCTTCTACTTCAAGAACTCTGACTTGTATATATAGGACAAATTGGGAGGATGAATGACTGGTTCAGAGCCAACTTATTGAGGCAGGGGTGAGTGGTGGTGTTTGGTATAGTTCACAGGTAGAAGAAAAGAAGGTTAAAGGATGGAGAGGGACCCGAAGAATGAAGTAACCATCTTAGAGAACATGGAACTGATGAAATGACACTTAACTGTGCAGGATGTAGGGAAAGAGAATCAGATGTTGAAGATAATTCCAACATTTCAAGCCTTGTGGACAGGGAAAATGATATGTCCAAGGAAATAGGGGAGTTTGGGATGAAAATCCATTTGAAGATGATGAAGATAGTGGTTTTTAAAACTAAGTTTTTTGCAAAAGGTAGCAGTTGACCCTACCAAAGTTGGTCTTTTGAAATGTAATCTTGGGTTTTGATTAGAGTCATAAGAATCATTATAGAAATGGAAGTTGAAAATACAAGATCAGTCTCTCCAAGGACAAGTAAAATGAAAGAAGAAAAGTAAGACCGGGATTTATCTTTTGAAAATGAATATAGTTAAAAATTAAAGGGCAGGTAAGAAACAACTGAAGGAAACAGAGTGTCCAGAGAACTAGGAGAGAAAATGGAATAGGTGGCATGCAAGTAGATGAAGGAGCTTCAGGAGAGACTCTGTGATCCTCTAGATGTAGGAGATAGACATCAAGCAGAACAAAGATCCACAAAAGACAATTATATTTGTCTAGAGAATGTCTCATAGAGAACTGGTGACCCTGAAGAACAGTGATGAAAGAAAAAGAATACAGTAGTGCCCACTTATCTGTGGTTTCACTTTTCGTGGATTCAGTTTCCTGAGGTCAACCTCAGTCCAAGATTAGGTGAGTACAGTACAATGAGATATTTTGAGAAAGAGAGAGAGACCACAATCACATAAAAAATTTTTTTTAAAAAGGAGGGGAAGGACAGTAAGTAGGAGGAGAGATGGTCTGAGGTATGTGTCTGAGGTTGTTTCTGCCTGTACTTTGACAGTGTGCAGTTCCTGGAATTGGGGCATTGCCTTGGGATAGTGTTGAGTGGGGTTTTGGTTGTGTGTGTCCCATAAATGACAATTGGTCAGCATCTTTCGTTACCCCTTCTCATTATTTTGGCCACAGGAGGAACCTTGGCTGGAATGGTTTTTGATCAGACTTATTCTGGAAGAGCAAAGCATGATTTTGTGTGGCTTTTGAGAAATGAGAAGATGGCAAGTAGAGTGTATCACAAATGGGCTAAGGATCTCTGAGAAAGGAGAGAATTGTTGAGGCACATCCAGGAGTCTGGGAGCAGTAAATGAAGAATGTAAAGATTTGGGGGCTGAGGAGAACAGGCGAGAGGAGATGGAAAACACAGTCATCTTCTGTATTTATGGTTTCACACCAAATGATCAAGCATGGAGTTTTGGAGATCTTTCTGCCTCTTTTTTATTTATTAGAGATCCCTGGTGATTTATAGCTTTTGTCTATTTGAAGCTTTCTTCATATCTGTTTTTAAGAAATAGTCTATTATCTTTAATAGCAGATTCATTCCATAATTTTGTCTCATTTTGGAAAATGAATGTCCTTCAAATAGATCTTAACTTTTTCACCATAATATGTAAAACATTCAAGTCCTTGGAATTTATTTATTTTTTTAATTATTTATTTTTAGAGCAGTTTTTAGGTTCACAGCTAGACTTAGAGGAAAGAGCAGGTAGTCCCTATATATCCCTGCCCCACATAAGGACAGCTTTCCTCACTATCAACACCAGAGTCATACAAATTTTTATAATCAATGTGGAACTTATTTTTAGGTAAGATGTAATAAGAAGTGAAAAATTAGTATCTTTTTGAGGCAGGTGTAATGTGGATGTACCTGTTCACTCTTAGTATTTTTTTAAAATCCTGGTTTCTTTATTCCTTACATCTGAAACTTAGTGGTAATTTTTAAGTAAATATGTTTTAAACTCTAACTTATTTCTGCATAAAATATAACTTTCAAGGCCATGTATGCGGTTTACTGTAATTTTAGCTAGTTTACAAATGATTAATTTTAGCACAGGATTGATACAGCTCTGAGGTGAAGGGGGTTCCAGGTTCTTACTTGTAGATGTGGACCTGCTGGAGCTTCTGCTGGAACAAAGGGTTATTGTATCAACCAGTGAGTCTGAGGCTGGCTCACATGGGTGCATGAAATCCTAGCATCATAAAGTATGGTTGAAGTTCTTATCCAGATAGCGATTTAAGAGAACATACTTTTGTGTGTGTGTGTAAAATATTTCACAATGTATTAAAAGTGTTGCTTAATTTAGTCCAATAAGCCCACACCTTTTCTCTCTTTGGTTAGTTATCTTTGTAAATCATCTGAGATAAAGTTTTTTATTCATATTCTAAGGTCTGATTTCCATAATCTTTTTTTTTTTTTACAGAAAAAATGAAAGGGGGAAGAAAGGGTGAGAACAGGGTTAGTTTACAGCTATAAGCAGACAAAGCAAAGTGGAAATGTGTCATTTTTTTATTAATTTGATCAATGTATTCATTCTGAAAACTTTGATTAATCATTTGTCTAGGTCAGACACTGTGTTTGGGGCTAGGCACATGAAGGGGAATGAGTCACAGTCTTTACCTTCAGGCAAGCGGAATGCACACAGATGCCTCAGCCTAAAACATCTGCCCCTCTTTCCTCCCCTCCATCTTTCTTTTCTCTTCCCCTCTTTAGGGGTAGAAGTAATAATAGTAATCAAACCTCAAACAGTTTATGTACAACATAGATTGTTTCTCTTCCAGTCTGATTTAGCTGTTACAAATGATTCCAGTGTAATAAAAATGATTGTTAGAAAGGTTTGGGGGGTATTTTTTTAAAAGCTATTTGATATTATTCACTCTATTTCTTTTCCTTAGCCTGTAATTTGTCATCATGCTGTCCTATAACCGAGACAGCTATTGGCTTTTAAGGTCTTTACTTATTAAATACCTTTCATGAGCCAACTCAGTTTCTTGACCTGAATTTCTTCTATGTATATTTTAGATAGTTTAAAATCCTTTCCCTTCAATTAAGTTCTTGAGTTTTATAATCACTCTTATTTGGCTTTTCTCACCTTTTTCAAATTTGTCCTCTTCTCTTGTGAACTGAGGCATGCAGGTGATGTGCCTTTAGTCTTGTATCTTTTTTCTCTTTAGTGACATCTTTTCTTCAAGTCCAAGTCATTCTGATTATTTTGGCCACTATGTTGCCTTGTAAGCATGGTTATCTTATTCAGTATTCTCACAGATATGTTTCCTCTGACAGGTCTTCCCTCTGCTAAAATTTTCTATTTTATGAAATAAATAATTGATTCCAAGGACTTTATCCAGAAAAATATCCTCATTTGCATTTTGCTAAATGACATTTTATTTTCTACCAATATTAACGCTGCCCTTGACTCCTTTTCATAAGCTTTCTTATACTCTATGGGTTTAAAACTCAAATAATTGTCAGTGGCTAAGTAAATGTTAGCTAATAATTTTTAACACATTAAGATGCATATCCCTTGGATTTGGAGATTTTCACATTAATTTTAAAATGGGAAGTTATTTTTGGATACATTAATAAACCTCCCAGGCATTATCTTCCCTAAATATTCAACTGCATTAGTTTTGATTTTAAATATGAGATTTAAGAAGAAACTTCAATTTGAGAGAAGGATTGACATTTAAAACATCCAATTGAGGATGCAACAAGGATATAATTATATCTTATATTTGCATCTGTAAACCTTTATAGCAGTTTTTTCATCTTTTACCTTGAAGTGTCTTATCACCTCTATATTATAATGAGGAGAAACCTCAAGTCCAGGGAAGCATGGCTTCTAGTAGAGAGGTCAGTCAGCCACAGCAGCAAGAAGGTGGGGCAGGTGTGCTAGGCCTACCTAATCAGTGTTACCCCCTTGGCCCTGGTAAAACTGTGCTGGAGCGATTGATTTATTCATTGAATAAACATTTAGATCTCTGCTGTGCCTGTAGGCTCTTTGAGGTCGTCTTGCTCGTCATTACATTTCAGACTTTATGGTGCAATGACTGAAATATAATAGAACCTTCCTATGTACTTATTCAATCAATCAATCAATCAATCAAGCAATAGGGGCAGAAGCTAAGTGGAGGGAAGGAGACAGAAGGGCTGCCAGGTGTCCCGGTCTCTGAGTATTTTGTATACCCACTCCTGATAGTAGAACAATAAAATGGCTTATACTGTCATAAATTTGTTACTCTAACAAGTATATCAAACCTTTTATGTAAAAACCAGAGAGTAAATATTTTAGGCTTTCTTTTTGAAAAAATTTTTTAACACTTTAAATATGTAAAACCTATTCTTAGCCTTCAGTCAATACAAAATCGGGCTTGGGCTGGCTTTGTCCTTGGGCTGTAGTTTCTCTGCTATAAAACAAAATCATTAGAAAACATGATGTTCATGTTACACTATGTGTTTCACCTGTGAGTATTATAATCAGTTTCTTTGAGTTCTTTTCTGTAACTGACATCGTTTGTATATGGTTCAAGACTTTGTTTAAGGCATAAATAGTAATGAGGTACTCTCCCTCTTTTTTTTTTTTTTACAACTTTATTAAGATAATTTATAATGTTCTTACTAAGATTTTGGTGTTGGGTTATACTGGCCTTGTAAAATTAGATCAGTGCTTCCTACTCTTCTGCTTTCTAATACAGTTTGTATAAGACTGGTTTTCTTCTTTGGATTTTTTAAAAAATTTATTGGTAAAACCACCTGGGCCTGAAGTTCTCTTTTGGGGACAACTTTTGATAAGGAATTCAATTTCTTTAATAGATACAAGTCTCTTCAGTTTGTTTATTCTTGTGTCAATTTTGCTGACTTTATTTTTCAAGAAATTTGTCCATTTTACCTAATTTATCAAATTCGTTTGCATAAAATTATTTTTAGTATTTTTTTGTAACCTTTTAATGTCTGTAAGTTCTGCATTGATGAATCTTTCCTGTTATTGGCACTTTCTGTTCTCCTTTTTCTTACTCAATGTAGTTGGGGGTTTGTCCACTTTGTTCATCTTTTTAAAAACTAACTTTTGCCTGTGTTAATTTTCTCTATTTCTCTGTTTTCTGTGCCATTTATTTCTGCTATTATTTTTGTTATTTCCTTATATTTACTTTGAGTTTACTTTGCTGTTATGTTTATAGCTTCTTGAGGTAGAACCTCAGGTTTTTGATTTTATGTTTTTTTCTTATCTAATACAAGCATACGAATTTCCCTAAAAGTACCAGTTGAGCTGCATCCCACAAACTTTGATATGTCATAGGTTTGTTCTTTTTTAAAAAAGTCATAATTTCTCTTGTAATGTTTTTCTATTCATTATTTAGAGATGTGGTTTAATTTCCAGATATTTGAGGATTTCCTAGCTATCTTAATACTATCTTAATGCTATTGATTTCTAATTAAATTCAACTGTAGTCAGAAAAAATTTTGTTTGATTTTAATACTTTTAAATTTCTTAAAATTTGTTTTAAATCTCAGCATATTGTCTCTCTTGGTAAAAATGCCTGAACAAAGAGAATATTCTGCAGTTGTAAAATATAGTAGTCTATAAATTTCAGTTAGATCAAATTGGTTGATCTGTGTTCATCATTTTTATGGCTTTGCTGATTTTTCTTTTTAAATCTGGTTCTATCAACTGATGAGAGAGGAGTGTTAACATTTCTAACTATGATTTTGGAATGGTCTGGTTCTTATGTTAATTCTGCTAATTTTTGTTTCATGTATTTTGAGGGTCTATTATCAAGCACATACACATTTCCAACCATTATGATTCCTGATGAATTGTCCTTTTATCACCATAAAACATCTCTCTTTATGTCTGGTAATATATTTTGTCTTAAAGTCTATTTTATCTGATATTAATATAGCAACTCCAGCCTTTACATAATTAATTTTTGTATATTATACCTTTTTCCATTAATTTAATTTCAAACTCTCTGTGTCCTTATATTTAGTGTGTCTCTTTTTGGCAGTGTATAAATTGGATCTAGCTTTTTATCCAATCTGTTAATCTCTGGCTTTTAATTATAAAGTTCAGATATGGGTTTAGATTATTAGGATTTGACATAATCATTGGTAGTTTTTGGATATCAATTTACCTTTTTATCATTTTTTTGCTGTTGTTTCCTCTGCTTTTTGGTTACTTCATTCCTCCTTTCCTGTCTTTTGGATTGTTTGAATATTTTTTGATGTTGGATTTTGAATTATTTATTGGCTTTTGGCTATATTAATTTGAATTTTTTTCATTCTACTTTGTGTTAATATTGTACTACTTCTGGTAAAATATTGATATCTTATAGCCATATAGATCTTGTTACCATGTCTTCCTGCTATCTTTTTATATTATGGCTATGGTGTTACATGTATAGACATTGAATGCCTTCTTGGAAAATGTTTATGTTAATTTTACTTTAAGCAGACCATTTAAAAAATGTTAAGTGGGGAAACCCATAGTTCTTTGGTATATTTTTATTTATCTATTATAGTTTTTTTCTTTTTAATTATTATGGATACATAATAGATGTATATATGTATAGGGTACATATAATGTTTGAT
Organism: Microcebus murinus; assembly: GCF_040939455.1. Lineage (NCBI taxonomy): Eukaryota > Metazoa > Chordata > Mammalia > Primates > Cheirogaleidae > Microcebus > Microcebus murinus. Next base: position 41,721,673 of record NC_134108.1, on the reverse strand, counting down.
TATGATGTATCTAAGCACAGTTTCCTTTTAATTATTGTGTTTAGGGTTCACTGAGTTGCATGACTCTTTAAGTCTATGTCTTTCACCTAATTTTAGATGTACTCAGCCATTATTCCTTCAAATATTTTTTTTCTGCCTCAGTATCTTTCCTTTCTCTTTCTCCAAGTAAAAATATTTTAGGTATTTTATATTGTCTCAAAGGTCTCCTAGGCTTTTTCATTCTTTTTCTTTCTGTTCTTTAGACTGGATAATTCCATTGCTCTTTTTTCATTTTTCTGCCTTTTTTCTCTGCTATTAAGTTCATCTAGTAGTCTTTTTAAAAAATTTCACATATTGTATTTTTTCAGCCCAAAACATCCAATTTAGTGTTTTATATAGTTTATATTTCTCTTCTGAGATTCTCCTTGTTTTCACTCATTTCAAGTTTATTTTACTTTTCTTGTAGCGGAATTATAGTAGCTGCTTTAATGTCTGGTAATTTTAACATCTTAATCATCTCAGGGTTGGCTGCTGTTGATTCTTTTTTCTTGCAACTGCTTACATAGACCTATTTACTTGTATCTCAAGTAATTATTGATTGTATGCTGGACACTGTCAGTATTATGTTGTATAGGCTTTGGGTTCTGTTACAGTCTTCTGAGAGTGGTTTCAGTAGACAATTACTTCTATCTTGCTTTCTGTTGGCAGTGGTTCGAATCTCAGTTCAGTTCTCTACACCTTTGCTATACTGCTTTGAGTCTGTCTTACACAACATGTTTTTTTGAGTTATGCTGAGTTCTGTGTGGTCTCACACAGAATTAGGGCTTTCTTTCTCTGTCTCTTTATCCTTTTGGCTTTTCTCCCCACCTACTGGCTTCAGGGATTCCTTTACCTCTATCTAGAAAGATAGCAAAATTTACATCAGAGTTTTAGCTGCCTACACTGCAGAGCTGAGGACCACCTCAGGGCAAAGGTGAAAGAGAAAAATCTAACTGGGAAACTAATCCACATGCTGAATGTTTCTTCAAGTTTCGGCTGCCCTGCCTAGTCTGGATAGTAGAGAAAATGCATTGCCATGGCAGAACTGGAAATTATTCAGCATTTTTTAATTAATAAAGAAGAAAGTTACTTCTCTAAAGAACAAAACAGTGATGAAGTAGCATGAGTACCAAACATAGTTCTAGAAGTATTTAAATATTTTTTATTGTCATAGGAGACAATATTTACATAGTAATTACATATTTAATTACTCTTGGCATCTGCATAGGATGTACTCTTAGAAATTCAAGGTTGGAAGGACATTAAAGGTTATTAGTTTAACCTTATTATTTTACATATTATGTCCCACAGTGAAATTTATGGCTTAAATTAACTCAGTTCATTGTTCAGAGTCACCATATAGTTGCCACATGTGCCATCTATATTCACATAACTGTATGTCCTGAAGTCACAGTCTCTGTGTCCAGAGCATGAATGTTGTTACATTTTCCCAACCCCAAAACCTAAAGCTTGGGAAAACTTTTATAAAAGAGGGAACCCAAACTAGTCTGTGTATAAATATTTGTTGTACTAAATTTGAACAGATCTATTTTTAAATTCCATTTATTTTTGTCCAGGGGCATAAATACAAGTTAAGATTGAATGGTTGCTATTCTGACTTTTTCTAATGTGTCATAAGAAGTATGAAAAGGATTTAAATTACTATGCCCTGTGCTTTAATAAGAATATAAGAAAAATAAGTAAATTAAAACAAATTATACCAAGTAGTATAATTAACCTAGAATATGGAAGACTTGATGCAGGTTATAGTGGTGGAAGTAGCCAAATTGCTTATTTGAAATATGTTTTTAGCAAACTGTTTAAATATAGAAGATTTATAAATCAGGTCAAATATTTGGGTGTTTCTCAGAACCTTTTTCCAATATCTCACTGTCTTGTAAGTATTTTATAATTTACTTAAAGTTATCTTTTAAACATATATCTTTGATAATGATACTTCCATGTAAAATATGTGCAGTACATATACTCCGTCTCCTTATTAAATTTAGTTGACAGCCCTGCACCCCTGCCTGCTGACCCTAGCTGCATCTAACACTTCAGTCATTCAAATAAATCTTATTTAATGCCTACTATTTCGTTGGGCAGTATTTTAGATACAGGAGATATAGTGGTAAAGTGGGGGTAGGGAAGGATTTAGACAAAAATCCGGTGAATAAATAAATAAAAATTTCAAAGTGTGGTATTTGGTGTAAAGGGATAAAGCAGGTTTCTGATAGAGAGGGTGGGTCAAAGGTGCATCTGAGAGGGGGACAGGTAAAGGCCCTTTTGAACAGATCATATCTTAACAACATGAACCCCCCTTCAGGGATCTTGTAAGCAAAGGGATCAGCAATGAAAAAAGGCCCTAAGGCAGAAATAAGCTGGGTATATCAGAAAGACAGGAGGAAGACAGAGGAGGTGGAGTGTAGTCAGGGATTAGAAAGCAGTGGATTAGAGAAATCCTCACACTGAAGTAATTGGGACCACATCCTCTGTGATGAGGACTTCAGATTTTATTCATGGTCATTTGCTACAACCAAACAGACCTGCTCGCTTGCTTTAAAATCACCTCTACTTAAACCTTTATGCTCTTGCTCATTTCTGCCTCATTTCTTCCTGTCCAACAGCTACCCCATTTTTAAAAGTAAAGCTCAAGGCCGGGTGCGGTGGCTCACGCCTGTAATCCTAGCACTCTGGGAGGCCGAGGCGGGCGGATTGCTCAAGGTCAGGAGTTCAAAACCAGCCTGAGCGAGACCCCGTCTCTACCATAAAAATAGAAAGAAATTAATTGGCCAACTAATATATACATATAAAAATCAGCCGGGCATGGTGGCTTGTGCCTGTAGTCCCAGCTACTCGGGAGGCTGAGGCAGGAGGATCGCTTGAGCCCAGGAGTTTGAGGTTGCTGTGAGCTAGGCTGACGCCACGGCACTCACTCTAGCCTAGGCAAGAAAGCGAGACTCTGTCTCAAAAAAAAAAAAAAAAAAAAAAAAAAAAGTAAAGCTCAAATCTAATATCCTTTGTGAAGTCTTTCCTGACAGCTCTGATATATTTTTTCTCTTTTCTATCCATCTATCCATTCATTCTTTGAAACTCAATAATTCATTGAGAAATTGCTATGTAGCAGGCACTGTGGTAGGCACTAGGAATATGAAGATAAATAAGACATGTTTCTGCCCTTACAAAGCTCATTATTTGGTGAAAAAGATAGTCATATGAGCAGATCGTTATGATTAAGCATGATAAATGCTATAACCAATGACAAGTGAAGCACGTTGGTTGGTGGCATAGAGGAAGAAGCAACTACCTCTACTTGTGCAGAGTTTCAGAGGGTGAGTAGGAGTAGGGAGGGTGAGGAAGGCTATCTCAGACCCTGGGTCTGAATATGCAAAGACATCAGGACGTGAGTGGGTATTGCAAGTTTGAGTAATGGTGGGAGGTCCAGAATGAGCACCAGAAACTTGTGCATTAAGTTGCAGGAGGTTGTACGGGGCCTTCTACACCTTACCAAGGAGTTTGAATTTTATGGGTAATAGGGAAAAGAAATGTAGAACATCACCTGGTGGCAGCTTGGAGGATGGTCTTAGGGAAAGAAAGAAGATGTGAGGTCATATTGGTCTGTTGGAATAGTCCAAGTGAATGATGATAAGGATCTGAATTTAGGCAATGGCAGAATGAATGAACAGGAAGGGCTGGATTTAAGGGACAATTCTGCCTTAGAAGTAACCAATATTGGTAACCAACTGAATGTGGAACATATAGGAAAAGGAAAGCTTTTGCAGGGCTGGCTTGAATGAATGGTGCTCCCATTAACTGAAATAGAAAACAGAGGAGGAAGAACATAGTTAAAGTAAAGATAATGAGTTCCATTTTGAACAGGCTATGTTGGAAGTTCCTGCCTCACACCCCAGACACCTATTTTGCTTATTGAGTTTACAACTCCATTGGTCCTTAGCAGCTGCTGCTGTATGTCCTGTATGGTTCGTATTCTATAGTGTTTATAAGGATGACTCATCTTACCAGGTAGAATGTTGGCTATATGAGAACAGGATCATGCATTCACTTTTCCATCTTTTTCTTAGCAGTGTACACATGATCCTGGTGCTCAATAAATATATATTCAAGAATAAATAGAATTTTAACATTGATGATACTGTTTTACAGGTTAACTGTTCTTTTGGGTCCCCATGTACTAATAGAACATTAACTAAACTTGTTAGTTAAGTGTGAGCCTGACTTCCTACTTGTGTCTAATTTTACTCTTGAGTTAGGAAGAGTGTCTTAGCAGCACGTCTTTCACAGAGGGGAGTTTTGAATAGGCCTTTATATTTTCTTTAAACTGACTTTTTTTGCAGTTTATGTATTAGAAGGAGGAGGCATTTTGTGGCATGTAAATGTACCTTTTCAAGGTTTTAGATAGAAAAGGAAGGGAAGGTAAATGCGTAGTCTTATTTCAACTGTTGACCTGGTTTCTAGAGGTATAAATGGTACATAAAGTTCAATAAATATTTAACAGGTGAGTGAATGAATGTAGTTTTCCCCATGTTTTTATATTTTATTGGGCATTTCCATACCAATCTGGGATCGGGAGTGTTAGACATATTCCCTCGCACTCAGTCTTCTTTAAATTCCGAAAGTGTTTCAAATGTATCAGACACATACGCTTTTAGAAAATTTAACTCCGTGACCTTTGTCACCTTTACCAGGTAGGCAGTGTGAAGAAATAGTCTCAAGTCTTCTGCTCAGATCAACAAGAGAAAAAAAAATTGTTTTTCCCTCTGCCACTCCTTTCAGAATTGCTTTCAAATCAGGCCTTTTAGGAGAATCTGATTTTCCCTATTGTCTGTACAGGATGTGACCTGTTCCCCTTGATTTTGACAAGTCTGCGGTGATTACTGACAGAGGAGGGCAAAGGGACTGTCGATGGATCTCTTGATTGAGCAGAATGCGGTGAACTGTCAGCACTTTGCAGAAGCCAGGATGGGACCCGAGAGTGCGGGCCAGCGCCCATGGGAGGCAGAGAGAAAGAACGAGCCTTGCTGGCCTCTTCCCCTTCAGTTTGGTCTTTGTGTTTCAGGCACAAACGCTTATTCAGGTTCTCATGTTGCCCATCATCTGTAGGAACTGTGGGCTGCTTGGGGGAGCCTCTTCCACCCCCCTGGAGTTTCGGTCAAGGGCATCCTCTCTGCAGCCCTATCCCTGCCTCCCATCACCTTCCCTCCCACCTGGGCTTTGTCTTTCTTCCTGTGGGTGAGCAATTCTTCTTTCCTCTCTCTATTTTCCCCCATTTCTCTGAACTCTTTATATCTGTTATATCTGCTTGAAATCGTTCTCCAGGGCTTTTCCCTTTGGATTGGGTAGGGGTTGGGCACCTCATGGGATGGCCTTGACAGGGGCCACCAGCAGCTCAGAGGCTCTGCCGGGAGGCTCTGGCAGCATTTCCATTGCTCCCCGAGGCCCTACTCATGCCCAGGCGTGGGGGACTGAGCCTCAGTGGTGATGTGGTTAGATGCACAGCTGAATAGCCAAAATAATTACCAATTAGTGCTCCAAATAATTAAGAATTACTCAGGCCTTTTGAAGGGTTTTGAAGAGGAAAAAACACAGTCCACAGCTGCACTAATAAATCTTCTTTCTCCTCCTAGACACGTTCCTCACACCTCACACCACTCTCCGCCATGATCCAACTGAACTCTGTCAACCTCCCACTTGCTTTCTTGGCACTTTAACATGACTCAGAATTAAAGTCTCTCTCCACAAGATGTAATGCTTCTAGTTCAGAAAGGGGAGAGGGAATTAGAAACAATGGGAGAAAAGAAGTTTGTGAACACTCTTTGGGTGATAATTTTTGTGGTACAGGTTGGGTGCAATGGCTCAAGCATGTAATCTCAGCACTTTGGGAGGCTGAAGTGGGAGGATTGCTTGAGGCTAGGAGTTCCAGACCAGCCTAGGCTACATGGCAAGACCCCACCTCTACTAAAAATAAAAAAAAACTAGCTGAGCATGGTGGAGCATGCCTGTAGTCTGGCCTACTCTGGAGGCTGAAGCAGGAGGAGCGCTTGAGCCCAGGAATCCAAGGTTATGGTCATGCCAATTCAATCCAGCCTCAGTGACAGAGTGAGACTCTGTCTCAAAAAAACAAATTCTTTTAAATTTGGTGTTATTATGTAGTACAAAAATATATTTTAAATAAATATTTAAAGGCTATGTCTTGTATATAGTAGTAGATATAAAGAGAATTTTTCAAGAAAAAAATTTAAATTATTTGTTATGCCATTTCTTTCAAAGGCAAAATATGTACTTTCTGGGAACTAACTCTTTGATGAATTTCTTCTTAAATGATTGACTTTGTGATATCAGAATGGGTAAAATTTCACATTCTAGGGTTGAGTCTTCCATCAAAGGCTGTGTCACTCTAGAAAGAGGAACTTCCAGAAGGAGGAGCTTCCAGAAGAATGATATATACCAAAATATGTGGTAGTGAAGAGATTTTGAAATTAGACATGCTTTGCAACCAAAAAGGAAAAACATTTAAGCAAGTGTTCCTAGGCTGCTAGCTATGAACATAACTAGTCAGTTGTCTGAATTAAGAAGGTCTAAGAGCAAGTTCACTAGATACATGCTGTTTATGGGCAGAGAGTTCTCAAGGGCACAGCACACAGCCCAACTTATAGGAAGCTCTTGGTGGATGTTCAGTGAATGGAACTGATATAGGAGCTCTGAAGTTCAGAACTTTACTTTTGGACATTGATCTCCCACAGCTATTTGTCCTAATTTCTGAATTTGCCTCTCATTACTTATCTTCCCAATCATATGCACTCAGAAGCCCTCACGGCTGATTCCCATGTCTTTGGGATTTACTGGAGATTTTCTGCCTGTGAGTCTGTATAATTAAGAGTGTTTGGAAGGAGAATGGAAGGGACGGTATCAAAATGCATGGGCCTCCCAAGAAGCTTAGATAAATTGCTTCTTATACTTGCATTTAGATGATGCTGATGATTTTATTCCAGTGAGACTTTTGTTGGGGGATGGGAGAAGGAATCTGTTGTATTCTTACATGGCTTGGTTAGTTTTTCTCCTTTCTTTGACATTGTCATGATTTATTTGTTTTTCCAGCTATTGGTTATATCTGGGTTGATTCTGAGACCAGTTTACTGATTAGGAAAGTAGGTATACAGGCATCTTTTCTGTGGAGTTGTGACTCAACCAGGTGGATATAAACCTGCCATCTTAGAAAGCAGTCCAATTACTTGATGAACAAATACTTAAAATGTACAGGTATTTAAAGAAATAATTTAAAGAAATTATTCTAGATCCTTAAAATAATGCAGGGATCTATGGATACTTATTCTTTTGTAAAGTGAATTGGCTTTGTAAATAAAGTCTGACATCTTTAAAACTAGACTGAACTAATACCTTTTTGTATACTGTTCATTCCCAAGTAAAATTTGGCTTGAGTCTCAGATCTGATGTTACTCAAAATTCAGTAACAACAGTGGCATATCACCAATAAAGCTATGGTAGTAGCCAAAAATTCATGGTACTGTGAAGCCAATATCAGTTCTGTTATTGAGACTCCTTTATATACCTGTCTATTTTGTTTTCCTGAAAATAATTAATGAGTTAGATGATACTTCAAATGTGAGATTCATAATGTACTTATATAATGTACTTCTTACACAGTACTCTTGCAAAGGGTAGCATGAAGATTTGGGCGTGGGCTTGGCAGTTGAGCAGCTTGGGTGTGGATTGCAGGTCTAACCCTTGAAGTGACTGCGGGTGAGTGGTTAAGCCTCTCTAGCTTCAGTTTCTTTATCTGAAAAACTGGGTTGATAGCAAGCAATCTCAAAGTTTTGAGGATTAAATGAGAACATATACGTGAGGCTCCTAGCATAGTGTCTAGCATATTGTAAGTACTCCATATATGGTGACCATTATAAACATGGTTATAACATTATAAACATATGATTTTATTTGATCTTAACAACAACCCAATGAGACAGGTAAGGCTGGAATTATTGTTACATCCATTTGTCAGATAAGGAAACAAAGTCCCAGGGAGTATAAACTACTTGCAAGGGTTATATAGCAATTTAAGTAGTAAAACTGGGACTTCAGCCTACTTTTTCTGACTTGAAATTCCCAATTTTATGATATATCAGGATTGGTTTTATCTACATTTTTCATTTACAGGTGGATTTTTGAGATTAAAAAAATCAGATTTCGTCTTCCAATCTTATTGCAAGGAATTTCTATCCATTTTCCTTCCTCTCTTCTCCTGCAAGTTCCCAGAGCTTCATCCTGATCTCTCACTGCCCTGTCTATGGGCTGGCCAGCTCACCCTTCTCTTTTCTTCTGCTCCTAATTGGCTGCATCCCTTTCAGGGGTGTGAGGCCTGGGAGGTGTCAGTGTGTGCTAAACGGAGGTCTTCTTCCTGTTCCTGCTAGTTCTCTCTCCCCGGGAATCTCAAGCCTCATCCACTTGAAATGCAAAGGGAGAGGAGGACAAGGGAATGGGTAAAGGTAGGAAAACAGGTGGAAGCATCAGCCTCTGGGAAAACTGGTCATTTTAGAACCTTGAATTAGGAGTCATAAATTTTGGGTTCTATCTTGGGTTGAACTTGTATTTAACTGGGCAAGTCTTTGCTCCTGTTTACACTCAGTGGCTTTCTTTGTAAACTTAAAGAGAGTAGATCTGGCTATTGGATCATAAACTTGGAAGGAACAAAGTCAATTTTTTAAAAATCTGAAAAGGTCAAATAAAAGATGTTTGTGGGTCCTATTTGGCCTCCTGATCACCTGAGTCAGGTATGCTGCTAAGTGCTTTATGGGTATTATATTATTTTGTTCTCCAAGGAACAAAGAAGGATATGAGTGTTGTTATCACCCACATTTTCTATATGAGGAAACAGGGACAGTGGCTTGTCCAGGGCCGAATTAGTTGGTATTAATTAGGAGACCTAAGATTGAATCTCGGTGCCTGGCTCCTGGGCTGCTGCAGCTCATCACCCGGAGTTTCCCTGGTTGCTACCAAACCTAGAGTGCATGGGGAGGGTCAGGCCCCAATCCTACCAGCAGCTTACCTTGTCCCATCTAAAATTACACTAAGGTTTTAGATTATCCAAATCTCAGGTTCTGTAATGAACTGGTTTCCAAAGTAAAAGTTTGGACACCGAAAAACACTTTTATTTTGATAACATTTTTAGTTTCAGGGGATTTCATTCATGTGAGAGCAACTGGGATCTAGGGAAACAGTCATTTGCTGAGCTAAGTGTGATGACTTGGAAGTGTTTTCTTAAGGAAGCTTTGCATAAACCCTGCAAGAGACATAGTCTCAAAGATTCCAATAATTATCACACACATTTTTTTTTTTTCAGCTGAACATAGTAAGACAAGAAACTTTGGCGGAAAAATGTTCTATTTTAGTTACTAAAACTTTCTGCTGCTTTGCTGCCCCATCAATTCAGACAGATTGGTAGTTCTATTATAGACATGCCAAGGTGGGATATGGCAATTTTTATTCTATTGTTCTTATCCTTATAAATTTTAAGTATAAAGAATTTATAATGTTCTCTCCAAATTCAAAAGGGAATTACATTTGTAGACATAAAATCTAGTGCATTCATCTCACAAATTTGCCCTCCGTGTGGGATTTGAGCCTTTGAGGGATGGCTGCAATTACTAAGTGTTTCCAGGGTATTAGGTTTTATTTGAAGCATTTGAGCAATTTTAGTAGGTATGAACTTTTGTAGTTGGCTTTAGCTATCTTAGATAAAAAATAACCTTGGTTGAGCAAAGTTCATAAAGCATTTCTTCAAAGACTGTACCGTGCCTCTTGGAAATCAAATGTTGCTTTTTTTCCTGGACTTTGTTAGGAAATACACATGGTGATATCTACTATAACATCCATTTTTGCAATAAGGGGAGTTTACTTACTTTAGTGCTCTTATCTTTGAGCAATTCTAATAATCAAAATTTATAACCTACACTGGAAATAATAGCAATAAACAAGATGGTAACTGTCCTCAAGGAAGTCACCCCTCAGTGGGGTTGGAGAAAGACAAAAAAATTTTAAAAATAAAACAAAAACAAAAAACTGAGATTTGTATCACAGTGCAATCAGGGCAGTGATGGAAGTCCAGAGACAAGGAAAGCCTAAAAGAGGATTGGCTGAGTTTGACTGGGAGATAGAGACCAGGACCATAAAAGAATTCTTGAAGTGATAGGTAAGGAAGAACAGAAATTATCCAGGTAAAGCAAAAACAAAAAAACAAAAAGGAGGAAGAGTATTTTAGGCAGAGAGAAGAGTGCCCTTAAAGCCTGCAGAAGAGTGAGCACAAGGTTTGAGGAACTGGAAGAAATTGCCTGTTATATCCTAGGTGGCAGAGGGGATGGGGATGAGCAGATGCTGAAAAGAAGGAGGGGCCAGATCAGGCCAGGTTATGTTATGGGTCATGTTTGAGGAACTTGGCCTTCATCTGAAGAAGAGTGGGTAGCCATTGACATAAGGGCCCTGTAGGCAGAGTGTGATTTTATCTTTCCTCAGCTGTTGACCTGGACTTGGAGAGACTTGGGGAGAGAACACAAAGAGTGGGGGGCTCCTCATAGCTGTAGGGTAGAGACTGGGTGCTCCCCCCCAGCATATGACAAACTTTAAAGATGAGTACATTGACACCTGGAAATTTATTCCCCTTATCAAATAAAGTTATATAATAATTGTACATATTTCATCAAAGGACTTATATTAAGAACTTGTGGATTCTATATTAAAAATTTACTTCAAAGTTAGTTTCCTAATTATCTGGATTGTCGACTTCTTACCATTTATAAAGCCTTGCCTTTAAGAACTGTACCTATTTAATTATCTCTTAGAAACATGTTATTTAATTTTCTACAAAAGAAGCTT